>NC_071399.1:89454139-90118861 GCF_022682495.2 Desmodus rotundus | reverse complement strand
TAGGAAACGTGTAAATAATTGAAGTCGTTAATTGGGTTAAAGAGATCCTCAGCCTATGGTGGGTCTATAAATAAAAGAATGAGTAAATAATATAGTGACCTTGAATTTCTAGCCCTCCTCCTGAAAGAGGTCATTTTGTTTTGTTTGCACCAATCAGATCATTGCTTGGGGACTCTTAAAAGAGGTTTGGTTTAGGCTGGGGCGGGCTTGCGCAAGGACACCCCTTTCCATTTGTTTCAGGTGTGCTGCCACTTTTTCTCGTGGCTCTTTCACTAAAAATGAAAAATTTGTTTATCTCTGTTGTAAGTAGCCAGGAACCTGGGCTTTGCATTCACAGCTGGAGTCAGAGAGAGAAGGCGAGGTAGTGCCTCCGCTTGTTATCTGAAATCAGACAGGTTTAAGTAGCCCTGAGTCTTAACAACTCTAGAGGAGGAAAAAAAAAAAAAAAAAGGGGGAAGGAAGAGAAAAATGCTTATGAAGAGGAAGTGGTAAGAGGCTCCTACATTTCAGTGAGACCTGTTCGGTCAGGTGATTTCTGTTGGGGAGGAGACAAGGAAAAAATTTAAGTAAAATGTCCTTATAAAGACAAAATCTATTTCTTTCTTGGCTGATGATTTGTCATTTTAGTCACTTCCTGCCTTGTGACCACACACTTGGGTTGACAAGTTCTGCAAATCAGAAGGAGAGGAGTTTCTGGTCACAGGCCAGTACCACTGACGACGGCTCTCCTGCAAGGTAAATTTCTGAGTCTTTTTATCATTTCTAAGGGCTTCGGGTGCTGTGCTTGCTGGGTGGCTCTGTGTCTGTGGGTTTAGATTTTTGGCTTCAGAGGACGAGAGCTCTGGGCACCTGTCACCTGTGCCCTTGGGGAGCCCCGCCACCATTCAACTGCTCAGCAGTGCTGCCGCCACCTGCTGTGGCTGTGCAGAGTGGGACCCCTACACTCTCAGGGTGGCTGCACCAAGTACTCACTGCCAGCACCCCCAAAACTGTGATTTGGTTTCTTTTAAACTAAACCATGTTGTGATTTATGTCTATGGCTGTATTTCAGGGAGGCTATTTACTGTGATTTTTATCTACTTTAAACCGTTTTCAGGAAAGTACATATTGATCATTTAGGTTGTGCCTAATGGGGGTGGTTTAATTTTAGCTCCTGTGGTTCTATATTTCTAAAAAATCTCCTTAACAATCCTTTAGTGGCTTTGTTAACATCTCGAGTCACATGTTAGTGCGTCACTGGTTGTTCGAGTGATTCTGGCGCCAGGAGTTTTTAATGGGTGTGCTTAACAACCACATGGGCACCTCGTCTCATTGTCTCTAAAAGTAAAAGCCATTTGTGTCCCTTAATTGTACTTTTTCATAGGTTTGTGTGAACTATTTGTTATGCTTATGACTGCACAAACGACTGTGAAATTTTGGATGAAAGTTTTCTGTCTACCATAGAAATTCTTATGAAGCCGATAGGGGATATTTATCTCAGGCACTCGGTGGAAACACAGAGCCTTTGGAGCTTGTAGCATCAGCCTGTATTTAATTATGATCGTGACAGGTGAGAAGCACAAAAGCCACTCAGGCTGGAAGTAGATTCATACATCAGCACACTTTGCAAAACTTCATTTTTTAAAATCAAGTATAGCAACTTGTTTTCTAAGATTATTCCCTTGGAACAACTTTTTAAAAAATCATTAAACAAAGGTGTTTTATCCACACACGTTTTGATTTCAACTTTATGTAAGTTTATGCTACCTGGTTTCTATTTGGTCAAATCGTGGAAAGAATGTCAGCCCAGGCGATTTTGAACGAGAGTAGCCATGTATCTATAAATGTGAATTTCTGGACATTGAAAAAGGGGACCATTGGTATTGCTTCCCACATCCCACTTGGAAAAAAAAATGTGGAATTGGGAGAGGCCAGACTTGAACCCTCTGGAAGAACACATTTAAAGATATGCTGGGTGTGATTTTAGGTAAAAATGTTGATGAGAATGAAGTAAATGAGGCTGCAAAGGTGGGTCAGCGTTTTCCTTACCCTGGGAGGGAGAAAAGGGCAACACGAAAAGGTAACTCAAAGGAGTATAAAGTCTCTTGATTTAAATCAAATTTGGCTTGTTAAAGCAGCCACCTGATGTGTTTAAAATATCTATCCCTCTTCATTCTCGCTCCCTGCCATAGCATCAGGGAAGAACCTTCTGGTCCTCCCCTGCAGACAAGCATGGCGGTGGTGGGTGGAGTTGGGCCTGTGGGGACGTTTCATTAGCCATCTCTGGGATGCGTTTCTTTGCTTTGTCACATTTTAAATTGTGTCTCGTTCGTAAATTATGCCTTGAAACAGGTGGTAATTTGGGAAACAATTTCCGTGTTTTCACATCATTTATAATTCTCTTTCTAAACCGTTTGGGGAAGGGAGGCTAACAAGTAAAGGCTCTTCAAATGAATCTATTTAAGTCAGAGAGAATGGGGCAAGCAATACTAACACTGAACATTTGTGATTACTGTGCACAGCCGCTCTTCATGCGCGACACCATTTAGTCCTCTTTGCAGATGTGGGATGGGCTTCAATCTTGCATGAACTGGCCCAAGGGTACAGGGCAGTTGGAGGGGCAGGGGCAGGGGCAGCAGGAAGCCGGGATTTCGGGCTCCATGCTGCCAGTTAAGCCGGTGCATCTAGTCCAGGTCCTCTCTTCTGCACCAGCGCACTTTTCCCCCAGGTGTAGGTAACGGAAGGCTTTTATTTCCGCAGCTGCCTGAAGAGATCTGGGCACTCAGAGCTTTAAGAGGCAGGGAAGGACACCAGAGGCAAAGGGACAGAGAGGGAGAGAAAGACAGAGGGAGAGAGAATGAGAGAGGGGAAAGAGGGACAGAGAAAAGTGAAAGAGAAGGGGGAAAAAAGGGCAATAAGCCCAGAAATATTTTTATTTTTATAATAACAGATACCACTGCAGGTTTCAAATACTAGTAGGATGAAGTATCTTCCTTCAGTTAACGCATAATTTTACTGAAGAATTATGTGCCCTCACACACTTGCTCAACCACTTCCCCTGCCTTCTTTCTTGTCACTTCCTTCTGCCTAGCTGACTCCCAGGTCCCTTGCGCACACGTTCTGGGTACCCAAGACCACAAGCCACCAGGAAGTCCTATGCTCTTTCACACTTTTTTTTTTTTTTTTTTTGCTGCAACAGTTTCTCCAATGGCTTTCTTCTTTATTTGTAAACCCCCTGGTTACTTTTCGAGGCTCATGCCTAAGAAGCATGCCCTTAGGGAGGCGTTTTCCTATGGGACTCCGCTCCTGCGTTTCTTGCACGAAGTGTCTTCTGTGTGTGCTTGCTGAGTCTTCGATGTTAAAGTAAGGATAGCAGTACTAATATCGCGTTACTCTCAAGTCCTGAATTGCTGACAGCCTCAGCTTCTTCTCTTGTCTCTCCTAACACACAGTAGGTGCTAATGATATTTATCAAATTGCAAATTTATCGCAAGTATTTTTTTCTCAGCCCCTTAGATAGTTGTGATTTCTTTGATTTCTTTGGTTTTACTTAATAACTTAATATGTACTGAGCCCCCCTCCCCAGGACTGCTATGAAAGGAGATGCAGTAATAATATAATATTTTGCATCCCACCATCCCTCCTCCTTGCCAAAGCACTCAGTGGACACCAACGTTGAGGAATTTAAGAAACTGCCCAATGACCCCTGCAGACAAGCAAAATCACAATCTCATTATTTTAGCCAAAGTACATTCACGGAGCTGGTACTTAGCTACCCTTATCAAAACTAAGTCCTTGATAATGGGCTTCTTTGATGACAAAGAACAAAGCACCATGTAGCATTAACTTTTACTCACCTGGGATAATTCTCAGAACATACTCAAGGCAACTTCTCCTTGTTACCTGAAGAGTAAAGGCCCCTCTGTGTATATAGGAGAGAGAGCAAACAAGTTTTAACATGAGGTTAGGTAAAATGATAAGAAATTTTCTTGTAAAATTATAGTTATGAAGGGAAAATGTGTAAAGTAAGACTACAACGGCATTGGGCTTTGTGACTGAGCACAGATTTTAGAGCAGGGCAATGTCATTTAGACTAATCTAGTTGTCTTCCTTGGTTTTTGGGTTTTTGTTTGGGTTTTTTTGTCAGTAGTGGCCCTACTCACAGATATCATCCCATGAACTGATGCTGTGCCATCTGCATACGGAGCCCTGCAGAAATAAAACTTAGAACTAGAGTTCACCGGAGTGCAAAACTCATCAGTGCCCGCAGATTTCAGTTCAAGTTTCCTTGTGCTGCCTGATGGCAGTGTACTTCTGAAATCAAAAGCGTTGCTGTTTCTCATGGTTTTCATTTCCAAGTTCGGAGACGTTGCCACCTGATGGGGTATTCATCTTCCGGGGGTGCCTCCCCTCAGCGGCTGCGACCCCGGGCACCCACATGGCATCTCCCCCTTGCTGTCCTCCATGCCCTCTTGATTCAACTTCCTCCCACGATTGCCTGTTCCCGTTGTTTTCGCTTGTCAGTTTCAGTCATTACGCAGTGCGCCCGGCGGTTTCATAGCCAGTCCATCTTGTAAGACGCTGCAGGCAGCAGGGGGCGGAGGGGAGACTTCCCACAACCAGCGTGATAATAACATCTAAGGTCGGGCTGGCCAAAACGTCTGTATGGCTTTTTCTGTAAAATAAAAGACCCATTTTTAATTTTCACCAATGACTTTATTGATTTGGCTACTTTGAGTATGTCAGCTATCTCCTGCTATTGGCTTTCAGTGAGTGGAGGCCCGGGGTGCTGCTAAGCACCTTTCAAGACAGCCCCACAGCAGAGAATTATTTGGCCACAATATCCATAGTACCAAGAAATTTCACAAACCACTTTTGACACGTTTGATTAGTCACAGCATCTTCTCCACATATGGCACAAATCTTTTTTTTTTTTTTGCATTTCAGTTGCATTTTTACCATTCTTGAAATAATAAAGCATAATATGCCAAAAATGTTGCATATTTTCTTTCATCTTCAGTACTAAAATGGCTACACAAAAATCCACCAATTTTCATAAGTTCTTTAAAAGGCATGCTGACATGACAGCTGTCACGATATAATCTCCAATATGGTTTCAATGAAGTTCAAGACAACTAAGCACCACTAGAGCCACCGGAAGGAAAAAACCAAATGAACTTTTTGCCCAACCCAACACTTACGTACCACTCGTTTTGAATTGAGTATTTTGTAAACATTTAAACCATATTAATGCATTTTGTTGTCGCAACAATTCTGTGAGGTAGTTACAGTGTTATTGTCAGATCTGAAGGCTAGGCCGTACATTCCAATATTTTATCACTTTGGTTTGGTACCATTGCATCAGTTTTGTATTAACTGCCGAACCCCAGGGGAAGAAGCCTCCTGGAGTGAGCAGGCAGCAGACCAGGGGGCTCATTCACACCTACGCCCCTGAGGTGAACTTAAATAATCATACTGTATCCCAAGGAAATGCCTCTGTTATAATTATAATTGCTTAATATTAAACAGTCTATTCTTTATCATCATCAGTATTCAGCTCCTCTGTTCACTTGCTGTTTGGTTTTTTACCAATTTATAGGCCTCTGTGTGGGCCACAAAACACGGTCTCTAACCTCAAAAGCTTTACAAAGCTATCATCAGTCTCAGAAGGTGAGAATGTTTTGAGTCCAGGGGCACTCACATTGTCTAATTGTTGTGACTGGTAGGAATAAATTAAACAATTTAGTATTTGGACCCAAGCACACATATCTATAACTAAATAGTCATGGCCAAATACAGGTCTTCTAAAAGCTGCAAAAGACTGAAAGATTGTTTTCACTGGGAGTTGAAGTAGAGAGGTAAACAGCGACCCACTTAACTGAGTTAAAATAGGTGTTGCTCAACTTCAGAGCCATGCCTGCCTCTGCCGCTCCTGCAGGTTAGAATGGGGCTTGTTTCTCAAACGTGGTTGGTTGTTTTCTCTGGCAGAAAGAAAAGCTAAGATGTGAGACTGAGGAACTGGCAAAGCCGCAGTTCTGCGGTTGTGGCATCGATTCTTGTTTTAGTCCAGCTCCAGTTACATGTAGGGAGTCTCTCTCTTTCCCTCTCTCTCCTTCTCCCTCCCCCTCTCTCTTTTTCTCCCTCTCTCCCTCACTCCCTCTCTCCCCTTCTCTCTTGCGCGCTCTCTCTCTCTCTCTCTCTCTCTCTCTCTCTCTCTCTCTCTCTCTCTCTCTCTCACACACACACACACACACACACACACACACACACACACACACACACACACACACACACCCCCCCCCCTTGACTGGAGGAGCTAAAATGTAAGAGATTATGTTCTCCAAAGTCAGAAAGGCCAAGACACCAAATTCAGCAGGCAAATTAATTATGCATATGAATCGCAATCTCTCACATAATTTGTTTTCTTTTTTTCTCTGGTTGCATTTTCAAGAGGAAAGTGAACTAATACAATAATTACTGTGCATTTAAATAATGCCCTGCATTTTGATCCCTCAGTCTTGTAGTTATCACTAAAATTTATCCAAACTGTGTATCCAGATGTGTGAAGTAGAGATGAACAAGTGTATTTGTATGAAATTTGCTTCTTCATTGTCATCATTTCTGAGGCAAAATTGAGAATTAGAACTGCGTCTTTGTTAGACTCAGAGGTAGCATTTTAAAATGTGGATCCTTGGTACCTCCTTGGCATCATCGGCTCCCAGCACCTTCACCAGGAAGGCCAGGTTAAGAAGACTGGCACAGGTGTTCCTGACGGAGAAAACTAGATAATAGTGCAGAGTAAAAATAAGGAAAGAAGAGAGAAACAAGTATGCCATTTTGTATTAATGATCCACCTCTTTTCTTTTTAAAAAGATGAAATGAACTTCTCTGTCATTTCCAATGCTTTGTAAAGACATATTTAATTTTTCCCTTTGGAAAGATGAAATATTATGGGCAACATAGGGAAGTTTTTCAGATTTTTTCCCTTCCCTTGGTGTCTTTCCAGTTGAGATTTTTCATCAAAATATCCCTGGTTCTCTGTTTCTTTCCTACGATCACAGAGAAAGGCAATTATGACAATCTGTAGGGTGGTCGTGTTTAATGTGCATGATATGTGATGTGTATGCTATATATACGTCAGTTTTTCCAAAGCTGTGAGTCTGAGTGTATTCTACAGTTTCTGTGCTTCAGACCGATATGGCGTGAAGATGAGAGCAAATTGGAAGCATGTTTGGATTCTCAGTCTAGCCTTTCACTGAATGTGGAGTCTGAGCAAACGTCTTAAATCTTCCGGAGCTCAGTTTCCTCTGTAAAATAGGGGAAGGCCTGCCTGTTTCCCACATCTGTTCTTGGTTTCATGCCGCCCCTCCCTTCATTGCCCCATTCCATCAGCCTGTGTGTGTTTCTCTCTCTGCCACACTCGCCATCCCTCCTGACTCACCGAGTCCTTACTCTGTGCTAGGCATCACGCTAAGCACTTGATGTGTTTCCTCTTATTTGATGATATTTCCATACAAAGGCTGCCTAAGGTTGGCGTTCCAATCATCGTATAACAGAGGACCAAACTGAGGTTCAGGGAGGGTTAAGTCCAATGTCACAGAACCAGTAAGTGCCAGAACCAAGATTCACACCTTGTCTTTTCCCATGATCTATTCAGTTTCTTAACAGCACAAACCCGTGAATTTAAATGACATCGTGTCTTCTAACACCGCACACTAGCTGCTTTCTACTAAGTCAAATATTCCTTTCTGTGGTCAGCTAGTGGATGATTATTCCTAATATCACATTTCCATTGGGCAGAGAGCCCAACTCTACTTTCGATGGGTTTGCTGATATGCTGAACATATTTTTTATTGATTTGAGAGAGAGAGAGAAAGAGAGAGAGAGAGGAAGAGAGAGAGAGAATTTGTGGTTTCACTTATTTGAACATTCATTGGTTGCTTCTTATATGTGCCCTGACTGGGGATCAAACCCACACCCATGGTGTATTGGGACGATACTCTAACCAACTGAGCCACGTGGTCTCGGCCATACCAAACATATCTGAAATACATACAAATAAATGCTTGAGGATTTTATGATACAAGGCCTTAAAATAAGAGTTAGGAAGGTCTTAGACTAGACTCTTTCGTTACTTAAACTTTTAACCAAACAAAAAGTGTCACAGAACAGCTGTCACGGCACACCCCAGTGTAAGCTGGTGCTGGTGAGCACCTGCCAATCAAACCATGGCTTCCAACAAAGTGAAGATAAGTATATCCCACCAAATTAAAATTTCCTGCCTCAATTTATCTGTAACTCCTCATTTTTTTTTCTGAGAATGAGCTTGTCATTAGAGATTCTAGAAGGACTACTCCCAGGAGCTGATGGAAAATGAGGTCACACCGTTAAGAATAAATAGGAGCTTCTGCTGTCATTGCTAATATGCAAATGTTACCGCACATGGCCTCGGTGGTTTTCCAGCCCCAACTGCAGGAGAGCAGACGCCTGGAGAAGTAGGGAGGGCAGAACAGAGGGGTGTAGAGTCCTGGCTCACAGAGCTGGTCCCCAGGCACGGGTGCACCCTGGGGGGGGACAGGTGCTGCCCGGTGGCACTCATCGCAGATACCCAAAGATCTCTTTTCGTGACTTAGTATGGATGTGGGCAGGCTTTTTTAAGGTTGCTGTAATTTCCCCACTCTGGCCTCATTTCCTCAGCCTTTAGAAGGTACTTTCCACCACCAGTATTCGAGGCCAGGCTAAGTCCAGTGGCCTTGACCACGCAACATGGCATCAGCCCGTACCAATGCTGTTGGCTTCCAGGTATCTCCTACCGACTGTGCACTATCTTTTGAGACTCACCACTATGACTCTCGAAGAGAAAGTGGTCCCAGTGCCTAAACAAGCCAAGATGAACACGTCTGACGGTAGAGCACAGACATGAAATCTAGATTTACGCACCCCCACACACACACAACATTCATACGATTGTATGGATTTTAGGTGGTGACGTGACATAGGATTTCATACAACTTAGAGTGGAAATTGGGCTTGTTCCCGAACATTATTTTGTACAAGTTCTAGGTCTTTATGTTCCCCTCCCTCCATCCCTCCGCCCCTTCCTTCCTCTGCCAAGCACGATTTTGTGCAACTTAAACACTCTGCGTCATCTAATTCTAACGGCACCCTGCGGAGGGAGCCCCGTGGTTGGACTGTTAATATTCTCTTTCTGCATGTGAGGAAGCCGAGGCTCAGAAAATCGAAGTAACGTTTCTAAAGCCCACAGCAAGAAGCAGCTGCATCAGAAAACCCAGTATCTCTTCAGCGTACCACGCTGCTCCCTAGTTCAGTGTACACAGGGTCTGGCAGAAGTAAGGCCTGCCCAGTGTGGTTGGTAAGGTGATGATACGGGGTAATAATTTATCGTTTTAATGTGAACATTTCACCTAAAATGTCCTATGGTGTGCTTGAGTGTGACAGTGATACAGAATTACGTGCTTATGATTTTGTGACTAAGAACAGGGGTGTTATTTGTGCCGGACACTATATATATATACATATATATACACACACATGTGCATACATATATATATATTAGGTTTCATATACACACACACACACATACACGTGTGTATATATATATATATATATATATATGAAGCCTATTTTATAGAGGAAGATAGGATCATGAGCGTTTGGGGGAAATGCCCTTCCAGTGGGGGTCGTGGTCTCGCACAGGTGAAACTGCAAGCTAAGGACAAAGAAGAAAGCCCTCCCCTGATTCTCCTGGTCAGCCTCACCTCTAAGACGTGCAGTCCACTCCATGGGCTGAGCATCTCAAGGGGCATTTTGAAACTTCAGGTTGTCTGATGCTGATGGACTTTTGTTTTTCCCATCCCATGGCTCGACCAAACCAAGACTGGCAGGCCCTACTTCTCTTTTCAGGCTAGTCACTGACTCATTGTGAGACTTTGTAGAGAAACTTCAGTTTTCAGGGCCCACATTTTCCCATTTCCAACAGGTCCAGTTCTCTCCTCACTTTGCAGGTCTGTGTTTTCTAAATGGGAAGTGGTAATAAAAAGAGGCAAGCTATCTACAGACAAGCAAACTGACAAGGCTTCTAGGTAGAATCATTTTATAGCATGAGGAAGACAAAAAGTATTTGTATTGCTTGCCCTGGCCGAATGGTTCGGTTGCCTGGAGCACCATCTCGTGTACCTAAAGGTTGCAGGTTTGATCCCCAGATGGGGCACGTATGGGAAACAATTGCTCGATGTTTCTCTCTCACATCAATGTCTGTCTATCTCTCTCTCCCCACCTTCCTCCATCTCTAAACTCAATAAACACATCCTCGGGTGAGGACTAAAAAGAAAAGTGTTTGTATTACTTACAGTGAATGCAGTGAGCATCGTGACTGAAGTTAGCAAGGACAGCCTAAATCACCAAGGTTTCCTTCTTGAAGCAAGAGCTCACAGGGAAGGAACCGCCATGCCACTTCCCCAAAAGCTTCTAGAGTTCCACCTCGCGCTTCCCCGGCCAGTCCTGCTAAACCGTCCTTGTCTTCCTGGGCGAGCTCTGGCTTCGCACCTGTCTTTGCGGGGCGATTTTCTCCCCTATGGAGAAGTGGAGTGCCTTTCTCCACGTTGTCTCTCTGCTGCTTATTTAAGATGCAGCTTTCCTTCTGCTCTTGGGCAATGAAGCGTTCTTTGCCCTTGTGTAGCACCGTGGGAGTGATACATTTAATGCAGTGATGAGCAGGCTTTTCTCATCTCACAGCACATAAAATAATTACCGAACTCTGTGGCACACCAAAAAATATATTTTTTGCAGGTCTGATAAAGAAATAGGTGTAATTTTCACTCATTCACACCGGACAGCTCTTGTTACATTGGCTGTTGTCATTTTTTTATTTGACAATCTAAGGGGACAGAGGCCAGTGCCCCTGACTAAGTAGTCAGGTACTGCCTGTTTTCTTTTTCTATTATCAGTTCTGGGGGACGAGTCTCACAGTCTCAATAGTGATATGCAAATTGCATCTCAATGCACCCATTCCTAATGATTTCCTGTGTGTCCCTGGACCTACAAGTTCCTGCATCCTGGCCTTGGATTTAGCATCCTTCCAGTCACTGCTCCATCTCCACATCCCTCTGCTTCCACCTTGGCAGGACTCAGCTCAGAGCAGACACTACGATGTGTACTTACAGAGAGACCCACTGCCCCACATCACCGGCAGCCAGATGGGTTTCTTTGTGTGCATCTGCAAACTCATTTTCTGAGCACCTGCGCTATGCGGTGACTCACAGTTTGTGATCGAGTAATGTGCTGGAAGACACGGGTGTGGGTGTAGGTGCCTGAGAGCTGAACCAGACAGAGTTCAAGGAGGATGGACAGGCTCCCTGACCCCCATCCGGCAGCCAGAGGAACAGGCGGTCTGAAACCATGCTGATCGTTTTCAGAAGTCTGGGGTGTGATCACATTCATCTGTGAACTTGGCATACTGTCTTCTGAGCATTGTGCCTGAGAGTGAGTTGTTTTAATGTGGTTTGCTTTTCGGTTGCTGAGGAAAATCAGAAGGCCTGCCGTCATGCAAAGTCAAGGATGAATATGCAGATAAGTGCAGGAGCCAGTCACCAAGTTGCCTTGGTCATTGTAACCTAGAAGGTGCCAATAATATGTAGAAATAGTTTGGCATATGGTGTTTGTAGCCTAAACTGAAACAGCACCTTCTCACTCCCTAGATTAAGTTTTTCTTCATACGCAGGAAGCATGCATGAAATTATATCCGTAAGCTACTTGAAAGCATGAGGGAATTATACTTACTAAAAACTGAGCAGGTCTTAAAGAACAGCACTCCCTCTTCGATGAGAAAACATTATAAAGGAAAGAGCAGAAATAAGGAAGGCTGGGTCCCAGTCCCAGAGAGCTCTGTGACAGTGGGCACGTCCTTTAACTTGGTTGTCATTTCACTCCTCTGTGACAGGAGAAAAGTGGCCAGACAGGTAATGCCTAAGGCCTTTCACTTCTGCATTCAATGACTCTGTTATTCTTATGTTATCAGGTAAGGAACTTGGCCCAGCAAAGAAAACTCTCAAAATTCAGAAAATAAGCCCCCAAAACCAGGTGAGAAGAACTTTTTTAGAAGCCCGGTGGCAGTCACCAAGGCGTGTGGCAGGAGTTTTATGAATCGAGCCACTGCTGTTATTCCCTCTGAGAATAGCCCGAGAGAGAGAGAGCTTTCATAGTATCAGAAAAGATTTAGGTTACAGCGTGGCGACATGAGACACCGGCGGGGTTGTAGGGTTTCCTTATTTGGATATTTTTAAGAAAATAGCAGGTGGCTTTCTTTCTGGGACAGTTTGCATACAGTCTTGCCTAGAAACTAGGAGGGGACTGGATCGGCATGTCTTGGGCTGCACGGGCGACACCACCTGCTGCCCTGGTAGCTTTCCTGCGCGGTGAGGAAAGGAGAACACGTGAGGACTGAGCTTTCCCTGCTGCGGAGGTAAGGGCAGGAGCCAGGTCAGGGTGGCAGGCGCCAGGTGCTTGTCAGCGGAGGCACCTCCCTGAGAAGTCTCCCCCAGGGCTGAGGTCACGGCTCTCCCGGAAGCCCCCCGCCCTGTGTCTGGGCTCGTTTGAAATGCACCATACCCTGGCTCCAGCTGGTGCGTACAGTTGTCCACTACAGAGTAGACTTCTGGAACTTTGAAATTGGAAGGGATTTCATCTCTCAACTTACAGATGAGGAAACTGAGGCCCAGAGAGGCAAAACGGAGTCTGATGGTGCACAGGTGGCCGTGCGTGTTGCTCATTTTCTTACTGTTACCTAATCTTTCTTCCCTTCAGCCCTGTGTGTATCCTTTTGATGGATTCACTTTTGACCTTCGAAACTTTTTTCAATGAGTGAGCTATCATCTCTGTGTCCCATTTGAGACTTGATGTGCACCTGTGGGCTGCACAAAGCCACAGCCCTTGTGACCTCTATGTGTGTGGCCGTGCGACCGGAGAGCCGTGCGCACAGGACAGTGAGAGAATGAAGGTCTGAATGAGTGAGTGGCGTCTGATACCGAAGTAGCCGTGTGATAGTGATGGCCAGCTAGCCCATATCAACAGGCAGCTTTTTGAAAAGATCCAGCGATACCCTGAGCTTCCACCAGAGGAAGGTCTGAATCTTCAAGTCCCGGTGGTATTAGGGTGGCCAAAAAGTCCACATGTTTTTTTCCATAAAATAAAAGACATAATTTTCATTTTCCCAGTAACTTTATTGAGTTGGATATCTGGAGTATGTCAGCTAGCTCCCACGTGGTAGAACGTTGATTGTTCCCAATTCATGTCTCGATTTGATCGCTATCAACTTCAACTAGTCTACCTGACCGTGGGGCATTGTCCAGCGAGAAATCTCCAGCACGGAACTTCGCAAGCCGCTTTTGACATGTTCAATCAGTCACAGCACCTTCTCCATACACTGCGCCAATCTTTTTTTGCATTTCAGTTGTGTTTTGAAATAATAAAGCATAATACACCAAAAATGTTCCATCTTCAATATTAACATGGCTGCACAAAAATTTACTAATTTTGATGAATTTTTTGAAATGCACGCTGATATGACAGCTGTCACAAAACATTCTATCAAAATTGTTTTGAATGAAGTTCAAGACAATGAAGCGCTACTAGAGCCATCGTACAGAAAAAACATAACGGACTCTTTGGCCAGCCCAATAGAATGTGAAATGAAGGGGAGCTGTGGAGTTCCAAGACGTTAACACCAGGAATATTATTATCTGAGCCCAGGGAAAGAGGGATACCAAGGCAACAAGCAGCCTCCACATCCTGCACCTGGGAGGATTGATCCCCTTTACCTGCAAGAGGGTTGCTCTGCATCACATCCTTCGCAGGCGACAGGGGTGCTGGGGGTGTGCTGGGGGAGAGGGGAGAGGCTGTGGGCACTCATTCCCTGGTTGCAGAGCTGGGCTCTGTGTGCTGTGCTGTGTACAGAAGCCCCCCAATGCCATCATGGAGCCACTGTGGCCCCCAGAGCAGCGGTAGGTCCGTCAGGTTTGGAGTGAGCAGTCCTGCCAGCCGCCCGCCGGGACTGCTGACCCTGCCTGAGGCAGTGACAGGAAAGAGCCCCCCGAGTCTGTGCTGAGAACAGCCTCCCCCACCTTGCTTCTCACTCCTCTGAGGCCACAGAGGTGAGACTTCTGTCCTCAGGAACCACCCTGGAGAACCGGTGAATGTGTGGGAGAAAGGGACAGGAGGCAGGAAATTTTGACTTGACATAAGAATCCCTAAGAGCCCCTTTAAGTGGCTGTCTGTATTCGAGACCATTTATAATTATTGGGTTTCTTAAAGTCATTTTTAAAATACATTTTCAGAATCATCCTCTATGGAGAGCTTCGGTATGTCTGTATGTACAGACAAATGGGATCCCAAGAATAGGTAGTACATTTTTCACAGTCAGACCCCCTGAAGTGGTCTCTTTTGTAAAAGGAAGTGGACAGAAATAAGTGAAAGCGAAGCACCTGTGTTATCTAAGTTTTTCAAAAACGTACGGGTCTTTTATTTTGTGTTGAAGTTCCGTGTACTTTATATTTTAATTCTCTAGTCACCGCAGTCTAACTCCAGAGACCTCAGTATCGATCGTGTTCTAGACTCCAGGGTGCTTGGGGTTACTCACTGTGTGCCGAGGGGTTGGGAAGCTGTACAGTTTTTCCCCCTGGATACAGACTGAAATTATTGAGGTAAAGCTAGGAATTTGGGTCCTGAGTTTCCAGTTTTACTCCGCTCACGGGGTCAAGTTGCAGGAAAAGTAGGGCACATTCAAAAGAGTCCCTTGGCAATGCGATCCCAGGTTACAGGTGCACCCCTGATCCGGTGGTTATGTAACTGGGCGTCGATGTGTTGAATGAAAGCCCTGACCAGCACAGCGCTGTCGCCTCTCAGAGAGGATCCTAGCCCACGAGCTCTTCACTGCGGATAGGTCTCCTTTTCCCACTCTTCCTGCTTCGTTTCATTATCAATTTTTCTCTCCTCAGAGAAAGTTGAGCTTACAGTTTCACATTTATTTTAGATAGCATAGTTCCTTTTGTATATTCTACAGCACTGTGTCCTATAGCCAACACCTAAAAATAGTTTCTGTCTTCAGACTTCAGGAATTTGAGTCAGGTGCTTTTATCATGAGAAGTCATTCTCAGACCTTTGTTTCCACTCCCAATCTGGAAAATACCAACTTCCTTTATGTCGGGACTCAAAACCCACTGACTTAAAGGAACGAACAAGTTCCGCAGCTTCTGCGCTTCGAGGGGTCATTTGATTTTTTTATGACTTTAAAAATAATCTTGTAACAATGAACAACCAGTACTTTCTTTGGCCAGATATCATGGGTTTCTATAACTACTGCTTTAATCAATTCAATTACTCAGAAAAACTAGCAGCCAGGTGTGACTTAGAGAATGGCTTGAGATTTTTCTTCTTAGACTTTGTGTTAAAGGTCCTGTGTATTTTATGTTTCCCTTCTTTGTATATGGGCAGTAGTTCAAAAACAGGCTTTAGAATTCACCACTGATTTGCAAGAGACCTTAAGATTGTCCCTGGCAGGGCATAGTTCTATGATGGGGTCACTGAAGAAGGCCAGGTTACCGCAAGGGCGTGACTGTAGAGACCTCTCTAGAGTCTGCTGCCCGGGTGGTGCCAGGAATTTGCAAACTGAAACACCCACCCATTGTCTCTGTGAATTTTACCAGCATTCTTGGAGCTCATGCCTTCAAATACGGATGCGTTCAAATGGGTGTAATTTTTTCCAGGCTGACACATTCACAGACGATGTAAAGGACCTAGTGCTTCATTATCAGCCAGCAATGTTCCTCTTCGAAAGCGTCTGAGCTGAGACGTGTTAATGGCTTCGTCTTCCTGTTTCTCTGCTTTGGGAAAATGGCTCTGTTTGCACATCCAGTTCAAGTAGCTAAAGGGTGTCTTCTCAGTTCTGCTCTGTAACGACCCTTCCAATAGTCCCTCCATCCTTTCCCTGCTCTGTTCCCCAGCAACCGCGTGGACCAATGGTAGCCTGGCATTGCTTTG
This sequence comes from Desmodus rotundus, assembly GCF_022682495.2. Classification (NCBI taxonomy): domain Eukaryota; kingdom Metazoa; phylum Chordata; class Mammalia; order Chiroptera; family Phyllostomidae; genus Desmodus; species Desmodus rotundus. Next base: position 90,102,829 of record NC_071399.1, on the reverse strand, counting down.
TGAACTTGGACATAGACAAAGTGTGATATCTCATTGGTTGTAAACATTACTCCTTAGAGTCCTTCTGTCTCTAAAAGTCGGCTTGTGTTTCCAGGACGTTCTGCTTTCATGGTGCTGAGGGATTCTTAGAATATATTCCCAGAAGTGGGATCATAATATATTTTTAAAGGAATTAAAAAAAATAACAGTATGTGTAATTCCACAATTTTAAATCATGCTCCCTGGAGTTCCTACCGGTGCCTAAGGTGACAAGGAGCTGGGACAGTGGAGGAAGGAGGGCATTTGGGTTTTTTCAATCAAAGGCTCCCAGGATTGTTTTTTTTTCTTTTTAATTTAATTTGTTCACTTTTTTAATTTACAACATTTCTGCTGACCAAGGGTCACACGGGGAAACAAAAGTTGGGAAGCACTCATATGTGTATGTCACAGGGTAGTAAGGTGGGTGTGGATTTGCAAAGTTAGGCATCATGCATTTTCGGGTGGCGGGGTGAAGCGTTAAAACTGTCTCCTTTTCTGTGTGCATGTTGGTCGCACTGGGGTCGGGGCAGCAGTGTGCTGTAGGATAATGTGAAACTGTAGAAAAGGAACTCAATTTAAAACAACATCCCAAAATAGAATTATCAAAATCCCCCACCCTCCCCTCTCCCCCCCCAAACAGGAAACCCAATAAGCCTTAGTGGGAGTCCTACTTGAAAGATGCTGGACCAGTGAGGGGCATTTTCTTCCCCACCGTAATCCATTTTCTGGTGCATTCTCTCTCTCCCCAGAAGGAGCAACAATGCCCAGGACAAGGGAAGTGGCTCAGCATTGGCCTACATTTCTCAGCCAAACCAGCCTTTCTGAGAAGAGAGCACCTAAAAGTCCCTTAGATCCCCATCTATGAATTACTAGAGCGTCAAATTTCCTTCCTCTTCCCTTAGCTACTTGTAGAACTTTGATCACTTTCTTGTAAGTTTGAAAAGCTATCTGTTGGGTTGGCCGAACATACTACTTCTAAATGCAAACGTGACGATATGTCCAGAAGATGTCTGGGGAAGAGTTAAGTGTTGTAGTTGTGTATTGCTGTGTAACCAGCTGCTCCAAAGGTAAGTGACTGAAAACGATCATTTCAGCATCTCTCTTGCTCTTGGTGTCAGGAGCCCAGCTGGCTGGGGCTGTGGACACCCGGGGCTCCAAGGGGCTGAAACATCCTGAAAGGCCAGCCTGGGTGGCAGGCAGGTGCAACTGCCCACCTACTGGGAGCGCAGCAGGAACTGGTACCCAGAGCACCCAGGTCTCTGTCCCTGGCTCTTCCCGTGGCTCTCCCGTGTGGCAGAGGGAGGGGACGTGCCAAGAATGAGCATTCTACAAGGGAGGGTCCTCCAGCCTTCTAAAGGGCCAGAGCAGTCCCAGGACCAATCCAGATTCAAGAGGAGGGGCAGTAAGCTCCACCCCCGAAGAAATAGTGGTGGTAGGTAGCAGGGAAAGGAGAGATTAGTGAGGGCCGGCTTTGGAGACCGCCACGTGGAAGGTTAAAAAAGAAACTATTTCTTATGTTGTGGAGAGAGAGTTACACATCAAGAGAGATGCAGAGGAATACTTCCTCACTTAATAAATGGAAATTGGCACTTTAAGAATTAAATGCATAACAGTTGTTCCTTCTTTCCCCCTGCAGATCTGTTGCCTTAAAGCAATAAAAAATGGCCCGAGGATCAGTGTCTGACGAGGAAATGATGGAGCTCAGAGAAGCTTTTGCCAAAATTGGTGAGTTGACCTGGTACCTCAGGTGGTACAATTCTCTTTTATATTGAGTATCTCCAGGACAGAGTCCATGAAATGCTAAAATGAGCAAAAGAGCGGAAGTGATGGGAACCCGGTGGTACTGGGCACAGGAGCTAGGGAACTTAGCTCTGACATGTGCCTTTCAAGATAAACCCTTCTTTCTCTATCAAAACATGGAACAGGGACCCTTCCTCACCTGTAGCTCTTCCTGGAAATGGCCTCTACGTCTCATCTTTTTATTGCACCTACTGTCTTTGGTTTTCTTTGTTAATTCTTTTCTTTTTTTTTAAGTATTTTTCTGTGTTTTCTTTGTTCTCATACTTTGTTTGCCTTACTTTTTCCGACTCTTTATCTCCAGCCTGTGATTAATTTCCCCATCTGATTCTATGAGAGTCCCTTTAGATTCTGTTGCCAGACCTCTGTTTTGAAGTTATGCCTCTGGGGTGTTGGAAGGGATATTAGGGACCATATCCAATAGCGACTGCCCTCTGGTGAGACTCTGGCATGGGGTCCAGCCGTGACCCCTGAGTGATCGCTTCTGCTGCCCACTCACCTCCCACCCAGCCTCCCCTCACCTCTCTTCCTGCTCTTAGTCGAATTGCTCTGAACCTACCTCTGGTCGTTTGCCTTACAGACACTGATGGCAATGGGTACATCAGCTGCAATGAGTTGAACGACTTGTTCAAGGCCGCGTGCTTGCCCCTGCCTGGGTACAGAGTGAGAGAAATCACAGAGAACTTGATGGCCGCAGGGGATCTGGACCATGATGGAAAGATCAGCTTTGATGAGTTTATGAAGGTGAGGATGTTGCAGAATAGGAGGAGTTGCATTCGAAACTTAGAACTTTGATTCGAAAAATATCCAGAAACACACCACCACTCTCCTTGCATCCACATTATGTATTCTTTGTGGTTTTCTTGATCACATAGCGGGTTTCTAAAGATACGTTATATTTTTGCAGGTTTTTCATGGCCTGAAAAGCACAGATGTGGCCAAGACCTTTCGAAAAGCGATCAATAAGAAGGAAGGGATTTGTGCAATTGGTGGCACCTCAGAGCAGTCCAGCGCTGGCACCCAGCACTCCTATTCGGGTAAGCCATGATGATGGGCATGGACCAAGGGGCAGGGTGGGGGGGAGCTGAGGGCCAAGGGAGAGGGGACCATGCAGAAAGGACCCATTTTCTGGGACTGCACATTCTAAACTCGGTGTTCAAAGATAGGAGGTGCAAAGAAAAGCAGAAGTTTAGAGGAGTTTGTTGATGACTCTGCATCTTCCCGTGCATAAGTGAGCCAGCACTTCCGGCTCTGGGTGGAGCCCAACACCAGCTAATCCTATCTGCCTTTAAAAGGCGCATAAAAGGCTGCCGAAATTCCTTGGTAAATCTTTTGGACAAAAGGAGCTACCAGGGCTTCTTCTAACTTGCAGCTTCATAATTATTCTTCATGCCTGCTGAGGGGTGAAGAATATTTTTCAGTATATTCTGTTGAGGGGTCCAGAAACCTGTGGGTTTTTGTTGATTTGTAAGGCAGTTGTGTATTGAGTCTGAAGATCCCGAAAGCAACCACCCAGCAGCCTTACTGGGAAACCTCTCACCACCCAACAAGGCGGCACTCCAGCAGCCCCCAAACTGACTTCTTCAAAACATTAGTTGCTCTTCAAGATAAGTCCATGGTTAAGTACCGCCGAAGTCACTGCTAAGACACAGGTTAACCTTTTATTTTGATGTACAGACATTTTCGTGGCCTTCTGCGTTGTAATCAGACATTATGAAACTTGAAGGCCGTGATATGCTGTGGCAGGTGCTTCTCAAAGTTTCGTGACTCAGGGTTCTTCTGAGAGCCATGACTGCTTCCGTGGCTCGCACGTTGGGAAACACAGTACTGGGCGTAACTCGGGGTTTTATTTAAATTTCTAAAATCTGCCTCAAGCAGCTTTACTGCTAGGAAAGAAACATATCACAAATGATTTTACTTCATAGCAATTTCGTGATAATGCAACTCAGAGATATTGCAAGGGTTGTCTGTGATCACCCACATTTAAATCAGCAGGGCTAACAGCAGAACCCCAAGTTTTATTCTGTAAGAATTAGAGCACATTTATATTTAAATTATAAATAAATGTAAAGAAAAATAATTGCATTATTTATATATATTTATATATATAAAACATAGCTATATATACTTGCTTCTCACTATAAATTATTTGCACACTTATATACCTTCTAAAGCTGCATGCTGTGTGGTTTCTGACTTGGAGCGAGCAGAGACACTGTGCCCCTGCCCCAAGTCTTCTGAGATTTTCAATTGTCAGTAAACGTGAGGTGATCAGGCAACGGGAAAGAGCCTCGAATGTCTCTCCCGGGCCTGAGAACCTAAGACCCGCACGCGCAGTGCTGACGGGGTTAGATTCTCACCCTGCCCGTGGGTCGTTTCCACCGCGGTCTTGCAGAGGAAGAGAAGTACGCCTTCGTGAACTGGATAAACAAAGCCCTGGAAAACGACCCCGACTGCCGCCACGTCATCCCCATGGACCCGAACACCAACGACCTCTTCAGCGCTGTTGGTGACGGCATCGTCCTTTGGTAAGTGACATTTCCTTCTTGGTTGCCAGAGCTTTCCCAAGAAGGTTCCAGAATACCATCGATTAATTGTGTTGATCCCGGGCCAGCTTCCTTCAGGGGTCAGCTGGACCTGAAATGCTTTTCTGGAGTTTTACTTGGCAGGTCCAGGAGAGAAAAGTGATGTCGAGAGAGAAACTTATAAAGAGAAGTGTAAAGCTAGTGTCTCTTGGGTGAAAGGGGGGGTGCATGGGAGACAGACAAACATAAAGAGGGAGCTCTAGTAGCACAAGGTCAAGAGCAATTCCTTTCGGCAGATGTACTGCTTGGCTTCACTGGAGCGTGGCGGGAGAGTAGGCAGGATGAACCAATGCAGCCTGGTACCTGGAGAAATCCAACACAGGCCCTTATGAAGGGGCGTGGTAGGTGGTACACACCACGACCCGACCAAGCGCACCCACCAAGGAGAAGGTGTTCTCTCTGTGGGAGGCTCAAAGCCCAGTGGGGTGTGTTCGCGGCGATGCCTTTGACAATATCGCCGTCACCATAAAACATGGGGCCTGTGAGGAGGTTTGATTGACGTGCCTTCAGTCAAGGCACCATGATCTCAGGCGAGCCCAGGAGTTGGAGGGAGGGGTAGGTGGGCAAGACTTTAAGTCCCTTTTCTCTGCTCTGAGCAGAGCAATTCTGCTTTTGGAATTTTATTTATTAAAGTTAATTTTTAAAAGGTTCAACCACTTAAAAAAAAAATCAAACACCTAGCCGACAGGAACAAGGCCTGATTTCTTCGGTTGGCACCCACCCTGCCCCGTGGCCTTCCGTCAGTGTCCTGTGGTTTGACCCCCACAAGACCCCCTGACCCCGGAGCCCAGCTGGGGGCACCGTGTGAACGGCTGCATGGATGACAGCGAGCAGACTGACTCTTTCCCATCCACACCCTTCTTATAACTTGCAACGAGGGCTTTGCCTTGTGTTTGCCTTTTTTAAAGAACGTCCTTCCTCATACTCTCCTCCTATCCAAACCCATTTAGAGGGTCATTTTCGGGTCCATGCCAATCTCCAGTGATCTACCCCCTAACTTAATTCTTAAAGCACATATTGTTTGTAGGCCATTGTAAGGTCTTGCTTTGGACCCTAACATACCTTTAAATATCCACACCTGGTGTCTGTGTAATCGGACTATTGGCTGTTCAGTGGGAGCGACAGCTCACCCTTTTCAAAGCCACCTCTCTGCCCATCACCTCCCAGAGCTTCTGGTTCACTCCACTTTCATACTTTTCAAATGATGATTTAGGAGTTTGTTTTGCCTATAGTGCAGGAAAATGCCTTTTATTTAAATATATCTATATATACACAATAAAGTTATAGAAATACATCTTTTTCTACCACGAAAAAAAGGTAGTTGCTTAAAAACTGTTAGGGAAAACATGTTCATGCTGCTGTCTCTTCTCAGTAAAAGAAAAGTCACAGTCAAGTTTGGTATTCTTCGATTTTGTTGTTGATTCTTCGTATTTTTTTTCCAACTCCCTTTCTTTAAATAAGATGGAGGCGACCTAAGGAAATTTATTTTTTATGCCCCACTGAAGGCTAAACCAAGGGTAACTTGGGTAACGTCGGCTTTTCATAAACAGTGTCTGCTTGCGTCGGCTGATCAATACGTTAGATACTTGGTGGGTGAAATTTCTAAAGTGCCGATGGAACAATGACTACAGCAAGATAGAAGACATTTACTATGTGCTGGATGAAAGGCATAGAGTTTGACCAGGTGTCAAATAGAAATGTAGCCATTCTATAAGCTCAAAAGTGTATAATAATCTTTGTATACAGTGGAACACTTTCATGGCTGAGAAAGTAAAATACTCATGGAGGATTTGCTCTGGGCCTCCACCCAGAGTTCCCGAATATGCTAAGGAAACTAGGATAATCTTGTAGCCTTTAGTGGAAGTGAATGACATAGAGGTCCTTACTTCCTGCCTTAAAATATCAATACGAGTTTAGGAATATTAACCTTTCCCACAGGTAGTTTGAATCTCGTCAAAACGATCTATCTGATTTTCTATCCAAACACTGGGTAGCACTGATTACGTTGCCAATCTCGTTTGTTTATGAAATTGCTAGAATTTAAATTCAGTGTTGCTGGGCCCTGTTATTCGGAAGCCTTGCTTCCTTTAAGTGTATTGTTTCTCCTTCAGTAAAATGATCAACCTGTCCGTGCCTGACACAATTGACGAAAGAACAATCAACAAGAAGAAACTCACCCCTTTCACCATTCAGGTACGTCTTCCCTCGGTCCCCGGGCTGGCCAAAAAGCTCCTTTGGCTTTGTTCCGTACAATGGCTCCAGTAGCGCTTGGTTGTCTTTAACTTCACTCAAAACAATTTTGTTGGGCTGTATTGTGACAGCTGTCACATCAGAATGCATTTTGAAAAAACTTATCGAAATTGGTGAATTTGTGTACAGCCATTTTAATATTGAAGATGGAAGGAAATATGCAACATTTTTGGCATATTGTGCTTTATTACTTCAAGAAAGGTAAAAAGCGCAACTGAAATGCAAAAAAAAGACTTATGTGGTTTGTGGAGAAGGTGCTATGACTGACAGAACATGTCAAAAAGGGTTTGTGAAGTTTTTTGGTACTGTTGACAGTCGGGCCAAATAATCCTTTGCTGTGGGACCATCTTATGCATCCGACGATGCTTAGCAGCACCCCTGGCCTCTACCCACTAGAAGCCAGTAGCGGGAGACAGCCCACATACTCCAAATAGCCAAATCAAATAGTCATTGGTGAAAATGAAACATGAGTCTTTTACTTTACAGAAAAAACTAAACTGACTTTTTGGCCAACCAAAAAACTGACTTTTTACGCCCCGGAACTGCGGAGTCTGAGTTGTTCAGAAGCTCAGAGGTTATTCCCCAGCCCCAGGCTTTGGGCTGGTGACTCATCCTGACCGGTGGGGAGGGAGGGACACGCTCTATTTACTCTTATGAATGTAACAGGGGTGGGATGGGGACGGGGGTGGGGGTGGGGTGGGAGAAGGTTCGTGGGCTGTGAGCAGTTGAGGAATTCTTTGTTTTGGCCATTAATGAATACAAATTCACACTGGTAAAATTTTAACTTAAACTTTCCCTAGCAATTTATCTTTGAGTTGGTGCCAGATACACAGCAGTTGGCTACAAAGACATGCCTTGCTAAGAAGTGGGAGGGTGAAAAGCGGGAAGTGCTCTGATAGCCTTTGCAGAGCTGTTTGGTGTCACCACCGAGTGATGAATGTAGCTTGTTTTTATATGCCCCAATGTGTTGGTTAACTGGAATAACAATGAGTAGCTAGTAAGATGTATTTCTCTGTTAAGTTCCAGTCTTTAAATACGATCGTAATTCTCTTGCTCAGAAGCCATGTCTCATTTCTTCAATCATGAACCAGTATTTCACCTCCTATTGGGATTTAAGCAACCCTGCCTACTTTTAAAGTGGGACTGTTGTTAACCAAAGAGAACAATGGTGATGAAATGTATACAAAGGCACCTACTGTTGAATTTACTCATGACCTTGGCTGTAATAAGAACTGGTATTGTTCACTCATCATTTGAGCTACACACTGGGGCAAAAGTACCACTTTTCTTCTCATAGTTACCTTCCCAACAAATCCGCTGGTGGCCAGTGTTTTATCTTGTTAATTTGTATAAAACCAACTTCTCTACCTCTCTGACTCTGACTCGTTCCCCTTGTCGGACCCAAGAATAGTTTACAGACTCCAGACTGAAAACTTCCCTGACCCTGTCCCAACTGCATGTGAGTTACATGATATACACTGTTACCAGTGATAAAAACATATAATCTGTCCACACGGGTGCCTGTGAGTGTGCACACATGGGGGTGTGTTTGTGTAGGGGTGTGTGTGCTCAACGCCCTTAGATATTACAGATACTCAGCCAATTGTCCTAGTAAGAACCATGGTCTCTTTCCTACGAATTTGATTTGTATCTTTTTCCGTCCTTCAATGCCCAATCTGAAGGTGACCTTGACAATCAACAGCTGTGTTACTAATGACAGTGACAAGGCAATGAGGGTAGCTTCTCCCTTCCAAGGTGCCTCCTAGGTGTCTGGCTGACGGAGACGTTGCTGGTGAAGGCTCCATCACATGGCAAGACGGGAAAATACGTGACTCATTTGTTTCATCCTGACCAGGAAGGGCCTTAGACCCAGGGTTCTGGCTGGGTTGCCTCAGCGCTGCAGAAGCTCTGCGTCTGAGCTCCTGGACTGTCTTTTCCAGTTATTGCTCGCCGCTTTTCCTCGATGTTAATCTAGTGAAGACTGTGCCTCTAGACCTTGTGAAGTCTCCAGAAGCAACATATTGTTGTCACTGCCAGTCAGTAATCATCATTCAACATTTGCAAAGTCACAGACAAAACTTGCATACATTTTTCTCCTTCAGGAGAACTTGAACCTGGCTCTGAACTCGGCCTCCGCCATCGGGTGCCACGTGGTCAACATCGGGGCTGAGGACTTAAAGGAGGGGAAGCCTTACCTGGTTCTGGGACTTTTGTGGCAAGTCATCAAGATTGGGCTGTTTGCCGACATCGAAATCAGCAGAAACGAAGGTACGAGCAAAGCTTCGGATGTTATTAATCGTGTGGCTTTTTATTACTGTGTGCGTTGGGGGCTGTAGGAGGTAATGTCGAGAATAGGGAAGCTTAGAATCCTCAGTGTTTGAAAATGAGAGTCATGGTGAATTCATTGTATTAATGTAGCAGATTCTATCTACACGGACCAGATTTGTTAAACAATGAAACAAAAGCTTTTTAAGACTACAGACTAATAATAATGCATGTTTCCAAACTGTGGTTCAGGCTAGCTGTCTGGGACTCCAACCTCAACAGGTTTTCTGGGCTAATTTTGCCTCTAGACACTTTATAACAAATAAGTCTACTTTCAACTTATGTTTTATGAAGCAATTCACATCCATATATCGCAGTGACATCGACAGATCAGGAGACACTTGGTCTAGTTCTTACCAAAACAATAGAAAATTACAGGTAGTCCTTCAAAGTTCTCACTAAATATGTAGCTGTGAATCTTCGTGTTTGCTCTGACCATCCTATCTGTACTGGAACAGTTACAGCCCTGGGCTTCAGACAGAAGTGATAGATCTTGACCAGTATCATGTAAAATACAATTTTACTGTCTTATTTTCAGGTATAGATCCTACCAATATGAAATATGAAGCCAAATTCTAATCTTTACATTATACTATATATAAATGTAAAGTGTGTGTGTGTGTGTGTGTGTGTGTGTGTATATATATATATATATATATATATATATATATATATATATAATTTTATTATACACTTTTCAAGTCCAAATCACAACAACCAGTGAAGAACCCTGGGGTAATATAAAACCAATATATTAAGCATAAAATACAGAAGAATAAAAAGAACAAAGAATTCAGAACCCAAGAGCAAAACTATTGATTTGCAAATAATGACCTCAGCTATATTTAAACCTTCTAACTGAGCAAGGAATATTTATTCACCTGGGAAATATAGAGGAAAGAGTTGATTATATTTTTGAGCTGCTATAATTATGCAGGTAAGCACTTGAAATCTAAAACACCTGTGGGAACAGACAATAGAGCATTGTCATTAACACAAAATTGATCTCTTAAAAGCAAAAATGTTGTCCTCTCAGACCCAGTGCAGCGTTCTGAGCCAACAGTCTGGTTTATTTCCTTTGCTCGGCCACGTTATTCTTAGGCATGGCATTGAGATTCATTGGTGCTTTTCGTTCCCATCTGAAAAATAAGGACAATACATAAGCTCACAGTACCCGACACCTACTTTTAGGGAGTAACAGTAATAAAGTGTTTGCTCCCTGGGAAAAGCTGGAAGTACCTGGAGCCCAGAGAGACGGAGTTGTGATCTTGGGCTTTGGAGCAGAGCACAACAAAGCTACAGCTGGTCCCCAGCTACCACTGTGTTGACTCTCCTTCTGCTTTTGTGCTTCCTCAGCCCTGATTGCCCTTCTGAGAGAAGGGGAGAGCCTGGAGGATTTGATGAAGCTCTCCCCCGAGGAGCTCCTGCTGAGGTGGGCTAACTACCACCTGGAAACCGCAGGCTGCGGCAAAATCACCAACTTCAGTACCGACATCAAGGTAGGAGGACGGTAGCTGGCACAGGACTGACCGCAGCCGTGGAGGGAACATGGGCGTTCGTGGACGAAAGACAAGGACAGGGGCCCCACTTCCTCAGGCTCTCTGGGGGTGGCTGGTGCTGTTTTGGAATGCTTGCTGGTCCCAAGTCCATGGCTGGGCCACACACAGGTCTGCCTGAATCCTAGCAGCTGCATAGCAACAGTGGGAGAAGGGTCTTCAATATCAGGAGTTTCAGTATCAGGAAGTAGAGGCATGAGGATGAGGATGAGGATGGGGTGGAGGAAGGGCGAGAGATAAGACGGCTGATCAAGTGTGTGCAGGACTATGAAGCCTTCCTGATCTTGTGAATGAGACTGTCAGATCGGGATTCCTTTAAAAAATTAAAAGACCCCTGGCCAGGTGCTCAGTTGATTGGAGCATCATCCCACATGCCAAAATGTTTTTGGTTCAATTCCTAGTCAGGGCACATGTGGGAGGCAACCGATAGCTTTCTCTCTCTCTGTCTCTCTTCCTCTCTTTCTAAAATCAACAATAATTTTTCAAAAAACATGTCCTCAAGTGAGGATTTAAAATAATAATAAAAAAATAAACGAGGACTCTTCTGATTAATGTCAGCACTCACAGTGTCTACTGCGTGCCAGGCACTGTTCTCACTGCTCCATACGTGTACCGACTCACTGGCCCTCACAGCAGGCCTCTGAGGTGAGGGTTACCACTTTCCCGTTTTACAGCTCGGGACACAGAGGTAAAGCGAACTTCAGTTCCCAGAGTGGGGCATTGGGTCCGGATTTAAGTCCAGCCCTTGGCCTCCACGGCTCACGTCCCTGACCGCCACGCTCTCCTGACTCTCTAAGAAAAGACAAGTCGGGAACTTCTTGAAAGGCTTTCTATTGTACAGCCCAACGTGATTTTTTTAAAAGATAATGGCCCTGGAAACTGTCTGCAGTGAGAAACTACCCCAGAGTGTGCAGAGACCCAATCAGTCCGACGATGCAGAGAGGCAGACAGGGCACAGCGTGCGCTGTGGTTTCAGTTTTGTGAAAAGTTCCCAGTCAAGGTGAAGGGGAGTAGCTGCCGATGCAGATGACGGATGGACCAGGACAGACAGCATGAGGAGCCGTAAGGAACGGCAGGAGGCAGTCCCAAGGGGCCCACGGTGTGAGATGCCCGGTGCAGCAGGCAAAAAACATTTGTCTTCACTTTCTCAAAACTTAAAGCAATTTCTTCCAGAGAGTCAAAGGAAAGGGCACAAGGCTCACCAGGAGTCACAGGCTTCAATTCCTGAGTGACAGCTTTTTCCTGCTGTGAGCTCCTGGCTTTTAGAGCTCAGAGACGGAAGCTTTGAGGATGTAAAGTCCCCCGTTCCTTAGGACCTAAGCTAATAATGCCAAATTCATTTTTTTTTAACTATGCCACTTTCATTGGTTATTAACAGCCCCACCAGCCAAACTGCGGTTGAACAGCAGCTGGAAAACATCATCTTCCTTTGTGCTCAACAGTTAAGCTCTGCAATTGTTTCAGCCAAAATTTTCCAGCTTTTCAGCCAGAATTAGGCTGCTTAATCTAAGCCATACATTTAGCTGATTGCCTATCACTGAGAGGCTGTGGGCTTCCGAACAATAACCGCTTTGGACTTGGGAGGTGTCTGTGGGAGGGAGGAACTGGCCAACTGAACACTTGCTTAGTGGCTGTGCCTGTTCTCAGGGAGCAGCCGTGTCCCAGCCGAGGTCAGCACTGTGACGCAGGTCTGAGCCACAGGCGACTTTGAGATGCCCTGAAATCACACCAAGTCAGCAAAGGCAGGGAGAAGGTCCCTGCTGGTGTGAGTGAGAAAGATTTCTTAGGATCAGATGAAATGAGGTGACACTTAGCCAGGCCAAACAGAAGTAACACGTGTTAGGGCCTAACACCTGCTCAGAACTTTCACTGGCTCAAAACAGCTACAGTGAAAACGAAGAGGAGGGGAAAGCAGGAAGGAAAGAGATGAAACCCGGCTTCCCCAGGTGCGACATCAAGGGCTGGCAGGTTCTTGTCCTCGTTTCTGATGCCACAGGTGGAGAGCAGGCCTCTGCTCTCCCCTACCTGATTTGAGAACACAGAAAAAGCAAAAAAAATAACAGCAGCTCATTTTTCAGCCTTTAAGAGACACGAAAATCGCTTTCAATGGTTTAAAGAAATTACCTGAACATCTGCATCTTTTCATTGAGTGAGAATACATTTATAATTTTAAGGATACAATTCTGAGATTTTTTTTGTCAACAAGCATATTTCCAGAATCTAAGAAACATAAGAATTCAATATCTATATACAATCTGCTATAACTAAACCATGTTTTCTGGTTTCTAGATAAACAATGAATGAACTCGTCGTCTTAATAACTTTCCTTTTACATAAAGGCTGCTTGTTTCAAATACTTTTGTTTTGCTGATTATCTATTTAAATAGATTTTCAACACTGCTTTAAGCTTCTTCCTTTCTCTGTCACTGTTTAAAAATTCAACTTCAGCTGACTCTGCAGCAATATAAAGATATATATTTTTTCTGGTTTACAATTTAATAGATGTTAATAAATTGTTTCCCCCTAAGAAGAAAAGAATAGTATTTGCATCTCTGGAGTGCCCTTCTAATTGTTATACTCATTGTAAAAAGCAAGGCAGATATAACATGTAAACCGAGAAATAGAAAATTCAAATCAGTAAATGTTTCCAGCTTTGTTCATTAAGTTGCATTCTTGAATGGTAGTCAAATGAAAAATGAAAAATATTTCCTTCGGGGAAGTTATTGTGCTAAGTATGTAATTTGAAATTGTAATTGTTTAATTTCTGACAGGACTCAAAAGCCTACTACCACCTGCTGGAACAGGTGGCCCCGAAAGGAGATGAAGAAGGCATTCCCGCCGTTGTTATCGACATGTCGGGGCTCAGGGTAAGGCCACGTTCCCAGCTGGGTCTGCAGAGCACGAGGCCACCTTGGCATTGGCAGCTCCATCGACCCGTGCGGCCCTGTCTCGGGCATTCCTTGGGTCGACATCTCTGCTTACAACTCTGTTAAAACTGCAAAAGACTGTTCACAGCTTTGGTTCACAATTGTGGGGAGTTTAACCTGGAAATAACACCAGTCACATGCCATGCACTTCCGTGTATTCCCCTCATTTAACAGGCTCTACAGCACCAAGAAATATTATTATTTCCATGTGTAGGTACCTGAGCATTATTTCTGGAAACAGATGGAATATTTATACAAATAAATAAACTCTCACTTTAGCGACGAAAAAACAGACTGAAAGCTAGTTAATATGTCCCAGATCACATGCAGACTATTGGAAGTTACCGGATCCAGGCTGGGCTCTCTTCCTCTACTAGCAGTTCCGTCTACTCAACTGAACTACTCAATAGTTGGATAGCCAGCCTTTCATCTGAAACGGTCTGTCCAGAGATGAGAGGATTCCATCACTTAATTTCTGACATTCCTTTTACTTGTGACTGTCTGATTTTTGTCCAGGAGAATAAGAGTAATAATATTTGAGGTTCAGCTTATTTGAGGTTCAGCACTCTGGGTTTTGGTAAGATACCCATTTCTTCTTCTGTCATCCATGTCTGCTTTGTGCCTGGAGAGCCTCGACCCAGCCTTGACCCGGCCTTGACCCCGCCTTGACCCCGCCTTGACCCCGCCTTGACCCCGCCTTCTTCTCTGCAGGAGAAGGATGACCTCCAGAGAGCAGAATGCATGCTGCAGCAGGCGGAGAGGCTAGGCTGCCGGCAGTTTGTCACAGCCACAGATGTCGTCCGAGGGAACCCCAAGTTGAACTTGGCTTTCATTGCCAACCTCTTTAACAGATACCCTGCCCTGCACAAACCAGAGAACCAGGACATAGACTGGGGAGCTCTTGAAGGTACGTGGAAGCCAGTTGATTAAGAGTTTAGAAACACATTCATAATTCTAGGCAGTGACAATCACCTCCTAAGCAAACGTAAACCCTTCGCATGCCAGGGGAGCTTTGCAGAAAGGTCATCAATTCTCTGATACGTAACAGAGAGAGTAAAATAGATTAATCAAGTCAATCAGAGCCAAGCCAGAATAATCAAGTGTTATTATATCACATGCATAATACATAGGCTTTATCCATTACCAGAACGGTTTGAGGAAAGACATGAATTTGATTCACAGATGAAATAAATCCTAACTTCCAAAAATCTAGCTTATATACTTAACGGACTGAGTGTGAAGTCCTAGAAGAAAGAAATTGCAGCCACTCATCATTTTAAGGTGCTTACTGAGTGTTTTGGTTTGGTTTCGTTTCTTTGATTTGGGTTGTGGGAAGCACACAACCGTATTTCGAGGCAGCATCCCTACCAATTGTATTTTGGGAGTTAATGCCCTAAGACTGAGCAAAAAGCTTATAGCTTTAGACAGTTTCTAACAGGTAAAACCACCAGAGCTGTTTTTACTTTTTTCCACATCATGAATTAGTCTCCATATTGAGGCAGAAAAATCAAAACAAAATTAATATTAAATGAATATCACCAAAGAAAGGAAGTCCAGATTGAAAGTGTTGATGGCTCCTTTTTCTGCAATGTGTCAGCCCAGCTGGCAGTGCAAACTGAGTTCAGATACCAGCACTACTGCATTTGTATCATGTGACAAATTGTGGTCAGCGGTCCACGCATATGTGTCAAGCCCTCTGACCCCCCATTTGCACCTGCCTCTAGCACATCCCACTGTGGGCCCTTCCCTGCCACTCAAAGTTCAGCATTTCCAGAGCAGAAAGGATCATTGTCCTCCCCTGCTGTCTTTCTACTCTGCCCCCATGCCATCCTCTCTCCTCCAGAAAGCCTCCATTCGCATTCATCACACCCCTTTTTTCCCCAGTCACCAAAACCCTGGGTTCCACTTTGATACCTTCCTCTTCCTCACCCCTAAATGTATTGAAGCAGCAAATACGAGTAATTCTTCCTGCAGAATGGCTTTTTGATTGTTAGTTTTTGGTTCTGCTCTTCTGGACTCATTGACTCATGTACCAACTACTTCAACAGGTCTTAGAGGCCGATTCCTCCATTCGTCATGCACTGTCCCCTCTGCAGGTTTCATTTAAAAGCGCGTTGCCTTCCAGAAGCTCCGCACACCTCTCCCAGGCGCACCACCATACTGCTCTCATTATACCTCTGCCTAGCTCAAGCATTTGTTATAGTTACATTAAAAAACCCCACAGTGACTGACATTGTCTAACATTTCAACCCTGATCAGCTACTCTCACTCACAGAGCCCTCCTTGTGGTTCCAGCCGCTGGACAGCCTTATCTCCATGCACCGGGCAACACACATCTCCAAAAAATCCCTTCCTAGTGGTTTTACGAAGACCTGGCCTACTGCTCTCTTTGCATTCCTGTTTCCTCTATGTCCCACTCCCACCCCTTACCACACCCCGTGATCTCTCCCCCTTCTCCTTCGCTATCCAGATTTTACTAGTTCCAGAAGGCGAAGCCCAAATTCCTCTCCCTCCAAATTTAGCCCACACCGTTATTCTCTCCCCATCTCAACTCGAAAAGCAAGCGTGTCCACTTCCTGCGTTAGCCCTCTCGCTTGCATGGCCTCTGTTTGATGCCTCGAGGTCCTGTCTTCCAGGAAGAGTGGAAGCCTTGGAGGTCCAGTTCTGAAGTTTCCCCACACGGGACCTTACAGCTACTAGATGTCACAGAAATAGCTGTTAAATCGAAATGGGGAAGATTAACGCAGAGTGGAATCCCTCATCCACATCCACTAGGGCCTGTTCCGTTAACTCTTAAAATTCGACTTCAGCTTCTGTCACAGCCTCTCTAGTTTAACTTTCATGAGGCGTGTTTTCTGGGGGCCTGACGGGTAACCGGTCTGCATTCGTTCAGGTGAGACGAGAGAGGAGCGGACATTCAGGAACTGGATGAACTCCTTGGGCGTTAGCCCTCGCGTCAATCACCTGTACAGGTAAGGATATTTGGGGGCTCGTTCTTCATGCGAGACACCGAGACCAGGCAAGGTCCCCAAGATTTCAAGTACCACTATGGTGTACGGTTCTTTGGACAAAACGTGTGTACCTTGCTGAGAAGGGGGGGATGTGCCAAACTGACCCACAGATGTCGGATGCTCGGAAGGAGAGAAACTCACTTTCATATGCCAGCATCGCTGTGTGTCTGGTATATGACCATGACCCAGCAGAAGGACAGATGTCCTGCATGGTGCTGGCCCAGCATCTGCTCACACGCAGGCGAAACAATAAATGTGACACGTGCGATTGTCTCCTATGCCATTTGTTAGAGCCAATTTCCCCCCCTGGAGGCAACGTGCTATAGCTGAAGGGACACAGGGGACCTCCTGGGGAAGACCTCAAGTAGCTTCCCTGAATGCCCAAGTCAGCCTCTGTACCTCAAAAGACAGCACGGCTGACACCCATTTCACCACATTGTCATTGTCCCTCAAGCTGATATGCAAGGGGGCACCTGGCTCACCATGGGCCCTTCCGAAAGGCTAGCTCCCTGAGAGTTCTCTGTGTTCGTTCTCTACTCAGTGACTTATCGGACGCCCTGGTCATCTTCCAGCTGTATGAGAAGATTAAAGTCCCTGTCGACTGGAACCGAGTGAACAAACCGCCGTACCCCAAACTGGGGGGCAACATGAAGAAGGTACACAGAGCTGTTCCAGCAGCACAGGCCTGCGAGAGCACCCTGTGGGCACTTCGTCCGGAGGCCAAATTTGGATATGGCTACCTAGGGCTTAAGTTATAGGACAGCAATCAGAAGCCTGAATACTTTCATTGAAGCAATTCCACGATTTCTGTTGATTATGTATTTATCATTCCATGTGGGATGTGTTCAAACACCATGACGTGGAAGTTCTAATTAAGAGCATTAGATCAGGGCAGGGTTTCTCTCCCCCCGCCCCACCCCGTCAAGATGCTCCTTCTGATTTTCTAAAGAGTCGGAGCTCTGTGCTTGGACAGGTGGACTTGGACAAACGCTCTGTGCAACGTCACCATGTGTTGTCACTACACGCTGGTGCCAGCATTTCCCACTGTTTCTCATCTCTGTGACTCCTCACCATCCAAGCGTAGCCACAGGAATACCTGTCCTGCATGTCAGACCAGGTGTGCACGCAGGACAGGGAATCCAGGCTTCCCATGCCGATCATTGTGAATTCAGCTACTGCAGGGATGTTAGAGACAGGTGGCTGGGCGTGGCTCCCTGTTCAGGTCATGTGATGTCCCTAATCCTAGAATTGCAGAACCACACGAGGCTTGAAAGATCCTTTATTCTGACCACGTTTATTTCATACTGTGTCTTTATTATCTTATTTTGTCTGATATTTATCACCATAGAGATGATGATGTTAAATTGTTGTCCTTTCTTCTCATTAACAGCTTGAGAATTGTAACTATGCTGTGGAATTGGGGAAGAATCAAGCTAAGTTCTCCCTGGTTGGCATCGCTGGGCAGGATCTCAATGAAGGCAACCGCACACTGACATTGGCCTTGATTTGGCAGCTGATGAGAAGGTAAAGGCTTTTTATCGAGTGTATTATCAGCCTAGGAGAGTACTACAAAGTGTTTAGGAATGTAATGTAATCTAGGAAAACTATATTTTTACCTAAACTTAAAACCAAGAGAGTCTTTTTAAAAATGTTCCTGTTATTTTTTTTTCCTTTCAGTTCTATCCGTTTTAGGTTTTTGAGAGTCTTGTTATTAGGGTCATAAATATTTCAGATTGTGTAGCCCTCCTAATTAATCACCCCCTGTTCATTGTGGAGTGGCCCTCGTCATGTCTGCCAGGATGCCTTTCTCCGAAATCTACTTCTTGCGATGTTGGTATAGCCACCCTAGCTTCCTGCCGACCAGCGTTAGCATGCAGATCTCCCCATCCTTTTAACTCGACTTGCATTAATAACAGCCTGATATCTTCAAAAGGGATTTTCAGAATAAGGAGGAAATGTGCTACATTGGCCTATGTATTTCCCATTTCTGGTACTTTTCTTTCCAGGGTATCGATCCAGATTTCTACTTGATATCATTAGCTTCCTACTTGAAATATTTCTAATACTGAAGAGGAATAATTTCAGCTTCTACATGACTAAAGAGTCCTCGTTTCATTTTTATTCTTGAGAGGTATTTTCTCTGTGTGTAGAATTCTAGGTTAATAGTTTTTCTCAAAGATAGTGTCTGCCATCTCGTGACTGCCTACACTGTTTCCAGTGACAAATCTGCTCTCATTTTAATCTTTCTTCCTCTCTATGTAATATGCCTTTTTTTTGGTTAGGTTTTTTAGTTTAAAGATTCTCTCTTTATCAGTGGTTTTAAGCAATTTGGTTTTAATGTCCTTTTGTGTTTCTCATCCTTGAAATTTGTCATAAATCTGTGGGTTCATAGTTTTCACCATGTTTGGAATAACTTTGATCTTTATTTCGGGAAATATGCCCCCTGCACTTACCCCTCCTGTTTTGGGGGGAGACGCCAGGTGCACAGAGATTTGGTCATCTGAAGTTGCCCCAGAGGTCACTGAAGCTGTGTTCGTTTTTCTCCTGTTTCATATTTTTTCCTCTATGTTGCGTATGGGGCGATTTCCATTGCTTGGTGTATTCAAATTCACTACTCTCTCCTATCGTGTCTAATCCTCCACCAATCCCATCCGGTGTGTGTAATGTTTACCCCAGACATTAGTTTTCATGTATAAAAATTCTTTGCAGCATCTCCCATGGATTTTTCCTCTCCCTTCTTGAACAAATAGAATATAATTGCAATAGCTGTTATTTCTAGGTCTGTTTCTAGTCACTGATTTTTATCCTCATTTTGAATCATATTTCCCTGCTTCTTTGCACACCTCCTAGTTTTTTTTTTTATCGTATATGACACATTGTGAGTTTCACCTTGATGTGTCCCAGATATTTCTGTTGTCCTTTAAATATTCTTGAATTTAGTCCCAGATGCACGTGGTTACTTCAATGCAGGTGGTCCCTTTGAGGGCTACTTAAAGGCTTGATCAGTCTGGAGGTAATTTTGTATCTCGATACTGAGCTCATCTGGGTCACTACTTGATGCTCCATGTGTCTCATGGTTCTCCCATGCCTACTGATGGGAACTGAATTGCTTCCAGGCCAGTGTGAGCTCCAAGAACCGTTCTGCCCAGTCAAGTCCAGCAGTCCCTTCCCCAGCCCCTGGCTGTTCCCACACCCAGGCCCTGAGTCGTTCACGACAGAGGCAAACCCTCTGAAGGTCCCTGAAGCTTTCACTGTGGCTCTGCCCTGCAGGCTGCTTCCTCTCCCCTGGCATTCCAGCCCACAAATTCTGGGCAGCTGGGCTTCCTCGTTCTCAGCCCCGCCCCTCAGCTCAGGGGGACCGTCCTGCTCTGCTTGGGCTCCCTGTCCCTGCCGCTGGACATGCTTTGTGCAGTCAGCCCGACAGTCCTGGGTGGGCGTCGCCCCGTTTGTTTCCCGTCTTTCGGGGACCGCTGTTCTGCGCCTTCTGTTACCCGACATCGGAATGACATTGTGCACGCGTTTTCCGTTCCGTTTTAGGTATTGAAGGCAGAAGGGTAAACCGAGTCCCTCCACTCCATCGGGGCCCGAAGCAGAATTTTCTGCTGTTGCTTTACGAGGAGAATTTAGCTGTCTTTCAGAGCTGGCTGTAAACTTGACTGGTGTGAGAGCTGGGTGGTGATATCAGTAAACTAGAGCAGCATATACAACTAGAAAATAAACTGTACGAAAAAGAAGCGATTTGGGGCACAAAAGTATTTTTAGAAGACTTGTAGGAAGCAGACCTGTAACTTTAAGACAGTGTGCTTTTAAATGCTTTGCTTTTCCCCTTATACTGGTAGCTCAGACCGGGCAGAAGTCTTAACAACACAGTCAGAACCTATGTTAGTGTGACTCGATTCCTGCTTCTGCCTGGAAGGAGGCTCCAGAAACCCTATGTCACATGATCTTGTACTAACAAGGTGATGGTGTGTGCTGTCCCAGGCACTTGAGCCTTATTCCCAGGCCACTGTCTGCAGGTCCTCATGCACCTGTGGTCTGCGGAGGAGTATGTCAGTGTGGCCAGGTGCTGTAGGATAATCAGGCGTGATCGGGATAGATTTCACAAGCTGATTCATCACGTACAGGTCCCCATTACCGATTTCTAACCTGGGGCCCTTGAAGGTCGAGGCAGGGGACGTAAAACTGCCCTGGCACAGGAAGCTCCAAAGCTAGAGAAACTTCAGCTCTGCCTTCGATTTCACCGCCTGTACCTAGAACACCACCGTAAGTTACAGAGGGCTGTTCTCCGCAGTGTGGTTTCAGAAACTGTTTTTGAATTATTCTCGATTGTCTTTCACGTGTGTTCTTATTTCTTAACAGACTGGGTTTGGGACTTGATTGCTTTCAAAGCCAGAGCAAAAATCTTTTTAGTTGCAAAAGGAAATTGACCTTATGCATTTGAATATAAAATAATCTTTGATATTTTCTGTTTGAATCATTAAAAATCTCAGTCCAATTCGATTCCATTTTGGAATTTCATAATACCTGAAAATCACGTTGTAATATTGTCTTTGTTGTGGAACTTTTCTAAAAGGGCGGTCCAAGGTCATAGTTGCTGGCTGGTATGTATTTTATGTATTTGGCAAGGTCTGCTGTAGTCAGCTGGCTAACAAGTCCTATTTCTCATGAGTGTTTACTCTACCAGAATTGCACGGGGAAGAAAGTGGAGAGAGCCCTACCTTACTGGAGAAGGCAGTGAAATGACTGATGATTATGTAAATGCCACCAGAAGGAATCTTTTCTCTGTGCTCCACACAGTAACAGACCGGTTAGAATTACAGGCAGTTCTAGCAGGAATTTGTGCCATTGGATCGCACAGTTGTGCTAATGTGGCCATTCCTCTGGGCAGTCAATGGCGTGTCATTTTTTTTCCCCCGAAGAGTAACTGAGATGCATGTTTAAGCCTTTCCCGTCAGTACCTGGAAATAGTTCCCAGGTTGGAAAGCTGGCAAACTGTGTGCGTAAACATTTGGGGACAAAAGCCGGACACCAGCAGGCTGCCACACACACACAGCAGTGCTAGGTAGACTCCAGCCAATGAGGGGATTGTCCCCAAATCAAACAGGCTGGGACCGTGAACTTGGGATAGATCCTGAAAAAACAAAACACCACGGTTTGCCCTTCTGGTCCAAATGTTAGATAAATAAAACCAGCATCTGAAGGCAGGAAAGGAAACCCGTAACGCCTGCAGCTCCCCGAGGACACCCACACACACCTGTCCGCCCGTTCTGTTGACCGGACGCTGGCTGAAGCTGTGGCACCCGGGGCTGTTCGCCGTGACAGAGGACTTCCCCGTGCAGCGCGGTTTTGCCAACACCCAAGGCACTGGGATCGTCTGGGAGAGATCGATTCAATACCAGCACAGTTGCCCCCACACATGTCCGATGATGTGGAGCATTTCACAAGGAAAATCGTTGGCAGACTCAGGCCTGACTGATTTCTGTTTTAACTTCTGTCTCTGCATTTAGTGCTGAGTTGACGCTCCAACCTGACCCAAAGCTCCCTTCCCTTTCTTCCCCCCCCATATACTTAAAAGCAGGAATCTGCTTCCGTTTTAAACCTCTGCCTCTTCCCTGAGGTGGCAGGAAGCCAACTTCATGCTCACCAAGCTCAGTGCCCCCCCCCACCCCTGGGGGGCTGTTCTCAGACCCTGGCTTGCCCTTACTGAGCTGCCCCCACAACCTGCTGTACCTTTTCGAACTCCCCTGTTCTTTAGAGCCTTTTTAAACACTTTGTTTTCGGATAGACTGCTGCATAAAGGTGAGCTTCTCCCTCGTGCCATGTCCTTCCCTAGCTCCAGAAGTGGGTCACAGCCCTGCTAGTGCCCACGCGAGAGTGTCAGGAAAGCAGGCCGGGGCTCTGGCCCAGGAGCAGCGAGAATGCTGGCCCCAGAGGAGTGAAGCTGCTGGAAAAGCGAGCTTTGTTTTCCCTCAGGCTGTGCACAGATGGGACCTGAGGAAGCAAGCACTAACCGGCCATCCTTAACGTGTTCAC
Organism: Desmodus rotundus; assembly: GCF_022682495.2. NCBI lineage: Eukaryota > Metazoa > Chordata > Mammalia > Chiroptera > Phyllostomidae > Desmodus > Desmodus rotundus. The sequence goes on along the minus strand of NC_071399.1, from coordinate 90,080,327 downwards.
TTCAGGCAGAAATGCTTGAAGTGCCATCGGTGCTGAGAACTTAATACACATGCTAATTACTAAGAACCAGGAAGCCAGTGACGCCATAAAACATCACCATTACGAACAGATCACAACCAGGCCCTTTTTTGCCAGCTGAGGGTATTTTGAAAATCGACCTGGGACTTACCCCATTCGACCTCATTAGTCCTTAGCAGCTTGGTCCCATGTCTGGGTCCTCATTAAGCATGACTCAACTTTCTCCTTGCCTTGTCCGGGAGAAGCCATTCTACTTATTTCCTCCACCACGGCACTCCTGCGTTTACCAGATGCCCGATGCGTACTAGGCACTCTGCCAACCCCTGGAAACGCCACGGGTCACAGGGTTATGGATTTGGGAGAACTGCAGGCAGACCGAGACATGCACATCCTCTCCCTCAGAAGTCTGGGCAACCAACAGGTGGGAAGGAAGTGTTACAATAATGATGACTATGCCGTGGGGGTCAGAAAATGATGCTGACCCGGGAGCTGTTCAAAGGATGAGGCATCCTTTGCCAGAGCACAGAGCTGAGCCACGGAGGACGCCAGGGGAGCTAGGGGAGCTGCTGGCTGTTCTGAGAGATGGAGACCGAAGTGTGTGTGTGTGTCCCGGGGAGGGGGGAGGGCTGGGGGCCTGGGGACAAGGCCTGCAACAGAGGAGGGAATAAGAGATCAGAGATGCGCTGGACAGAGACGCTGGGGCTGAGTTTTGAGGGGCCTCACCCACCATTGACCTGTGATATTTGGGCCAGGGAGGGTCACTCTCAGGGCGCAGAGCTGTACTTCTGCAGACGCAGACACACAACGTTGCAGGAGCCCGTTCCTCCCCACCCACAACGATGGCAGGTGGCGCTCTAACCCGACGGAAGCAGGGCATCCCCCCTCTTCCGGAGATTCGACTTGAAACCCCTGTGGAAAATCGGGGAGAGCTGTGTTTTCCATGGAAGCAGTAGCTGGAAGAGGACAACGGGTAGATTAAGTGCACGGGCAGGCACCTGGAGGGTGACCTCCTTCGGTCGGCCCTCCTTCCAGACAGGACTCAGGGGCCGGATACTTGAGCTTCAGAGCGAGCGGTGCACCCGGAAACCCTAGCCCTGAAGGTCTGCCCAGGGTAATTGAACCCCTCCGGCCACCCTGGACCTTGAGGCCAGCAAACCGGCTCCACTGAGCGACCTTCTCCTGCGCCTTTCGCCGGTTTCCCTAGCTCCCCCTGGCGGATGGAGTCGCCCTAGGGAATGGGGAGGAAATTTTAAGAGCTTGATGCTTCTTAGTAAGTTTCCCAAACAAACCCAGTTCTCGTAACAGTACTCACACGGGAGAGTAACTTTGGTTTCTATTTTAAAGTGACCTTCATGGTGAGGTATTTCTAATATTTCTACTTCAATAGGAGAAAGAACCTCTCTCTCTCTCTCTCTCTCTCTCTCTCTCTCTCTCTCTCTCTCTCTCTCTCTATATATATATATATATATATATATATATATATATATATAGCGTCTGGCAGAAGTAACGCCTGCTTGAGTTTGGTGGGTAATAATATGGGTGTCATAATTTATAGGTTTCATTTGAACATTTCACCTAAAACATCATACGGTGTGCTTGAGTGGGATATGGTTATGTTACAGAATTACGTGCTTATGATTTTGTGATAAAAACAAGGGGCGTTATTTGTGCCCAACTCTGTATTTTAATATGTTGGCTACTTGGGTTTTTCCAATGTGGAATTGTTCCTCTTTTTTTTTTTAAATGGTTCCTTTAAGTTACTGGTTCCAATCTTTTGCGTCGTTTTCCTTCCCTTGTTTCTCTTCTCATTTGCCTCTGCCTCCCGCTCGGGGCAATGACCGCGCTTAGGAGGAGGTTTCGCCCTGCCTCTCAAACGACCATAAAGCCACAGTTTACATTGTCGTACAAGGAACTGATGTATATAAATATATGTTTTTTTCTCCCTCCCCGCCCGTACAACGTAATGATGTCCAGGCTGTCTTTTGTGAGGCACCTAGAAGGAAAAGAACGTATTCTACCCTGGCTGCTTTCTGTGATGTTGAATTATTTAGCAACTTTTCTCCAGAAATCATTCTTGGTTTTGTTCAGGTACACACTGAACATGCTGGAGGAGATCGGAGGTGGACAGAAGGTGAACGATGACATCATCATCAACTTTGTCAACGACACGCTGAGGGAGGCCGGGAAGTGCTCGTCCATCTCCAGCTTCAAGGTGAAGCCCCACCCACTGCTCTCGGCCTCCTGAGCCCATACTTGTCTGCACTCACGGGTCTCCAGGAGGAGAACAGATGGGGCAGAGTTCTGTGCCTTCGGGCGTGGCCGTCAAAATGTTTACAGATGCCAAAGAGAGAGCCCAGAATCGTGGGTGAATGCCTTGGTTCAAATCCCAGCACCACCGCTTATCAGCCAGTCACTTAACCTCGGAAACTCCCCTCACTCACTGTGAGCTAAATTGAGATGCCGCATCTGCGCTGAGAAGTGAGATAACTTATTCAAAGAAGGGAAGGGATTAAGCAAGCCCTTCCCCCACCCCAAACAAAAAAACTCACGGGCGCAGACCACAGCAAGTTGATGACTAGAGGGGAAGAGGGTGGGGGAGGTAGAAGAGGGAGAAGGGGGAATAAACAGTGATGGAAGGAGACCTGACTTGGGGAGGTGAACACACAATACAATATACAGATGATGTGTTATAGGATGGTACACCTATATAATTTTATTAACCAAAGAATTATTGTGAGAAGAAGAAAATGCAACCTACAGTTGCAAAGAAAAAAGTGCTGAGCAAACTGTGAGACGCCAACAAATACTTGTTACTGGCCTTGCACTGAATCACGTGACTGCCAACACCATGTCCCTGGACCTGGAGACTCCTTTCTCTCCTTGAGGTCCCCAAGAAGTGAGCCTCGGCCGAAACCTCTGTTCCACTGGGTCCTTATCACTATCCCTGCCCATCACCCCTCAGGCACCCCCCCCAAATGAAGCAGAGTTTCTCCTGGCATCTTTGGTCTCCCCTTTCTGATGGTTTCTTATCAAATCATCACTTCCTCTGCTCACACCAGCAGTTACAGCCTCTCTGCTTTGCTCTCCACCTGCTTTCTTTGTTCTCTCACTGTTTCAGAACCTCCCCCTACCTGCCTCCCCCTGTTGACTTAGGGAGCTCCTCTGCAGAAACCACAAGTGATTTAAAGAGTAAATAGATACAGCTGGTGTGCAACAATGTTGTACATCCCAGACCCAGCTGTATCTATTTCCTAGGTAAGAGGAAGAACCACCCCTTGGCCCTTGAGCGAAGTAGAGGTAACATGGGGCCATGCTGATAGAACCCACCCTTCTCTATATGCAGGACCCGAAGATCAGCACAAGCTTGCCTGTTCTGGATCTCATCGATGCCATTCAACCAGGTTCCATTAACTATGACCTTCTGAAGACAGAAAACCTGGACGATGAAGAGAAACTCAACAATGCAAAGTACGTAAATAAACCTGAGGTCGAAGGTGGGGGTGGGGAAACATCCAGCGGGCAACTGGATGCCTATACAGTGTATCCCTTGTGCTTTTGTGCAAATGCTTTAGTTTCCCTACAGATGCTTTTCCTTCTCTTGACTTGCCGTGTGTGACCCATCCTCACTGTTTTAGATGTTGTGCAGAGGCCGTTTAAGTCTCCTGGGGTTAGAGGGAGCAAGGCAAAGAGCAAGTGTGTTCTTCCGGTTGATAAGCAAGCCTGTATTTTCATAAAAAACAACGATCTAATCATAATTTGTAGGAGACTTCCCAAATAAGGTCTGTACACGGCAGGCCCGAATACAAACAGCTTTATTTGTGCATATCCATGGATATGAATGAGCAGGGCGGGAGTTCAAGTTCAGAGTCTTCACCAGCTTGGGAGCAGCTGCCCTTTGCTTTACCGTGTAGACTGAGGGTCAGCAGACAACTCTAGTCTGTGAGCCAGAGTTGGCCTGTTGTCTTCTGTTATAAATAAAGTTTTATTGAAACACAGCCTTGCAGATATATATATATCTGCTTTACTGCTACAACAGCAGTGTTGGGTAGTTGTGGCAAAGCCCACAAAGACTGAAGTATTTGCCATCTGGTCCTTTGTGGGAAGTGTGCTGACCTCTACTCTAGAGAGGTTGTGTCCTTTCCTAGGGCCCTTGTCTCTGTCCCTAATTTGGGCAAGGGGGGCCTGTGTCCTGATATGCTGATGTTGTAGCACAGTCTAATGGCGAGAAGATGAGTAATTAAATGGCAATTACAGTGGAGTGTGGTGAGTGCTATGGAAGGCGGAGTACAGGGCGCTAGGAAGGGAACTGAAGCTCTGCAAAGCAAGTAGCATCCTAGATGCGATGGATCGAAGGGACAAGTAGGAAGGAGCTAGACAGGTGAAGGAGGTAAGAACGCTCCGCGCAGAGGGAAGAACAGGTCCGAAGACCCAGAAATTTTTTTAAATGACCTTGAAAAGAGCTTAAATCTAGAGGTTCAAGAGGGACATGATTAGGGTTAAGGAACTTGCCCCAGGTCTTACAATTATTTGGTGATTCAAAGTCAGGCATCGGGGCCTTGACTCCTAAGTACTATCCCGTAAGGGCAACATACAAAATTACTTTAAAAGTGGGTGAAAGGAATTACCCAACATCTTACTAATGCTTATGGTAGCCAGATGATGCATGATTTTTGAAGCTTTGTTTTTTAATTTTCAATAATTTTTCCTTTATATTTTATAATAGAAAATACATTTTATTTCAGTAATAATTAACACAGGGGAAGTGGTGGAGAGATAGGCAAGAAGAAAGAATGGGGGCTACGTTAGCCTGATAACTGAATTTGATCCATAAAGTAAGAGTAAAGTTATGTCAGGGGAGCCGGGGGAGTGACGGGCCTCGGGTGCAGTGGAGATGCTCTGGAGTCGACATTGTAAGAAGGTACTAGACAACAAGCAACGGGAGCGAAAAAACTGACAGGTAGTTAATGTGTAGGCTCATTTGAAAATAGGTTACAGCTCATAAAAATTATCTTCCTGTAGGTATAAATAGAGCAAAGATGTGCGGGTGCAGCTGTGGTCATTTGGTGTACAATATGAAACTGGCTACTCCAGCATTATGGCCACATAAATACATACACCTGTAGGTGCACAAGGGGTGGAATGGAACAAGGAATAAAATAACTGAGGTATCAAGTCAAAGTGTAACAGATGCATTTTCCCTTCAGTTTTCCTTGTAACTATGTTTTCATAGTTGAAATGTAGTCTGCAAACGTTCCCCAGCACACCTTCTGCTCCAGTGTGACGGCTTTCTCTGCTACTATGTAGCCCAAGAAAATCCCCATGGTGGAGGCATCAAAAGTGGCAGGAGCCAGAAGATCTCCGAGGACAAGCAATATATCAGGGAGGCTAGACGGCAAGTCTGGCAGAGCCAGGAGCTTTATCGAGCCAAGATTTGCCCAAAACCGTGGGAGGATGGCAGTGGCCGGCTCTGGCCACGCCAGGACTGAATTCTGTGTTGCAGGCAGTACGCAGCCATAAATCGCATGTAGAATGACTGTAACTACACCTCTGAGGGGTCCCTTCGTCCTCGGTTGCTCTGGTCTCCTCATTCTTCCTCTCTTCTCCCTGGCAGGTATGCCATCTCTATGGCCCGAAAGATCGGAGCAAGAGTGTACGCCCTTCCAGAAGACCTGGTTGAAGTGAACCCCAAAATGGTCATGACAGTGTTCGCCTGCCTCATGGGCAAAGGAATGAGGAGGGTGTGAGGCCCAGTGGGGCGGGGCTGCAGGCGGCTCACCTGCCGCTCAGCACCGGATGCTCCCGGGAAGGACGGAGACAGCTGAAGCCACTCCAGAGTTGTCAACTTGGTGGCATTATTCAAGATTCCAAAGAGGGTGTTATCTGCTCATGCAGGTAGCCTCTCCTGTATTTAACAAGTGCTTTATTCTTTGCAAAAGACCCAATCTCTTACAAATATTTTTTTTACCATTGAACTTACTGCTTTTTTGAAAATCTATAGGAAAAAAACCCCCAACAACCCTGCTTCTTGCCATTAGTCAAGTGTAGAAGCTGCATCATTACTCATTTTAACATGATCTTTCCAGCCAGCCTAAGGGGGGTGCATTTTTCTTTTAAGGTGAGCTTCAAACCAGTCCTAACGCTGGTTTCCGGAGGCCCACATTTGTTCTGTGACAAGCCTCTCTGTCCCCTTCTTCTGAACTCTGCCGCCCTGGGACTGTGCTCTCCATCTCTCAGAGCTCCGCCTCCTCCAGGACCCACCTCTGCGGCCGGCCGCGTCTCCGGGCTGTTTGGAGCATCTGACAAATCAGTCAGGCTCTTGGGGTCCCGGGAGTCTCTAGTAACCTGCAGAGAAGTAACACCATCAGAGCTTTTCCTCCGAACTAGGGCCCCGTTTGTTATCACTTTTGGGGGGAGGGATTCAGCCAATAAGAAACCCCTGTTTTTAACCCTAGGTGGGGCTCAGACCAGATCTAGGACCTTCCACACTGTGCTTTCAGGTTAGACCCTCGGTTAGATCCACGGAGGGTGCAGTTGAGCAGCAAACCACCAGGGGGCAACGTGGAGCCTAACAAAGCCTCTGTCCTTTGGTGCTACCTCTCCAGGTAGTGAGTCCCGCCTGTTCTACCTAGTTCTTGGTGAGCGGGAACAATCCTGCCCTGCTTTCATGCACTCTTAGTCTTAGTGTATCTGACTGCTGCCAGGCCATATTATCAGTGTTTACTTTTTTCGTACTGTAGAAGCTTGTTGCCACCCCTGAACTCCCAGGGGGCAATATATGCCAACTAACAGGGCCCCCAGCCCAGCCCACCCCACACAGCCTCACACTTACCTAGCCATGCCTAGCAGATGTCAAGCTGGATAAGAACTGGCTGACTTGCTTTACAAAGAGGTATTTTGCTGGATATTTAAAGAATTCCAAAATAAAACCAGAGGTGCAGCAAACCTCATAAATGGTACAATTTCCATGAAAACCTAAAAGGAACAGAAAAAAAGGAAACCTAAAAGGAACAGAGTGTGGACCAACACTAGAGTCTCCATAGTTCTCAGAGGGCTCGTCCATAAGGTATCTTCTTTGGGGGTTGGGAGTACATCGTGGAACTTGGCCATCTTTCAAGGCCATTGAAACGGGTCTCTGGATCTGCTTCTGGGGCTCGGGAAGCCGGGCTTCTCTGGCATGGGAATGCAAGGTGGTTGGCTTTAGTCTCACTCTGCACTCACCGTGGCCTCAGGACATTCTCTCCCATCTGCTTCCAAGAAGACTGTTACTACCTTAGTGTCCAGAATCTGTCCAAATAAAATGTTCCTAAGGTTGGATGTCCTTTGGCGGTTTTGTAACTTACTAATTCCTTCAGCCCTGAGTGCCTAGCACAGTGCTAGGCAGCGTGCAGAGTTGGGGGACTGTGTCTGCATCACCCTTAGCTGGTTGGGAAAGCCGCTAAACGCAGGAACCGGCAGCTGTGGTGATTACTGAGGGCTGCAGCTGATCACAGAGCAAACAGTCTGAGAAATACTTTGGCCAAAAACTACAGGATATGTCGGCCAGAGTTTGACAAAGCAGGATCTAAAATGAGAACTGGGACACACATTCTCAGAAACACATCGAACCCAGTCGTGAACAAAAGCTAGCCTTGGGGATGGATGCAAAACAGCTTCTTGGGACAGTTGAGAGGGAACCTTTTGGGTGGGTGGTGCCGGGGTCATCTCACTCGCCTGGTGGGGCCTCACTCTGGCAGGCAGAGGGGAGAGGGTGTGCCGAGGTGTCCTGCTGCAGCGGCTCCTGCTTGGGCGGCCGCTGTGACAGAAAGGCATCTGTCCAGCATGGGCACTTTCTGACCATGAGGCGCCACGCACCTGCACGGCTGCCGGAAGCTGCGTGTAAGCTGTGTCCTGGCTGTACTAGCAGCAGCTTTTTGGTGATGGTTCGTTCCTGGACAGGACATCCCTGCAGCTTCTCCACTGAGCAGGTGGCGGCCTTCCCTACACCTCAAGCGATTACCGGTACGAAGTGCTTTTGTACGAGACCGCACGGACAGGCCTGCTGAACAGGGCCAGCGTGGCAGAACCAGAGCTCTGGAAGGAAAACCTGGACTCCCTTGGAGAAGAGGAGAAAGGAATACAGCGACCTCAGCAAGATCACTTTTCTAAATTTAGAGTGTATTGTTACATTTTAAATAGTTGGAAATTAAAATTGTTCCCAGGGGTCTACAATGGAAGGCAGGCCAGCTTCGTGCCCCAGTGTCCAGTGGCGTGCTCTGAGGCCAGCTCAGGTCAGCTCACTGAAGCCAACTTGGTGAGCCTGTCGTTAAAGCATCATTTGCTCGAAACTGCCCGTGGTGGGTGGGGTTAGTTACACATAGATGTGGTCTAACTCTCTAAATAGGGGTCTTTTCAATCTCCAGAATGCTGCTTCAGCCACTGCTGCCTCTGTGCTAGTCCGCAGCTACTGTTCCAATTTCTTGAGTATCCTCCTGGAAATATTCTCTGCACACGTGACACCTTTGTTATTACAAACCATGTTACAAACGACGAGACACAACATTCTGTGGCTCACCTTTTCCACTTGTACCTTGGAGATTGTTCCGTATTAGTGCATATAGACCTACCTCGATCTTTTAAACAGATGCGTAGTGTTCTCTGGTACGGCTCTGCCAAACTGTATTTAACCGGTGGCTTATAAATAGATATTTAAGCTGCTTAAATAGTTTGCCTCAGTGCGTACGGCCACAGTAATCTTATACCCACTTCTTGTGCACAGAATGTTAATTTGAACTTGGTAGATACTTACCAAGTTTCTATTCTAGCAAAGGTATTGAACATTGGATAACACAGATTCTCCTCTTGTTTCCTCAAATTATTTGACAAGAACCCTGGTCTGAGAGAGACTGGGGCTGATTCCAACTTCTCCATTTTATGTCTAAAGAAGCAAGTGAGTCCAGCAATACAATGATGTGGGTGCGCGCACACACGACGTAATCAAAAACAATGCGATCAACATTGTAACAAAGTGGTAGATCAGGTGTGGGAGCTCAGGGGGAAATTAGCTCTGAAGGGAAGATTGGCAGAAGCTCTGTTCTCACTCTTGGTCACGTGGATGAAATGCTGGCCAGTGCTCTCTGGGTGAACTTGACATTGGTTTGTCCAGCACCTCCCTGCCAGCTCCATGATCAGAAACCAGGGCTGTCGAGCAGAAGAAGTCAACAGCTGGGACTGATCCTCTTGTGAAATCTGGTCAATGACAGTTTCCTCATAAAGTTCCTGTAACTAAACCCCCAGCTGCCAGAGACGGCTCTTTTTACCCAGCATCCTCTCCCTTCCCTTCTGAAAGACAGTGGACCGCCTGAGTCTATGCATGCATGAGAGAAAAAAGTGTGTTTTCTCATGTCTGCAGTCTACATGTATGTAATAACCCACCCAACGCAGGGCACAAAAACATAGGCAGTCTAGTCAACAGCTCCTATCTCATCATTAACTCAGGGACAGACGTCAACATGGCCGTGATATTTACGTTATCGGGTTTGTCAGAATTGGGAAGTTCCGTTCGTACAAGTATCTTGGTTAATACAGAGCCACCGTATGTCAGGAGGGTTAGAATGCGTGCAAATATTTAATTCTAAAGCTATGTGCATTCTAACATGAAAGTTGATGACTCAGGAGGCACTTCTGGACCTGGCGGTCCCAGGTGCCCAGGTGTCCAAGTCCCAGGTGTTCCAACCTTTTTGCCCCGAGTACAGTTCCAGGGCCAGGGGCACCAAGAAGCTGATTAGAAATGCAGCCTCGGCCCCCACCCCAGACCCACTAAACCAGAATCTACATTTCAATAAGACCCCCAGTTAATTTGTATGCACGTTAGAGTTTGAGAAACACCGTCCTAAAAGAAGTCGTCTTAAAAGACCCACAGCCGATAGACAGCTGCATGGCCCAGCTTTACACGAAACGACACTGTCTCGATGTCACTAGACTGGAGAGGTTAACATAATGTTCCCCTAATGGTTTCCCATCCTCAGTGTTGGTTGGAAGGAGAGTGGTTCTCCCTCCACTTGGGTGCATGTAGCCTTGCCCTCTGCTGTCTCCCTCCCCTCAGTCCCTCTCTAGCTTGTGGCACCCACTCCCAGGCACTGGCCCGAAGAGCTGTGTCTCCCAGGCCCTGCTGGGTACAGTTTTGGTGTCTCCTGGCACAGCCTCCTCCAGCTGGCTGCCCAGAGCATCCGGTGATGGCTAGGAGACACAGGGAACCAAACTGTCCAGGGGGAGAGGGTCGCGGCCCTCCAGGGCCCAGTCATCTCCACCCCAACACGAGCACTTTGCCACGACTTCCTGGGAGGATAGCACTTCCGTGTCATTATCTTCGCCAACTCCCTCACGGAAAAACAAGAGAGAGCGGGGACTGTGTTTCCCAAGGGAATGACTCTGCTACTCAAAGACCCAGAGGATGGGAGAAGTTTCTCATCTCTGAGGAGCTGAAACAGTAGCAAGGCCGACGGAAGTGAGATTGTCACATGATGAGAAACAGGTGAAAGGGTTGGGAGTGGTTCTCAGACTTTCAGGTGCTTAAGAATCACCTGGGGAACTTGTTAAAACACAAACTTTCCAGACCCCACCTTGAGATTCAGCTCCTATAGGGCGGTTGTGCCCAAGAGATTTCCACGAACACCCTTGGAGATTCTGGGACCCACGGGCCACCCTTGGAGAACGACCGGTCCAGGCGAGCTGACCTCTCTTCCCTGGCTGCACACTGCAGGCATCTCGGGAGCTTTAAGGCCAGCCGAGGTCCGGATGTCATTGGTCTTATGCGCAGCCAGGGCATCTGGATATTGAAGACCCTGAGTGACTTCCAACATGCGGTCCAATTAGTAGAGAATGGTGGCCTGTAGCCTGGAGTCCTCTCCAGAGGGCCATTAAAGGGAGTGGCCATTTGGAGAGGGGAAATGAAGGGATGGAAATGTCCAAAGAGAAACCTTGCCTTCTCCACAATTTGCCCACCTAGTCAGCAAGCAGTTGCCTGTCTGGGTGTTGCCGGCTCCGTCTCAGCAGCCAAAGCAAAGGAATCAGAACCTGGGACAGTTCTCTGCGCCCAGGCTTCAACCCCCGCTGATACCTGCGTCCTTCAGGGAGAAAAACAGGGGGGCCAGACACGCCAGACCTTTGTGCAAATAATGAAACCGCTCCCCTCTCTATGAATAAACATGAGAGACAGTGAGTGGAGGGAAAAAAAAAAAAACATTCATCAGTGACAGGTCTGCGAAACCTCCCAAGATTACGCATGCGGCTTTAGTGGCCAAATGATTCTGGAAGGAAACCTTGTAAATTGGGCTGCACCTGAGCTCGTCAGAAAATGCCACGAAACAAATCGACTCTCTCGTGCTCACCTGACACAGCAAGCCTGAGCTGCACATCGAGTCAGGCCAGCCGATGGGGCCATGGCATCCGCCTTGACCTCGGGCCCCTGCACCTGAGAGACGGGCAAAGCAGAGTCCTCCTCGAAGGGCAGGCTATCCTCCTAGGCAGGGTCTTAATAAAAGGCACTGGGCTAGGGCTCTTGAAGAAACATCTGCGCCCCTGGCTGGGTGGCTCAGTTGGTTGGAGTGTTGTCCTGTACATCAAAAGGTTGCAGGTTCAATTCCCAGTCAGGGCACACACTTAGGTTGTGGGTTCAAGGCAGCCTGTCGATGTTTCTCCCTCTCTCAAAAGAGAGATCAATAAATTTTTTTAAATGACGCCTGGGTTTCTGCTTCACCCAGAAGGATGGGGTCCCCACTGACTTTCACAGCCAGAGGTTGTGGGGGCTCCTCTTGACTGCACTGGGGCTCTGGGTTGGGGACCCCAGTGTGAGGCTGGGGCCCCTCGTTCCACAAGGGGGACCGCCACAGCTGAGATAGCCCTCCTGCTTCTCAATGCCACATGTGGGTGTGGGGCCTGCCCCTCTCCCATCTCCATTCCTCCTACCAGTCTCTACATGGCTTCTTTCTATCCTCAGTTAGAGGAGCTCCGTTCAGCTAGGCTTCACCTGGTGTTCCAGGTTGATTCTTCTACAGTTCAGTTGTCATTCTGATGTGTTCGTGGGAGGAGGCAGGCTCCACATTCATCTACACTGCCATCTTGACCGGTACTCACGGGCTGGCTCTGTTTGGGTGAATTGGAAACATAAGAGTGGGCATTCAAGCCCAGGAAGAGAGAAAACAAGTGGCCCAAATGTCCAGCTATTGAAATCAACCAAGATCTCGGGACAAAGCAGCCTCAGCTGTGGCCTAGCCCCTTCCCTCATCCTGTGTCCGGCGGGATGCCTCTCTGAATTGAGGCCGTCTCATGGAAAAGGATGCCTTGGCAGCCAAATCTTAAGTCAGGTACTCGCATTATAAAAAAGAAGAAACATTCAGGGCTTACACTGCATGGACCTTGATGCAGATCCATGCTATTGGGCAGGGCAATCCTCCCTAAATAAGCGTGACTCAGAGTCACCTGATTGATTCGCTGCTGCATGGACCCCCCCGCCCCCCGCCCAACACGGTATTCCTGTCCTCTTTGGAGTGAGTCCATCATTCCAGACCCAGAAAAATCCTGTTGAATGAGGTTTCTGTAATCCTCCACCCAGTCTCTCCTCCTCGTCCTTGTACTAGCCACAGATTTGAGAAATGTACCTTCCCTGTCTTTATAAGTCAAAAAGGTTGAAAGACAGAGGCAAGGGAAGAACTTTATGGGACCCATGGGAGACCCCCTCAGCATGGCGTGCCAACCACTAGCCAGTGCTCTGTAGCTATGGCTCTCCAGCAAACCTGACGTGGTCCCCCGTTTCCGCTGCATTGCTCTGCTTTCCTTCTTGGCCTCGTCTTCCCAGAGCAGTTAAATATTTTCTAGATGGTCTCAACTGAAAACAACAACTCTCGTTCTGTGCCTTCGTGAGGGGCAATGCCAGCGGAGTTGATTGATTACCGCAGTGAGGGGAAGCAGGCCATTATATTTTAACCAGTGTGTAAAGAAGGCTCTTAGGCAAGCAGCTATCGGGGCCCTGTGCTTCAGAGAATCGTGTTTTTCTGCAGGTCGCCACGGGGATGAAGTTTCACAGTTTGGGAGTCCTCGTAGCCGCTGTTGTCTTCTGCGAGCAGCATGTCTTCGCACTTCGGAGGTAACCCAGCGGGCCCTGGAGGGCGGTGGGCCACTCCCCGCCTGCTGACCCCACACAGAGTCTGGCCCGTGTGCCGGGCTGGGGAGCAAAGGTCACAGTTTGAAGGCCGGCTCTTCCAGGCCTTTCCATGTTGCCCGGACAAAGCACAGATTTCAGCATGAGGGTCTCACTCGATGTAGGGCCTCTCTTCTTACCTGGCTCTAGTCTTATTATCGGGATGACCCTAGATGACACGGATATGCAGTGTCTATGGAGATGAAAGGAAGAGAAACTTTTATAAAAAGTACTTATTTACACCCTAACACATCTACAATATATCAGCTGTAGATAATTTATTTGCTTCTTATACGTGAAACACAGGAGGAAGAAGAGGGTGAAGGTATAAATAGAGGGTTGGGTTGTGGATGAGTATTCAGCCTGGGACATAAAAGGCAGAATAGTTGCGTTATAAGACCAGCTACATGAACATCGAATTCTTATTTTGTGTAGCAGAGCGGTTCCTTTAGGGTTTTCCACTATAAGTCACTTAGAAGAACACAAACAAATCCCATGCTCTAGCACATACAACATGTGGTGGAAATAGCTCATGGCTCTGTGTAATACTGTCATTGATCCGCCAGCCAATGTTTACGTTTTTCAGAATCTGTATTGTTCCATAGAAGAGAGCTGTGGATGTGGCAACTGCTTAGGAGCCGAAAGAATGAGGGAGTAAACGTTCTCTGTTTGACACCCAACTCAGCCCGTAGCCAGACCCCCTTTCCTTTTCACGTTTTAAGCTTGTTTCCTTTGTATGAATGACCTCAAAGCCCCTCCCTGTATAACTGATCCCCTTTTTATTTAACATCAAAATCCTGTTGTATTTTTTCCCCAGTGGCCAGGTCTTATCTGCTCTTCCTAAAACCTCTACACAAGTCCAAATCCTGCAGAATCTTACTACAACATGTGAGGTAATTTTCCGCTCACTTATCTGTATGTGGGTGTCCTTTCGTGCAAGTACTGTGTGCCGCTTTTGCTATATGTCCTCTAACTTACCTAGAGCTGGTACAAACGCCCCTTCGTACAGCCTTCTTCCTCCTCCCATCTCACATGGTTTTGCTGGTTTCCAAAATCAAACCTTCGTCATTTGTGCTATTAGTTAGCTTTTCAGCCAACTGCATAATAGTACCTCTGGCTTGCAAGTGTGCATGGACTTCCGAAGATGCTACAATCACAGAAGTCCAATAGGACTGTGCCTATACAGCAATGATTTTTAACCAAGAAGTAAACATCAAAGCCACCAGGGAAAACGTATTAAAAGTTTCGCATCTGGGACCCATCTCCCTGGAAGTGCAGACACTTGCCTACAGTGTGGAGAATGGATGCGAGTTACAAAATATCCCTGTGGAAAATGGATGGCTCTGTGTTTGTCAGTTGGACCAGATTAGAGACTCGAGAGATGTACTAGGGGAGATGCTTGTGAAGGGTGAAGGGCAGGGGGTACCCTCTGACCCTAATGCACCTGACACCTGACACCTGTGCAGAAGGGAAGATTGTGCACGAAGAACCTCACACTCAAGGGCGGTTCCCGTGAAGATTTGGCATGACCGGTGGTGAGTCACACGTAAGCAGAAACTCCCCTCTGGAGAGAATGGACCTACATTAACATGCCCACGGTGTTCGATCACTGGTCGGCGGCAGCCCTGGGGCAGCAGGGCCTCAGCCTCTGGTGGGTCAAGAGCGAGAACAGCCCCGGAAGGTCAGTCTACTATGCGTCTCCCAACAGAAATGTTGAGCAGTGGATGTTCATGACCAACTCATCACGGGCAGCGGACATACCACCAGGGGGCGCACCGGAGCCCGAGAACTGGGTTCTGGGTCTGCCACTGAGAAGTGTGTGATTTCAGCACGCTAGCTACCAGCCTTAATTTCCTCATTGGACCTGTGAAGGTGATGCCCCTTGCCTGCTCTGTGTCAAACTGTTACTGCGATGACCAAAGGAAACGAGTGTGGAAGTGCTTGGAAAAAGTGCGGAGAAATAGGAAAAAATGCAAATAATTGTGGAAGGCATTGTCCAAAGTCCGTAAGGAGAGAGGAATGATGACGCCAAGAATATGGAACGCTTATTAAAGAGAATCACCGTTTAATCAACTTTCTAGACAAAATTTCATTTCTCTTCTACACACCTGACATACACTCCCAGTTGTAGACAGCTGAGCCATGAGTACATTCATCCACTCATTCATTGTCTCACCAAATATTTGTTGCGCACCTACTGTGCACCAGCCCCTCTTTAGCAACTGAAGTCACAGAGAAGAATAAAACCAGCTCCCCACAGAATAAATGGGTACAATGCCGTGTGCACGAACGAGGGCCAGTGGCCGGGGAGCCCCTTTCCACTCCCCTTACACATGCCTTTATGATGGTAGCGATGCACAACTGGTTTTGTTTTATCAATTTCCCCCCTTGAAACTGCAGATTGTTCTCTGGAAGCCGGTGACAGCTGAGTTTATCTCGAAGGAAAAAGAAGTCCACTTATTTGTGAATGCGTCGGATATAATCAATGTGAAAACCCATTTACAAGACAGCAGAATTCAATTCAGGTAGGATCACTCAATATTTATTAAGTAGCTATTATAAGCATCTAGGATGTATTAGATTAGTAGATGGCATAATTGCACCCTGGAAAAATAAATACATTAAACATGGCAACATGGAAATCTCCGGAATGGGCTGGTCGTAACGCCCAAGTGGCTGGCTCTGTGACCTTGGACAAGTGGTTTAACCTCTCATGACCTCACTCCCTTATCTCAAAATAACTGTTAGACTCAATGATCGGTGCAGTTTCTTACAGTTCCTCCTAATTCCTTCCTTCTTATAGTTCCTCTGCCTCTCCCCAGACTTGGGGAGCAAAGTTGTCACTCACTTTAGTAGACTTTGTGGTATCTCTCGAAAAAGCAGCTGGTAGAGAGGGTTTTGCTTCCTTCACAAGGTCAGTGAACATTTCTGAACGTCTGTCTCTAGATTAATGTGTATCCAAAGCATTTCCTGCTCAGAGTCCACACCCTCTGCCTCTTGAGTCTCCCACCCAACATCTGCTCTCTGGTATCCACTGTCCAAGCGCCAGGGTCCTTCTGATGCCCTTGCACGTGCTAGAGGCACGCTCTCTTCTATGTATCAGTGGGCGGCCTTTGGAGAATACTCCATGATACTTACTAACAACGTTATCCTAGGTGTTGACTGCCTCCTAGGAACTGCGCTGAGCTTTTTTATACAGCGTATCCTTTCGTCCTCATTTAACCTTGGGAGGTAAATAACCTCCCCATTATGCAGATGAAAAAGGTTTTCAAACTGAGAAATGAATTCCTCGAGGTCGGTCAGCTAGATAGAACATGGCAGGGCTGGGAGCTGAACTCAGGCCTTTCTGCTGTCCATGCCTTGGCTTTCATCTATCGGCCTAAATAAATGTAGAGAAACCTTTTGAAAATGATACCTACCTTTCAAACTGGTCGTCTCAGGTAATGAAATGGCTTCATTCAGTTAAAATGTTTGCCTCGTTGATAGCGTGACACTTCTCAAGAGACATTAAATAAGACCGCTTTCCCACACCTCCCCTTTTCCTCTGCCTCTATTTCCCTAGAGGTCTGACCACCTTTAGCTGTGCAGGACCATCTGGGATAGGTCAACAGTGGTCGCAGTGAAAACCAAAATGAGAAGACTGGCATCTTCTCCTGGGTTTTTAACTGCAAACAGAATAAAACACTGTGACTCCGAATTGAACAAAACTGTCCCCTAACCTAGATGTTCACATAAAAGATGCTAAAGGAGCACAATTGAGAAACTTTGATCTTTGTGGGGGAAGGGTGGGGTTTGGAGGCTGTGAGAAACTTCCCGGGTAGGAATCACTTTCTCTCCAGAGCCCAAGTGGGCTGAGCCAAGGGTGGGGGGTGTGAATTTCAGCTGACTGAAGTATTAGGTGGGGTGGTTTTCCACTTAAAGAACTTCTGGGTTTCTTAGGGATGTTTTCCCTCGTGCTCCCCTGTAGTGGCTGCAACGGGCCACGTGGGAAAATCAGAGCCTGTGTGAGAAACACCTGCTCACCCTCCGTTTCCTCATCTAGGGTCCTGATGGAGGATGTGGAAGATCTAATCCGCCAACAGACTTCCAACGACACCTTCAGGCCCCGGGCCCCGTACAAGTATTATGAAAATTATCACTCCCTGAGTGAAGTAAGCCATCAGCCTTCTCTCCAAAATTACTGTTTTCGCTGAACCAGCATTTCCATTTCAATGATGGGAAATTATGAAAGTAGCATAGTCGGTGGAAGAAGGTGAAAAATAGCACAATCAGGTTGATCATATGATGGTGAGTCATCCTTTTATAGGTATCTGCCCGGGAGGATAGCATCACAATTGGTAAACTGCCCATAGCCAAGGGCATCTCTCGCTCGCTGCTAGGAGTAGCTCCCCACGCTAAGGAACAGCGGGAATAAAAAATAGGACCTTTTTGTTGAAACTGCCACACAAAAAGTGAACCGTCCAATAAATCATGTCTCTGTGGACTCCAACCCTGGCTCGACGCTTGTTGAATAACTGCCACAGTATCTCAGTGAGTGAAATGAATGTATTCACTTGTATTTAGTGCGCTACAAGTAAGTCCATCATAGTTCCCCTCAGGAGGAACCTGTTAAGTGAAAAACAATAAGGGTAAGAATAAGAATAAGAATGTCTGTGTCTTAATCTTGCAGAAATTGACTTTTATCTTTCAGTACTTACAGGTTCCAATTTTTGTAGGGGGAACCTGAGGAAGATACTCAGTCGGCATCAGTAAACTTTTGCATAACCCTGAAAAAGCCCCTCCCCCGTATTTGTTAGCTGAACGGGGAAATCCCTCGGATGACTCTCTTTTCTACATAGTTTACTCCAAGGAATAAAAATCGCTTAGTACCTTTTGTTCTTCAGAGGAGTAGATGGCCACATTGCTTAATATAAGGACTTTTTTTTATCATCTTTGGGTAGGTGCCCAGAAACTATTGAAGATCATGTCCATGTTTTCAGACATCTAAGCCTTAAATAACAAAACATCAATTTTCTATTTAATCTTCAAAAGCATCTGTTCCTTTTCCGTTAGTTAAGCCAGGACTCAGTCGGCTTCTAGAATCAATGTGCCTGGCGGATGGACGGGGATCTCGCAATGGCATTCCCCTCCCTCCTCTCTCCTACCTTGCCTCTGTTTTACCTGGACTACCTCCCTCCAGCATCCGCCACCAGCCCTGCACAGGCAAACCTGATGCCCAGGGCTGAGAGGCCAGGTAGGAATGGAGAAGGTAAATATGTTACTGCCCTGAGGAGTTCAGTGGGAAGAGAGGGATGCCTTAAACAGAAGTATTTTAAAAAATGGATACCCAAGGTCTTCTTCCCGGTCAGGCCTGATGGCTCCTTCAGCCCTCACCCCAAGACAGGCAGGAGGTGTTCCTGGCGACTGCCACCAGCCAATCTTAAGGAAACAGGGAGAAAAACAAAGGGCCCCAAATTACTTTTTAACACAAATGGCCAAAGAAGAGAGCTATTCAAAGGCTGTTCCTTCACTGCCGCCGTTTAGATTGTGGGATAAATAAAATTTTCTGTAGAGCTCCCGTCACGCAGCCCAGCCTCCCCTCTTGGCGGAAACCTGCGTCATGTCCCTGGAACACACCACAGTCGTAAGCGGTGTTCTCTCCCGTGTTCTCATTCCTCAGAAGGGTAACTCGGGGAGCAGGCGCCCCCGAGGAAATCCCTGGTGGCTGGATCCCTGCCCCTCAGGTAGCAGCCGCTTTGGGATTTGGTGGCAGGTCAGTCTCCCAGCACGGGACAGTCGTGTCGTGCCTGGGGACCGCTCACCCTTGGCATGCTGTACTGCGAGAGGAGCCGAGGGGGACCGGCACTTGAGTCCCCATCACCTAGGATCGCTGTCGGAAGTTAGCTCTAGAAAAGTTTCCAGAAGTAAGGTCAATGGTTGGTATCCCCGTTTCAGAAGGTATAAAAGTTTCGTTATGGCCCCTGAGAAGTTGGTCTCCATCCTAACACGGCCAAGTTCCATCATTCAACACCTGCTTGGAAGCGGAGCCTAGAGTCAGGCCTGGGCTTTTGTATCTGTCCCTCCACTGAAATCACAAATGCCACCAGACGTCCATCGAGGAGGCAGGTCCAGAGCCCAAGTCCTTCTCAGGGCGGAAGGGAATGTTTTTTTCTCCAGGTTGTCCTCGCCTTCGCACCCCTGTCATGTCACAGGTCTGCTGTGAGCACCCGGGCCTCTGGGGGGGGGGGGGGTGACAAAGGCCCCGCCATTTACGGAGTGAGGAGACAGTGCCCAGGGCTTCCCTAGGTGACTCAGGAAAAGCAGACTTAAAAAAAAGTTCTATATAAAAGGGACCTCACAAAAGAATGGTAAAAAGGATTTTATACACAGAGGCAGGGATTCGCTGAGCCTTCAAAAATAAGGCTTAGGAGACCTACCGTATTTTGCCATGTATGATGCGCCCCCATGGTTTTGGCCCAAACTTTCAGGAAAAATATCTTTTGTTTTAATATTTTAATTCACGTTTTTATTTGTTTATATTTAGATACTTGTTTTTCACATTATAAAGGAATTTTAGTATTTATTTTTGAACATATTATGGTAAAAGAAATTTTGTGTAACAAATAATTACAGAACACAGGAATAAGATACAAGGAACAAGAACTTTTATGTACTGCTAACAAATTAGTACTACCCGTGGAAAAGGTGCATCCTTATTTTTCCCTAAAAAATTTGGGCAAAAAAATATGCATTATACATGGCAAAATATGGTGCTTTAAGGATGAACTTTTCCTACTTTGCCATAAGTTTCTCAGTACTCTTTCTCTAAACTTTGATACTTTTCAAAACTGTAGTTTTATTGATTTTTTCCTGAACAGCTAAAGAAACACCCTGCCCTCAGTATTTTAGCTCCTTGTTCTTTCTACGGGCAGAGATTTTAGAGGGCTCTCCTTGCTGGGAAGAAGCTGTCTGCCCCCGTTAGGGCAGTGCTTTGAACTTGCTCCATGACTGACTGCGTACTTCCACTTCGACAGATCTATTCTTGGATAGACTTTATGACCGAGCGGTATCCCGACATAGTCGAAAAAATCCACATCGGGTCCTCGTATGAGAAGCGCCCACTTTATGTGTTAAAGGTATGTTATGGGAGAGTCATTGACCTTCTGCCTTCGGAGGATGTGTTCATTCTCCAGCGGTGCTGCTTATAACTTGGATCTTTTTTCCCTTCAAGTTCTGGAAATATTTGTATTACCAGTCTTCCTCCACTTTAATACTCAGCTATGTAGGGTTAATTTTCCCCCTTTACCGGGGCAGTGCTGGTCTATGAGTGGAAACCCCAGTTTCAGTTTCAAAGTCAACTCTGTCTCTCTTATGGGACGTAGATAAACCAGTAACTTCCCTGAGCTTCATTCGACGCCTACTGTCTTAAAATGAGGGGTGTGGTCTGGATTATTTTCTTCACACCACCGCCACCTCCGACCCGCTTACTTAGGAAATAGAAAAAGAGAGAGAACCTGTTATTGGACCAGCAGTAACAGTGGCACAGTTTCTGGAACCAAAGAAAGAGCTGAACAAGCAAACTGGGGAAGGAGGAGAGCAGGGAAATGCGGGGGTCCTAGCCGTAGGGCTGGTACATACGCTAGCTTCTCCTCCAGCCTCAGTCTCTTTGGTTCTTTTCAGTTGAATAAATTGGCCTTAATAAAGGTGAGCAAATATGGCCACAGGAAGAATTCTTAGGAGCCATGTAACTGTGTATACTAATTTCTGTCTGTTAATTTCTACTTCTGTAGTTCTGCTTTTTTACTACCCACCACTCCCCACCGAAACAAAATATATGTATTTTTTTAATTGAAAAGACGCTCTGGAGAAATTGAAATCAGTGGGAAAATATTTGATTTAGTAATGTAGTTCCCTAACATTAGCACTTGGATGAACCTCTTTGGTCCTCCAAAGGTAAGATTTTGAGTCAGGATTTCTGGGTTTTAATCTGTGCTGAGCAGACCTGTGAAACAGTGGGTCTTCTCGGCGGCTGAGCTGGTCAGAGTGGAGCCGTGCGATCACAGCCCACCCGCCCACGACATTGCTTTCAGCTGTGTACTCTCTGACCAGGGTGTACTCTCTGGGACCTGGGGACTTTCTGGGACCCAGTTGGGCATGTTGGACAGCCGTGTTGCTGCATGCTTTCTTCCCACTTTTACTAGACCAAGGATGTGAGCGTAATGACATAACCTGAGTCTCCGGGGTCCCTCCATCTTCCCAGGGCCAGGACCAGTACGTGCCGAGAGAGCTTGCCTGGCACACTCGGCAGGCAACTGATTCAGGCAGCTCAGGATTCTCTATTAAACTGAACAGTTAAATCAGCCAGGAACTCTCTGCTTGGTACAGTCCGACCCTTTTCGGTCAGTGCCTGTGACTGCCTCACCTGTTTTCTCAATGAGGGTCTCCAGGTTAGTGCAGAAAACTCCGCCTTCACTGGTGCAGATGACAATCTGAAAACCTAACTCTTTTCCTGTTCTGGAATTTCAACCCCATGTATTTGTTTGATTTTACAAGACCCTTCTCCCTTCCGTCCACACTCTAAAATTGCGTTGTATCTAATTTTACAAGCAAATGAAGTATTGGGTTGGCCAAAAAGTTCATTCAGTTTTTTCGTATGATGGCTCCAGTAGCGCTTAGTTGTCTTTAACTTCATTAGAAAAAATTTTGTTATCCTATTTGACAGCTGCCATATCAATGTGTGTTTCAAAAAAAACCCCATCAAAATTGGTGAATTCTTGTGAATCCATTTAAATATTGAAGATGGAAGAAAATAAGCAATATTTTGGCATATTATGCTTTATTATTTCAAGAAAGGTAAAAATGCAACAAAAAAGATTTGTCCAGTGTATGGGGAAGCTGCTGTGACTGATCAAACGTGTCAAAAGTGGTTTGTGAAGTTTCTTGATACTATTGACATTTTGACCAAGTGATTCTTTGCTGTGGGACCATCTTATGCACTGGAAGATGTTTAGCAGCACCCCTGGCCTCTACCCACAGGAAGCCAATAGCAGGAGACAGCCGATATACTCCAAATATCCAAATCAATAGAGTTATTGGTGAAAATGAAAAATGTGTTTTTATTTTACAGAAAAAAAAATAGACTTTTTAAAAGGTTTTATTTACTTATTTTTAGAGCTAGAGAGGAAGGGAGGGAGAAAGAGAGAGAATGTGAGAGAGATACATCGATCAGTTGCCTCCAGCACGCCCCCAACCAGGGATCTAGCCTGCAAACCAGGCATGGGCCCTGACTGGGAATTGAACTGGCAACCCCTCAGTTTGCAGGCAGGTGCTCAATCCACTGAGCCACACCAGCCAGGGCACAAACAGGCTTTTTGGCCAACCCAACATAATTCATATTGTTTGGAGGTGTTTTGGAGACTTCTTCCGAAGACATCAAAGGCTACCATTGAGGAAACATTGGGGAAAAGTCCCTTTTCCCAGAGACTCGACAACTTGCACCACCCCCTTCCCCCATACTGTGAATCAGAACAAGACTTCTGTCCCAGATCTGTTGGTGGGAAGTTTGTGTGAAGTTCAAGGTGTGCTTCTTTCTGTGTGAAATGGGGAAATAGTCTGCACATTATGAGTGTGCACCCCGGGAAAGTGGTGAGGGAGCCCAAGTTTATCTTCAGCACCCCTGGCTCCCCTTTCCCAAGCCTTTCTCTGTCCCACACCTACCGGGGAAAGCCACCCAGGACACATACCCAGTCCCCTCTGATGAGGTGTGAAGAAAGAGCCCGAAGCACTAGTTCTCCGGACTCCCCTTCTTCATCTCCACAGGCAGCATCGATATGAGTAGGTAAATGCTGGGGGCTACAACCCCTTTAAATCAGGAGTCCTGGCTTTACACCTTAATTCCGACTCACACCAGCTATGTGACCTCAGTAATTTCATCACTTCACCTTTAATCTCATCAGCTTTTAACGTCCCTTGACAAGTCTCAAAGGAACTCAGATACTAATGCGTGTGTCCTAGATCTGTTGCAAGGATTAGAGGTAAGCTCTGAATGAATGGAAGTTAACATTCTGAGGCTTCTTGTTACTATGTTTGGTTTCCTTTGGGCAGATTTCTAGAAAGCAACAAACACCCAAAATTACTATGTGGATTGACTGCGGAATCCATGCCAGAGAGTGGATCTCTCCTGCTTTCTGTTTGTGGTTCACAGGCCACGTGAGTATTCATGTTCTCTTAGGCTAGCGTTTCTCTGTGTGTACTCAGCTCCCCTACGTCAGAGTCCGCCGGGCTGTTTATTACAGGCCCTTTCCCGGGTCACGTCCTGGAATTCTTGACTTGAAATCTCTGGGGGGGAGGCTTGGCAAGCAACCTTTTTCCCAAGCTTCCCAGGTGACTTTTAGGCATGGTATGTTTGAGAACCATGATTTCCAGCATTTAAACCAGCTTAAAGGTTGTCGGCCTCTTCCTTCCTACCTTTTTAGCCAGGGCTAAACATGAGGAAGTAAGTCAGAAAATGTAGCCATTGTAATATTTTTACAAAGAGAAGAAAAAACTGAAGCAATGAACTAAGTTGAGTTTCAGTTAATTTCTTTCGATTTGAATTATTCAGACATCTCTTGCCATAGTTTGCTCTTGGAAACTGAACAAGAATTACACACCATCATAGAGCAGACCATATTTTTTCATATATCATAATAAGGGATTTTGTCCCTGAAGAAGGCCTTTGGCATCAACAATCCATATATATATTATATACAAGGCAAAGAGTATGTCATAAAAATAAAAAAAATTGATGACCTTAAACCTCGTTAATGATGAAAATGTAAAAATTATGGTTTAGATCCCATAAAGTGGACACATATGTCCTCTACACTGACCTATACAAAGAGCCACAGCCACCACAAGGTACCCTAAAATATGTGTCCTCTGATAATGGTTACCATCATCTCTGTATTTGCATGTACACAGTAACACAAAATAGATGCGTTAGGAAACCAAGAGATTGCCACTTAAATCGAGCCTTCTTATCCAACGAGGCGCCTGAAAGTAAACACATTTCTGCCTCCTCCGGGTCTGGTCAAACACACCTCTACCTACCTCCATTCGATGCACTGTCTTTCTTTCCTTCCCCGCTCCCGTGGGAGCTGCAGCCTCCCCGAACCCACCGAAAACCTCCCCCCAACGCTGGTACTCCCCAAACCAAATGGGGGGAGTTCTCCACTGACTAGCCCCTCAACACAGCCCAGGTGCTTGGTGATCTGGAGCCTTCCCCATGTTCGGTAGTTTCATTCACCCTAGGGAATGGCTGAAGCAGCAGTTGGTGGAGAGAGAAAGGTGCAAAGCAACAGGGAGAACATTTATTTTGCATTCCACGACTGAACCTGGATAGGGCCAGAGAGAAATCTCCATTCCTACTGACTCTAATGCAGATGGGTGAAGTTGTCCTTAGTTACGGTCCCGCCCAAACTTACATCTCTTTCCTCTGTAGGCAGCTGCTTGTTAGGAAACTCATAGCCAGTACCTGGGAAGAGCTACCGTTGATTTTAAAGCCAACTGATCTGATGCTCAGAAAACACACTCAATTGCAGCAAAAATCTAGCTCCACAAGTTGCGAAGACAATGCAGAAAATGTCTCTAGTCCTGTCTGGGCATAAGACAAGGTTAAATGGCTGATTAAGATGGATTACTAAAAAAGGAGTGGAATATATTTAGGTTTTTGCTTCCTTAATTCTTTGTAGTTGGCCTTCTGGACTGAATAAGTAATTCTTTTTGTGTTTCAAAGGACGTTTTAGAAAAGGTAGGGTTCTGTGTTCTGCCTCCATTAAATGGAAGACCGTTTGTCCCGTTTCCGAGGAGTTTACCTTCACCTGGCAGCTCAGTACTCCAAATTCAGTCTTTCCAGGAATCGATCTTCTCCCTGAAAGTCAAATTTGCAAATCTAAACATGGCAAATGACTTTTTAAAAAAGAAAAACACATAAAAGAAACAGACTGAGTTTAGAAGAACTTAAAAGAGCTATTGTTAACCATCCTTGGTTTGATTTGTAGGTGACTCAATTCTATGGGAGAGAAGCTCGGTATACCAATATTTTGAGGTACATGGATTTCTATGTTATGCCGGTAGTTAATGTGGATGGTTACGACTACACGTGGAAAAAGGTAGGTGAAGGCAAAGCAAATAAAAATGCACCCTTGGGGATGCAGGATACACGGGCAGAATCATCCATAAAATCCTGGGTCCAGGATCAATGGTTTCATTATGAAAAAATCATGGAGAAGTTCAACTCCACACGAGTGGAAAAAACCGCATAGTGAACACTAGTGTGCCCGTCAGACAGTTTCAGAAATAACCAACTCATAGGCAATCGGTTTTCATCTCTATGCCCGACCTGCTTCTACCTTACTTCTATTACTCCGAAGCAAATCTCAGACGTCATACCATTTCATCGATAAATATTTCAGTATGCATCTCCAAATGAGGTCTTTAAAAAACAACCACAGTAAAGTTATACCTAAAAATTAACAATAACAACTTAAAATGAAAGGTTCAATCAATATTCCAATTTCCAATTGTATCATGACTTTTTAATACGTTTCTTTGGTTCAAGATCCAGCTAAGGGCTACTCTGCCATAATCGCTCTGGATATCTTTGAACTTTAGTCTGGTCCACAGATGCTCTTGCTCTCACTCTTCCCTGCAATTTATTCATTGAACAAAAGAGCTTCCCACTGTCTGGATTTGCTGATTGCATTTTGCCATGTTTCAATGTAACCCATTGCTCTGTCCTCTGTGTTTTCTAAAAGTTGATATTTGGATTCTTGAGGTGAGAGCACTTCATTGGGATGGTGTGTTCTCACCAGAATGTACACACTGTCTAGCTATAGCTCTTTCTGAGATGTTCGCTACCCTTGATGCAAAAATGCCTGGATCCACTTATTCTCACTAGCAATCCTTTGAACAGCATTTGGATTTATAAAATCGTAAGTTGGAAGACTTAGAACAGAACTGTAATTGGACTTTTATTCTAACTGATATGTGAATTGGGGTCTTTTAACTCAGTCATGAGCATGAGTATCTCCATCAATGTCATCTTTACTGGACACCATTATCAATAGTTTTCTGGTCCATCAAGATCGTGATTCCTGTAAATCACTCGAACAATATGAAGTGCATTCTTGTCTAATTTGAAGGGGGCGGGGCACACAAAAACGTAACAGCATACGTCAGTTCAGAGAAGCCTACTTGAGTAGCACACGGAAACACGGAGGGAATGAGAATCATTGCCCTGCTCAGCAACACGAGGGATTACACAGGAGCTGTTGACGGTAGGAGGGAGTTTATGCAGAAGAGATTGGGATGGACATGGATGAAAACAATCATCCCAGGTAAGAGGAATGCTGTGAAACCAAGTTTGCAGGAGGTGGGGGGTGGGTGGGCAAAGCCTAGACCGAGCAAATGAGAAATACCGAGCACAGCACAGCACGTGATACGAAGCTGGTGTTCAGTGAATGGTCACGCCTCTATGTTGATCTTGTAATAAATGTACAACTTCACCTGAATCACGGTGGCATTCAGCCACCCTTGGATGTTGCTACTTTCCAGCTGTCCTCTAACTTAACCTGCCAGGCTGAACCTGCCAGTGTGAGAACCTAATTTCTCCAGGGAAACTGTTGCCACCCAACCACCAGCCAAGGTGTGGGTGGGACTGGGTGGCTTGGTAGGAGGATTGGTGGGAGGAGGGGAAAGAGCGCCCTATCACCCTGATGATGGAACCCAAAGTCTGTGCAATGATTTACACGATCACATTGGCTAGTTTACCTCACACAGACGGTGGGGAGTTTGCTCTGTGTTTACCAACCAGAGTCAAAGGGGGCCTGAGGCTGGGGGTGTCTCCCCAGCTCTGTCCCCTGGGGCATTGAGAGAGTGCTGAGTTCAATGTAGAGAGCATCAAAACTCATGACTCAGCAGTATTGCGGCATAATCCTCAAACTTGCTAAGAGACGAAATCTTCATGATGCCCACCACGAAAAAGGGAATGACGACTGTGAGCTGGGAGGGAGTGCTATCGCTACAATAGCTATCATAGTACAAACTGCGAGTGCAGAGGTCAGCACGGCACGCACCTTACACCTTAAATGTTCGCGATGTGAGATGTCAAAATGGACTTCGACTGAGAAAGAAACCATGCCTCACAGTTTTAATTTGAGTTGAAACACAAAGGTGTCTTATGTTTCTTAGAAGAAGCTCAAAATGACAGTGCATCAAATGACTTTCAGCAAAATAAGACCGGACAGGAAGGCCAGTAAGCAGCCGAGCAAAACCACGTGGAAATAGTATCTGTCTAGGTCCAACCTGATCAAACATGATGATTTTGTGTGGTTCACACTCAAGCAGGTTGAGTGAATGTGACGGAGAGTCTGGCAGAAAGAGCGCTGGAAGGCCACTGACAGTAGGAAGGGGTGGGCTTGCAGGGGAGCAACACGCCCCTGGCCACTTAGACTGTCAGAGTCACGTCTTTCCTGGCTGGTGTCGCTCAGTGGGCTGGGCATCGTCCTAGGCCCAGAGGTCACCAGTTCAATTCGGGGTCAGGGCACATGCCTGGTTTACAGGTTCGGTCCTGGGTGGGGGCACGTGTGAGAGGCAGCTGATGGATGTTTCTCTTGCGCACAATGTTTCTCTCCCTCTCTTCCTCCCTCCTTTTCCCTCTCTCGAACAATAAATAAATAAAATCTTAAATGAGTAAATAAGAGTTGTGTCTTTCCTAAAACCGCAAACATGACCACCATGCTTACGTGTATTTTGTTCATTCAGGATCGAATGTGGAGAAAGAACCGTTCTGTTCGCGAAAACAATATTTGCGTTGGAACAGACCTGAACAGGAACTTTGCTTCCAGACACTGGTGTGGTAGGTTCTTTGTTTCATTTGGAGCAATGTCTCTGCGTTAAAAAGGTGACGTTCACAGAGGAAGGTCCATTAATTCCAATGAATGAGAGGGGAGGCCCACCTGATTTGGGAAATCATTTAAATAGTGAACACTTTAGTCCAATGTAATGCTGTGAATATTGACTAGAGTTAGCAAATCTCCTCAAATAATGGCATTTACTCCACAGGGTGGCTGTGAGGATTAAATGAGGGATTTCTGTAGATCTCTGCAGAGGGCCTGATACACGCACAGCATGCACTCGTGGGTGTCAGCTGCCCCTGCTACGTCAGCTTTATTCGAAAGGGCGGCGGGACTGAGACTAGAATCTTCATCTTGATTTCAAGTTATCAGTGAAGGGATTTGGATTTTCAGAACCTCAGTGAAGGACCCAGTTCAGACCTAGTCAGCTGTTTCCAGGAGGGAATAATTTTTTGGCCAGGGGTGGCTCCCTGGAGATCCATCCCTGTGAATTAGGGACAGGAAGGAGAAGTGTGGGGGCAGGTTGTAAACACTATAATCTTTCAAAGGGATGAGTAAACCCCACTCTGGCACCAATGTCACCACCCTATTTAAGTCACTTAACCACTTGCCAAGGTGGAAGTTGCACTGAAAACAGACTCACATATTGAGTTCCCAAATGAGACTTTTCCTTTATGGGCTATATTGATTAGTAATTTTTAAAATATGTAACAAGGGAACTTATAATAAATTAAAGAAGGTAGGGTCTATTTTTCTCACGTAGCCAGAGGTTTGGAGACCGGGCTAGCGTTTCTAAGACTCCCTTAGACTTTCTCAGGGTTGCAAATGCTGGCGTGTCTGCTACGAGGGCATATAAATGAATGACTTCGGAAGGAACATAAACAACATTTAGTGGACATGAAACATACGCTCTTTACAGAGCACTATCTCATCCATTATCTCAACGTGTTATGCTGTGGATGTTAGGGGAATACACTGTAAGGGAAACCACAAATCACAATAGTGCGTGTGTCGCTCCTAAACCCAGCCAATTGATTTCACCACAGAGAAAGGCGCGTCGAGCTTCCCATGCTCAGAAGTCTACTGTGGTCCCCACCCTGAGTCGGAACCCGAAGTGAAGGCAGTGGCTAACTTCTTAAGAAGAAACGTCAACCGAATTAAAGCCTACGTCACTATGCATTCCTACTCCCAGATGATCGTGTTCCCGTATTCCTATAACAGAAGCAAAAGCAAAGACCATGAGGAACTGGTAAGCGCTGCTGAGTTGTATTTATCATTAGCATTTCAGACACAAAGGAACACTTGGTTCAAGAATGAAAAAACTCCTCCAGAGTTCTGATCTGACTCTACCAGGATCAACCCTGGGGCAGGGGTCTCTCAAGGGATGTGAAGTGGGGGGCTTACCCCGAGGGTGTGAGCTTCGCTACACACATCAGATGGGCTCTCTAAGATAAAAATCAGACTGTCCTTGGAGATCAGGAGGGAACCACTCCACCTGGATGTGACCTGCCCGTGGAGCCATGTAAGCGGGGGCCAGGACGTGAGTCTCCGGACCTCTGCATCTGCTTTGTGGTCACTAGCTTTCTGCTCCACACAGCTGTCCCAGCTCAACACTCATCAATTTGATATGCCCCTTGGGAACTGTTTGCATGCTGACCTCCCTAACCCCCAAGGGCCCTGTTAGAAAGCACCTCCGATTGCAGCATTAAGGTGAGAGTACCCCTCCTTTTTGGAATGTAGGGGACAATATGGTGCAAGTAAAGAAAAAGGAATGATAGCACGCTATTGACACCAAGGAACAGATACAGTTTCAGCCAAGCATTGGAAGATAGGATTTCTGTAGATGGACAGGGAAGGGCAATGATGTCCCCACGGGAAGTAAGTTCAGGGGACTGGGAGGGTGCCAGAGTGAAGGGTGCAGATGAAGTCAGCTGGTGGAAATAAGGTTGGCTTGTTCGAATGTCAGAATAAATTTGCATTTTATTCTGTAGACAGTGGGGTTCCTTTCAAACTTTTATTGTGAGCAAGGAATGGCGGAGCATCATATCCACCGGTATTCCTCTGGGTCGTCCAAGAGAGGGACGGTGAATGCTGTCCAACCGCAGAAAAGATCGGGAAAAGCTAGACCCAAATGCAGTGGGGACGGGACTTAGGTGTTATCTCGCTTCATACCGAGGATGATACCTTTTCTCCTGGATGCGTCTTTGGGAGTTATTAGACATTTTACACAAGAACAAAGCAGAGTTTCTGAGAGGGATGAGAGGGGAGTCGGGCACACTTTGGTGTGATACAGGTTAGAGAAATTGGATTCACAGTTTGGTGATGATTTTGTCTAGGAATGGGACAGCCCCAAGTTGTTTGCCTTTGAAATATAGTTATATGTTGTTTTACAAAATAAATTCCTAAAAAAGGCAGGTAAGAATTAATGTTCTCATCAAATTAAATACAATTTTCAAGGTATTGGAAGAGTTATGTTTAGAGTCACCCAATTGTGATTTCCATAAAGCAAAAAAAAAAAAACAAAACAAAACCCAAAACAAAAACAAAATGTTTTTTTAAAGTTAATTTATTCTTCTTGATTTACCTCCTGGATAAATGCACATTTTTCATAGTGCATATATTGTGAAATAATTACAACAATAAAGGGAATGAACACACCTGTCACCCCACATAATGACTATTTTTTTAGTGTGGTGAGAACAGGTAAGTTCTACTCTCTAAGCAACTTCCCCAGGACTTACTGCACAATTGTAAGGTGATTTTGCACCTTGCAATCGCAAGTGTGTACCCTCTGACCAGCAGCGCCCCCTTTCTCCCAGCCCCCGACCCCAGCTCCTGGCAGCCACCGTCCTGCTCCACATTTCTGCATATATTACAATTTGAGTCCATTACTCTATGATTGGTTTTTGTTTAGAAACTTCTCCCTATCCCGTTTGAGGGCTTTCCATTAACTGAGCTTTCTTATTCTGTCGATCGCAGTCTCTGGTGGCCAGGGAAGCGGTCCGGGCCATCAACAGCACCAGTAAAGGTGCCAGGTACACGTACGGCAGTGGCTCGGAGAGTTTGTGTGAGTATTTCTTCTCACGACCTGGGAGAACCATGAGGTCCTCACAAAACCCATGTGCTCTGGGTTTCTGGGTCAATTGAATTCTTTTCAATGGACTCTTTGAACAAGGTCATGTGCAAATCAATTAGATTGTAACAGATACAAATGGAAGCGTCTTGGCTGTGACTGCACTGAGCAAACTATGTCAACTGAGTGTTTTAAAAAAAGAAGCCGAAATGATAGCTAAGAAATTATGCTCGTTGCTATAGAGTTGGGATTATAGAATTGGCATCGCACTAGTTGAGCAAAGCAGAAGAGGTCAAAAAAGGTCAAAGGAATATGTAAGACGCCAGGGCCACTAGGCTGACCACTGTGCACATCGAAGGACACCATGACATCGGTTGTTTTTCAGTGACAGCCTGTGCCCCAAAGTATAGCCCGTGGCCCCTGCAGCTGAACGCCTTTGGCCTGTATCATAGCGGTGATGATACGTACGTGGCTAACTCCTAATAAATATTTTAAATTAATTTATACTAGAAGCTTTTGACTGAGGGACTCCCTTGTACCCACAGTGGGATAACAGACAGTGATTGTGCTCTTTTGAAGCTGGAGGGGGAGATGGGAGACGGTAACAGGACATAAATATGTCGCCGAGTGTCAGCAAATCACGAGCCTGTAGACCGTACCCTGCCCACTGCTCCTTTTTGTACAGCCTGAGAGCGAAGCAGGGCTTTCCGTTTCCTTAAATGGTGGGAAAAAAGGGAAAGAACAATAAGATGTTGTGACCTCTGAAAAGGATAGGAAATTCAAATTTCAGTGTTCCCGAATGAAGTTTTCTCCGAACACAGCCACACTCATTCATTTGCATATTGTCTCTGACAGTTTCGTGACCCATGTCCGTGACATGGACTCTGGGACCCACAAACCTAAAATACAGGGTCCGGGAGGAAATAATGCCTGCATACGTGTGTTTGGTGGGGTAATAATGGGGTGTAATAATTTATAGTTTTAATTTGAACATTTCACCTAAAATGCCCTGTGGTGTGCTTGACTACGATATTGTTATGTTCCAGAAGGACACGCTTATGATTTTGTAGTAAAAGACTTTGTAATACAAAAAGAGGCGTTATTTGTGCCAGACCTTGTATTTACTATCTGGTCCTTTACCGTAAAGTTTTCCATTTCTGTTGTAAACAGTTACATGGTAAAATAGAGTCTAATTCCATTGATAAGTGAAGAAAACAAAACAGGCTTACAGACTTGAGAATGCCTTCGGGGAGAAAGGCTCCTTAGCAAACGCAGCCTAGGAAGGTCTCTCTCTGTAGGTGAGCTGTAAGAGACCTGCCAGGTAAGTGGCTGCCAAACAAAAGTGAGGGGAAATCAGGGAGAGAGAATGGCATGTGAAAGGCCTGGAGACAGTACATTCGAAGTCCTGAGATTCCTTTAAGGGGTATGATCGACAGGGTTATAAAAACACACCCACATGAACAATCACTTCATATTATTTTCAATAAATTGCTTGGGCACCAGATGCCCTCCTAGTAGACAGTCCAGAAGCAGAAATTTCTTCTTCCTTCTCAACATCCCCAAATTGTCTGAGGGCAAGCTGAGGCCAGCGTGGCCCACAGGGCACCTCTGTGCCTTGCTGTCACGGATCCGTTGCTGCCTTTACTGATGCAGGTCCCCGCTGCGTCACAGAAAAACCCCACAGCTTCCTCCCACAATTGAGGGCATTCTTGATTCCCACCCTCTTCTCTGCCATTGTTCCCCAAAGGCTGACCACAGTGCCTCAGGGCGGGAGGGGCTCAGAGAGCAGCTTCCTGCTACGGTGCAGTCAGTCCATCTCCACACATTCATTCATTCAGGGCACATCTGTGATTGTGTTTGTGTGTTGAAGCAAGAGAAAATGGCTAGAAGAATATATTGCAAATATTGATATTGGTTGTCAGACATATTTGCTGAATAAATGAATAACTTAACTAATCCACTATTGATGGATGATTTTCAATATTATAAACGATGTTTCAGTAAACAGCTTTGTATCGTATAAATATCAGAAGCAAAAAGATCACTTTGCATAGTCTATGGTTGTCTACCTGGAAAACAGTAGAAAATTAACCAAAAGTATTAGCAACAATTAAAAATTTGGGTAACATGGCTGACTGTGAACTAAATATACTTGTTTATGGATTCATTGTTAAAGTATGTATGTGTGTACAAACATAAATCCATATAATATATATTTAAAATCCTAGAAAATGTTACTGTGTACATTAAAAAAAGACAAAAGGAGAAAACTGTCATGTTTTGAGTGGGAAAGCAATATAAAAATGTGTCAGTTGTTCTAAATTAATTTGTGTGTCAATCCCAATGAATACTTAAATAATTTTGAATGTCATCTGAAAGAATAAATTTGGTAGAAGAGCTTGTAGAATTCTGAAAAATAAGGCTAGCAAGGGAGAATTTTCCCCAACCAGGTATTAATTAAAACACATTAGAAACCTGTAGTAATTAAGATAGTGTGGAACTGAGTCTATAGAGACAGATTAAGATAAGGCAGAAAGACGTTTAAATATAGAAGGAGATACAGTATCTCATCTCATAAAGGAGGCGATTCTAACCAGTTAAGGATGTTAGATTATTCAATTAATAGGGTTGGGAAAACTGATAAGGTACTTAGAAAAAAAAATGGGATTACTAACATGTCTTTCTCCAAAATAAACTCCAAATAGGTAAAATATTTTCATATAAAAGCTCTGAAATAAACCAAGTTAAAAGCTAAATAGCCAAGTAAGAAGAAAAAATTCTCCCCATATTACACATGGCTAACAACACTAATGTTGCTTTTATAAACAATTTATGTTGAATCAAATAGAAATATGAAGACAATTAAAACTATATAAACATGGACAATAACTGTACCAAACAAAATGTTCAATTCACTGGCAATCAAAGAAACATAAAGCAAGACAATTTGATATTATTTCTTACCCACAAAACTGCCAGAAATGCGAAATTCCCGTGGATAATGTGGGAGGGAGAAGTGGGCATATTCATGCCTTACTAGTGGACGTGTAAGTTGGTTCAATTCTTTTGAAGGCTACTTGGCAACACGGAGCCTAACTGTAAAAATACATACCCTTATGCTAGCAACCTACTTCTTGGAAATAATATTCTAAAGGAACAAAGGAGCAATTATGTATAAAGAAGGATGGTTGTTCATTACTCAGAAATTAGAAAAAATTCTGAAGGTCTCCAAATAAATAATTTATGTCCAGCGTTACAGTGCAAGCTATAAGTTAGTTAAAAATGATTTGATTTGAACTCATCAATACATAAAGCTGGTCCTGATAGATTCTGTTACAAAACAGACTATATAGAATTATCTTATTTATGTCAGAAAAATTAATGTAGACAATTAAAAAAATTAAGTTAAAATTGTTAAAACTTTTTTGGTCAAAGCCTGCACTGAGGGCAAAAAAGGACAGCAGTGTGATGATGATGGAGGCTGGGGTGGGGACGAAGGCTGGGTGGAGTTGGGCAGGTGGGGGGAGTAGAAATCCAGACATCTGTGATGGTTGTCAACAATAAAAGTAAAGAAAAAAAAGCACTACAACATTAATGGAGATTAACATTTCTTGGAAAAGTTATTGGGTACTTTTAATTTTCTGCCACAGTTTGTTTTCCTGCAATCTCCATTTTCAACCAGAAACTTGTATTACTTAATAATCAGAAAAATGCTAAGCAATTTTCATTTTTAGGGGAAAAAAAGCCCATTTTCTTGGTTAACTAGAAACATCTGTATTTCAAAAACTAATTTACTGCTTTCTTCTTGCAGACTTAGCTCCCGGAGGTCCAGACGACTGGGTCTATGACTTGGGCATCAAATATTCCTTTACAATTGAACTTCGAGATACAGGTGAACATGGATTCTTGCTGCCGAAGCGGTTGATCGAGCCCACTTGCACAGAGGCTCTTGCCGCTCTCTCTAAAATAGCTTGGCACGTCATCAGGCATGTTTAACGCTCTTGATTGCTTCACTGGGCTCCCACACTTTAATTTACTGATTCCAACAAGACCCACTCGTGGTACCAGTTTCTTTTGACGTTTCATCAATAGTTTTGATAAAAGGTTTTCCTATTCCTTGATTTTGTCAACGCACAAAATAAATGTAATAAATAAATTCACATTTTTTCCCTTTCTTTCATTTGTAAGAAGCTAGATACTGATGTTTTTTTCCCTTTGATTCAGACATCTGACTAGCCATCGCAACTTTAATAACTAGTTTATTGCAAATTATTGGACCCTAAACAAAAAGAAACGTTGTCAGCAGTACACTAAGATTTTTCCCCATATGTTCAACAAATTTCTGCGTGTGCCTTTAAGACAGGCATAGACAAGGGCCCAGAAATTGGACGGGTGTCAAAAACGGGACAATCGTCTGTCGCCGCTCCAGCTCGGTGTTCTGAAACTTTGTAGAGCGAACGAACGAACTTACTTTCGATAACAAATGTGGCATTTACCGCACTTACAACAGCCGTTTATTTGAGGCCTTATGTAACAAAAGAACGAAACTCTTCCTCTTAAATGCACTTTCAGTTGGGAACTTCAGAAGCCCCTGGCCCCGGGCTTCCTCTGCAGGGAAGTCTCACAAAGAGGAATTGACTCCTACCGCGCCCCGGGGCGGTGCGAGTGGAGGGCGTGTCCACGAAGGGGCGGGGCCTGCGTGTGACGACTAATTTGGCGGCCGGAAGCGGCCCAGGGGCAAAGAGGACCCGGGCAAGCCCTCGACTTCCGGCGGCGTTTAGAGGACATCGTCCCCATCGCTGGCCAGTGTTTTCGTGGCCTTGTCCCACTCCCCATCTTGTTCTTGTTGTTTTTCTGTCCACATCCCAGTCTCGCTTGACCCTGGCGAAGCGGCTGGCGAGCTCCGCTGCTCACCCGCCCCCGGGGCCCCTCGCCAGCCGAGGGCCGGTTCCGGGGAGCCGCACGCGCACCTCCTTGTCCGTGCCGTCGTCCTCCCGGGGCCAAGTCCGGGGCCTGAGAGGCGTCTCCCCCGCTCCTCGGAGCGGTGGCGGCGGTGACAGCTCGGGACTGTGGTTGCGAAGGGAGCTCGGGGAGGAGGTACGCTTGAATTGCGTGACTTGGGGCGGGGATTCCTGGGGGTGTGGAGGGGGGGCCGGGAGTTGGGCTCCTGCCCCGCCTGGGACCCGCCGGGATTTTGAGCGCCTTGAGCATCCCACCCTTGAAACTCTGCAGCAGCTCCCTGTGCTCAGGCCTCGTTTCTCGCCCTCGTTCTGTTTCTGGCGAGGTTGTGTAAGGGGACGGGATGGATTCAGAAGGAATCATGACCGCTGGAGGTGGGCTTGGGGGGCCCTTGCGTGGGATTGGTGTTTCCACGCAATGAAAGGCTTCGGGAATGTGATTTTAGGTGTAAAACTCTCTCTTTACACATTCCAAACCTATTAGGGGAAGTATTGTATCTTGGTTGTCTTTGGTCCTACCTATTACCTGGTAACTTAACGACTTAAACCCTCGGTGCTGAGGAGTGCTACTTGACCATCTTCCGGTTCCCTAGGTAGATAGTTCTGGCAACTATGTATCAGAAACCGGGAAGGTGCTGCCTGGCACAATGTGATGTATGGCGAGATGATTTATGCAGCTAGACAGTTATTCAGAGTCGATATTAGTTGAGTGATATTGGTAGGATCTTGTCTGCGGATCACTAGTAGTGTCAAGCTTTTCGGTTATTTTGCGAGATTTCAGATAATTTGAACTACTCTGAAAATGCTGAGCGTGTGCAGTCTCTTCAGGAGTTTTGTTTGTTTTTGAAGACATAATTTTAAAAGTTTGGAAAAGATCTTACACCTCAAGTTTTCCAAGTCCATAACACTCGCGGTGAATACAAATGCGCTTATGCAGTGCAATCCCTGCGTGGTCAGCAGAGTCTAGTTCTGTAATATTTGAAAGAACTGGCTTTAGGACCTAAGCGAAAGTATTTTGGAGAGTTTTGTGAAAATAATCTGTAGATTTTCAAGTAATTTCTTAATGAAATATTCAGGTTGATGCGTGACAGTTTCAACAAGAGGCTGAGATTGTTGATACAGGGATGTAGCAATTTGTGTCAGTAAAAATAGTTGCAAGGTGAACCTAAGACTGTGGATCTGGTAGAATCCAGTTTTATCAAACATATGCCTTTTCCTGGCTTCCTAATTATTGATGATTCGGAATGAACATTGATTGCATATTTTAAGGTCTGCAAATTAACCCAATTTCCGTATCTGTAAACTAAAACTAAAGTCCAACAAGTAGATGTTGTTTTAATTTGTGTACAAGTTACCAGTGTTAATTTGTAATATCATATGTATTGGCTTTTACATATAGAAAGCAAAGTTTCTTGACACAGTTATTTGAAGAGTTGGTTTTCAGTGCCTGTTCGTCTCCCCCATTCCGCACTCTCCTTGTCATGTAGAGTTGGAGCTGTTTCAGCAGATGTTTAGTAGCAGTTGAAGCAATAACAGGTGTTGATATATAAAGTGTTATTCTTTTTGGGGTGGGAGGGAAGTTGCAGTTCTGTTTACTGCACTTTGCAGTAGTTGCCAGCGTGGAATTTTCCTCTGCGCATAGTCTTCTCAACAACATTATTTTTCTCTGCACAGTGCTACAGTGTTGTTTCATACCTGCGTAGTCAGGTTAGTAATGCCCCTTCTGCTCACAATTCAGTGTGGAATTGTTTTAGTTTATCTGCTACATCTAAGCAGTCTGCAAGATTGTTTTAGAAAGTTCTTTTTAAAAAATTCTCCCAGACTATGCAGCAAATAAACTTAACTTTCTTTCTGTCAAAATATAAAGAATAAATAGGAATGGGCCTTATTTTTAACATAGCCCTTTTTATTTTAGAACTTAGCAGATAGGGAGTTATTTTGCTACCACTTAGTACATTTATGTGGTGCTGGTTGCGTGTTATTTGACAGTTTACTAAATGCCACGCTGCTGCCGGTCAGATCGGGCCTGCCTTTCTGTTACTGGAAGGTGGGGCCTCACAAGGACGGGTTAAGGGTGGAAGGAGCATCCTAGAACTGATGCATTGTTTAACTGACCAGATTTCAGTAATCAGGCTTCAGAAGTAATTGTTTAAGAAGAGGCCCCTGTATATATTTTTTCTCAGCCATATTTATAGTATGAGTTACAAACATTGTGATATTTATAAGTTTTGGGGGGCAGGGACAGACAGTGTCCATTTATAAAGACCCTCTTTTGTTGTGTCTTAATGATGCAAACTTTGTCCCCTATTTTTCTTTTCAATTGAAAAATACAGTAACTTCTGATCTTTATTAACCCTTATTAACCCTGAAAACGGAGAGGAGAACTAGGAAGTACTCAGTAGACTCTCACAAGGGTCGCCCCGGCTTCCGTAATGCTGGTGTTGGGGCGAGGAGTGATGATAGGGAGAGGCGTGATGATAGGGGGTGGGATGGCAACCGAAAACCAAAGAAGAATTTGAAGACAAAACTGGAGAGAAAACCTTCAAAGTCTCTGAGCTACATATTAGATTAGAATGTAATCTACATATTAATATTTATAGTAACAATGAAACATAGAAATTTGTTTTTACTTATCAAATTCTCAGTTATAAATTGTAAAGTAGTGGTTTTCTCAGTTAATCAAAGCTCTACATTTTCTACATCTTTCTCATCTCCATTTATGTTGGCTTTTGGTTCTTTATGTTCAGTAAATCAAGTAGACGTGAAATTTTACCAACTTTTCCTCTGTAAAATCACATTTGGGCTGAGAATGAGCCCAAGAAAAGCCTGGAGAACAGTTGAGGCTTTATGTTGCAGCAAATTCTTCATTTATGTGACACTCTACACAATTTTTTTAAAATTTGAAATTTAAAGTTATTTTCTAACTTTGAATCACTAACAATTCATTGCTATTAAAATAATGATTATATTTTACATTAAAGAATGTATTGTTTTTCCAATTTGAAACTACCATATTGTATCACTTCCTAGTTTCCTCTTGGTTCATTTGTCAAATATTGTCCTTATTCTTTGGGTCCTTTTAAAATGTGACCTGAAAAGAAGTATTTCACTGAAACAAACATTGTTAAAAAAATTTTTTTTTTTAGTTTTGATTTGGTACTGCTGTGATTTAATAATTTTTCAAGTGATATGCCTTTACCTTGAAACACATTAAGAGAACATTTGTGAACTTCATAGAGACCAGTTTTATATCACATAGAACTTACATTTTTAGCTGTCATTGTTTATTCCAGTAACTAATATTTAGATTGTATAAAGTATAATACTGTTTAGTGTTTTTTTTTCTTTCTCTTATGCAGTTCCTATAGTAGTGTACTCTTTAGGTTATTTTTGGTCTAGAACTTAGCATTTTTTTTCTAATGTATATAATATAACTTTTTCTGATATTTTCATTTTCGGGTGAATTACCTGGTTACATATTTGGATAGTGTTTTATTACAGTCTTAGTTTTAATGTCTTGTTTACTTCTGTAAAATATTTTTATGATTTGCCTTCCTTGTTACTAGCAGTGGTAAAATAGC
The DNA here is from genome assembly GCF_022682495.2 of Desmodus rotundus. Lineage (NCBI taxonomy): Eukaryota > Metazoa > Chordata > Mammalia > Chiroptera > Phyllostomidae > Desmodus > Desmodus rotundus. The sequence goes on along the minus strand of NC_071399.1, from coordinate 90,040,647 downwards.
TGGTTTATTACTTTTAGTGCCTTTGACCTTTATGTCAATGCAGTATAGATTATAGAAACACCTTCACATTTTCTAGTTACATAGCTTGTTCTGTCTTGAAAGAAAGTCATCTTATTCTCATTGAGTGGTTTTTTTTTTTGTATTATTGGAAAATAAATATCCTTGATTACTGTTTTTCTTGACTAGTATAGGACAAAAAAAATTTTTAATAGTCTTCATTTTTCTCCCAATCTGATTTTTAGAACATAACTAATATCACTTAAATTGTATAAAATATAACTTTTACTATCAAAGTTCTCACCTGATTTTATTTTCCCATTTTTGACATGCTTTATTTTCCAGTTAACCAATTGATGGAGAATGATAGTGCAACTTTTCCTTAAAAGATAGTTACTAAATCTTGAAATGACCTGCGTAAGGAACTTAGAAACTAATTATTTTATAGTGTGTTTTCTGAGGTTGAATGTGCCATGACTACTTAGCTATGTGAGTAAAATCTTACTCATTTCCCCTGCAGAAGAGGTAAAATTCTAGCCAATAGATCCCAAAGTTATAAATTGATAATAAAGTGTGTCTTAGAAGATAATTTCTGTTTACCTGTGACCTCTCCTATTATTTTTTTTATACTGAAAAAAAAAAAAAATCCCTTGTAATTTTGCAGTGCTTTCTTCAGTTTTATCTACTAGTAAGTTATGGGCTCAGTTATTTCAAATTGAAGAATTTTACAGTTTTGCCTCCTTCTTTTTTGGTTAAAGTAGTACAAAATGTCAAAAATTAGAAGGAAGGTCACAGTGGAAAATACGAAGACCATATCTGAAAGCACATCCCGAAGACCCAGTGTGTTCGAGAGGCTGGGGCCCAGCACGGGGAGTGCGGCGGAGGTGAGTGGCCCCCGTGGGTCAAGGGGTGCAAAGGCACCCCCGCCCCTGAAATCCCAGCATGTGACCTAGAACTGAGCTGGTAGATGTGGTCAGGAAGAGGATCTAGGAGGGTCGGGTTATGGGTTTTTCTTTTTTTCGCTCTGATGTTTTTATTATTTGGGGAGTAATGTGTATCTCAGGTTAGCTGGAATTTTTATAGCGTTTGTTTTAATTTCGTTCCACTGGCATCTTTTGTCCAGAGTAAGTATGAGTAAATACGAAATTTACGTGGTGATGTCTGTCTCTTAGACACAGTGCCGCAACTGGTTGAAGACTGGCAACTGCCTCTATGGAAACACGTGTAGATTCGTGCATGGCCTTTCACCCCGGGGCAAAGGTTACAGCAGCAGTTACAGAAGGTGAGTTGAGAACTTTGAATTGTTCATATATGATTAGAAGATGGCTTTTATAGTTTATCTAGTAAAATCTGAAATACAACCATGTATTTGGTCAGATTTTCTATTTTGGTGGTAGTCCTATTGATACGTAGTCAAAGAGCAACAAGATCCTTTTAGTTGTTAATCTCAACGTTAATAGAATGTTTGTTTTAAAATTAACTTGGTCAATATTTACTTGTTTTGACAATAGATCTTTTTTATAATATATGTGTGACTTACTTTCCCCCTCCCTAATTATGTATTAAAATGCTGCTGAAGACAGAATTATGTTAAAATTTAAATAAGATATAATTTTAGCTTTTCAGAGGTTTTAAATTCACATCTTAATGACAAAACATAAGCTAATGCAAGCTCTGAAGGTTAAAATGCATTTCTAAATCCTTATCACAATGTATTAATGTATTTACATGAGGATAAATGTACTACCTATTTAGAATATCATTTTGTCTTTAATAAAGGCAATACTAAATTAATCTTTCCTAAAAAGACCTTTTATTCTTATTTTGGTTTCCTCATGATGATTTTGTTATGGTGTTTAAAGATGTATCATATGTAAAGATTGTCAGAAAAAGCGTTCAAATTTGATTGATAAAGAAATAATTTACCTAATTCTGAAATTGGTTGATTGATTTAACTACAGGAATAGTTTTAAAAATTGAAATTAGCATTTGGAGATTTTTTTTTAATTGGGTAAATTTTTTTTGTGTGTATAGATTTTGAAGTTTAATAGAATTTAAAATTCAAACCCTTAATATTAACTTACTTTCTATTCACTTGAATGTTGTATATTTTCGTTTACTTGTGATGCTGGCAGTGCTGAATACTGTCTTATTTGTATTTTGATTGTCATTTGTCTTCTCTTGTTACTGATAGGAAATTAGTCTTTGTAAGTTTAGTTACCTGTATAAAGACATACCTGGGAAACTACTTCAGTAATTTTAATGTTTTGCTTATATTATTATACATTTTTAATACATGCTTTAATACATCTTCAAAATTTATTATTAACTGATGCAAATTTTTTTTTAAAGATTTTATTTATTTTTAGACAGAGGAGAAAGAAAGGGAGACAATGTGTGGTTGCCTCTCATGTGCCCCCTACTGGGGACTTGGCCCACAACCCAGGCATGTGCCATGACTGGGAATCGAACCTGTGATCCTTTGGTTCACAGACTGGCACTCAACCACTGAGCCACACCAGCCAGGGCTCTGCAAATATATTCTTTTAAAATGATATCTAAATACAGATTTTGCTGTTTTGTTTTGGCTTTTGTTGTGTTTTTGTTTTAAAGGTCCCCAGAAAGACCCACAGGGGATCTCAGGGAAAGAATGAAGAACAAGCGCCAGGACGTGGACGCTGAGCCGCCGAAACGCAGCGCGGAGGAGCCGTCCTCCCCCGTCAGGGTAGGAGTGAGTTCCTGCAGTACAGTTACATTTCAGTAGTGACCTGTCGTTTCTGTTCTGTTTTAGATATTACCGTGTGCGGTGAGTATACATGTGGTGAATGTGGGAAATTGCAGTGATGTTCTGTATAGATAATATAATTCTAAGGGAAAAAGTCCTCTAGCAAAACTCCTTATTCTCTGGTTGTTTCACTTCTGGGCAGAAGTGAAGATGAAGGGAATTCACTGGTCGAGCTCAAGCTGGACTTCTCGGGGTTTCCTTCCCTGGGTGGGCGTCAGGAGTACGCAGACCTGTTCTTAGGTTCCCAGAGCTCAGCCATCCGGTACATCCCGCCTGCTTCCCGAGCGGTCCGAGCGGCCGGAGTAGGACCCTTTCAGATGGGAACACTGAAAGCAAAGCCTGTTGGGGACAGAGACTGAAGCGGACCGTAGGCAAAGGGAGGCACATGTGACCACAGTGCTTAGTGACGACCTTCCTGTCAGTTAAGCCAAAGGAGAAATGCATTTGTGATTAAAATCACAAACGCATTTGTAGTTTGTTGATTAAAAGAAAACAGGTGTTTGTCAGGAGTGGAAGTCTTCCCCAGAGCTATCTTTTTTTCAAGGAATTTATTCTAACAGATTTATTGAAATATAACTCACACACAGTACAATTCACCCATTTAAAGTACACACTTCGGTGATTTTTTGTATAATCACAGTCAGGCGATCACCACCACAGTCCATTTGGGAACATTTTGTCCCCTCCAGAAGGCACCCCGTACCCTTCAGCAGTCACCCCTCACCCACAGACGACGGGAGTCCTGGGCTGCTGACAGCCCGCTCACTGTCGCTGCGGACTCGCCCGTCTCGAAGGTTCTCTAAGTGCGCTCGTGCAGCGTGTGGCTTTTGTGACCGGCGTCCTCCACCTAGCGTAGTTTTCGAGGGTCATGAAAGGCTATAGAGTGTGTCCATACTTACTCCTTGTTTTTGCCAAATAATAGTCCGTTGTGATGATACCTCACATTTTGTTTATTCATTCGTTAGTTGATCATTTGGTTTCATCAGAATAGGGAAAGCTTCTCCTTTGGGAGCATTTGTGAAACTATTAAATGAGTTTGGGTTTATCTTTAGGTGTGTAAGAAAATGCCATCGTGTTACCGTGTGTGGCAACTCGTAGATCAGCAGTTACTGTGACTGGTGTATCCCATTTTAGTAACTTTTAAAGTCACAGGTTCGTGTGAATTTTACCCATTTTAAACAGTCTTTTACCCTGTGATTTTCACATGGTATACTTTGTATGTGATTATACATAGTACACTGTCAAGTGCTTATTAAAGTGATCGATTTGCAATGTATATTTTAAAATGTTATTCCTCCCATTTGCTTCATCTTTGTTCCCTGGTAAAATAGATGCAGTGTGTGTTTTTATTGTGGTGCACACTAAAACTTGTCGCTTCCTGGGCTTCGTAGATCAGTGATCATTTACAGAACTGAGTCTTTAATGAAACAAAATGAATGAAGTTAGAAAAGTTTCTATTGCAGTGACTATCTCATACAATTAAAAAATGTATAGTAACCTGCATATATGTATGTACTTTTTAGAAAGAATCTTCAAGGGGGAGACATAGGGAAAAGGAAGACATAAAAATTACCAAGGAGAGAACTCCAGAAAGTGAGGAGGAAAATGTGGAATGGGAAACTACTAGAGATGGTGAGTTTCAAAAATCTTTGTTTTTATAGTCAATTTATTGATTATTCCTGTTGTAGACTTTTTGTGGGCTTCAAAGTACTTTTCAACTGTGATCTGCCTATTTGTTCAGAATCATCTTATTGTCTCGTTTCTGCCTTATTGAGGTATAAAGCAGAAAGTGGCCTATAGTAACAGAGCAAAGGTAGAAAAAGCCATTCAACTTCTTCATCCTTTTTCCTTCCCACAACTTCACTGTGTAGCATCGCAGTCCTTTAGAATTTTAGTACATTTGTAAATCTTCTTTTCCTCAATGTCAGAGGTAAAAAATACAATCTAAATTTATATTTATATTTTTTTCACAATATTAAAAAATTTAAAAATTTTAAAGACCTGGGAAAATTATTCCCAGGGAATTGTTGACTTTCATCATTCAAAAGAGATTCAAATCTGATGATAATTGGGACTTGGAATTTGTTTATGAAAAATGAGCAAAATCATCTTTGAGGCATTGTCTTAACAAATAAGCATTTATTTTCCACACCATGAATGTTCTTTCTTCTTCGCTTCTCTGGCCTTCTGGAAGGTGAGCACTGTAGACTGACACTACCAAGTGTAGAGAAAGGGAATGCATTTGTGAACGTGTCGGGTGTGCTGGGTATTTTAGTATAATTTGTGTGATTACCTATTGATTCAGTAGCTTTGCTGTGCTACTTATATATGACATAACTAAAGAGTTTAAGAATGTAAGCCGCTTCTCAGCAGTACGATCAGGGGGACAAAATTATAGCTTGTGGGTCAGCCAGCACCTCTTTCTGCAAATAAAACTTTATTGGAATACAGCCATACGCATCGGGTTACCTGTTTCTCTGTGGCTGCGTTAGAGCTGCCACTGACGAGTTGATTACTTGTAACGGTCAAGAGCCTGCAAGTCCAAAAGGGTTGCTCCTATGCGTAGGAACAGTCTCTGAAAACTTACAGAGGCTAATACTTGAATTGTACCCTAAATGCCTCTCCAGTCATTTGAACATCAGTGCCTTTTAAGGAAATTCATTCCATCTTCAGACATTATCTGTTGAAGAGTGGCTTCTGAGAACAAACAGGAAACTTACCTCTGAGTAGTCCATTCGTCATGAGCCAGTCTGACACCTCTTACAGAGTAGTTGTAGATGCAGCTACGGTCCATTGTGGTTGATTAGTTAGTTAATGCATTGAAACAAATATTACAAACCTTCACTCAAGACTGGATGGTTAACTTTTCCTAAGTAGTAGAGGATTAACCCTTAACATACTCAAAATTCTTTTTGTTTTAATTATTTTTGGATAAAAAAACCCCTGAAATCTATTAGAAACCTATCTTTAAAAGTAAAAATTTTTCTATTTCTATTACAATAATGCATGCTTGTTGTTGAAAATTTAAAAGGTTCAGAAAAGCCTAAATCAGTTTTCTCCATATTATCGCAGTAGCTGACTGAGAACCTCTCAGACCTCTAATCCCTTCGTTTGTGTGCTTGCCGTTTACCACTCAGAGGTGATGGACTCTTCATCTGCAGGCTCCCTCAGCTTCCTGCCCCTGCACACCTACAGACTAGTTGTTAATTCACACCTAAATGTTTTCATTTCCCATTTGTTCTCAGAGAGGTCTCCCTCCAGCTGTATGAGGTTATAGTCCCCTGTATTCTGCATCTGATTTCCTTCTATCTGCAGCCTTCTTTATTTATTATACACCCATCTTGACATTTTTCTCCTCCCGTGTTACTTTTACCCATCACCCTGCTTGTCCCCTGTTTGCAACTAAACTCTGAAAGACTTCTATGCCCTACTGTCTCCATTTTCCCCCTCATACTTATTCAGTCTTCTGACCCACGTCTCCCCTAAATCTGTTCTCCAAGGTCCCTAGTAACTTCCCCTTTGCTAAATAAATGGAGACGCTCTTGTCTCCATCTTCCGTAACCCTTCTGCAGCACGACACGTCCGAGATCCTCTGTCTTCCCGAAGTCCTCTTCCCCGTGGCTTCCCTGTGCCCCCCTTCGGGTCTTCTGTCTTCCTGCTCGCACCTCGCTGCCCTGCCTGTTGATTGCCGACGTTTTATTCTAGACAGTCATCTAAAAAATACTAACGTGATTTTATTACAAGACCCTTTTATTTATCCAGTTCTTTGGAGAGGTGAGTAAATGTCTTTTATCCCGGTTTCACTTGCAGAGTATTCACGTGGCTGTTTATGTTTTCTCTTGACTGAAACTGACAAGATTTGAAAATTGCGTACCTTTTGGTGCATTTAATGCTTAGAATTGGTTTCTGAGTGTTCTAATTTTATCTTTTAAAAATCCCATTTCCTAACCAACACTGAACCCCTAACTACCCAAAATTACTCCCAGAAAACATAGGAACCTTACAAATATTTGGCTTTTCATAAATCAGCCATATTGATTTGAATCCTTTGTAGAAACAGTATATATTTCTTTTATCTTTTAGAATATGTTAATCTAATAAAGGGCTCTACCATTTTAATTGATATAAAAGTTGAAGAGATTCTCTAGTTTTTGATATAGATAATTATTATAGCTTCTGACAAGTAATGGGATTTTTATTTTAAAGATTCTGACAATGGAGATATTAATTATGATTATGTTCATGAGTTGTCATTGGAAATGAAGCGTCAGAAGATACAGAGGGAATTAATGAAGCTGGAACAAGAAAACATGGAGAAGAGAGAAGAAATTATTATTAAAAAGGAGGTGTGCTATTTATTGAAATATATGTTAGTTAACTGACATCAACATGGATATTTATCAGAACTCACTAGGACTTGCTACATCTTAAATTGTATTAGGATATTGATATATATATTGGTCGGCATGCTGCATATCAATCACTTCCTCTGTGTCAGTCATTCGACCTATTAGATAAATAGGAAATCTCATTCCTGCTGGACAGGTGAGCAAAACTGGGGTTCCGTAGCCTGGAGTGACCAGCTAATGTAAAGTGGGATTGGATTATGGGTACGTCTGTTGTTGAGGCCCATGCTACTTCTAGAATACTCGAGTCACTTCTAGAGATAGATAACTTATTGGAATGGAATTTGTGATTGTCGAGGAGATTTTGAAGTTTCCTAGCTTTAGTTTGTTTTATTGGTGTTAGCGTCACTCAGGGCAGAAAGCACAGGTTCGGAAGTCAGATTGCAGTCCGCACCTGACTGCCGTAGCAACACTTAGCACCTTGTCCAAATTCCCGTGTGGCTTACAAACCCGTGCTTTGCCGCCTGAGTGTTACAGCCCTGAGGGAAGTTTCTGAACTGACTTACTGAATGTTTTTGAAAGGTCTCACCAGAAGTGGTTAGATCAAAGTTATCTCCATCACCTTCTCTGAGAAAGTCTAGCAAATCTCCAAAACGAAAATCAAGCCCTAAGTCGTCGTCTTCGTCCAGCAAGAAGGACAAGAAGGCAGCTGCAGTGTCCTCCCCCTTGTTGGACCAGCAGAGGTCAGTGGGCTGGTGAACGGGGCCAGAGAGAAATAGCTCTTTCTGACGTGGCGCTCGGAAGATTTAGTAGATTCCAGAGGGTACTTTTAACGCTTTCAGGATTGAATGTAAGGTTCCTTCTTTTAAAAAGACTGAAATGTTTCACTTCAAAAGAAAATAATAACAATAAAAAAAAGTCTCTCGCATCTACATGTGCTTCAGAGACTTTTATTTTTTTAAGAAATGAAACATAACATACATTTCCTGTTTTTCCCTCTTGAATTTGGCTTTTGCGGTACTTGTGTATCTGTCTTCATACTGTCATAATATGTAGTATTCTGCAGTATGTAGTAGTATTTTTATCTGTTTAATCTTAACTACAGATGTATTATAACCTGCCTTCTGCAACTTTTTCACTTGTGTTTCTTACATTTATCTATATTGATATATGTAGCCTTAATTTTTTAGTATTTATACTATGTATTTATTTACTTTGTTGAACATTTACATTGTTTCTAGTTTTTAGCTAGTAGAAATTATACATAATGAGCTTCATTATGTATAATTGTCTCTTTGTGTACATGACCACAAGGTTAAATTCTTTATAGTGTATACCTAGCAGTAATAATATATCATTTAGCTTTATTGTAGTAGCCAGTGGAGGAAATAAAAACAGAAATATTTAAATATTATTACATGAGGGAGTAAGAATAAGGCAGGAGACACTTTTTCATTTAATGTCCCTCTGTACTATTTAAATACAAATTAAAGTACATATACTAATTTTATTGAAGAAAAAAATCTAAATAAAAATCTCTTCCCAACTTTTGACCCGTTAGCAAGCCTGGCCTGCCTGAGCCTGTAATGAAACGCATATTTGACCCCTTCCGTCTGGTTTCCGGAGGCCTCCCCTCTGCTTCAGACGCCGGGCACACTTCGCCCAGGCGACCATGGCAGCTCACTGGCTGTGTGGACGCTCGCTGTCTAGTGTCCACTTCCCACACGCGGGTGCCCCGACTCACTGCATGGATGTTGCAAGAGAAGTCTTAAGAGAACTATTCCGAGGAATTTATTTTATCATTGGAAAACTCAGCGATTTTCCATTCCCTTAAGTGAAATTCAGATTTTTTAGAATGACAGACTGATCTTTCAGCTGCATTTTTATCATCTTTTACACCTTTCCATATTTCATTCTTCAGTGTCTAGCTCAAATTTTATCTTTTTTTTTCTGATTTCTCCTTATTAAACGTAATTTGTACACATCAGATTTTATTTTTGCTGTCTCTTAATAATTGTTGTTTGCACTGTATTTTAGCTGTGACATACTACTTTTACAACCTCTGTGAGACTTGAGGGCCTTGTAGGTGGGGGTCTCGATTCTGTCGTTGTTCTGTCTGCCCACAGCACCTGCTTTCAGAGCGTTGTGTTTTATTCAGTCACTGTGTAGAGTTGACTTGGGCCTCTCCTTTGCTCCGGAATTCCATAAACGTTGCAAGGGACGCGGAAGAAGCTGAACTGTAGAGCGATGCCCTTCACCCCCACTTGTTCTGGACCCCCTTGGCTTACCAGTTATTAACTTTCCCTCAATTCTGTTCATTTCTCCCCAAAACAGTGTACCAGAGTTACTCTTTTTTTCACTTTCTTACTCTACTTATAAAGTCTGAAGTTGAATCTCCACAGAAAGTTTTGATAACTGTTGAGAGGAGGGGTTAGTTTCATCCTGTTCTTTTTCATGTCGTCCTCCCTTACTGCCTTATTAGTAGCTCACTTATGTTTTGGTGAATATTTAGCATAAATAATTACCTATGTTGATTTAACTACACTATTTCGTGTATTCTACAATGCTGTTTACTATTAATTTGATAATAGAAGCAGAAGGATCTGGAAAACAGTACATTTTAGGTACAAAGAAAACGCTGGATTGCCCATACCATTTCTTTAGCTCTAGTTTCTTGGCCTCACTTCTGAGTCACACAGTAAACTGTGTGAAGACGTGTTAAGCCACAGGTAAGGGTTAGAATTCATTTGGAATTCAGTGTCGCCTGAGGTGATAGTCAGGCGCACAGACTCCCTGGCCTCAGTCTCACGCGTTACCGTTCTGGGGAGGCAGAGGCGATCACAAGCCAGGCAAAGCCGCCCCTCGCCCGGGGAGCTGGCCGTTTCCTCTGAGCACACGGTGAGACGCAGCGTGACACTGCGCGTTCTGTCCACGGGAGACGCGGTAGCCTGGGAACCAGCCAGCGTCATCCGTTCCGGCCACCCACGTTGTTCTTCAGGTTTTATTAAGTGATTATTTCTTCGCTCATTTCTCCATTGTCTAGATACTGATTACTAGTATACAAAATAATCAAAGGCAAGTTATTGGAAGGAATGCTACCATTTTTAAAATGTGCTTTGTTAAGATGGAAAAAAAAATCTATTAGACCTTCCAAAAGGATTTGGACCCTCTAGTGATAGCTTTGTGTCACCTCCAGGAATTCAAAAAGCAACCAGAGTAAGAAAAAAGGACCTCGTACTCCTAGCCCACCCCCTCCTATGCAGGAAGATATTGCTCTGGGGAAGAAATACAAAGAAAAGTATAAGCTAAAAGACAGGATGGAAGAGAAACCAAGAGATGGAAAGGACAGAGGACGGGATTTTGAAAGACAAAGAGAAAAACGAGACAAGCCCAGGTAATTAAGTGGGATTCTATGTTTTTAACAACCTTTCTTTTGTGGAATCTAAAATACTTTTCAGAAGCTTTTAGGCATTACTGTGATGGATTTTTTTCAGTGTTATTAAGTGTTGTATGTATATTTAATAGTTCCCATATTGAATTATGGGTAATTCAATAAACATTAACTTAAAGTTTCTGTTGTGATGAAAAGAACGGAATTCCCGGTCTTCCTTTTTAAGCGTACAGGTCAGTCAGTAGTGTTCAGTTATTTGCATCGTCCCGAAACATTTCTCCGGAACTTGGTCGTCCTGCAGAGCCGAAGCTCGAGTCCCGTGAAACAACCCCCTGTCCCCGCCCTGGCCCCCAGGTCCTCAGCCCCTGGTAGCCAGAACTCGACCACCTTAGATACTGCATCGGAGTGGGGTCATTCTGTCCTTCTGTGACTGGTGGCTTCACTCGGCCTGATGTCTCCAGGGTGCATCATCCGCGCCCACGTGCGGGGCGCGATTGCCCGCCGTCGCAGAGCTGAGTGGAGCCCCGTTGCTATGTGTTGGCCGCGCTTGTTCCCCCACTGGCCTGCGTGGGCCCGTGGGCGTGCCGTCCCGGGCAGGGTGTAGGGTGCTGATTGATCTTTCTGGTTCACAGGGTCTACGAAATGCTTACAGATCTGATAGGGATGTTTTGTCCTTGTTAGTTTTTTAAAATTTGTTTTCACATATTTTCATGAAAACAGTATATTCCCAAAGGAAAAGCAGACTCGTCGGAGTTCTCTCAGTCTCTTTGCTTTTGAGTTGTAGTAAGGGCAAGTGCACGAGCCCAGAATTTGCGGGAACTTGTTTCCTGGCTCTGCCGGTCACTTGAAGTGAGACCCTGAATGAGTCATTTGTTTTCCCGGAGCCTCTGTTTGTCCAGCTGTAACTTACGATGACATCGCCTCATAGGCTTGAGGTGAGGATGAAATGAGATAAAGCTTTAAAAATGAGCAAAGCGCTCAGTAAGTACACTCTACGTCTTTCTACTTCAGCAGTAAACTACAACACAGTAATAAGTTCAGAGGACGGAATTATTCACACTTTCTGCTCTAACTCTTCCATCCGGTCTTGTTTGGAAAAGAGTGTCCCCTGGCCTGTTCTTCATCGGAGCTGTTTGCCTCCTAGGTCGGCCTCCCCCGCGGGACCGCACCGCTCGCCCGTGTCTTCCCGACACCACTCGTCCTCCTCGCGGTCCGGGTCCTCGGTCCAGAGGCACTCCCTCTCCCCTCGTCGGAAGAGAAGCCCTTCGCCCTCCTACCAGAGGACGCTGACTCCGCCTTTACGCCGCTCCGCCTCGCCGTACCCGGCCTCACACGCCCTGGCCTCCCCGCAGAGGAAGCAGAGCCCCCCGCGGCAGCGCTCGCCCCCTCGCGAGAAGGGGCGGCACGAGCACGAGCGGGCCTCGCAGGCTCACGACCGGCGGCACGAGCGCAGGGAGGGTATGCGCCTGCGCTGCGTCTTCATTTCTTCCTCAGTTACTTACGTAGATTTTTTTTACTTTGAAACTGGGACGTTCAGATGTATTGTTACAATTAGGGTGGAAGAGAACTGTTACAGTAAGTCTTCTGTAACTCGGAGGAGAGTTCTCGGAGTGGTTGATGACATGGGAATGTGAGCTGTTAAAATACAGGGTCGGGCACAAGTAACGCCCTTTTGTATTACGTAAAAAATCTGTTACTACAAAATCATAAGCATGTAATTCTGTAACATAACAATATCACATTCAAGCACACCAGGTGACGTTTTAGGTGGGATGTTCAAATTGCAGCCCCTCTCGTGGGAGACGTTCACGTACCCCACCAGCCACACGCGGTGGTGCTACTTCCCCCGGGCCCTGGGTGTATGAGTAGGCCTTTAAATGTGTACTGAGTTGGTGTTTCCTTTAAGATGTGTTACTTAGTACTCAAGTTCTAGAAATTTTTGGCCATTTTATTCTTAGTGCATCCTTCACATTGCTTAGTTAGTTCTTTAAAAACGAATGAAAAAGAAGGAGGTGGTGGAACCAAAAGCAGCAAAGCAGAGGGCAGAGGTTGAAGGCATCGGAGGGGTTTTGATGAAGAGGTGAGTGTTGGGGGGATATTCAAGGGTCAGTGCATGTCACGTGATCAGGTTTTCAGGTGTAACTCAGGAAGGAAGTAAAGTAACCAAGGTCATTTTCCTGTCTAGATCTCTGAGAATTAGGTTTGGATTGGCTGCGCCCTGTTCGAGATGAGGTGCTGTCATCACGTGACAGTGGAGCTCAGTATCTCGCATCCGCTGCTCGTCTCAGCTTCTTGTCCCCACTCACCCGCCTTGACAGGCTTTTCCTGAGTACAGTGACCGCTCAGGAAGCGCTTGCTCAACTCTGTCTAATGGCATCAACTCTGACAGTGGCATCTCTGTCTAATACGCACGTTGAGAGCCTGCCTCTGAGTGTAGTGTAGCAGTTTCCCATGAAGCATGTTGAGCTTAGCTGTTACTCTTTCCTGTTAGCAGTGCAAGCAATAATTAACAAAGATTTTATTTAATTACTTTTAGAGGGAGGGGAAGGGAGGGTGAAAGAGTGGGAGAGAACCATCCATGTGTGGTTGCCTCTTGCACTCCCCCCACTGGGGGACCCGGCCAACTGGGAATCAAACTGGTGACCCTTTGGTTCACAGGCTGGCACTCAATCCACTGAGCCACACCAGCCAGGGTAAAGTTTTTTTATTCAAGGAAATGATGAATGCATGGGTAGGGACCAGAGAAGCACCCACTTTATAGAATGGGCTCTGTGTACCTGGTTTGGGAAGCAGATCCGCACATCAGTATTTATGGAACATCGGTACGATAGAAAGATTCTCTTATACCTATCCACTAATTTTAATAAGAGATTTAGCAGCTAGAGTTGGCCAGGAATATAGTATTCATTCAGCAACTACTTACTGAATAAAAACTCTTTGTGATTAAGACACCTGGTGAAGAGGAACAGCATGCAGTCGGGTGTTTCTAGGATCGCTGTTTTTGTGGTAAGAGTGGCTTGTGTTATAGGAAGAATCGTATGTGTAGGTCCTTTTAAGGAGGACATTTCTTTAACGTTCCATGCAAGAGACGTATGTTCTCTGCTTGGATGTCATTCCTGAAATAAGAATAGTGTTAGTGGAAGAATGAGGGGTAGGTAAAGAACAAAATGTAGTACTTAGATATATTTGTAAAGACAGGTGGGGCATATGGAAAAAAGCATTAAGTGAACATATTTTGAGGCACCGTTGGTATTGGAGGAGGACTGGAAAGAAGCAACATATTCAGAAGACAGGACAGAAACATATCGGATCCTTGCCTAGTGCCTCTGTCCCTGAATGGCCTTTGTGGACAGAGGCATCTGGGTGCAGGACTCGGCAGGGCAGAGAAGTTGTCGATGTGAGAATCTGGAGGGCTTGTGGGGACTGTGTCTTTGGATGCTTGGGAAAGTCTGTGGACCGACACCCCTGGAGACACAGCGCAGAGGGGGTGGATCAGTGACGGCCTGGACATAAGGCTGGCGTGCGCCTGGGGGGCCGGCGGTCTAAAGGCAGCGCCAGAGCAGCCCACCGAGGAGCCCGGGTTTAAAAAGGCAGTGTCTGTTCTTTGAGTTCTCTCGTTAGTTCTCTGGTGCACGTCAGGTTACGCTGTAACCCATCTGTGACTGTCCTAGACACTTCTAAAGGCTGCTTTCTGATGTTCGCGAGTTCCCACGAGGTGTTGGGTTAACTAAGCCATTTCAGTCTGGGTCTCTGTTTCTTCATTTATGCAATGACAAGTTTGGATTAAATAATCAGGTTCATTCCAACTTTTTAATAATTAAAATCGCTAATTTATTTTTCTATGAAATCTTACAAAATGCTTTAAAGGGAAAGCTTTAAAGACACAAGTGTGGTTCCAGTAAATAGAAAAGAGAAGACCAGCATCTGTTTGCCAGCTGGCTTCCTCACTGTGGGCCACTCCAAGCGCTTGACCACGCCCGAGGAGGCCCTGTGTGGCCCAGTCCGGCCTGGGGTCTGCCTGGGGCCTGGCCAAGTGTTCCTAAAGAGGAAGACATCAGTGACAGGAGGTCAGCTTATTTGCTTCAGTTTTTTAAATGTAGGGGTAAATTGAGGCAGGGGGAAATCTTATTTAGAGTTTACCCAATTAAAGCAATTATCTTAGTGTTAGTCAAATTGCCTTTGGAACTTTAGCTTTTGGATGGATTTAATTTTAAGTGACCATGTTTTCTCCTTTTGTTTTCTGCAAAGAACATGAATTACCATTGTAATAAAATCTTAAAAAGCTCCATATTAAACATATTATTTAGTTTCCCAAAATTTCATAGAAGGAATTACATTTGATTTCCAAAATTGCATTACAGAGACTCGAGGCAAAAGGGATAGAGAAAAGGACGCGAGAGAAGAACGGGAGTATGAACAGGAACAGAGCTCTTCCAGAGACCACAGGGAAGACCGAGAGCCTCGAGATGCTCGGGATCGAAGAGACGCCAGAGATGCTCGAGACCGAAGGGAGCTGAGAGACTCCAGAGACGTTCGGGACTCTAGGGAGATGCGGGACTACAGCAGGGAGGCCAAGGAGAGCCGGGATCCCAGAGACTCGCGCTCCACTCGGGAGGCCCACGACTACAGGGACCGGGAAGGTCGGGACGCTCATCGGAAAGAGGATGCCTACCCGGAGGAGTCCCGAAGCTACAGCAGAAACCATTTGAGGGAGGAGAGTTCCCGTGCAGAATTAAGGAGCGACTCCAGAAATGAGTCCCGGAGTGATATGAGGATGGGCAGGAGTCGGGGGAGAGGCCCAGAGCTGCCTGAAAAGGGTAAGGCTTTTGACTTGTTTGTTAACTGTGCCTCGTATGCTTATATAGAAATTGTTACATCTCCTGAGATTTCTTTTCTAAATGTATCATTCCTACCTTCAGTGTCATTATTTTGTTAAAGCAATTTTCAGTTAATTGAATTGGTGAGCTTTCCTATAAATTCTGAACAGGAATGGTGAGCTGAGGTAGCGAGAGGTAAGCGGGCCTGACCAAGACACTGGGTAAGTCACGTCCTGCCTCCAGTCTTGGTGAATGTGAAACATTCGGAAAACTGCTACCAGGCCACAAAAAGACTCAGAAGGAAGTAATTTCTAATGAACAGGAATGTGTGTGTGTGAGATGAAATTAGCGTTCAAGTGGGGTTAAAATGGTGGGCTTTCAAAATCAGTGATGTCAGAAATGACCAATTTGTGTATACGTCAGTATCGGTACTCGCTTTTAACCACCTCGTACGATCACATATCAGGATCTTGAGCCCTTTTTCTTACTTTCCCGAGAGCGCTTGTCAAACCCAGTAGCTACCTATCTAGACGTGCTGGACTGTCTCCAAACGGCTTGGACGGAATGAGCTTTGAACTCTCTCTTTTTCCTTCCACCTGCTTCTCCCCCTTCCCCAAAACACCGCTGCTCGGTCCGACCACGGTTACTATTTTTCTTGGTCCTTTGATCTGTCTTGTCAATACTACTCTTCACGTTAAGCTGAAGGCCCCTCACCTTCTCCTTCGTAGTTGTCTTGGCTTTTCTCAGGGGACTGTTGGGCAGATGCGGTTTCAGGCCAGTGAAATCCACCGCTATCCCTGCATCCAGAAGCTGCCTGCAGTCCAGCCACACAGAGTGGGGACCAGGTGCTCTGAGGGAGGCCACTGGGTGCTTTTGTGGCTTTGTTCCCCTCCGAGTCATGGCCTCACCTCTGTATCTCCATCCCTGCCGCTGGGCTCAGCTGCAGCCTCCACTTGCCACTGAGGGGGGGTGTCGGGGGGCACTTCTGTCTCTCCGGTTCTCAGGGCTGTGGGAAATGTGCAACTTAGTCCTACACTCCTTGCAGACGCTGCTTCTGGGGCCGATGCCGCTCCGGGAGGGTGAGGGGAGGCAGCCAGGCTTGTTGGCTGTGTTTTCCTATAGGGCAATGGCAGCCACTGTGGTGCCTGACAGCCATGGCCCTGCCTCCGTGCTCCCTCTCTGCCCAGGTCACTGGGTTCAGCCCAGGCTACCGGCCCGCTCCAGCAGGAGCTCTCCCCTCATCGTACCTCTGCTCCTCCAGGCTGCGGCGAGTGCAGCCGCAGTCTCATTCCCCTCCGCTCCCGGGGCCCAGGGCCTGCAGTGAGCTCCTTGCTGTGTCCTTGGCACCGCTCCACTCCTCCCCCCTCCTCCCGCATTCTCACCTGCTTACCCGCCTTCCGATGTTTCAGTGGGTGGATCTCTCAGACGTCTTTGCGTGGTGAGCAGGCAATCCTTGTTGCCTTCTAGCTGCTCCAGTTGTTGTAACTTCGACAGGGTACACCAGGGGCCCTCTGACTCCACTCCACAGATTTCTCTTTGTTAGTATTTGTTCGATACGCCTGTTTGCATCCTTTCATGCTTTCTGTATCTTTTTGTTTTAAATATGACTCTAAACAGTGTAGTTAGACATATGTTAGACTTACGAGGTCTGTCCAGAAGGTATGCAGCCATGTCCTATGAAAAATAGACACATTTACTGAAGAAGATAATCTTGCCGTGAGGATCAGTTTCCCACATTTTTTAACAAAGTTTTTAGATACCACTTAATGTCAACAAAGTACCTTGCTTCTATACTGGAATGCTTGTACCATAAACTGTAATGAAAGCAATAATGTGTAACCACATTTTTACTGTTTCATTGTATTTCTGTGAGTTAGATATGACTCAATAGTGTTTATGTTTTATTTTGGTTTTTGAGGGGTTAATTGAAATGTGTGTTCTTGCTTTGTGGTTTCATTGTAGGTGAGGGTAACTGGGACTTAGCTTACCCAAGTCAGTTATTAGACACCTTAGGTGTTTGATCAACAGTGGATAACCTTTCCAACAACGAGTAGCCCACTTTGGGATCGAAGGAAAAATGCCTTTGCCTGGATGTGTTTTGGTGGGAGAGACTGTGACTGATGGGACCGTCGAATACAGTGTCTCCGTAAGCATTCGTGTGCGTCTCCTGTTTGTTCAGGGAGCCGCGGCACGAGGTCGTCCCAACTTGACGGTCACGGAGGTGGCAGCAACTATCACGACAGCTGGGAGACGCGCAGCAGCTACCCTGAGAGAGACAGGTACCCTGAGAGAGACGGCAGGGACCCGCCGAGGGACTCCTCCTTCGAGAGAAGACACGGAGAGAGGGACCGCCGAGACAACCGAGACAGAGGTGTGTCAGGGGTCTTGTTGGTCGGGGGCCGCGTCGCTCAGGGGAGTTGTTTTCTTTGTCAGCCCGCGTTCAGTGTGCCTTTTAATGGAAGATGCCTTGTAAGACTTGCTTGTTGACACATTTGGAACTACTACATTTGTTCTCAGAGTCTTCCTTGTTTACTTGGTGTGGGGGAGTGTGCGAAGCTAACTACCAGTACCTGGTAGGCGGTGCGGTAGAAACTGCGGCAGTAGGGGCCTGCACACTGCTAGCGCTGAGCTGCCCTGCTGTGTCGCTCCTCTTACCCACGTAGCTCACAGCCCTTTAAAAGGTGGAGATTTGGGGTGCTGCTCTGGCATTTCTGATTCAGGAGATACTTAAACCTTCTCGTCCGTGCATCCTGGCCACTCACTCACTGGCTTACAAAACTGTAAGGACTGCCAAAGAGGGACAAGAAAAAAGTCACAATTGTAGGCCTGGGGTTGTTGGGAGAAACATTTCATTCACGTTCCTTCCTGAGAAGATGCAGTGCTTGCTTTAGCTCGTCTTACATTCTTGTATATCTTAAGCGAATAAACATTTTCTGGTACTCTATTAGATGATCTCTTAAATCAATTTTGAAGCAAGATTACTAGAAGCTATTTAAGAAGGGTGATGAGTACTTTCTTTCACAAGCTTTTATTGTCTGTATATATCGGGGCCTTGGGCATTGAAGATGTTACGGAAGTCTCACTAACCTTGGCTGATACGAAAGTAAGGCTTACTGTGATGCCGAGATTGCTATTGTACAAGACTTGATGGAGTAGGGGGTTGAATGTTGATGCTTCACAGTGAGCTGAATCAGAGGTGATGCCGTGTGTTGACATGGGAATACTGAGAGGAGCGTGAAGTCTGCAAGACAGCGCACGTGGGGCGTGTAGGAGAGAAGACACACGGGGGTCAGAGCGGTTGGGTGGGGTCTGTTGGGGTGAGCCCCGTGCATTCGGGTTAGAACATGTGTGTGACTTCTTTAGTCACAGAGGAGGCTGGGGTGTGTGTGTTCTGTGTTTGTATCTGAAATTGTCTCTTCCCTAACACTGACTCACCTCTCTCTGCACAGCGACCTGGTAATACTTCTTTTATATCTTTTTTCCTGACTTCATATCCGAGCTCGGGTTTTCCTTGTGTCATGCTTGAATTCAGTAGTGCATTTGGTTTAATTTTACATTTAGTTCAACCACACATACATTGAGTTACCAAGAATTTTGATAGTTGCTTTATATGTATTCTCTAACTTAATGTCTTTTACAATATTGCCAGAGAATATAGATTTTAAAAGTCCTTTAAAGTCCTTTTATCTGTACAGCATCTCTGTGAGTATAGGTGTAAGGAAGTTGCTGTTTTATAATTTAAGAGATTTGGGCTAAGAAAAGGGGAGCAATTTTTCTAGTATTATAGAGAAGTAAGTTCCAGAGCTAGAATTCAAAGTTAGTTCACTGCAAGTCTTGTTCTTTCTCTGCTTCACTTTCCTGTAACTCCTTCACTAAATAGCATTTGCATTGTGGAGAGGGAAGAATGTTTTTGAGGTTGGCGGCACAGTCTGCAAACGTGTGCGGAGGCGCCAGGTGCTTGGCCAGGTTCCTGGAGCGCAGTAGCCCTGCGGTTGTGGAACTTAATAGCGGTGATGATAGTCCCCCCGAATGAAACAGCTATTCCGTGCTGCCAGGGAGACACGCATGGACCCAGATAGAAATAGCGGATGAGAGAGGGACCTTTTTTTTTTGTCTAGATAGAGTGTTTGTGAAACATGGGGAGGCGGTGACATTTACGCAGAGCCTAACTACAGGAGAAGTGGAGGATGAGAACGTTCCACGTGGAGGGAAGAGCATGTGCTGGCTCCCTGAGATGGGAAAGCTTACACGTCTCAGAGTTTGAAAGGGGACCAGTGTGTGACTGGAGTCCGGTGACCAGTAGGGAGGTTCCCAGGCACCTTGCTCTGTGCTCAGGAATTTAAATCTTCCCTTCAGTTCTTCACAGGCTGATTAGGGTGCAAAGAGGCAATTGGAGTGTGACGCATTCTACAACTATGTAAAGTTCTGTGGGAGGACAGAGGAGCAAACAGGATTCTCGGGATATCCAAGGAAGCTTCATAAATAGGGGACACCTGAATTAGGGTCTGGAAGATAGTAAGAGGAGCCGAAAGGAACAGTGGAAGGAGCACTCTGCCGGGAGAGGGTGCGGCACGTACAGACACAGGGCTGAAGGAAACGTGTGTTCTGGAGTAGTGAAGAACTGGGAGGCTGGGGTAGAGGTCCGCCGTGCTTGGTGGAAAAGGAAAGAATTGATGAGAGCTCGTAGGCCAGGGTGTCAGCCTGCAGGCTGAATGTTTTGGATTTAATTGCCATTTCGCTACCTAGAAGGTAACTGCATTTAAGCAGGTGGAAGAACAGAGTTTTCATCAAAAAAGTGTCAGAGAGTCAGGGAGAAGACTGCAGTGCAGACCCAGGATGTCAGCCAGGTAGACTGGGTGGCAGGGATGTCCAAGGAGGCTTGTCGGAGTCGGAGTTAATTCCAGTTGTAGGGGCGGGGGAGGGGACGGAAGAAAGGAGTGTGCGAGAGTGAGGTCGATGGTGCCTGAACGAGACAGCACTCTGAGAGTTCTCACGAATGGGTGTGTCACTCACCAAGGCAAAGGGAGTGTGTAACAAGAAGCACCTCTTCAAAGAACACATCTTGGGGGCAAGATAGAGAAGATCGTTTAGACATTAGTGTTCTTATGGTCTTCCCATTTTCTCTAAAGTAAGAAACATTGTCCTTTGTTTGGGAAAATAGACTTTTTATGTCAAAAGAGAGTGTCTATTTCCTTATTACTATAAGTTGCAGGATTGAATTTGTTTCACCTTTTTTTAAATCACTGTGACATTAATATGACCCCAAAACCAGGAAGTCAGACAATCAGATAGCATTCCAAGAATCAAATAGGGCAGGAAAACCATTTTAAATTCAAGTTTCTGCAAAAGTAAGAAAGGGTTTCAGAGACCTCACTTCTAGTGCTAATGTTCCAATGTACTTAACCGTCTCTCTGACACTGGCAGCTGAACTGGTGGGCCACAGTTTCCGTGTTTTTAAGAAGAAAGGGAGGAAGGGGGCTGGACGAGGCTTGGTTTTATGTTTTAAAATTTTATGAACTTTTGTTCTAAAGAGTATATATGGATAATTCTTTTATTTGTGGTAAGAAAGGAAATTCAAATTAATATATTGAACCCGTCCCTAGAAATACCCTAAAATTATTCTGCTTACTCAGTCGGTGTTAGATGCGCCACTTGCGAACCTGTTGGCCAGGTGATGGCACGGCCTTTGCAATTAGCGGGTAATGTTACATGATGTAAAAGTGCGGGCGCCACAGCAGCCTCGGCCCCGCCACAGTGGCCTGGTTCTGCAGGTCCGTGGAAGAAGTCATGCCATGATCCCAGACTAATTTACTGCTCAAGTGAGCATTTGGGCATCATGCATTAATTTTCTCTGTGTTTACATGAATTGTGATTGAAAAATATTATATATATAATGTGATTAGATTATTATTAATATTCTAAGAAAAATAGCTCTTCAACTGAGTAATCAGTTCTATAATTAAATCTTTTCATTTATTAGTAGTTATTATCAACCTGTCACTAATCTAAAACACTTTTTATATTTAATTATTTCAAGATTACAAAGCGTCAGTACCCTTAATATTTTAGTTTATAATAAATTGATGTTGCAGCAAAAATATCTGTTTTGTTCTACTATATTTTCTTCACATATTAGCTGCACTTTGATGTGTATATATTTTTGCCTGAAATAGAGGTGTGACTTACGAGGGAAATTTTTTTTTTCCTTCAGCTCCTATGTTCTACACCTCCTGCTGCCCCTATCCTTTGCCACCAGTGTTCTCAGGTCCTGCTGGGGGGACAGAGAAGATCAGAGGTGAAGGGTAGAGATGGCAGAAAGTGGGGTCGGAGCAGTGGGCTGGAGGTAGGGTAGGGGGCATGCAGAGGACAATCAAAGGTGGATCAGCGGGAGGTGGGCGGGCGGTTGATGGGGAGCAGAAAACATGTTAGTTAGGGGCCAATGGAAATTACCTTTAAGAAAAAAAACATTTTTAACATCTAGGGGTGATTACTTGGATGATTAAATTAAAAATAAAGATAGTATCTGATTTATATTTATTGTCACTGTGACCCTATACACAGATAAAATCTAAGATTTGCCATACTGTCTTACCAACAGGTTATGTGTCAAATTAATCATTGACAAAACTTGATTTTCATTGTAGATCAAAGACCAAGCTCACCAATTCGACATCAGGGAAGGAATGACGAGCTTGAGCGTGATGAAAGAAGAGAGGAACGAAGAGTAGACAGAGTGGATGATAGAAGAGATGAAAGGGCGAGAGAACGAGATCGGGAAAGAGAACGGGACCGAGAGCGGGATAGGGAGCGGGAGCGTGAGCGGGACCGGGAAAGAGAAAAGGAGAGAGAGCTAGAGAGAGAGCGGGCTAGGGAGCGGGAGAGGGACAGAGAAAGAGAAAAGGAGAGGGACCGTGAGAGAGAGAGAGATCGTGACCATGACCGCGAGAGGGAACGAGAGAGGGAACGAGAGAGGGAGAAGGAGCGAGAGCGAGAGAGAGAAGAGAGGGAGAGGGAGCGAGAGCGAGAACGGGAGAGGGAGAGAGAGAGGGAGCGGGAAAGAGAGAGAGCCAGAGAAAGGGAGAAAGAGCGAGAGCGTCAGAGGGACTGGGAAGACAAAGACAAGGGGCGAGAGGACCGCAGAGAAAAGCGAGAGGACCTCCGAGAAGACAGGAGTCTGCGAGATGGGCACGACGAGAGAAAGTCCAAGTGAGTGTGGTTGCGGCTCGGTTCTTTGGTTAGCTTCCAGGAGAGAGTTGAGAAAGTTTCACTAAATGCTTTTCAGTGTGACCCTGATGTCTTCTTATGTATTTGGTGTTTAAATTTTTTTAATTGTCTGGGAAAAATAGTTTTTTCATTCTCCTATTTATGTATTGAGGGAATGTGATTAAGCATTCTTATTTAAATTACTTTTTTGCTGGTACAGTGACTTAACTCACCTGCTATAGATTTGTTTTTAACAGGAAACCAACAGAAAAGTGATAGAATCGTTGAACTTGAATCACATCTACTTTATAACTAGTTCATGGAGTTGACTAGTTACAAGAGATGTTGCTGGTGCAACTCCTGATCATCCTTCACGATTTTGTGTTCTGAAAGTCTGGAGTTGCTCCCCCTGGGCTGCGGAAGCACTCACAGTGTCTTAGCACTGGGGGAGTTTCTGTAACCACTGTGTGACAGGGGGAGGGGCACGGGGGTCCTCTCTTGGGCTGTGGAGTATAGTAGGTAAGTGGGGACAAAAATGTGTTAATCTATTTGCTCAAGTATCCCGGAAGTTAGGGTCACCTTTCATATGTCCCGATGAACCCACACCCTCAAAGAGAGCATCAGGAGCGGCGTTCTTCCCTTCCTCCACGGTGTCTTCCGCGCCAGTCCAGGCTCAGGAGGGTTTCTCCAGATCGTGGCTGAGACAGCCTGTGGGCTCAGCAGCCCTCTGTGGGGGGCGCCCACTTGTTGAGGAGTAGACCAGGGAGCCAAGCCAATCACTGTGGCCGCGGGGATTTGGACTCTGGTTGTGTTTGAGGTTTTACAGGCACAAAACCAAATTTGTTGGAGTTCACTGCCCTGTAAGGCACGCAGCTGGGATGAAGGTGTGGTTAAGTCTGAAACAGACTGTGGAAGTATTTTATGTATCTTCGATTTCTTGGAGTCTGCCTCCAGCCCATTCACCTCACGGAAAAGACAGACTGTGCTTTAGGCCTTTTTCCATCGTTACTGTTGTGGATTGTGGTTACCGACCAACAACAGAGCACAGAAGTGGCGGCTTCTTCCACTAGTTCTGCAGCCAAGATATTCTGTAGTTCACCCTCATTTTATTAGAAGAAAAATCTTAAATTTACATAAAAATCAGATGCTACCTTTAACATATGTGGGCACATAATGCATATTATTTTTCTTATTTCCAATGAGCTCTTCAGCTCTCTTCTCATGTTAAAATTCTGAAATCTGTCTTTTAACTAATATGCATCCTAAGCTTTGATTAATATTTCTCCATGTTCCTGATCTCTGCTTATAATAGCAAAAACTTCTTGTTGTTTTTTTGTGTGTTTTGTTTTGTGTGTGTGTGTGTGTGAGACTGGGCAATCCAGGAATTGATAAGGACCTCAAAGGCTTGGCCAGACAGCTCTGTGACAGCAGCTGCTCCTGGGAGGTTGTAGCTGGATGTCTTCGTCACCTGTGTTGTCATCTCTGGAGTTGAAGCTGTGTAGCACTTTTTTAAAACCACTGTTAATATAGAAGGCTTGCAGACTTGCGACAGTATTTATTTGACTTTAGTTTTATTTCTATAGTATTCTATATAGTTTTATTTCTTCATGCTTTGAAATTAAAGGGGTTTTTTTTTTGCATGTTTTAAATTTTCACTTATTCTAGTGTATCTGTTATCTCCTGCTAGAAACCAAATCACTTCAGAAGTTAGTCATTTAAAACAAGTTTTTTTGGCCATGATTCTGAGGATTAACAATTTTGGTTGGGCTCAGCCGAGCAATTCTTCTGGTTTCACTTGGGATCGATACGGCAGTTAGTTCAGCTGGGTCTGAATGACCTCAGATGACCTCACTCACAGGTGTGGCAGTTGCCGCTGGCCATTGGTTAGGGCATCTCATTCATCCTTCACAAGACCTCTTCTCCTCCAGGAATCTAAGCTCTGCCTTTACACGTGATGCTAGAAACACACCAGTTGGGCAAAAGCAGACGCTGCAAGACTTCTTGAGTTCTGACTCTGACAGCGTGGTGCCCCTTACCACGTTCTCCTGTCGTAGTAAAGCACTGACTCTGACCTAGCGCGGTGCCCCTTACCACGTTCTCCTGTCGTAGTAAGGCACTGACTCTGACCTAGCGCGGTGCCCCTTACCACGTTCTCCTGTCGTAGTAAGGCACTGACTCTGACCTAGCGCGGTGCCCCTTACCACGTTCTCCTGTCGTAGTAAGGCACCAGCCCAGCCTGAAGGAACGGGAAGGCATAGTGCCTGAAGATGGCGGGTCTTTGGGCGCTGACTTGCACACGCTTGGGTGTGAGTGGTCAGGCTGCGCCTGAGCCCGCCTCCCTTTCCACTGTGAAAGCGGGCTGTCGTGGAGCTGACTGCGCTGTGTTGTGTTTCTCTACTTTGACCATAGTGCTCGTTAACAATGTTAGTTAAAAAGCAGGCGGTCAGGATTTAATGGACATATAGGAAAACACCAGAGTAACTTAAGTACCCAGAGATGTAAATCACCACCTGTTTAAAGTTCAACTGAAGAACTGACGTAATGAATATATGAGTTATTTTATTCATCACCAAGCAAGTGGTTTAGCTTTAAAAAGAGAAAAGGAACTAATTTTTACACAACATGCCTGGCTGATGATTTAACTGATTTATTCCTCATCACAATTTTGTGACGTGGACCCTCGTCTTCCCATTCTCAGCTGAGAAAACTAAATTCAGTGGCCTCACCGAACTCACCTAGGCTGCGTCATAAGTAGCGTGGCTGTAGCTTGGACTCATCTTTCTGACTCTAAAGCCAATATTTTTTCCATTCAGCTTCCCAACATGAGGCATGAAAATGTAAAATTAACGAGTCAGTTTTAGCAAAGGGTTCATGAATATGCTGAGTCCTCTGCTGTCCGTTTCCACCGTGTATTTATATCTGGTGATTTTCAGTTGAGTGATTCTATGTGCATAATGAGGAAAGGAAGACAGGTGCTGTGTATTTTAAGTTCACGGTTGTAAGTCTTAACAAATGAAGAATTTTACTAAAGATGCTGAATGCCCTTTGTATGATACAACTCTGAAAATATTGCTATCCTACAGTTATATGTTCTAGTTACAGTGAAGAAATAATAGTAAAAAGCAGTAAAGAAATCTCTCTCACCCCCTGGAATTTACAAATTACGTTTGTCTGCCCAATTTAGGAAGCGCTATAGAAGCGAGGGGAGCCCTAGCCCTCGCCAGTCCCCGAAGCGCCGCCGTGAGCACTCTCCCGACAGCGACGCCTACAACAGCGGGGACGACAGAAGTGAGCGGGGTCTGTTCTGTGTCTGAGTGTGCACGCTCGTTTGCAGCCCCGAGGCCGTTCTCTGACGGGAGAGGGAGGTGATGGGTGAGGGGCACAGTCTTTCTTGCTCTGCGGCTTCGGAGTGTCTTCTGTGTGGCTGAAGGGTGGGCTAGAAGTCCCAGTGGCACTGTCACTTCCTACCATTGGCTGTAAGCCATGAAAGAGTATTTCATTATTATTTATATGAAACATGCAAGTTGGTTGGCTTGGTGACGGTGTGATTACTTTTATCCTTTTGCGTAGACGAAAGACACAGGCTCTTGAGCCAGGTTGTGAGACCTCAAGAATGTCACTCTCTCAGCCCATCACACTTCCCAGAAGACAGGCAGGGTAGATGGAAGGAGGAAGATCGTAAACCAGAGCGGAAAGAGAGTTCAAGGCGCTACGAAGAGCAGGAGCTCAAAGAGAAGGTCCCCTCTGCAGATAAGCAGAGGGAGCAGATAGAGCTCTCAGAGAGCTCAAGGCTCCGGGCCCAGGACGTGATGGGGCACCGCCCGTCCGAAGACCGAGACGTGTCTGATGGAGCCCACGATGAGAACAGGAAGAGAGTGAAAGTTCAGAAGAAGCCTATGAAGAAGAAGAAAGAGGACGATGTCGGAGTGGAGAGGGGTAACACAGAGACAGCATCCGAAGATGGGCAGGTGTTTTCGCCCAGAAAAGGACCGAAGAAGAAAAGCGTGGAGAAGAGGCACAAGCGACCCAGAGGTGAGTCTGATATTTCTGATGAAGAGGCAGCCCAGCAGAGTAAGAAGAAAAGAGGTCCGCGGACGCCCCCTCTGACAGCCAAGCAGGGGCTGGCTGGACTCTCCACTGATAAGGACATGACCGGGGAAGACCCTCACAGGAGAGAAGACACGGCGTTCAGTGACTGGTCTGATGAGGATGTGCCTGACCGCGCCGAGGTCCCCGAGGTGGAGCGTGCTGCTGCTACCCCTGGCAGGACGCCTTCCCCGTCTTCCCTCCCTCCTCCTCCTCCTCCCGTGGCTGCCGCTACGACTGCGCCTGCTCCTCTCGCCACTGCTGCTACTGCCGCCAGCACCTCTGCCACCACTGTCTCCGCTTCGGCCACCCCCGCCAGCACCAGTGAAGACGCACATAGGAGATGCCACAAAGCGCGCGCAGAAAGAGTGGAGGCACCCCATGTGACCGCAGATGACGCGCCACATCGCAAGCCGGTGGACCAAAAGAGGAGCAGCAGCCTCGGGAGCAACCGGAGCAATCGAAGTCACACGTCCGGGCGGCCGCGCTCCCCGTCCAGCGAGTCCGCCCATCGGAGTGGAGATGACCAAAGCGGTCGGAAGAGAGTCCTGCACAGTGGCTCACGAGACAGAGAAAAGACAAAGAGCTTAGAAGTCGCAGGAGAGAGAAAATCAAGAATTGATCAGTTGAAGCGCGGAGAGCCCAGTCGAAGTACTTCTTCAGGTAATGAAATGGAATTATAATCTAGCCAGTGTTTCCTATGTGAGCATAGTTTATACAAATTATTATTTTAAAGTAAACAGTCAATTGGTTACTTTATACCCTGCCCTAAATTTCAAGGAACTTAATAGAAATTTAACCGTCTTTCCAGAATGTTAGCTGTTGCCACATTAATACAACATTACGTACATAAAGATACATTCAGTGATGTCAGTCTGCTTAATATCAAGATTTTAGTAGTATATCTTGGTGGAAGAATTTATGTATTCAGCTCCCTTGCTGATGCCTAACATTTTAACCTTTCCGCTCTTCCAGCAACCAGTTGGTTCTCTTTTGACCACAGAAACTAAAGTAGGGGGCTAGGAAGGGATCTGATAAAGAATTGATTGATTCTATTAATGTTTAACCATTTTATGTACTTCTTTCTTTGAAGATATTTGTGGTTGTAGTGGAAATAGACAAGGAAACATTTAAAAATGTTATGAAACATTTTATGTGTTTTTAATATTTTTTATTATTAAAATCATCACTCAAGGACATGTCCATCAATCCTAGAGTTAGAGGAGGGAGAGAGAGAGAAATACTAATTGGTTGCCTCCCGCATGCACCCCAGCCGGAGTTCAAACCTGCAGCCTTTTGGTGTATGGGATGACGCTCCAACCAACTGAGCCACCCAGCCAGGGCCATTTTAGATACTTTTGCCCTTTGAGAGATCAGTTTTTTCTTAAATGTGTTCTTTGGATAAGTGGGAATAAATATAGAAAAAGATAAACTGTAGGCTTTAAAGGGCCCTAAAGTGAAGCATTTTATTTCTGTTTTACACATCAACTCTGTGTATTTTAGATCGCCGGGATTCAAGAAGCCATAGTTCGAGAAGAAGTTCTCCTGAGTCGGATCGACAGGTTCATTCTAGGTCCGGGTCATTTGATAGCAGAGATAGGCTTCCGGAGCGCGACCGGTATGAGCACGACAGAGAGCGGGACAGAGAGAGGAGGGAGGCCAGGCAGAGAGAGTGGGACCGGGACGCCGACAAAGACTGGTCTCGGAGCAGGGACCGGGATAGACTGCGGGAGCGGGAGCGCGAGCGAGACAAAAGGAGGGACTTGGACAGGGACAGAGAGAGACTCATTTCTGATTCCATGGAAAGGGACAGGGACAGGGACAGAGACAGAGAGAGAACTTTTGAAAGTTCTTCTCAAATGGAGTCTGTAAAACGCAGTGAAGCAAAACTGGAGCCCGAGCACGAAAGAGACCTGGAAGGCACTTTCCGAGACTCTGGAGCTTTGGAGAAAGAACGCCTGGACAAAGATCTGGCGTCTGTGCAGGGGTTCGAAGATGTGAATAAAGCCGAGAGAACTGAGAGTGTAGAGGGTGAGTCGTGCCTTCCTGTTTTTTTTACTGCTCCATTCCTGTTTAGATTTCATAGACATTTGCTTTTAAAAGGTAATCTGCTGATATGTACACACACCCCTCCATTGTGTTTTAGGGAAGTAGATTTTAAAAGGCACAGTCATGGCATGTTTTCTAGGGCTCTGGAGCACATGTACATGAAACAGTAGCACCACCTGAAACCACACTGAGTGATGCATCGACTGTGGAATGCTGTTTGCACTCCCCGTGCCTGTGCCTGCAGTGTGAGGCCCTGAGAAGCCCACAGCAGCCCTTCTGCTCAGCTCACTGGGCGCCAGCCGCACCCCTGCGCAGCGCCCCTCTGTCCTCGCCCTGCCTTCTCTGAAGGGCCGAGAGCTTCAGCCTTCTTTGTACCTGCTTCTCCATTGTCTCATGGACCTTTTCCTTTTGTCTTCTCATTTTTACTTAAACTGCAAGTCCCCATTTATGGACTGTTTCTTGTAAGAAGCCCTCTCTGCTAAAGGCCCTCACTCCTTAGAACTGACCTGGCACTTTGTTGGTACATCTTGTATGCTCCCTGTACCGTTACAACTTTATAGTCATTGGTTTCCTCGCCACTATCCCGTGCTCCTTTGTAAAGGGCCACAGCGCGTCATCTCCCTATCGTCACTGCCGTGGCCAGGGCGCACGCGGCAAACGGCTCGTCGGTGGGGATGCGTTTTGCCTGTACACACGCACGCCCTCGTTTTGTTCCTCGGCGGATTATAACCAAAGCGTAGCCTGGGTACCGGTAGTCATGGCTCCCCTGAGAAGTCTGGAAATCCTGGTTCCGCGGCGCCGTCCCGTTGCGAACACAGTGCTTACGCCGTTGCTCCGACGACAGGTCTTCTTCAAGACCCCAAGAAACTTCTGGGGTGCTTGCTATATAAGCAGTAATATCTCACTGTTCTTTTTGTTTGCCATATTGTAGCATTGGGCCCAGAGTAAATTCACATTCTTTTAAAATTAAACAGCCTTACGTCTTTTGGTTATCTGATTAAATATTCCCGTGTGCCATCTGTTACATACTCTTCCTGCCTGACAGAAACACTGTCTCAGCATTCTTCAATTACATCTTCCTCTCGTTTGAGTTTAGATAGCGTTGTTTGTGAGCCATAGTACTGATGGAGGTACAGCCTGGGGTATAATTGAACTAGTGATTATAAAAGTTCTCTTGTGACCATTTTTCTAAGTCATTCATTGGCTGTGGTCCTTGATAACATAGCATGGAAATTTACAGGTGAATTACCTTCTGTGAGATGAAGCATTTTATTCAACTAAAGTGGGAAAATGAGTGGGATAGACTTGAAAAATTAAAAATCCTATCATTTGCACTTCTATTTAGATTTATATTTGTATAGTGAAGTTATTAAAATTGGCTATCTTATAAGTGAATTGGGGAGGGTATAGGAGATTACTGTAGAATTTAATAGACTAGAAAATTACTAGAATGATTAGAAATGTCTCATAGTTTACTGTATTTGCTGCAAATTTTTATCATAAGGTGTGCTTTTGCATTTTGAAAACTAGTGTTGTAAATGCAGCCCAATGTACCGATGACTAAGGATTAGAGATATTAAATGTACTCTGTAATGTTAGGATAGTTTAAGGTCACAACTAATTCACCAGGAGACTAGGAGGTTGAGAGAAGTTGGTAAAATAAGGAAATAGAATATATACCACTGGTACTAATAAAAATGTGTTAAAATTGTATTACAGCATTCTCTATAAAATTACATTCACTAATTAAAGGGTAACAGCAGGACAGGGAAGATGAATTGGGAGATGCAGGGAGAACTAATGGTGCTTTTACATTTTACCCCATGCTGTACAGTCCTTCATATGAGCTAAATACTGTGCACTAAGATTTAAGTTTCAAACAAATTTGGTGAATAAATTTGCAAGTTTTTAAAAAACTAATGAGTTTAGGTGAAGACATGAATGTATCATTTTGAAGTTAGAAGATTTGTCTGGATTTACTTAAAGTTTTAGTGTAAAAATCAGCACCACATAACATTAATATGTTAGCTTTCATTTCTCATATTTTAACTGTAATCATATAACCTGTTTTGATACAGCTGTCCATATTGTGTTCTTGCCGTTAAAATTAAATTGGACTAATTGAATTTTCCAGTTTTTTGGAATTATCGAGTGTTTTGAATAATTAAAAATGTCACTTTCTAGCGAAAAGATGCTTTTCTAACTTTTTTAGTGTGCCCAGCCTCTGCGTCCTTGGTGTGAATTAGGTGTTCTTTCCTCTGATGCTCTCTTGACGTGAAATTGACTTGCAATCGGCAGGAGACTACGAGTGCAAGCCGGACGACGCACACTCCCTGGGCTCCGGTGCGGGCGAAGGCTACGAGCCCATCAGCGACGACGAGCTGGATGAGATTCTGGCGGGCGACGCTGAGAAGAGGGAGGACCAGCAGGATGAGGAGAAGATGCCAGGTGATGATGGGCGAGCTGCTGGGCTTCGCAGTTACGGGGGTTGAGGGGTGAAGGTGCTTTTGTTCCCTGTCCTGCTGTAGCAACTACTAAAAGGCAGTTAGAACCTTCCCTTTGTGTTTCAATTAACGTCAGAAGGCCAACAATGATGAAAATCATCATCAATAAAAATACTAAAAATGCTGTGCTCATGTGTAAGTAGACTTTGCCTATGAACTGGGAAAGACCTCATTTAAAATAGCAAAGCTGTCAGATGTCCTTTCCGGAGTTTAAGATTCACTTTTGAACACCTCGGGGTCTGACCGAACCCTGGTCGTCCAGCAGTGTTCTGGACGGTGGGCGTCTGCTGCGGCCCTTCACAGCTGCGGCCCACAAACCAGCCTTGGGGATGACTGTTCTCAGAGACTGGTAACAGTTGAAATTGCACTTCAGCACTAGTCACACACCTCTTTTTTCAGTGTTCTAAATTCAGTGATTATTTTTACTTACAGTACTTCACGCTTGCCAGAGCTCACTCTACTGACTGTGTCACTCTCCCCAGTTACTCTGGTCATTAATAATGAGTTTGGGGTTTGGCTTTTTTTTTTTTAAATCATGTGAGGATCTTTGGGTATATAGAATATTACATTTTATTTTTACTTAATTTGCTCTTATATTTCACAATTTTTTCTACTAATGTAGAAGGTGTGTATAATTGTTATCTGTATCATTGGTATTGTGTGTTTCTAAAGAGAACATTATTTTGTTAATTTCCTCACCTACTCCTTGTCAATGGATGGATTATTTGTTCTCAATATTAATAAGAGCAGCTGTCCATAATTATATAATTATGAAGTTATATAATTTTGAAGTTATATAATTTCATAATGAACCGTTTTTAAAAAGTAAATCTGTGTGTATTTGCACACACACGTGTGCAAATGAGATTCCTAGATTTAACCCGTGAAAGGACTCTGATACCAAGTTTCAAGCATCAGACCTATTATTCCTAGTGAAATAATGGAACTTTTTCATTGGGATTGCTCAAGCCGTTAAATGAGTTATTTATAGGAATCAGTTTGCTTGGGCTTTTGTGTGCCTGCCTGTTTTCTTTTGGGGAGAAAGATTTTTCTATATGTAAAGGTCCTTAGGTTCTAAATATTGGTGTTTATATAGAAAAGATTTCATCTTAAGAATATGAAATTTTTGGTTTAAAGTAATCGTTATTTAATGGTTTTCCATGTTTCACAGTTTACATTTCTCTATGGATAACAGGAATGCTGTTGCTTGGTATAAAAAGATTCCTGCTCTTTAACTCTTTGCAGACCCTCTGGATGTGATCGACGTGGATTGGTCCGGGCTTATGCCAAAGCACCCGAAGGAGCCGCGAGAGCCGGGGGCTGCGCTCCTGAAGTTCACGCCGGGGGCCGTCATGCTGCGAGTCGGGGTTTCTAAGAAGTTGGCAGGTTCCGAACTCTTTGCCAAAGTCAGAGAGACGTGTCAGAGACTTTTAGAGAAACCCAAAGGTGATTGCATTCTGCTTTGAGAGTCTACTGTGCGCCGTAACTGTTAAGATGCCTTTGAACGGGATTCTGTTCTGTTCTCACGTAGCACTTACAGTATTGGATCTATGTTTTTTTAATCCTCACCCAAGGATGTGTGTGTTGATTTTTTTTTTAGAGAGAGAGAGAAACATCAGCATAAAAGAAAAACATGGATTAGTTGCTCCTGTACACACTCTGACTGAGGATCCACAACCTTTTGGGGTTCAGGGCAACTCTCCAACTAACTGGGCCACCTGGCCAGGGATATATACGCATGTGTGCACGCACGCACACACATACATTACGTGACTGGATACTCTGGACAGATGGTCTAGAGAGTGTGCGGCCATGTAATGTGAAAAATGGAGACATTTATTGTATCTTATACAAGATACAAGAAACATTGTACACAGGACAGTGATGCCTCCGTCCCCTTCAAAGTAGGCACCTTGGGACCTCACACAGTTCTCCCAGTCGCCATCAGCTGCCCCGTCGTATTTTCCTGAATCTCATCGATGGCCTGAAATCTCTTTGCTTTCAAAAGTGACTTTAGTTTTGGGAAAAGCCCGAAGTCTCAGGGCACCAAATCTGGGCTGTAGGGGGAGCTGAGTTACCTGGGTGATTTGATGTTTCGCTAAAATTCTGCATGAGATGTGATGCATGAGTGGGCACGTTGTTGTAATGAAGCTGTGGAGGAATGTTCATGCTGAACGCAAAATTTGATGCAGATTCCTTGCTCTGCTTGCTCAGTCACTTTGAATGTGACGGCCACACAGTACGCATCTCACTCAGCGGTGTCTATGCCCCCACTGACTAGCACAGTGAAGTTGTCTTTGTTCACACATGCGCATTCCAGTCCTCTCCTTGGCTGCCAGGCGACATCTGTATTGTGCAAGCTGTTCTTGTGATATTAAAAATGGCTGGAGTTTTTCCGGACAGGCTGTATATACGTGTGCACATATATATACACACACACACATGCATATATACACACATATAAAAATATATGTATTTTAATTTAATTCCCATGGTGAGAATTCCTTTTTAAAATTTATTTTGAGAAAATTTTAAGCTCACAGAGGAAGTCATAGAAATAGCACAATGATCTTTATCGGGATTAATTTGAGTGAAGTACTCAGTGGATTATGCAGGGCTAAGTCCAGTGGAGCCTAGGGAAATGGACTAGGTCGTTCCATAGCTAAGCAAATTGGGTGTCTTGGCAAACCCTTTCTCCTGGGAAATGGGAATTCTACCCAAATACAATTGTGTAGGTTGAACATTTAACACAGTTGTTAAAAACTTGGCCTCTAGGCCAGCTGGTCTGGAGTCCAGTAGACATACCACTTACTAGCTATTATGTAGTCTTCCCGTGGTTGGTCGCCATCCTGAGCTGGGACCGTGCCAGCACCCACTTCACGTGATTGCTAGGAGCAGCAAATGGGTCATTACGA
Source organism: Desmodus rotundus (assembly GCF_022682495.2). Classification (NCBI taxonomy): domain Eukaryota; kingdom Metazoa; phylum Chordata; class Mammalia; order Chiroptera; family Phyllostomidae; genus Desmodus; species Desmodus rotundus. The sequence continues at coordinate 90,006,554 of NC_071399.1, read as the reverse complement.
GTAAAAGAGCAGTTTCTGATGCGCAGAAAGAAATCCTGACTGCTACTCTTTAGTGTGAACACATTTTTATCACATTGATTTCAGACCTTTTCAAGGCGACGTTCCATTATTCCAGAACACTTCTGTGTTTAGTGTATGGATGTTTTTACACTGTTTCTCTTATCTAGCACCTGTCTACTTTTGGGCTGGCAGCTTATTAATACTTTATTGAAGGGGAGAGGGCATCAGAGGAAAGAAAGGGGGTAAAAGGGGAAAGCACATCATTTAATTCTGTATCATGTTCATGAAAATAAAAAAGTTTAGTTAAAAGAATTAAGCTTTTTCTAACATAAAATTGAAAGAAATTGTTTTCATAGTTTCATGAATCCATGTCCTTCCTTCCAGCTGTTAGCATAAGCAGTAAAACTGTTGATTTCAGTGTCCCGGTCAGTAAGCAGAGAATGTCTGTGTGTGAAACATACAGATTATAACAATGTATTTTAACCTGACAAGGGGCCGGAAGCTGCGGTCATTGCCCCACTCTCCCTTACTTGGTTGGCTCTGTGGTCTGAGGCAGGGAACTGCTGTGGGCATAAAGTGGCAGAATGGAAGCCTCAGGGTCTTACCACCACTAAGGCCACTTGCTCCTGTGGCTTTTCCTAATGGCATTTCAAGTCACAGTCTAGTTTGATTTCGCTCACTGCAGTATACAGTTTGACCCTCACTTAATGATGGCTTAATCTCAATAACGAAAATTGCTCTGAACACTCGGGGCCATTTTGATTGTTGTTTTGATTGTTCTTCGCCTGTCAGTCCTGAATGTTGCTGTGACGGCTTCGTCAGAGAGCTGGCGTAAGGTGCTGCACGTACGTTTTCTACGGGTCAGAACCTCGCTTCATTTGTGTCCATTGTCTTGTGATCTACTGTCACTAATCACGCCGTCGCCCAGACCACTGCCTGGCATGCAGCACTTGGGAAGCCACTGCCCCTAGTATTTTCCTGCTTTACTGGCCTGTGCCCGTGCCCCTGTCCCGAAGAAAGCGAGTGCCCACCGCCTATGTGACTCACGGAAATGTTCTCAGAGCCATAAACCCTTACCTGCCCGCAGGAGACGTGGTTCGCAGCTGGCCCTTGAGTGGCACAGGGTGGGCTGTGCTGTCCGCGTCTGTGAGCACCGTCCGCGAGCACAGTCAGCCCGCCGCACCCCTGGCTTCACATTCGCAGGAGCAGGGACTTGAGCATCAATCCTCTGCAGGTTTTGTTATTCTTGGGTGTCCTGGAACCAGTCCCCCACCATAAACACTAGGGAACAGCTGAGTTATGGAAGGGTCAGAAGTGTCAGGGAAGTTCTGACTGTCCGGTGGGTTGGTGGCCCCCCAGTTCCTGGCTGGTTCAAGGGTCAGTTGTTTGCTGGCATTGAAATTGCTTTTGTCTGGCTCTTCTGATTGTCGTGAGATTGAGTTCTTTTGAGCTACTCTTTTTCCAGTTATTTTGTTTCCTTTGTTTTTCTTGTATTTAAGTGTGTGTTTGATCTTTCTAGGGAGGTTTGCAAGTATGTGTTGATGACTCCAATGCAAAGAAATTTGTCTCCATGAGCAGTGTTCAGGGATAGCACGGATTCAACGCCAGTTTCTTCTCTGCTTGTATCTGGAGGGGAATGGGAGTTGACGGTGTTTTTTAGTCCTGTGCATACACGGCTGTCACTGTGTGGCTGAGACATTTGTGTCTCTGAGAACCCGAGGAACTGCCTTTCTCCTGCACGGGTCCTGGGCCAGCTGCGGGGGTCCTGGCAGAGCTGGCGGTGGAGCCCGGGCACTGTTGCTTTAAGTTCCTCGGGTGGCTCTAGTAGATGCCAGAGTTCGCGGACTGGTTTTGAGTTTTTCTGATTTATTTACGCTTTTCTTATGTTGTATACCCGTTGACTACACATACGACTTACTGACCAGGTGTATTGCCTGAGGCTAGTTTCTCACTGATTAAATGGCCTCGGCTCTGCAGTTCAGAAAGGGCCAGGGAAACACGTAGTGTGGCTTATTCTCAGCCAGTGTGTCTGTTCCGTTGTCACTCAGGTGTCGCTCACGGCTTTCCTCTGTGGGCTCGCACACTAGGCTGCCCGGTCAGGTTGTGTCTCAGCAGAGCCGGCACCGCGGGGCCCTGCCCACCTCGCAGAGTGCTCGCTTCGGAGTTACTGCTCTTTCTGTGGTTTATTTTGATTACTGACTGGCCCTGGTCCGTTATTTTAACTTCCTTTTTGTCTGTTTTTAATGTAGCCCCTTATTAAATCTGTCCTTGATTCATCAGTTGGTTTTTTTTTAAGTTTGAAGTACTTTTCCCTACCTTGGTGTCATGCCTGAGAACTAAGTGACTTCAACTTAATACCCTGCCCAGGATTTCGTAGTGACCAGATCTAGGACGGACGGTGCAGACTGTCTGACTAACACCTAGTCGCTTTCCGAACCGATTTTGAAGAGGTCACAGTCTGCAGTCACATTATTACACCTGAATCTTGCGACGGTAAAGTCCTGAAATCTGGAACTTTAAGCAGTAGTGGGTGGGATGCAGTGCTCTCCACTTGACTTCACTGATCCTTAACTTGAACTTTTCTGCCCAGTCCTAGTTAGTGATCAGTGTCTAGATCCTCTCTCCCAAGTCTGCATTTCCTATATCTTAAAGTGGCTATCGGAATGTTTATTTCTGTTTCAGACTAGTGGAGAATAGATTGCCTTTTATATAAAATAATTTTCATTAATGTTATTAACTTTGATAAAGTATAGACTTTGTGGCATATTCATCTAAGCAGTTGATTAACATGCTTATAAGGAAAACTTAATGCACGTTTATTTATTTTTTTTTTGACAGATGCGGACAGTCTTTTTGAACACGAACTGGGGGCTCTCAACATGGCTGCATTGCTGCGGAAAGAAGAAAGAGCGAGTCTTCTTAGTGATCTCGGGCCCTGTTGTAAAGCCTTATGCTTCAGGCGCGACTCCGCCATCCGCAAGCAGCTGGTCAAAAACGAGAAGGTACTGTGGTCTCCCTGGGACAGGAGCAGAGTGTGTGTTGAAGCTGCGCGAATGGCACGGTTTTCACTTCACTGCTTTACGGCAGGTCACCGTCTCGTCTGTATCTTTGAGTTCGGTTTTCTAGTGTTTTACACATGTAAAAAAAGTCTGTTATAACTTAGAATACTCTTCATTTTACTTGAGCATTTTATTTTTGTTGAGTATTAATTTGTTATTCAACAGCTGATGTATAAAGTTTAAAATACTTTATGTGAAATATTTTTTAATTTTATTGTGAACAGTTTCTTTAGCTAATAAACCAACTAGAACTTTATTTAAATTGAAGCTTGAGGAAAAATATTCCCCAGGATATCACGAGGATATTTACAGAAATAGTGTTTCTTAGATTGTATCATGTTGAAAAGAGAGGGAAATAAATGCAAGTGATTGTACATAAGCATTTACTTGAGAAGAATAAAGGGAACTGCAGTCTAAGAGAAGTAGAAATTAGTTTATATTTAGAAGAGATCTGATCATGAAAATTGAAAACTTCTCAGGCCTTTAAAATTAAGATCTGGGACTTTTATTTGGGGGCGTGGTAATTGGTGGGCATGGGTAGTCAAGGTAATTTTTTTAAAGATGAGCAAAAAATGAATAAAGCTGGAAGGTGCCCACTGCCTGATTTTAAGAGTTCTGTAAAGCCACGGCACTCGAGACACCGTGGTCAAGAGTGTGGGGGCGCACTCTGAGCGGTGGGGCGAGGCGGGGCCCAGAGGGGGGCCCACACAGATAGGACTGGCCAGTTGCGGGGAGAGATTTTAAAAGTTTGGGTTTTTTAAAATTAGACTTTTTATTTTGAGATAGATAATTGACTTTTAAAATTTAAAAACTTTATTCTGTGACAGAGACTGAGAATGCAAAGACAAGTATATTGGGAGAAAATATTTGCCAATCACATTTTTTAAAAAGAGCTTGTATACAAAATATACCGAGGACTCAAAACCTAACAGTAAGGAACTAGCAACCCCGTTCTTCTGAACGAGTGGAAGGCTTGAGCAGACCCCCACCCGAGAGGATGCCTGGGCGTCTGATGAGCACACGGAAAGGTGCCTGGTATCACTAGCAGTTGCAGGTCCAGGAGAGACCGGGACCTCCCGCAGATAGCTGAGAGCGTGTAGCAAAACTTTATGACAGTAACTCCCAGCAGTGCCGACGCAGCTTTACGTTACAGTAGCAGAGATACAGGCTGTAGTCCGGGGAGGAGGGGGCTGCTCGTGTGCTTGCTGGCGCAGTAGACGGAGTCTGTTCATGGAGCCCACGCCCAGGGAGCGTTAGCGCCCCAGCAGGAGGGTGCAGGGCCTGGGCTTGTCCTCAGAGAATTCGTGTGAAAGGACGGCTGGGTTAGCGGGTAGCTCCACCAAAGACAGTGTATTTCTGCAGGTCGAAGAAGTAGGAACTGTTGGCGTTGTTGAGACGATTCTTCCATTAAGCAAGATTGCTTGCTTTTCTAAGATTCTTCAAGTCTGAAAACATTTCCCAACTTTGCTTTTAAATACCCAGTGTGGCTAATGTCCACCTCAAGTTAATTTTTCGTAGAACTTCTGTACTTTTGTTAGAAGTCAGCCCGTCTTTCTTACTGTCCGTCGATCACGGCCATCTTTTGAACAAGCTTTCGCGCTCCTCACAGGGCACGGTGAAGCAGGCCTACACGGGCGCGCCGGTGGTCGACAACGAGCTGCTGCGGCTGAGCCTGCGGCTGTTCAAGCGGAGGAGCGCCTGCCGCACCCCGGGGCCCGACAAGGCTGAGGACGGCAAGCTGGCACCGCCCGGCGAGCAGGAGCTGTGCGTGTCCTGAGCCGGAGGTTCGGCGCTGTCGGGGCCTTCTGCAGCGGTGCGTGTTCTTTCCCGAAGGTCTTTGGTTTCCGTGAATGTTCCTGGGACAGCGGCAGAACATGCTTGTCACCCACGCTACAAGAGTGAAGGACAGGTCGCTCTGAAGCTTCAAGGCGGTAGTTTGGCTAAACTAAGATGTTACACAGCACGTAGTACTCGTGAAAAACGGTGAGAAAGCAAGAGTCTGTAGTCTGTTTTGTGGATGTTGTTAAAACTGAGGTTTGGGAAAACGGTTGTCACTGCTCTTCTAGTCTATGGAGATTTTTCTGAAAAGGAGCCACTGGCATGTTCTGGATCATTGCTGGAGAAACTGCAGTGTGATTCAGGACCTGTGTCCACAGAGCTCGCGCACGCATGCACGCACGCCGTGCGACACGGTGCCACACGGAGCGGGGCGCTGGTCCTGCGCTGGGTCTGCGGCAGCGCCCCGCAGGACGGAGCCGAGAGACTCTTTTCCCTTGCTGGACGTCCAAGAAAGTTACTTAAGGGATCTTTGTTTTTTTAAAATATATGTGTGTTGTTACAATGTATATTGAATGCATTTGGAATCTAAATGGTTGTGTTTGTTACCAGAGACTGTCTACTATTTTTATTTTTAATAAATATGCCGTCTTCCCTTTTCTTGTTTTACATTTACTTTGCTTTTCAGTAGCCTTATTCCTGGTGTTCTGAAACGTTTGCCATCAATATTACACGCTTCGTACCTCAAGTATTTTACTTAAGTCCTTACTATTGGACAGCTGTCAACGATGTGCGATTGGAGACATGCTTCCGTGAGCGCTCGCTAATGCTCGAAGCGAACCAAGAGTTGATGGGGCTGTCATCTGAGCTTTAAAATACGCCCATCACATTTTTCAGAGCTATAACCTTTGATTACATTAAACTGGCTCCAGCCTCTAATATGTAAAATGACTTGCTTTTTAAAGATTACAATGTATCTGCTTTATTCTGTATGTAAATATTTAACTCATGAAGTAGATTCTTAGAAGGATTTGGAATAGACTCAAAGCTGCGGAGTGTTGGGGGAGACAGAAACAATAGTAAGGAAACCAATCAAAATTGCAATTTGGTCATTACCTCCAGCAGTTTTCTGTTTGTAAGCCTGTGATAACCTGTCTCAGTAGTTTTGTATTGTCGCTAAAGGTAACCGAGTTTCTTTTTACACTTTAGGAAACACTTACTGTGCACTTAATTTGTGCGAGGCACTTGCCCAGCAAAGGAAACGGCAAACTGAAAGCATGTGTAAGAAAAATGGCAAACAGCAAAAATATTGATTTTCTTGGTCATGTCCTTTTCCATTTAGAAATGTTTTAAGTAAAGAAAAGAGAAAAGGTAAAGATTATAATGACCCTGGAGAATGTACAGCCTTTAAGAAACTATTTCCTGATTATAATGGACAATCTTGTTTGCTGTAACATAAAGATTTAAGGTCCTGGAACATCTCATGCTACACCCCAGAATTGTGGAATGTAACAAAAATGATTTTTCTGTTTTGTCCACTGACTTTAGGAATATTTCACAAGTTGTTTAGTTACAGAATGGAAACTGTGTACAGGTGGTCCCTGGGTTACAATGGTTCAGTTTTCAATTTTTCAGCTTCATAATGGTGCCAAAGCAATACACGTTCAGTAGAAATCAGCTCAGATACGTTATGATGTTTAGTAGGTTAAGTGCATTTTCCACTTAGGATGTTTTCAGCTTACTATGCGATCATCAGGACGTAGCTGCATCGTAAGATGCACCTGTAGTTGAATTTGTCACATGGCTGAACCTGTTGCCTTTTTAGTGTGAGGATGTTTTTATGTCATGAAAGAAAATTCTAGAATGATTCCTGTTTCCCTAGCCACAGTATTGGGAGCTTTATATTCGCAGTGGGAATGTACTGTTAAGTCTCATAATTTTTAAAAAAATTCATACATTCTCTGTATTGCTAACTAGATATTTATAGAGTTCTAAAGCAGATCTTTTCATTAACTTTCTCATAAAACTCTTGGGCCATAATTACAATCGGTACTCCTGAAAACGCCTTCCCGTTCAAAAATGATTTGCTGGTTGAGTTAGAGGTCTGTCGTAGCTGGTGGGTCACGATTATCCAGTTGCCATAATTGCACAGCTGGCCTCCAGCTGCTGGCAGCGATGCTGGGTCTGTCTGCAGTCTGAGACATGGTGCGGGTCCCCATGCGCACACATCGCAGCGGCGGCAGCCGTGGGTTCCCTTTGGCAGCTGTCCTCACCGTTTGGTCAAAGATGATGCTTACTACAGACCTGGCAACTTCATGAAAATTCCTAAGTGCAGGTAAGTAACAATGTAACATGCTGAAAAACCAGACCCGTCACTCCTCTATCCTGATCAGTGACTGCAGGTTGTCTGCCCAGTCCTACCCCATGACTGCACTAGGGTTTTATGGCCAATCCTTTTTTTAAATAATATTTTCTTTTCTTTAAAAAAATATTTTATTTATTTATTTTTAGACAGAAGGGAAGGGAAGGAGAAAGAGAGGGAGAAAAACATCAATGTGTGGTTGCCTCTCATGTGCCCCTTCGCTGGGGACCTGACCCACAACCCAGGCATGTGCCCTGACTGGGAATCGAACCTGAGACCCTTTGGTTCGCAAGCTGGCACTCAATCCACTGAGCCACACAGCCAGGGTGATGACTTAATCTTTATTATCCTGAAAGTTTGTGTTGGCAAAGCATCCCACCTCACTGCTTACTGTGTGGTTGGGTAAATAAGTTATATAGTATCTATTGTTTTTTAACCTATTTTTATTTTTTATGTTTCCATTACAGTTGATATTCGGTATTATATTAGTTTCAGGTATACAGCACAGTGGTTGGACATTCACATAATTTATGAACTGATCTTCCGATGAGTCTAGTACCCACCTGGTAACCGCACACTTACTACAGTATTACTGACTGTATTTACTACGATGTACTTCACATTGTGACTTTTTTTTAATCCTCAGATGAGGACATGCTTACTGATTTTAGAGAGGGGGGGAGGGAGGGGGAGAGGGAGAAACATCAGGTGGTTGCCTCTTGTACACACCTCGACCCGGGGGCCCCCTTCGGTTTACAGGATGATGCTCCAGCCAACCGAGCCACACCAGCCGGAGCTCTCGTGACTGTTCTTTACCTGTTGTACTTCCTAATCCCTTCACTTTTTCACCTGCCCGACCCACTCCCCCTGCCAATCTGGCAGCCATCAGCTCTTTGTACCTCCCAGTCCACTGTGGTTTGGTTTGGTTCTTTAGATTGCACATGTCGGTGAAATCTTACAGTATTTGTCTCTGACTTAGTCACTTAGCGTAATACCCTCTAGGTCCATCCCTGGTGTCGCCAATGGTAAGATTTCATTTTATTTTTATGGCTGAGGGATAGTCCATTGTACAGATTGAGGGGCACTTACGTTGCTTTCATATTTTGGGTGTTGCAAATAATGCTGCAATGAACACGGGTGAATACCTTTGTGAATTACTGTTTTGGGTTTGTTTGGATGCCCAGAAATCATAAGGTAGTTCTACTTTTAATCTTTTGAGGAACCTCCACACTGCTTTTCACAGTGGCTGTGCCAATCTGCATTCCCACCGACAGCGCGCAAGGGTCCCCTTTCCGCTCATCCTCACCAGCACTTGTTGATTTTTTAGTGATGGCCATTCTGACATGGGTGAGGTGGTCTCATTGTGGTTTTTACATTTCTCCGATGACTAGTGATGTTGAGTATCTTTACTTAACAAGTGAGATTTTTTAAAAAATCCTCACTCAACAATGTTCCCATTGATTTTAGAGAGAGGAAGAGAGAGGAGAGAGAAAGTAACGTCGATGTGATGGATTGGTTGCCTCCCGCACACAACCTGACTGGGGATCGAACCAGCAACCCAAGTGTGTGCCCTGACCTGACCTGAGCCACCTGGCCAGGGCAAGATCTACTTCATTTTCAATAGCTGTGTAAGGTTCCATCATATGTGTTTGTGATACTTAGCCTCTCCTCTTAAACGGTGGGCATTTAAATGGTGTCAGGCTGCTGGACCACGCCGCAATGAAGGGTCCCACGCAACTTGTTTCTTCGCTGTGACTGTGAGATAAGGGTTTAGCCACGGTGTACACAGGCTGGAAGGCCCCTGCCTGTGTAACAAATGAAAACGGGCTGCCACCTGGCGTGCCTGACAGGCTCAGTGACTGCGAGCAGCCTTGCAAGAGGTTCTGACGGTGACAAGTGCTGACGGAGCGGGCGCCACATCCTAGGCCTGTGGGAGCAGTCCACCTTTTCCTGGAGCGAGCTCTCCCCTCCGTGGTTTTCGAGCATCCAGAACAACACATGCAAAGTCAGAGCGGTCTCTGTTCTGCACCTTCAAAGAGAAGCACCTGGGTCTGCGAGGAGGCCCCCAGCACTCCTCATGGTTCCTTCGCCTGCCCAGCTCTGTACACTGTTCAATGTTAACTGTCTCTTACCCAGGAACGTAAGGGAAGTACGCGTCTCCCCATTTTACTCTGTATCCAGTGTGAGGGAGTCCCCCTTCACTTTCTCCAGACCCCGGTCCGTCACCGGGGCATCACTGAGCACTGCCCACACCCTCTCCCGGGACTCGGTGTGTAAAACGAACCACAGACTCCGCTCGTCCCTGGAGCATTTTCTCAGTCCGTTCAGATTTTACGTCTGGGTCTGGCTCTGACCCTCGGTCAGATAGGCTCTTGAAGCCTTTAGGTTTGGGATTTATTTCGTGGACAGTGGCATGGACCCATGTTAGCATGCGGGTCTCCGGGAGTTTTCACTCCCACCCTCAGCCTGTAAATACCTGTATCCCATGCACTCTATCCCGTGTTACCAGGTTTATGTTTCCCAATTTAATATACAAAAAATGACACCCTGCTGTTGTTTCAACTTGCATTCTTTTGTTTTAAATATATTTTATTGATTTGGCTATTAAAATTGTCCCATTTTCTCCCCTTTATTCCCCTCCACCCTGCACACCCCCTCCCACCTGCATTCCCCCCCTTTAGTTCATGTCCATGGATCATACATGTAAGTTCTTTGGCCTCCCCATTTCCTATACTATTCTTACCCTCCCTGTCTATTTTGTACCTACCATTTATGCTACTTATTCTCTGTACCTTTTCTCCATCTCTTCCCCTCCCACTCCCCGCTGATAACCCTCCATGTCATCTCCATTTCTGTGAATCTGTTGCTGTTCTAGTTGTTTGCTTAGTTCATTTTTGTTTCTGTTTTAGGTTCAGTTGTTAATAACTGTGAGTTTGTTGTCATTTTACTGTTGGTATTTTTTAATCTTTTTTCTTAGAAAAGTCCCTTTAACATTTCATATAAGGGCTTGGTGATGATGAACTCCTTTAACTTGACCTTACCTGGGAATCACTTTATCTGCCCTTCCATTCTAGATGATAGCTTTGCTGGGTAGAGTCATGTTGGATATAGGTCTTTGCCTTTCATGACTTGGAATACTTCTTTCCAGCCCCTTCTTGCCTGCAAGGTTTCTTTTGAGAAATCAGCAGACAGTCTAATGGGAACTCCTTTGTAGGAAACTGTCTTTTTTTCTCCTGCTGCTTCTAAGATTCTCTCCTTATCTTTAGTCTTGGGTAATGGAATTATGATGTGCCTTGGTGTGTTCCTCCTTGGGTCCAGCTTCTTTGGGACTCTCTGAGCTTCGTGGACTTCCTGGAAGTCTATTTCCTTTGCCAGATTGGGGAACTTCTCCTTCATTATATTTTCAAGTAAGGTTTCAATTTCTTTTTATTCCTCATCTCCTTCTGGCACCCCTATGATTCGGATGTTGGAACGTTTAAAGATGTCCTGGGGGTTCCTAAGCCTCTCATTTTTCTGAATTCTTGTTTCTTCATTCTGTTCTGGTTGAATGTTTCTTTCTTCCTTCTGGTCCAAACCATTGCTTTGAGTCCCAGTTTCCTTCCCGTCACTGTTGGTCCCCTCTAATCCCCCATTTATTTCACTTTTCATAGCCTTCATTTTTTCCTCTAATTTGCAACCATATTCACCCATTTCTGTGAGCATCCTGATTACTAGTGTTTTGAACTCTGCATCTAGTAGTTGGCCATCTCTTCATCACTTATTTGTAATTTTTCTGGAGCTTTGATTTGTTCTTTCATTTGGGCCATTTTTTTTTTGTCTCGGTGTACCTGTTATATAGTAAGGGGCAGAGCCTTAGGTGTTCACCAGGGCGGGGCAACCCACATTGCTGCCTTGTGACGCTGTCTGTGGGGGAGGGTCCCGGAGGGAACAGTGCTGCTTGCTCTGCTCTCTGTCGGTTTTCAGTCACTTCCCCCACTTCCTACAGGCAAATTGGGCCCTTCTGCTGCTGATTCCTGGGTGGGTGGTTTGTGTACGTTATAGGACCCTGTAGGTCTCCAACAGACTCTCCTGTGAGGCTGGGAGTTTCTCCCGCTGCTTCAACCCCCACAGGTGTTTGCAGTCAGAGGTTTGAGGCTTCATCATTTCCCCGCTGGAGCCCTGGGTTGAGGGTCTGTTTCACTCCCCAGTTGTTCCTCGGGGTTTATCTGCATGTGGAAGTGGGACCTCCAGTCCTCCAGCCGCCACCTCACCGCGAGACCTCTCCTCCTGGCTGCCCTTCTCTGCCCCTCCTACTGGTCTGGGTGAGTGTTTCTTCTTTAACTCCTTGGTTGTCAGACTTCCATACAGTTCGATTTTCTGTCAGTTCTGGTTGTCCACCTATGCCTCCATCTTGGCTGGATGTCCTCTGGACTTGCATTCTCTTATTAGGAGTGAGGTTGGATATTTATGTATATGTTTGAGCCATTTCCATTTCTTTTACCTTAAATTATCAGTTTCTATCCTTTGCCCATTTTTCTATGGACTTGTTGCTCTTTTATTCGTTTACAGGAGGAAGGCATGTCATCTTGGTGTGGTGACCTCGGAGCCAGCACTGGCAGGAGGTGAGCTGGAGAGGACTGAAGGGGCCGGCCGAGGCATCTGAAGTGCTTACTGTGACTTCCACCACCAGGAAGTCCTCCAGTTCACTGACAGTGGAGCAGAGATGTCGGGTGAGCAAAAGAGAGCCCGACATGGCCAGTGTTGTACCCCCTCCATGGACCTGGACACCTGGGAAGGGGGGCCGTGGTGGAGGTTGGTGAGTTGGTTGTGGTTTGGGGCAGAGTTCGCTGTTTGCTCTATGAAGGGGCTTCTGCACCTGAATGTCTCTCATTAGCCTAAGTTGTTTTGACTGGATCTCAAGATACTTTTCCCCAGAGGACGTTCCGGCAGGAGCTCAGAATAGTTTAGCTGCATCTAATTCTCCTAATTATTCAGTGACAGAGATAGGGTTATATAGGCCTGCTTTAGAAAAAAAGTTTTGCTCTCTTGAATCTGGAATGAGTTTACCTCCAGAAATGAATTCAGATGGAAATACGGTCCACAGAAAAGATTCTCCAATTCAGTACCAGAGAGAAAAACTAGGAGGAGGTCACTGCTCTGTGATGAGTGTGCAGCTGAACCCTCTCTACTGCCCACAGGGGCGGGCGGGTAGGGGTACAGCAGCGACACTGCGGCCCCTCCCCGGGGGAGCAGCCACGCAGCAGACCGTGGTGCAGGGAGACGGCATGCTGACCCCCTCCAGTCCACGGTCCAGGGGCTGTTTGGACACAGGCGGAGGGAAGAAATGGCTTTTCACTTCTTACGAAGGGACACTGAAGGGTATCCACCTGTCCCCCACCCCCAAACTCTTGGGTCAAAGCTGACGCCCACTGTGACAGCATTTGGAGGCAAGGCCTACCGTGCCGACAGATCCTGAGTTGTGTTTAATGCCTGACTCGATTGCAATACAAAGGCCAGTTTTTTCCCCGAGCTAATCGATCATTCATTGGCACTCCTTGGAATGAATTTTTAAATTTTCTTTTAAAATTAAAAGTAAAGGCTTGGACTTTTAATGGTACCTTCATCCCAGTTTCAGTGGCTCAGTGGCTCAGATTTAGTCTTCACTGTGGCGGGGAAGGTGGGCGGGTGGTCAACTGACAGGCAGTGATTCAGGTACGGGTGGGGTGAGTACGTGCTGTGTGTCGCTCATAATTCCTCCCCCGTCCGCACTAGATAATTTTGGGGGGAATGGGAAAGGGGCTGAGGACACGGAGGCACACTGAGTTTTAGAAGCTTGCACAAGCTCACACGGCGCCAGTAAGCTGAGGAGCCAAGGTTCAGCCCAGACAGTGCTCGCAAATCCTGTGCGCACAGCCACTGCGAGGGTGCCTCTCGGGCGTGTGTGTCTCATCGCGCCTTACAGACATCAGGACAGTGGGAGTTCTCAAATGCATCGCTGTGGTCACGCCGTCTCCTGCGTGGCTGGCACTTCCTTCCGTGGTGTTTAACACTCAGGAGTCAGACGTCAGTGTTCTGTGTGGTGAACCAAAGGTCACACGCGTGCAGGGACACGGAGGCGTGTGCTGTCTCTGGAGAAGGCACAGGCAGCCCACACGAACGGCAGATTCAAGCGACACAGCCGTGGTAGTTCACTCGTCAGTCCGGGACTGCAGGGCCCCAGCACGCCGCCAGGGATCAGCTCCCCACGGTGCTTAGTGCCGTGCAAACACGCCACCTCCTGCTGTGCGTACTTAGAAAAGAAAAAAACATCGCTCCAGCTCACATTGGGAGACTTTTATTAACTTAAATCGACATCGTCAGCTCTGTCTGCCAAGGCCTTGGTAGACATGCCTTTACTCAGTACAAACCCACAGGTTCTTCTCGGTACCACAGGGTCGTGCGGACCTGCCGTTACTGGTGTTTGTAACGGTTAATACGGTGTTCAAATAATTAAGTGACTGCACTGGAATATTTAAAGGAATATTGTGAGGAGTGTTTGAAAGCTGTGTCTATAAACAGTGATTGACATATTTACTTAGGTATTTGGTGTTGCAGATAAACACTTTCACAAAACATTTTATTCGCTGCTGTCCCGACGAGGCTCGTCAGTAGCTACAGTATTTCTAACACCGAAGAATAGAGCTCCGTAGTCATATTCACTTTATTATAGGACTCACTGATGAAGAACGTCGGATCCAGCAAGGAGGGACTGGCCCACTGCAGAGAGCACTCTGGGGAGTGACAGGAAGGCAGGGACAGGGACACCAGGTAACCGCACCACACGCTCTTTACACAGACACCCGTTCTCAACAGTAGGGTTGAATGCGGACCGACTGCCTTTAAAGGCTTTTATGCCTCGATGGCGCTCTAATTTCCACACACGGAAGAGGAGAGAAACAGTAACAGAACACAGTATTTCTAACGATCATAGCAGGTTTAGAACCTTCAGCCGTGCACTGTATTTATTGTCAGGTCAGATTGGCAACTGAAACTTCACGTCCACCTGGGCTTGTTTGGCTAAGGTCACGATTTCAGAGAGCTTCACAACCTGAAAGAAAAAAAAACCTTCGTCTATTTTCACAAAAATGTGACATCGGAGCTACCGGTCACTGTGAAATTAATGTGCCTTCCACCTCATCCGTCTGCAGTGTGGGCTGTTCTCCCATCAGCCACTTCACACTCTCGGGAGCACGTACCACTCAGCCTAACACTTCTCGTCACCCGCGCCTCAGGGCCTTCCAGGACAGCGGTCACGTCAGAAGGGGCCGAGTATCTGACATGTGTATACACCTCCGTTTTACTGCCTACGTTTTATCTCAAGACAAAAACAGTGAGTATCTTAGTCGGATACTACACAATGCAAACCACATGTAAATAATTCGCTTTTTAAAAAGAAAAAAAAAGTATACAGTCTTAACAATGCTGGGATAGGAGTTTGGATCTAGAGTTAGTATTTGACTTTCTGCCAATGAATCGACAGTTACCAATTTGAATCCTGGTGTTCTTGCCATGATCTGTCTGGGAATACCCAGCTGGTACCGCACGAAACATCACGCAGATTAATATCTATAGCCAAACGACAAACTCGCCTCTCCCCTTCCCCACGGAGTCGTTAGAAGAAGGCTTTAGGTAGGCACCTTGGTTTCAAATCTCAAACGCTGCTCACATGTGACCCTGGGTGAGGTCATCCAGCCTCCTTCCTCAGCCTCCTTCCTCACCCCTACAAGTGAGCGCATACCACGACACTCAGGCTGAAAAGCTCAGCACGGCAAGCGTGAGAAGTGCGTGACACGCGGCAGCAGCCAGTGTCACTGCGTCACTAACACTGCCGGACTCCCCCAGACCCCCGGTCAGCAGAGGCCCGCAGCACAGAGCACATCGGCTGTTCGCTTTCATCTCGCCTTTCTCTCCACGTCCACAAAGCGCTCCTTCACTCGGGCTCTCGCTGCAAACAGGCCTATTTTCGGGGACAGGTTGCAGCCTGCCCATCCCAAACCCTCATCTCACTTCACATCTAGTCACTGCCCCAGCCAGACTGCTCCCATCCCTCAAAGTCAAACAGGCTTTCTGAGCCTCTTTCTCCCTGCTGCCCCCTTACTCAGATCGTAACTTAAACTCCGGATTGAGCATAAGACCCTCTGTCTCTAAACCACAGTTGAAGTTTTGTTTACTAACAGGGCCTTTCCTAGAGTTGTCCCAAAGACACACTAAGGCTCTTATCATTCTTACGGAATGACATTAACTCGGCAAATCCCAATAGCCCACTACTGACTAACCCACACAGCCCCCAAGAGCATGGTGGGAAATGTCCACAAACACAGGTGGGAAGAACCCAGAGTGCCCCTTTGGAAACATCCGTGTATCTGCGGTGACGGAGTGTGCGGAGACAATGTTAAGTGAAACAGATGAGGTAACATGTATCAGTGACTGTTCTACGAGGGAAAGGGGGCACACGCACGTGTGTGCACACACACACTGCTTGCACAGCTGCCTGCCCGTGGGGAAGGAGGAAACAGTGGCTGTGGTGGCCAGACTCTCTGAGTGTGCTCTGTTCTATAGTGATGACACTTGGGAACCAAGTGTCACTTATGTAATATTAAAAAAATGGGTGGTTTTGTTTTTAAAAGCAATTCCTTAAAAAAAAAATTGAATGACACTAACTATATGCCAAGCTGGGATAAAACACAGAGCTATTTCACGTGAATTTCTTACAACCATTGAGTTATGAGAAGTACTTCGAGGAGAGAAGGACCTGCGCGTACAGATCTTACACTGCTTTCAGCGAGTAGTCGTGGTGTTGGTGTCGTTTCTGCACGGCTGTCACATCGGCTCCGAGGGACAGAGTGGGTGAGTACCTCTGTGTGTCCATATGACACGGGGGGAGAGAGAGGAGAGGAGACGAGACCCGTACTCCTGGGTCTCTCCTGCGTCTGTCCCGCACATCTTTTTCTATGTAAAAAGTGCAGAAACAACGAACCACCCAGTAGCCATAAGAACCCTTACAGCTCACCGTGATCTCCGAACACCACGTGGCTGACTCCAGGTCTGGAGCAAAAAATGTAGAGGTGAGCCTGGCGCGTCGGATCAAAGCGGAAAGCCCATACAGGGCTGGTGAGGAGGACTCAGAAGGCACTCTGAAGGGGGTCCCACTGCCCAAAGGCCGGACCATGTGGGCACCAGTAAAAACGACTGCACTGGACTGAAGCCCATCAAACAGGTGTGGACCCACCGAGGTCAGGCTAGCATGTGCTTTCGTGTGTGCACACGCTCCACACACACCTCAGTGGGCTGAGGAAAAAGCCCGGTCACTTCTGTAGCACAGAATGGAGTAAACACACTACTCTGAAAACTCAGCAACGAGCAAATAACCAGGTAATTCTCCTGCTTTTCCTATGCTCAGCTTACTTCCTATCACTGATAACCCACGGGTGCAGACACCAGGGAGTTTCACCTGTTACAAGCACTCCGTCCGTATAATAAAGAGTGACAGGCCTAGGTCAGCAGCACTCCGCATTTAAGACATACATCAGGCCTAAGCTGAAGTTGCCAGTGACTGCCACGCCACCCAATGAGGGACAACCTGACGTCAGCCACACACTCCCTGTGGAGTCACACAACACTGACTACGAACTACTCCTGCTTCTTGCTCCCCAAACCAAATGCCCACGTGACCAAACCTGCAGACCAGGACGGCCAGTGGACAGGAAATATGGGGGAGAAGACACCCCAGGGACACACTCATTACTGTCCTGACCACCAGCCTGGCTTGTTCAACAGACTCCAGAAAAGCAGAATCAACGGGGAGTCTGTGATTAAGAGACAGTAACAGCAACCAGCTGCAATGTGTGCAGACTCATCCCGCAGCGGCAGGGCCCACTCACCATCTTAGCAGCTTCGTCCAGGTCGTCGCAAGCGAGAATTTTCAGCCCACTGTCCGCGATCAGTGCCTTGGCGTCATCCACTCGTGTACCTGAAAAGTATCGTGCGACGAAAGGTGTCGTAAATGTCTGCACAAAGGTGTTAAAGACGTCTGTCACCACGCACAGCACGACACTGCCACACGAGAGCGTGTTCGTCATTCAGGGTGACACAGGCGCCGAACCACAGGAGACGTGCGGGAACTCTGAGGCTCCCGTGACGCCGCACCGCACCCTATTCGCGTGAGTCGGAAGTCAGATGTCCAGACAGAGCACAATCGTACTAAGTGAAACTGAACGACTTTGCCCCACTGTCAGAAAGTTTTTAACACGTTTCTTAAATTCCCCGTCACATGATACTCTCATCTGAAAGACACAGCTGGATTTTAACAGAGCTGACCTCCTGGGAACCGTGAACATTTCAGCAGCTAGGGTTCAGGACACAGGCGTGGGCTGCACCACACTCACCCTGTAACCGCACCACGATGGGGATTTTAATTTCCAAATCCTTCACCGCCATGACGATGCCCTGGGCGATGACGTCGCACCGCATGATGCCACCAAAGATGTTGACCAGGATGGCCAGTACCTGTGAGTAACGTGGTTTAGGCAGATTAAAATTTTAAAGAAATGAGCATGTGTCCTTCCTTCCCAAGAAAATACCAGTGTTTGTCCCTTATGATGAAAGTCAGTTCTGTGGAACCACTTTCAGACCAAGGAGCTGCCCCTCTGTAGGCCTCACCACTGATGTCTGGGCACCCGGTTCCTGTTCCCTTCTGTCTCACACGTGCAGACCTCCTGATGCCAGTCACCTGTCCCCTATTAACACAGCCGCCCACCAGCAGGACTATGCCCCACCATGCAGCCAGGCAATGTCACACGCAAGATCTCCAGCCATTAACTGTCCTCTCCCCCTCACCAGTCCCCGCCCACCTGACACACTCTTCACGCCAGCCAGGCCCCCGGGACCGCCCCACTTCTGTGTGCTCACTCCGAGCCGCATGCCACCCGGCCCGGGGCCTGCTGGGTCGGCATTCCTTCACCATCACACCGACAACCAGAGTCACTGTTCTCTTACCCTTTACGAAAAATATTTCTTGTTTTTCATTTCTTAGTGAACTACACTCTAGTGGGGTTACAGACAGATTAAGATACTGTAAATCAATAGTTATCAAAGTTGTCTCTGGACAAAACTGAAGATGATTTTTATTTTCTTCTTCGCTTTACAGAGTTTCCACAGAAACACACTCCCATTGCAAATCACTACCGTTTCTATTACCTAACAATCCAATATGTCTTCGTCCTGTGTTCTAAGTCGCAGTGCTTTTCTGTGGTTGACTTTTACCGAGTTGCCTGCCGCAGATGTTCTCAAACGATGGAAGACTTTTAAACTTAAATGCTCAGCTAGGGTACCTCTGCTAGTGAATCACATCTGCTAGTGAAGGGAGCGAGCGCCTCCTCAGTTTGCACTCTGAAACACAAGCCCCGCCCTTACCTTTTTATCGGAAGTGATGAGCTTAAATGCTTCCGTTACTTGGTGGACCGTGGCACCACCGCCAACATCGAGGAAGTTGGCCGGCGTCCCTCCGTGGAGTTTTATGATGTCCATTGTGGCCATGGCCAAACCAGCACCGTTCACTAGCGGGGGGAAATGGTGTGTGTAAGCAACAACACAAAGAAGACAAAGCACAGTGAGCCGAGCTGGCCCGGCTCTTAGCACGAGAACATGGTATACCGAGACAGCCTATGTTCCCGTCGAGGCCGATGTAGTTGATATCCGCCTTCGCCGCATCCCTGTCCCTCTCATCTTCCTGGGTCCAGTCCTGGAGATCAAAGATTTTCTTCTGGCGATAAGCTGAATTAGAATCAAAGTTGATCTTTGCATCCATACAGAGCACTTCAAGGAAAAAAAAGAAAGTGATCTTAATTTCAAGACAAATACAATAAACCATCCAATAACCAAACATTCTTTAGTTTAGGGGAAAAACACATTCCACTACTTTATTGAAAGCATTTCAACTTATGTTCACAATGGATTCAAAACTGTTTCTTCAAAAAGAGAACTTGGAATTGAAACTACCCTTTCAAAGTTACTGGTTCTACATATATTGTAGGCAACAGATAAAGAAAGAGGAAAGCATACCTCAAAAACATTGAAATATTTTTTAAAGTACCAATTAACTGTCTGTGCTCCTGGCCAACTTAGGGGCCCTGCACTCGGGCCCCCAATCCCACCCCGTCACCTGCTCAGGGACACTGTGCCAGCGGACCTGTCTCTCCCGCATTGTAACTCCTCCCCCTCGCTATGGGCTAAAGCAGTCTGATTTGCAAAAACAGTTCTTTCCTCCATCTTAATAAAAGAAAACGTGTTTCAGCCCTTACATCTGCCTTACTCTTCTCTTCCTATACAGCAAAACTCATGCAAAGAACTGTTTAAGCCAGGGCTCAGGAAACTATGGCCCAAGGGCCAGATTGGGCCTGTGAGTTACGAATGGGTTTACAGCCCCAGCGGGCGTGGCTCAGAGCTGAGTGCCTGCCTGTGAACCAAAGAGTTGCCGGTTCCATTCCCAGTCAGGGCACATGCCTGGGTTGCGGGCCAGGTCCCCAGTAGGGGGCACGCCAGAAGCAACCACACACTGATGTTTCTGTCCCTTCCTCCCTCTCTTCCCCCCTCTAAAAATAAATAAATAAAATCTTTTAAAAAAAAAGTTAGGAAAGAATCAGAGGCCACAGGAGCCAGCTTACAAGTGCCGCTACCAGTTTACAAGTGCCTCTACTGGCCACGTCTGGGATAATCTGAGCAGCAGGAAAAGGATGAAACTTGGATTACAGCCCATCTGCCATACGCGAACAAATAACAAGCAGATGGAGCAGAAGGGGGCGCTCTTCTTCACAGGCAGTGCCAGCCAGGCAACACAGGGGCTGATGGGTTAGAAAATCGTCAGGAGATGCCAAACTAACGGGTACAAATTTGATCAGGGACATAGTCTCAGAACACCTTCCCACAAACTTCCTAATAACTCCAAATGAATAATCGAGAGCTCTGACGGACACGACCCGAGTCGAGTGATGCCGGCCAACACGGTCAGTACCGGAGCGCACCACAGAACGCGCCTGCTGGCGCCAGGCGCCGGGAGGAAGACCCCACGCAGGAACTCAGGCAGGGAGACCTGACGGAAGAACGTTCTACAAAATGAATGACCCCTCTCCACAGAAACAAAAACATGTACTGTACTGACACATACAGGTCAAGACGCAAAGCAGAAGCGGGGCACCCTGAGGTCAAACGGAGCTGGCACCTGAAGCCACTGTGTGGCCCTGGACTGGGGCCCTGGACCAGCAGGGGGGGGCAGAGCGGTATAACGGCACTTCTGGGACGCCTGTCTCCACTTGGTGGGTGGATCGTGGGTCAGAAAACGTTTTACCCACATGGAACCCCCTGGCTTTGATACACGTATTGAGGTTACACGAAGGAGTGCTTCTAGACACCGCTGTATTTAGGGGTGACGACGAACAGCATCTCCAACCGATGCTCCGACGGCTCTAAGAACCCACCTGTACGCGTGCGCACAGTGCGGAGAAGGAAAGAGGATGACGACGCAAGTGACTGGCGATTCTGAGTAGAGGATGAAGGGAAGTTCCTTGCGCTATTTTTTTTCTGTATCAGAAAGTTGGGGGGGTGGTCCATATAGTACCACATTCACAGTAAGCAGTGACTTAGCAAATGTCACCCATCACATTAAATTAATGCTGTTGAACAGAAAAAAAAATATCGGCAGTTTTTATCCTTTTATTTCCCATATGAACTGTGTAATGACCCATTTTTCATGTTCAAAATTCTTAGTTGCATTTAAGTTATATATCAACTAAGAAACAACTGGCCACTTTTGATAACCCTTCCTTCCAAAGAGTACTACATACTTCGCAGCTTGCTCAGTTCTAAGTGTTTTCTCATTTCCATTATTTCTTAATTAATTCATGAATTGAAGTATTTTCATTAAATTTTAAACAACAGGATGATGTCTTACATTAATTTCTAATTTTACTGCTTTGTGCTTAAAGACCATTACCTATGTTCTCCTTAGCTATTTGTTGAGACTTTTAAATTGTGGGTCAGTATTTTATTTTTTAATTGGCATTAATTTTTTTAAATGTAGGGTGAAGTGTTGTGTGTGTGGTGTGTCCACTATGTTAAAGAAATTAATGTGCTGTTCGAAAAAGCACGGGAGGAACATAGAGCAAAAGCAAGAGCCTTCACTGGGTCTCCTGGGGACAGACTCCGAAAGATGAAGACCGGCTCACTCAGAAGTCAGCGGTGGGCGGTCCTCCACGCAAACACTCTTGGGGTGAAATCCCGAGGAAACAGATTTCTTAGGCCTGAGCTACATGATGAAAAGAATTTTAAATGAAAGGCGTGATAATTCAGTCTTTCCCTTTTCAACACATGTAGAAGAAAAGCTGTCAAAGTGACCAGCTACGGGAATTTCTCCAGTGGCTAAAGATAAAGACCCACCGTTTGTCTGCAGTCAAACACTGGTGGCGATTAGGATGCCTCACTGCTCACAGCTGCAGCTCTTCCCTGAAGACCACGCCGGGTGTTCTACACCGGGTGCTCTGCCCCGGCACAGCCCAGAACTTCCTGCAGTTCTGTCTGCGTGCTGTCTGATACGGTGCCGCGTGTGGCTACTGGGCCCCTGAAAGGTGACTGGTGTGACTGAGGGGTGTTTTTATCTTACATCACTTGGATTAATATTGACTGCCACACACAGCCGGTGGCCACCACACTGGACAACGCGGCTCTAAGCCCTCTCTGCGCACCTAAAAACACATTTAAGATATTTAATGAGCCTCTGCTGTTTACATCCACCCCATTTATCACGAAACAAGCTTCTGCATAGGAGTGAGTTCATTCCCTGAGGCGTGCAGCTCTCCGAGAAGGTGCACGGCAGGCAGGTAAACACGTAACCAGTGTTGGATGAAAGAAGACGCCGTACCAGCTCCGTCGGAGTCCTCCACCATCGGGTTGATTTCCACCATGGTTGCATCGTACTTCAGAAACAGGTTGTACAGCTTGACCATGTTTTCTGCCGCAGAATCCACAACATTAGGCGGAAACCCCATCTTCTGCGCCAGCTGAAAGCAATTTGTCCCTTTAGTACGGGCATGCCACGCCCACCCAGTGGACACTAAATGACTGCACGTAAAAACGGTTCATCCACTACTCAAGTGGCGAGAATCGTGCGCAGTCAGGCGTCAACCGCTGCCGTGGCAGCTGTCGTCACTGAATGCCGAAGCAGAACCCCGCACCCCAGACCACGCATATGCACGCACAGAGGGTCCACAGCTTTCAGCCGATTCATCAGTCCCACTCGGACGAAGTGAGGAAGGAAAGGGGCTTGAGGTAATCAGGACATGTGAATGACTGGGTAAGTAATGACATAAGAGTTACTGTTCACTGCACTAGGCATGGATACATATTGTAGACACTTCTAATAGCTTCCATTTCAAACAAGACATTAACACGCCCTGATACTCCAACAAAATTTTTTAAGTCTTGTCAGTCATCCACTTGTACAAAGGTAACTCTCTCTCTTCAGGTATTATAGTCACCTAGCCAAAAGCTGGAGATGCTTTGCAATGCGACATACCCGGACGGCTTGCTCCTTTCTGATGCCTTCTACAATATCGATAGGCTCCTTCACTATGGCTTCAGGGTTCTCTGCAGCAACGTCTTCAATGTTGACCCCGCCCTGAGAACTTCCTATTAATACAGGACCCTAGCGGGAGAAACAACAGCCGAAACATTCAGATTTTACTGTGGACCCATCAATAAAACTTTAAAATGTATTTGTGCACACTATCAGACTTATATACCTGTTACTCCCCATTCCTACTTTTAAATGCGCTTGAGAATTTGTCCTAGTACCTCCTGCGCAGCGCCCCCTCGTAATAAACATTCAGCTGAGATCACAGAAAAGACGTGAAAAGGCAGAGAAAGACAGTGGCTCACTAGGAGGGAAAAGATTAAAACTACGTGCTAGACAAAACAGACCAGCACCACCCACGGACATAAACAACAGTGTGGGGGACTGACTGCGGGAACGAGGGGTGCGGAGGGGAGCAAAAGGGGGAAAACTGGGACAACTGTAACAGCCTGAACAGTAAAAAAGTCCAAAAAGGAAATTAAGAAACTGATCCATTTACAATAGCATCAAAAAAGGATAAAATATTACGAATAAACTGAACCGAGTAAATGAAAGACTTGTACACTGAAAACTATAAAACATTGCTGAATGAAACCGAAGACACAGATAGAAAGACATCCTGTGTTCGTGGACTGAGAGACCTAATTTTGTTAAAATGTCCAACGTTACCCAAAGCAATCTACAAATTCAATGGAATCCATACTGTAATCTCAATGGTATTTTTTTTCCCAGTACAATCTTTTTTCCATTTTCAATTTTTTTTTGCAAAAATAGAAAAAGAAGTTCCTAAAACTCACATAGACTCTCAAAGGACCCTGAATGACCAAAATAATCTTGAGAAAGAAAACAAAGCTGGAGGCCTCATACTTCCTCATTTCAAAACATATTACAAAACTACAGTAATCAAAAGAGCATGGTCCCTCCACGCAGACATACACACAGAACAGTGGGACAGAATAGGGGACCCAGCAATGAACCCTCGTGTACATGGTCCAGCAGTCCTAGACACAGGTGCCAAAGACGACGCCTCAGCTAAAGGACAGCATCTTCAACAAACGGTGCTGCAGAGACCGGTATTCACGAGTGAAATAATGGAGCTGGACCTTTACCTTATACCATACTCAAAAATTAACTCAAAATGGGTTAGCAACCTAAATGTAAGACCCGAAACTATAAAAATTCCTAATATAAAGCATAGGGAAGGAGCCTCATGACATTGGATTTGACGATAATTTCTTGGATAAGACGACAAAGCACAGGTGACGAAAGCAGAAGGGGATCAACAGTACTGCATCAAACAAAAACTTCTACACAACAGACGAAAAACATCAACAGAGTGAAAAGGCAACCTACAGAGTGGGGGAAATATCTGCAAACGTGTATTTGATGAGATTAACATTCCACACAGGCATATACAGAGAACTGCAACTCCACAACAAAAAAACGATCCAATTTAAAAATGGAGGACGGACTTGAACAGACACTTCTCCAAAGGACAGAAGTCTCCGCATAGCCTGCTGTAACCACGCACCACAGGCCTGGTGGCTTAGCCAACAGACACTTGTCACAGTGCCTGCTTCACACCCACACTCGTCTCCTCAGCAAACTGCTGTCTGGCCACGACCTCCACACTCTGTTCCAAATAGCCTTCTCACTTTTTGCAATACAGTGGTACCCCCTTATTTGCAGGGGACACATTCCAAGTCCCTTAGTAGATGCCTACAACTGCAGAGAGTTTCCAACCCTACATATATTGGGGGGGCCAAAGAGTTCGTTTGTTTTTTTCCATAAGATGGCTTTAGTAGCACTTAGTTTTCCTTAACTTCATTCAGAATGGTTTTGTTAGATTGTATGTGACAGCCGTCATACTAGTGTGCATTTTTAAATATTGATTTTAGAGTGAGAGGAAGGGAGAGAGAGAGAAGGAGAGAAACATCAGTTTGTTGTTCCAATTATTTACGCATTCACTGGTTGATTCTTGTATATGCCATGACTGGGAATCGAACCTACAACCTTGGCATTTCGGGGTGATGCTCTAACCATCTGAGCCGCCTGGCCAGGGCTGACTGATTATTTTGTTGTTTAATAGGAACCTATCTACAGGGACTCTAAAAAAATTCACTACATCCCAAAAAGTAACACCAGCCAGCTCCACAGTGGTCTAACGCGAGAGCATCAGCGTTACAATGTCTTTGGCTAAATGGTTTTACTAGTACTATCAAACTTTTAGTCTGAGTTATTATAATCATGTATTACTTTTGCAAATGAAATAAAAGCATTTTTTCCCTTAGACTGAAATGGTTCTCTGATTATTCACGTCCTTGAAATGGACTCGAATTCACCCTTCTCCCTAAAGCTCTAATCTTCAGTGAAGCCACTCAGTGCACTGCCCTATCTCTAGGAGCGCCTTTCAGTTGGCGACGGTCACTCCGCTCACTGGGAGCCGCCTGAGTGTCCAGCGTCAGCTGTTCAGGCGGCTCACCTTGTCTCTGGCCGCAGCAAACAGTACAAACACAGGACGGAACGAAAGGACAGACGTTGTAAGTCATACCAACGAGAAGGAGAAGGCAGAGAGAACAGAAGTGGGTTTGCAAATGTGTGGGATGTACAAGGGCACCGCCGTGGGACTGCTGGAGCGACCCACGCGACCGAGCTCTGCCACACAGGGAGCCCGCAGAGGGAAGGCGTCCGAGCACCGTCTCACGTCCTGAGTGGGTTTTCACCGCCACGTGGCGCTGCCTTCAGAGAGATGGTACTTGGCCGTGTATAATGCGCACCCACGTTTTTGTGCGCATTATACACAGGATTGTCACGCCCCATTGTTATACCCGTGTCTAATGCGCATCCTTGTTTCCCCCTCAGAAATTTGGGCAAAAATGTGTGCATTATACACGGCAAAGTAAGGTACTTTCTTATAAAACTTAAAAGTTACAAAGATACTTTAAAATATCATTCAAACATTACTAGAAGATTTAATTAACTATAGGGACAAAAATGACAATATAAAAAAATAACAAAAATAACTTTTTTAAAAAGCTTTTTTATATAAGAAAACTACTTTTAGGACCATTAAAGTTTTTCTCTCAGCAAATCCTTATCAGGGCAACCAAACGTATACCCAGCTTAGTCAGGACAAGCTAGTTACCACCCAGACTCGGCTCACGAAGCTTAACCAGTGCACGCAAATGGCCGGACACCTGCGGCATGAAACGATGAATCACCAGCGCTCTCTAAGCTCAGTCTGTGAAAACCCTTTCTCTGCACCTGGTGCCTTAAGTTCACCGCTGGCATCTCAGGTTCCACGAAGAGAGAACGGGCAACCAGGGCTGTGCTCCTTGGGATCACATCGCTTGTCATTGAACGTTGCCCTTCGACTCACCAAATACCGAATCGTCCAGTGAAGCAAACGCCAGACTATAAAAATACCAACAGGGTGAAAAAGACAAAGGGGAAGCCAGGGACACACACTCCCTTCCTGCGTTCAGATTCTTTCCTTTGGGTCAGAGTATTTTACTCTGCCAGAAATTACTCTCTCAGTCTGTGGAATCTAGGGATGCTGTGAGGTGCCCTCAGCAGGCGAACAATTTAGAAATCCTGTGGATTTTATTTCAGCAGGGCTTTGCCTAGACCTTTTTTTTCTTTTTTTACCACAATATTGTATATTGAATTTTATGGCATCAGCCAGGCTATTTTTTTAAATGACACAAAATAAATACTGTGCTAGGAGATACACAAACAGAACCAATAATCAAGTTTTAAAACTGAATGTATTAGCGTCACCCTAAATACATCATGACTACAATTACTCACCTGAAATGACCTTTCCATGGTTATGGCAAAGTAGTACTCTCTCCTGGGGTATCTCCGCTCACACACCAGTACTTGATTGCAGACCCTGCCCTTCTCTCCTGTTTGCTTGGTGAACAGCTTTTTCCCGATCATTTGTGAGGAAACAGCTTTTGCTTCTTCTGGACTGAAATAAGAAAAAGAACTCAAAATTCTTTTTCCTCCAAACGAGAAAAACAAATGCATATGCTAGCCAAAATCTTATTTCATCTAATACTTAAATTTCAGTATTTTCATCGATTCAATAAGGATGGGCATCTTTTACAAGATATGATTCTTTTCTTTAATAATGATGACTTTTTTCCAAAAACGTGACTTACGAAAAAACTATCTTCACTCCTCCTTTGAGGCCACTTTCAAATGTTCCTTTTCCTCTACCGCCAGCTAAGACCTGCGCCTTTATCACAACATCTTTTGAACCTAGAAGAGAAACACTTCTATTAGACAAGCAGCGTGGGTTTTATCACAGTTGGAGATACAACAGTGGCCATAGGGATGCTCAGTGCACTTAGGAGAAGTAGAGGAACTCGGCGAGAACTTCAACACAGATACAGGAGAGGAAAGTGGACACAGAACACATGAAAAAGAACCAGTAAGAGACGAGGCGTACACTAGCTGAAACGAAGAACGCATCAGAGGGAATCAGCAACGGATCACAGGAGGCAGAAGACGAAATCGGTGATCCACGAGGGAGCACCCCGCCTCATGCTGTCAAACCTCCTACCAGTGTGTTGTGATGTTGATGACTCGCTGCGAAGGAAGTCACCAGCTGCAGGGCCCAGTGGCCTGGGTCCCCATGCTGACTCGGCTTCTCTTGCCACCCACAGGATTGAGGGAAGCAACCGTCTGTGACACCTGCAATGTACTTACCCTAGTACATCGGCAGGTAAGTTTTTAAGAAATGTGCGTTAGCATTTTATGAATTTTGTAGTAGTTCAAGAAGCAAGGTAGCCAGAATCAGTATGGGGACTTGCTAGTTTGATGGACAAAACCTGGTATATTTCTAAGGTACCTCATCCACACCTTGTGCAATTAAATCCCATAGTCACTATCTTATGATATTACTGACTCGCTGCAAAAGACAGAAACTGTCAGCGTCTTCACAGTAGTCACTAAGCACATCCTTCACAAAGCAGCTTTCTGTTCCCCTAGGTGTAGCGGTCCCTGTCTAGTCCCTACCCACTGCGGCCACCGTTGCTAGTGCTCTTCAGTGAGAGCACACTCTGGGGGTGGGGGGCGGGATGCTGTCTGCCCCCGGGGGCTCAACACCAGAGCTGCCCACCTGCTCCTCCCCACTGGCAAGTCCCAGTCCTGGAGCTCTGGCCAGAAATAATCGCAGCTGCATTGTATCATAAACATAACTACTTTTTCTTCCATAACTAAGAGCCATTGAAGATTTTTACAGAGTAAAGAATTCAAAAGCTTGGCATCCAAATAAATCCGACTCATTTTTTGAGAGTTCTACAAATTATTTTTTCTAATAAAACAGTGAAATAAGACTAAATAATACTTGGAAAATTTCAAAAAAATTACAATAATTATAAAATTTGGAAAAAAAAAGAAGAAACAGCTCTTACTGACTTTATTATATATAAATCAGGCCCTATTAATATTACTGGTTAGGGAAAACATTCAGCATTATTACGAAGGAAAGAACTAGTGAACAAAAAAGTCACTCAAAAGATTAAAGTAACAAAAAATTTTTAAAAAGTCAAAGGGTTGGAAATTCATCCTTAAGGACACAAGGATAGAATAAGAAAAACACATACTTTCTCAATTACATTGCCAAGTTTTCCTTCTTTCTTAGCAGGTCTTCTTTAGAAATTAACATTTAGGTCATATATAAAAAGACTGAATCTCAAGGCTGTTTATTAAAAAGTAGCCTTTGTAAAAAAAATACTATAGAAATATAAAGTACAGTCATGAGTTTTCTCCCAGCCTTGACCCTTATGGCCTTTTATATAGGGTGCTTCCAAGGTAACAATGAGGTACATCTTTTACCATGTCCAAGTTCAAACTGCAGGTCACCATCAATTAGCAAAAATTTCACCAAAATTGGTATGAACTTACACAAGGCTTTTGCCAAATGAGAAGGTTGCTTGTAATCTGAATAAAAATAATGTTTCAGATTAACAGCAACAAAAAACCCGGTGAATGAAAAATCACGCCTCCAAGCCAAGGAAGTCGCGGCCACCAATCACATTAAAAATGCCGTCTGTAACTCACAGCTGTGCGATCTCGTACATGCCCTCACTTTCGAAAGAAAAACCCATTCTAGAGACAAATAAGCACAAACACAGAGGGAACTTTAAACTTTTAAAAACATTTTTCAACGTTCCATATCGTTCTTGAAAAATTAATAAAAGCAAAGTCTTCACCAAAGCACATTTAAAGCCATGCAGTCGGGGCACATACAAGAGCAATTAACTGTGGTAACCCACAAAGATATCGGTGGGATGCATGCATGTATGTATGCATGTATGTATTTATTTATTTTTAGAGAGAGGGGCAGGGAGGGAGGCAGAGCGGAAGGGAAACATCAATGTGTGACTGCCTCTCTCATGCCCCCTACTGGGGACCTGACCTGCAACCCAGGCTTGTGCCCTGACTAGGAATCGAACCTGCGACCCTTTGGTTCGCAAGCTGGCACTCAGTCCACTGAGCCACACCAGCCAGGGCAGATATTGGTGGAATTTTAAGTACTGCTAAAAAGCAAAACATATTACATAGCTAATATATTACTCATTATTAAGTTCTCTCATTAGATCATTAAAAATATAAACTGAAGCTTATTTTCTAAAGTCAAAATTTATGTTTTAATTACGAGATTAAATTCAAATTAACAAAAGCTATTAAGATTTGTTATCAATTAAAGAACCTACTAATAAACATAGGCAACTACTTAATTCATTTAAGAAACATTAATATTTACTGGTTACCCAAATGTCAGGAACTCTTACTCTTCTATGAGTTTGGGAGATATCAGTGAATGAAATTAGACAAAAAACCCTTATTCTCATGGAGTTTAAATTCCAGTGCTCAACTTTGTTTTCCCCTTGGCTCCGTATTTTTTATGTCAAAAAAGGTTTGGGGGACAGATACTGAACCTCTCTTTACAATCACATAAACGGCTAAGACTGTCTTTCAGCGACTCTGAAGAACCACCACAGCAGCCATCCTTTTAAACTACGGAGTAGTAAACACAATTTCCCTCGATCCACTGTCGTCCACTACAAATCGGACTTCAGCTTCCCAATGCACTGTAAGAAATCCTTCAGTTACTAGCACTACTATGGGGGTTCATACTCATTATAATTTTAGGATATCAACAATCATAAAGTCCTGCCTTCTAAGTAAATAGAACTTATTTTTTAATTTTATTCATAAAATAAAAACTAAAAGTTGTTATTAAACCAAAAATAAAGTTCACATCTTCTCAGAGTTGCCATGCCGAGGTAGCGTGAGTTTTTTAATCCAGTACCTAATTTTTTGGCGATGGCATAAACTTCATCTGGTGACTTGGCCACATGTCCCTTGGGAATGGTGACTCCAGCTTCTTGCAACAGCTCCATGCTCATGTACTCATGCAGAGAGAGATTCCTTTGTTGCTGCTGCTGCACTTGGAGTCCATGGTTGCCAAACAATCCAGAACTCCCCAGAACCTGAAGAAGTTGGGGATATATTTACATATGATAGTCATTTGGCAGTCATTCTTATTAAAAACACCTTCTCAAAATACTTTGTTTCTAGAGTACTTGGTTCTTCGTAACTGTAACAAACCTGTTATGCTCAATAAAATGTACCATTCACAGCACCTAAATTACAACATAAAACTAAGAGCTAATCTACCAGATAAATATCAAACATTTCTCATCTGAGCTTTACCACCCTATCTCAGACGAGCTACAGAGCATTTCTACCTCAAGGCCAAATTCGGCAGATCTAAAACTAATCTTATCTTTCCCAACAAACCAAAAATTCGTCCCAACTTTCTTCTCTCCACCATTCCTCCAGCATCCAACAAACTGCCTGGCCCTTGTATGTGATAATCGAATGATTTAACACCATTACTCTTTCATACACTCAAGACTCAGAAGCCTGTACTGGACGTTGTGGTGTGCTGTCCAGTCCTCCCTCCAGGACCACAATGGTCACCGCCCCAGCTGCCGGGAGTGTGGGCTGCTCTCAGCGGGGATGGGAATCGTCCCTTTGCCGGGTACATCCACGCTGTATCCACTGCCCGCCCATTAGTCATGTAGTAGCCACCTTGGTAATCAGATCTACTGCCATGGTAGCACAGCACTTGTGTGCAAGCCACCCTCATTTTACCTAGGGCTGGCCCCAAAGCCTCTGTCCTAAGTGCTAATAAGTATATTGCTATAATTGTTCCAGTGTATTATGTTATTGCTACTCATCTTACTGTGCCTAATTTATAAACTAACTTTATTACAGGTATGCATATATAGGAAAAACAGTACATCTAAGGGTTTGGTACTGTCCGTGGTTTCAGGCATCTACTGGGGGTCTGGGAACACATCCCCCACGGAGAAGGGGAGACTTGTGTATATTTGCATGGTTTCTTTCAAATACTTTTTTACAGAGAATTAGCAGTACACATAGGGTACTGCTGATAGCTTTTATACCACTTGAAAGGTTTTTTAAAATATCTGAAGTATTTCATCCTTTCGTACCAAATTCAACGTGTGACCTTGGAAAAGTTTCCTAGGACCCTGCACTTCCCAGTCCTCATCTACAAAAACAAGGGCACAGACCACGGGGGTCCTTCCAAACTCTGAAGCCACGCTGCTTGACGTGAGGGTGGAAGAGACGTTACTAGGACAATACACCAGGAGTCTGCATACGGAGACACAAAGGCTTACAAAGGAATATCCAAAAAGATAAAGATTATGATTACGATGAAAATATATTCTAAAAACTAGACAGCACCCTGTATGATTCGTAAGAAGAAAGTCCAAGGCCAAAACACATCATGTGTCCTATTAGAAAGCAAACTCCTGAAACTCACTACCTCTAGGCTGAAAGTACCAACAGCTTTCCAAAGAAAAAAACAAGGGTCAAAATCAATTCCTTTATGGCACGTCTGAGGAGTTACTTCTCACAAAGCCAATTACGCCCTTCCACAAGTTTCAACGTTATCAACGTTGAAAAGAATCGGCCAATTCTCACAGCCTGGAAAAAAACTGTAGAGCAGATTAAGCGCACAAACTCTGGGGCCAGACAGTTCTGGAATTACACCTGAGCTGCGACCTTACCTGTTCCTGACCTAACCCAACTTACTCGTCCTCTCGGCGACAGCTGCCCCATCAGCGGCGCTGATGTTAAGGCCTCCCTGCGGTGCTGCGGAAAAACCTAGTGAAAGACTCCGTGCAAAGTGCTCAGCACATACCTGGCACACAGGAAACAGTAACAAACAAACCAAACCAAACCTGTGGCCATGATGCTATAATGTATCCAAAAACGAAGTGACCCAAAAGATTGTTTTCTTACTTCCCCAGCTGGTAACCCGGGGAACATCATCTCACTGCCATAGTCAGCAAACAGCGCAGAACACCACCGCCCTGCGGAGGGAAGCAGCGAACTTCCCTGCCTCGCCCCGGGAAAGCCCAGACAGCAAACACCGCGGTCCCCACCTCCGACAGCTCCCCGGGAACACCAAATACATCTATCTGATGTACTGTCCCCAAAGGGACACGGCACGTCCCTGTCCCCAAAGGGGCCGCGAGAGCCTCGGCCGGCCTTGCTGGGCGGGGAAGAGCAGAAGGGACCGCTCGGCCCCCGCACCTGCCCTCGGACCCCACCCCGGCCCCCCGCCGCCCCCTCGAACCTGGGGGAGCAGCGGCAGCCGGGTCGCCGGGCTCCCCATGGACGGAGGGCCGGAGCCAAGCGACGCAGACGAGAGCCGGCTCGCAGTCCCGGGCGAGCCGCCCGCAGACCCAGCGGGGCACCCGGTGTCAGCCAATGTCACCGATGTCAGCTGGGCCTCGGATCCCTTTCCGCCTGGCCCACCGGAGCCGAGTCGCCCTCCTCGCCCTTCCTCCCACCGACCCTCCAGCACAAGCAGGCTGGGCTCCGTACCTGGGCGGCGGCCCCCAGCGCCCTCCGGGGCGGGTGGCTCCTTAGGGTGGCGGCGGCCAAGAGCCGGCTGCAGAATATGGAGGCCGCCATTTCTGCGTCCGACCCGTCCCCTCCGCGCCTGCGCAGGCGCGGCGAGGGGGCGCCCAGCGCGCAGCTGCTCCGGCGCGCGGCGGCCGGGCCTGGGCTTAACCCGGGGCTGCCGGACGCCCTGTAGAGGGCGAATGCAGAAACTGCTGGGCTCAGGAGAACCAAGACTAGGCGGACTTTGATCTTTGGAACTGGGCACCGCAGCCTCAATATCCGACCTGCGGTCAGAGAGCGCCTGAACCCAGTGAAAGGTAATGAAAGGGCAACGAGCACCTCCACCTGTGTGATCTTAACTTATCTGAGTCTCAGTTGCTTCATCTGTAAGATGATGTGCGTTCAAAGAACAAGTACTGAACCCTGGCCAGGTAGCTCAGTTGGCTGGAGTATCATCAATGTGCGCCAAGGTTGTGGATTCGATCCCTGGTCAGGGCACATACAGCAGTCAACCAATGAATGCGTAGCTAAGTGGAAGACAAATCCATGTTTCTCTCTCTCCTCTCACCCCCTTTCTTTCTCTAAAAATCAATAAATTAAAAAAGATAGTATTATTATACTCTCAAGGGATAAAGAAAAGCGGACATTACTTCTCCTTAAATGAGTTGGCCAAGTGACTTGGGTTGGCCCAGGAGACAAACGTGGCAAAAAGAAGGTGAAAAGTTGCTGCACCCTGGGGTTTGCTCTTTCGCTCCTCGTGAATTCTGCTGCCATGAGAACAAGTCCCGTTACCTTTCTGGATGAGGAGCAACACGCGCTCTATTACTCCTGTTGCCTCCACCAAGAGCCCGCACACACCAGGGAGGCCGTCCTCACCGGACAAACCACCACCACCGACGACAACGGTGCCCGCAGCTCAGACAAGCCGACATGGCCATCCAGCTGAGCCTGAGAATCGTAAGTGAAATTAATCGTTGTTTCCAGTCACCAAGGTTTGGGGTAGTTTGTTATGCAGCAAAAGTAACTACTACACAAGGACAGGAAAGGACTTGGAGTGCAAGCCTGTGTTCAAAGCCCCTGTCCCTCCTAGGAAGCGGTAGTTCCTCCCCAGGATGGAAGAGGGGCCTTGGGAAGTCATGCACTCCATTCATTCATGCAGCGTGCATTTGACAAGTACTTACCGAGTGACTAGGCTAGCACATGTCAGGCGCTCTGCTGTGTTTCGGTTCACTGATTTGGACTAGGAAATATCCTCCGTCATAAGAGCTTACAGAATCATGGTCCGAGGAAAAGAAGTAATAAATGAACTAAGAATGTATTTAAGTGTGGTGAGAGATAAAAAGAAAACCGACGTAATCGTGTAGAAGAAACGTGTAGAGTGGGAGAAAGAGAAAGGATTAGGGCAAGGGCTAAAGTTTATGTAGGTTTGTCAGGGGAGCAAGAAGTCCTTTCTAATGAAGTTGTGCTGATTAAGCTCCCCAGGAAATAGGGATTTAGGGGTGCAAAAGGTTTGCCAGAGAGTAATACGTCCTGAGAAAAAGTGAGAGAGAAACGTTGGGCAGGGATACCATCAAACGAATAACCTCACCGGAGGCCAAGCCCAATAAGGAGCTCTGGGGCAGAGACTGCCTGTTAGATGAACTCTGCGTGGGGTGAAAATGACTTGTACCACTGACTGGAACAAATCATTGGCTGGGGGGCGCCATGAGAAGAATGTGATCTCGGTTGAAACACTAAGGGAAGGGCCCTGAGGGTGCCTGCAGCTGGTCAGTGTTGGCTGACCACACTCCTCACAACTGGGCAGTGAATCCTTTCTCTCCTTCATGTGCTTTCATATACATGTGCATATACACACATACATGTATATAATATATATTCACTGTTACATATATTAAATATACATTCGTATATAATTAAATTTCATATATAAAAATTTCATGTGCTTTTATACGAGTCTGTCCAGAAAAAGTCCAGCCATTGTTAATATATGGAGAAGGGTTTGCACGACTTCAGTGTAACCTGGCAGCCAAGGAGAGTGGGCTGGAATGCGCATGTGTGAACAATGACGACTTCACTGTCCTAGTCAGTGGGGGGGGGGGTAGACGCCGTTGAGTGAGCGTATGTACTGTGTGGCCATCACAATCAAACTGACTGAGCAGGTAGAGCAACAAATCTGCATCCAGTTTTGCATTAAGCTTGAACATTCCTCTGTGGAAACTATTCAGATGATTCAGATGGCTGCAGCTATGGGCAACTGGTGATTGGCAGCTTCATCACAACAACACACCCACTCATGCATCACATCTTATGCAGTTTTTGCTGAAACATCAAATCACCCAGGTGACTCAGCCCCCCCACAGCCCAGATTTGGCACCCTGCAACTTCTGGCTTTTCCCAAAACTAAAATCACCTCTGAAAAGGAAGAGATTTCAGACCATTGATGAGATTCAGGAAAATACGATGGGGCAGCTGATGGCGACTAGGAAAACTGTATGCAGTCCCAAGGTACCTACTTTGAAGAGGACCAGGGCATCATTGTCCTACGTACAATGTTTCTTGTATCTTGTATCTTCTTCAATAAATGTGTCTGTTTTCATATTACATGGCTGGATACCTTCTGGACAGACCTCGTACACAGTTACATAAAATTAACCATTTTTAAGTGTACACTTCAGTGGCATTAAGTACATTCGCATTGCTGTTCACCACCCACCTCTAGAGGTTTTTCACCTTCTATAACTTAAATCACGTACCTCCTCTCCCCCACCCCCTGGAAACCACTATTCTGTTTCTGTTTCTGTGAATTTCACCACTCCAGGGTTCAGACAAGTGTGCAGTCACTCAGTAGTTTTCTTTCCACATCTGGCTTCCTTCACTTACCAAAATGTCCTCAAAGTTCATGCTTATTGTGGTGTCAACGTCTCATTCCTTTTTAAGGCTGAGTGATACTCGGTTGTATGCATATGCCGTATTTTGCTTATTCATCCATCCGTAGCTGGAGGAAAAACTACAAAGATTCTGATGACTTAGTTTGGGAAATAAGCGATCATTTTTCTATTACATTCTTTCAGTCAAGAACGTTACTAAGGCTAGCCCAGTTTCAAAGGAAAGGAGATTAAATTCCACTTCACAATGGAAGGAGGAGCCAACAATTTGGCCAGTATTACCTGTAATCTACCACAGGCTGATACCTGTCTGATATAGTCATTTCAGAGCGACAAAATTCGCATTTTTCTTAAAGCAATGCAAGGAGACCAATCTGTTACTCAGTTTCCACGCTCACAGTAGGGCTGTGACACAGGGCAATGTGCTGGCCAGTCAGACCTTGGTGTCTTTCTTAAGAACACGAAGGACTAGGGCTGGGCCATAAATTATAGATTGGAAAGAACGGAAGAGGGTGGCCTTTTCCTTCCTGCCCCTTAGGAATAGTTGTAGGTGACATGTCAGGTTTGCTTCTCCGTGATCTTCGGCCAGGAGGAGGAAGCTTCCTTTGATGAGTGTGGGCAGTGTTGGAAGCAGGGGAGGTTCCTTTTGTTCCAGCCTTGTCACACCTCCCACTGGGGGCTCTGAGAGGAGGTGGCCTTGAAAGCCCCCCGAAACAAAGCGCTCTTGGTAACATGGTATGGCCTGGTGGGGGTGGGGAGGGGATTCTTTGCCCCCCTTGCTTCCTATGTGTGGATACCACATTCCCCGCCTGTCTGGCCCCCCAGGGCACCAGATGGGTTGAAGGAAACGGTCTCCTCAAAGCATTACAAAGAGCACGACCCCAAATACCTGAAGATCTTAAGTAAAAAATGAGAAGAAAGCTGACTGACAGGCCAGCCATTTGAGCCAAGACAGACTAATCGTGATTTAATGATTCCAAATTGTTAGACTAGACTGTTTGAATCAGACTGAATGTTTAATGAAGTCTTCACAGACCCACACACCAACCAGTAACAGAGTTTTGTGTGAAAAATCAGACTTCTTAAAAACAGGAAGGAAGAAAGAAAAAGAGAAAAAAATAGAAATAGAGAAAAAAAATTTATTTATTTATTTATTTATTTATTTATACACCTGAATTGCAATGTGAATCAAATGTTTGATTCTGCTCTAATACATACCAAAGCATCCTAGATAAAGCCACAGGTAAGTTCCTGAGTTTCATACAGCTTCAAACACCAAACTGAGGGACAGGCTGGAAGGGAAGAGAAAGAGATGCTGGGTGAGTTCACACCAGAAGCTTGGGTGGGGCATACGAACTGAGCCCACCCCACTGGCACAGGGCTGCCAAGGGTAGTGTGGGCACAGGAAGGAATCCAGCTATTGCAGCTCTTCTCCAAATCAGCCTCCTGAGAAGGAGGTAGTGGGTGAAGGAAAGAGAAATTAGACAGCATCTACGTTAACTGTATCCTTCCATCTTAGGTTATAAGCTAAGTATTAGAATTATCTTAAGGAGAATGAAGGGAGGCGCACTTCCTAATTCATTTCTAGGACTATTCTTGGCTTTAGTGTTAACTGTGAAGTAGTATCAGACAACCTTAGGGAAAAAGCTGACTCAATACTAATAAACACACAGAAGAGGTATGGAAAATAAAGAGATAAGTTACCACTAAAATAAGAAAGTTTTGGAGCCAGACAAAATAGCCAGTTTGGGGGAGCTGGCACCCTCCAGGCTGAGTGTGCAACATTTCTATGTGAATGGGAGGGAGGAGAAGGGTGCTGTTGGGCAAAGACCTGGAGCTGGGCAGGGGAGGCCCCCAGGTCGGGGGAGCCTCCCCTTCAGCTGGGAATCTGGATAAACTAGGAGGAGAAGTGACGGTAAGAAACTCTCGCTGATTCTAATGCTGCAGCAACTCGGGATGTAACCTGTTCCACCAGCTGAGAACCCTGCAGAAGGGAAATCTGATATGTGGACTCTCCAGGTAGAGTTTGTACCATCTGAGCGGGCTGATTTATACTTCTGTAGGGTTCATAACCTCATCTTGGTGCCTTTTTCCTCTCCGAAACACGCGCATTTCGAGTGAATCATGCTACCTTTCTACATACAGCATGAAACTTTGGGGGCGGGGATTGTTCTCTAGTTTGCTTAATTACACCGAAACTGTTTTGTTACACTCTCGAGGAGAGAGCTTTCATTGAAGTCTTCATTTATTAGGCACTTGGGTCTTAATCACCATCCTGACTCCAGTGGGCACTGAGATCAAAGGTGTGCTCCTTGACCTCAGTGTTGCTCTCTGTTCTTCGTTCCTTTAATGCAAGGGCAGACCCCAGCCTCACCCAGCTCTCTGAGGCACAGTGAAGACCAGGCCCCAACACATAACCAGACTCTACTGGAGGCTTCGGATACTAAAATGAAATTACAATGCAATGAAGAAAAACTTTAAACCGGCTGCCGAATGTGATTTCTGAATGTCATAGGCTGACTTTCCTTACCCTCCCACTTCAGCCCCTGACGTCCTACTATGTTTTAGGAGGAGCCTGCTCTCCCTGACCAGAATTCCTGGACCATGAACATCATCCTCCGGAGCTCAGGCTCCCCAGCCCCTTTAAGACCTTGTGAGAGGAGGAGCCTGCTTCCCCCTGAGTCTAGCACCCCAGGGAACGTGGCAGTCAGCAAGGATACAACCCCACCCACAAGGAGGAGAGCTGCTGACAGCTCAGCTTTGCCCTGTCTCCACCCCTCCGCTGCTGTTGCGTCTCCACTTTCTCTTTCTGCAAGTCCACATTGCACTTTTTTTTTTGCTTCATTTTAAAGCCAGATTTATTGAGGTTTGCCATACATAGAGTAAAATTCACCCATTTTAGTGCACAGTTCTTTGAGTTTTGACAAACAGGTCACCACGTCCCTGTTATCAGTCAAGAGGAAGAGCAATTCCTTCACCCCCCAAATCCCTCAAGTCCTTTCATAGTGAACCTTCAGCCTCAGGTAAATACTGCCCTGTTTTCTGTGTCTACAACGAACCTGTGTCGATTCCACAACATCACATAAATGGAATCATACAGCAGATAGTCTGTTATATCTTGTTCCTTTCACTTAGCATAATGAAACTGAGATTCATCCATGAATAAAGACAGTTACTTCTTTCTTTCCAAGTTAACTATCATTATTGATTTTTCTTGATTTTATTGGTTGCACAAACTAGCACCTCCAGAAATATGACTAAAAGTTCTGAGAGTGGGTGTCCTTGCTTCTCTCATACCTTAGTCTCTCATCACTGTATTAGTTTGCTAGAGCTGCCATAACAAGGCACCACACAACAAATTTTTTTTTCTTACAATGTTGGAGTCTAAAGTCTAAGATCAACTATGGATGAGTACTGAAACTTGTCAATATTTTCCTGCATCTATTAAGATGATTATGTGCTTCCTTTTTCCATCTGTTAATATGGTAAATTACACCGATTGACTTTTCAAATTCTAAGCCAAACTTGTATTGCTGGGAATAAAGAGAGATGCTGTAACACGGGTTAATTAATCTTCATTTACTACAAAATGCAGAATAAACATATTTCTTTTCAATATGTAAACAAATATAAAAAAATAACAGTCCAAAGAATCGAAAGTGGGTGGAAAAAGGACTGGAGGGTAAGACTGCTCGTTTCGCCATTCTTTCTTGTACCATTCATTTGACCGTTGTAAATTATGTGCACATTATTTTGGTAGAACTAAAACAATTTACGTTATTAAAAAAATTCTCACGAGGGAGAATTTTAGTTTAATTACAGTTCTGACTCAGCTGGGATTTTCTGTTGGTTCAAGGCGTGAGAACTGGAACAGTCTCTTTTTTCTCTCCTGAATAGGTCACAAACTCCCAGAACAATTTATTGTTTAGAACTATTTCCCCCACGATTGTCAATACTGTTGGTGATATTAGGGTGTTTCTACACTATGTGTCCTTACCCTGGTACCACACTGATTTGCGCTCTAGTGGAATGAGTTCACTGTGGTGGAGAAGGTCAAAGAAAAAATAGGATATGCAAAGGCACAGGTTTGTGAAAGCAGGTGGCTGGGGTATGCACCGTTTGCAGGAATCTGCGAGTAAAGAAATGTCGAAAGCGTAACAGTGGGTGGCGTTAGAAAAAACGAAACGCTGGAAGACACCAGGTGAGAAGGAGACCCGGAGTACCAAGGTCAGCTGCAGAGGCAGGCGGAGCCCGCGCCGGCTCAGGACGCGATTGGTGGCGGCCTTGGGGGCGGGGCCAACGTCACTACGCAGCGGCTCGCAGAATCCTCGCGCGTTATGAGCGCCGGCACCGACTCGCGGGCGCGGCGGCCCGGAGTCGGGGTGGGAGTGGTGGTGACTAGCTGCAGGCATCCTCGTTGCGTCCTCCTGGGAAAGAGGAAAGGCTCGTTCGGAGCTGGCAGTTTCCAACTTCCTGGGGGTCACTTGGAGTTCGGGTAAGCAGCCCCCCGCGGCCGAGCCGGGAAAGGCGGAACACGCTGGGGCGGACGAGCTCTTGCGCTGCGTGCGCGACGCTGCGTCCTTTCTCGCTCGCTGCTCTGTGGCTTCCTGCGGGGCTCTGGGCCGCGGGGATGCCGGCCGACGGGGGGCGCACATCTGGACCAGGGTGGGAGAAGGGTGCTCTCGCCCACTCAGCCCTTGCATCTCTGCGCCTGCCCTGCCGCGGCTGGGAGTTGATTCGTGAGATGTGTTTTCCTTGGTGCTTACCCAGAAAAGACACAAAGCGGGTATTTGTAAACCTCGAGCAGTCCAGCGTGGTCAGTCAAAAGATTTTCGAGGTTTCCTGGTGATTTAAACGCACGCGGGTGTACTTACTGGTGCCTGCCCGCGTACGTCCAGTTGCAGGCTAGTGAAACTCTCTGAGCCTCAGCTTCCCCATCTTTAAAATGGGGAAGGAGGGCGAAGTACTCTCGCAAGACCTCTGCGCTTTGGCATGCTGTGATTGGAGGATACATCAGACTGACAGAGAAAATTGGACGGTTAAGAGGCAGTTCTGCCTGGGATTGGGCCAAAAGGTGCATTCTGAAGTGGAGAATACGGTTCGAGTTAATAGCAGGCAAACGACATCTACAGCGTTCAGACCCAGGGCTTGTTTTTCCTTTAGTATCAAAAGTTCCAAACCTACGTAAAAGTAGAGGAAATAGTGAATACGAACCCATCGTTCAGCTTGTTCTTGTCTCTGCTTTACTGCTCCCCAAAACAGACACACACACCCCTTGTTTTCCAGACCATTTCAAAGGACATCTCGGAGATCCTATTATACCACCCCGAAACAGTTAAGTATGTACCTGTAATAAACTTTTAAAAACAGAGCCACGCAGCTATTTTCACACCTCACAAAATAATTCTTTAATAGCATACCCAATCTGCCGTTTTCCCCAATTGTCTTGAAAGTTTCTTTTTACTATCTTGCACCAATGGAGATCACACGAAGGGCGCGTGTTGCCTGTGGTTAATAAATTTTTTAAATCTCTAACCCTAACATTCCCCCCAGGCTATGTTGAAGAATGTGGTCCACCTGTTCCTTGTAAAGTGGTAGTTAGAAGTAGGGGCTTGATCCTGGTGCCTTTTCATCAGACTGTTCTTTATAAACTGTGGGACTCTTACGATCTTCCAGCACATGGAGTTTTTAAAAGTCTTCACAACTTTAGTTTTTATTTTTTTAAATCTGTATATTTTTAAATTGATTTTAGAGAGGAAGTGGAGGGGACAGAGAGAGAGAAACATCGATTTGTGGTTTCACTTATTGATGCATTCATTGATTGCTTCTTGTATGTGCCCTCCTGACTGGGAATCGAACCCACAACCTTGGTGTATCGGGAGGACGCTCTAACCAACTGAGCTACTTGGCCATGGTGGTCTTCAGAGTTTTAAAAAGCATCAGTAAGTTTATCACTTTCAGGGAATTAAGATGAGCCATCAGTTAATACATACCCACAGTAAGGAGCAAATAGTGTATATAGACACACCATATTAGTTAGTCTGTTGTCGGCGGGCATTAGCCAACCTTAGATCACAAATGAAGCACTGGTCTAACTAGTGTATAATTGCTAGAGCAAAGGCTAGTGGTAGCAATCTCAATAACACAAGATGATGTTGGAGTCTTGACTAAATATCGACTGATAAGAGCCAACTTTGAACTTCAGTGAGCTTTTTACTAAGTGCTAGATACAGTCTATGCTAAGCTCCTCACACAGAAGCTTTTACTTATCTGTGTGTAACTGGTGTGCTGAGTGAGCTAAACCTGATGGGAAACGACCAGGTAATGGCTTAAGTTCCTCCTCCCATTGTCTTCAAACAGGATTTATCTTTCCCATTGCTGCTGCTTCCGCTGTGTTTCCTGCGAAGTCGACTGTTTTCCTGTCTCTTGATTATAAAAGTAAATCACATTTTGGCTGTTGTGATCCACTTCCAAGCATTTCTCTCTCCCTGTGGAGGGGAGAGGGGATGGGCCCCTGATTCGCTTTCCCCACCTCCTCCTCTTCTCCTGTGTCTGGGCTCCGTCCTTCTGCGGTGAGTTGGGGAAGAGGGGGCGCAAACCCTTCCCAGGCCCGGTGCTGCTGTCACCCATCCCTGCTGCCTGCTGGGAGCAGGGTCACATGTGTGCTGGCTTTCTCGGGCTGTGCTTCTTGGTTGTCTGGAAGCCTTCCAGGGACTTCTGCTCTGCACAGCTCTCTGACGTAGGGGAGTG
Organism: Desmodus rotundus; assembly: GCF_022682495.2. Lineage (NCBI taxonomy): Eukaryota > Metazoa > Chordata > Mammalia > Chiroptera > Phyllostomidae > Desmodus > Desmodus rotundus. The sequence goes on along the minus strand of NC_071399.1, from coordinate 89,964,119 downwards.
ACTCATGGTGGCACTGGCCCCCCTCCACTGGCTCCTGCTTTTGGCACGCCACCCTGCATTTGCTTTCTGCTGGGGTCCCCAGCAGTCTGCCTGGCCCAAAAGGAATCCCCAGTGGGAGTAATGCTTTCGCTGCTGCCCGTTTCCCTTGCTCAGCCATTGTGGGCCACTCTGGCCAGTCTCCTTCCTTCCAAGTTTCCCAAGTGGGAGTGAGCAGCAGCCTGTATGTTCACAACCCTGCAGAGGTCATGTGTATCTGAGAGATACACACCCTTACAAAACACACGTTGTTACCAAACCGACAGCTTAAATGTCATGGTGTAACATGAGTCACGTACGACCAGACATGACCTTGAACCTATGCACCCGATATAGGTAACAGTATTTGAGGAAAGAGTTTGTATGTCTCAGATCAGCCATGACCTCCGCAGGGACAAGCATCCCTACACACCAAAGGACACATTGCAGACTTACCTGAGAGCTGTTACTCTCCCAGCCCCTCTTCTCTGAGGCGTTGATGTGGGCCAAGAATTTCCATGCCTCGTCACGCGTGTCTTCAGCAGGGCTGCGACACAGCAGTATCTCCTCCTTGGGAGTTGCACCCCATCTCTAGGACTAACTCTCCTGGAGCACCCCTCACTTGGTTTGGGGGCAGAGTTGGCCCCACATCAGCAGGAAGGGAAACATGCCCACCAGGTAGAAAACCCACAACTTTCTTCCCTCCCAGAGACCTCCTGACTCTGTGTGGACAGGGTAGGGTGGGCGCTCTGGGGGCCTCAGCAAGCCCGTGAGATCACGTGGCACCTTTTGCTCTTCTTCTGTCCGCTTGGGAATTTGGAGGGATTGTTCTCCATTGTGAGGCTTGGATTGCAATTCTGAGGCTCCAGGAGAAAACGTAGTCCCCGTCCTGATAATACACAGGCAGCAAGTCCGTGAGACACTAATGGACTTGCTAGACAAGTCCGAACTTGAGACACTATCATTCTGGGGTTTTTTTTTTACATTATTCTGTTTTTACTTGTCCCAGGTAGAGAGAGAGAGACTTCAGACTCAAACCTGGGTCTAGCTGACTTCAAACGCCGTGCTCTGAATGACAGACTGAACCGCCTCCTGGTCGCATGCGGCTTCCAGGTGTCGGAACTAGTGCTGAGCTGGCTACAGGCTTCCGTTCTGTCTTCAGATGACTAGACACAGGGGACACAGAATGTGTAGGAACTACTGTTTCAAGGCAGGGACCAACTCCAGTTCCTTTTGCTTTCCACCAGAAGTTTCTACCCAAGAAATTCTGGCAAAAAAATAAGGTAAGTAAATGGAATCGGATACAATGGAGTGTTTCTGTTTTCCAGAGAAAGCTGGGAAGAATGTGCTCGGAGGGAGACCTGGGAGGAAGCAGCTCTTCGCCTGAAACACGTCCGCTTTGCCTCGGTTGTGAACTCTTTCGTGGAGAAAGAGAATTACCATTATGTCACCATATTAATGAAAGGAGAGGTGGACGTGACCTATGACTCAGAACCTACGAATGTCGAGCCCGACAAAAATGAAAGTAAGAGAATTCTGTATGATGATGCCTTTTTTTTTTTTTTTTTTTTTTGTGGAGAGTCTGTCATCTGAAGGAATATTATGTTACATTGCCCAATGAGGAGAATTACATCCTCTTCGCCTAGAAATGTAAATCTACTCAAACCTGGCGTCAGGAGGCCAGAGCGGGACAGAGAAGGGGCCTGGTTTGCATTTTGACTCTTCCAGTTAGGACTTTGTGACCGTGGGCGAGTCAGTGCGTTATCTTCTCTCTGCCGCCTTTCTTGTCATTGTAACAGGGACTGACTGCATCAGGCGGGCTGCTGTGGGGGAAAAGGAGTTACTGCATTTCAGAGTCTGGTGGGCACAGGAAGCAGTAAATGTTAGTTTTATGATGAGTGTTTGGTTTTGTTTTGCTTTTTACAAACTCTGATCTTAAACAAAACATTCACTGTGCCTTCTTCCTGAGCTTTCTCACCTGCACGAGAGAGGTAACGACTTCCTTGTGTAGGGAGTGGCCAGCCAGCCAGAATAGTTGTGACCTTGGCGTTGGAGGGAGGGCCCTGACAGCCCGCACCGTAGTGCCTGGTCTTTATTATTTACTCCGTGTTCAGCGCGGTTCTTGGGGCTTTGCGTGTGTCATCTCTCTTCAGATTTCATAAACAGAAAAGGAGCTGCAGAGGAAAATAGCGAACTCGACGAATAGGTTATTTGCCATGTGACACTTTGCTCAAGTGGCCTTATACTGGGCCCACCCTGTAAATACTTAATTTCTTTTCTAATGTGGGATACTCTCTTTATTCAACAAATCCTGTGTGCCAGACACTGGTGTAGGCAGGCACTGCAGAACCGGTGGTGTATAGAATAAAGTCCCTGGACTTGACCTTTAGCAGCGGGAAAGGCAGCAAATCAGCAGGTATTTTATGATAGTAACAATAAGGATGAAGAAGAAAACGCTGTGTAAGAGAGGGGGGCCGGTGGCCAGGCGGGGCCTCAGGGAAGGGGCTGTGTAGACAGAGGCCTGGAGGAAGTGCTGTTTATGGAAAAAATAAATCACGTCTGACTGTTTCAGAGATGGGTTTGATTGAATGAACCCAAGGGCGTGTTCTAACCGAAGGTCTCTCGAGTCATATGAATATTTTAAACAAAATAACTTTTGATGGGAGAGACCTGGTTCTTCCAGCTGACACATGTAAAGAATGACGGATCAGCAAATCTGTTACTGTGAAGTCAGTTTATTAGTGATCTGTTCCCGTGGAAGAGAATGGGACTGGGTAGAGTGGGGGTGAAAGGTGAAGTTTCAGGGCAAAGCAGGGCAGCAAAAGTAAGAGCGACTGAAGACCAGGGTGGCCAGAGGCCAGTGGCCCGGGAGCCAAGAGCACCCCGAGCCCCCAAGGGAGAGAGTGAGTGCTTTGTTCTGAGGACGTGGTGGAGAGGGGAAAAAAGTTACATACTGATTGACGGGTAAATGTGGTGCCAGCTTTCCTGGGGGAATGTGAGTACCCAGACTTAGGTATGTGTGGGGTCTGTTAGCCCGAATCCTTATCTTGCTCCGGACTCCATTTGTTCATCTTGTGTAAAACAGATAGTTAATTAAAGTTGGGGCACTTTCTACAGTTATTTATGGGCTCTTTCTGTAAGCATCAGGGACTCCCTCGTAAAACAGATAGTAACCAGAGGTAGATGATTAACCAGAGTTGTTTTGTGGGCTGCTGCTCTGGGCACCGGGGACCCTCTCTTGCTTTCCAGGCCCTGAGACAAAAGCACAGTTTCAAGGCTTTCTTTCCCAGGTAGTAGAAACGCTACATAGAATTTCAGGGACTTTCCTCTTTCTTGCTAGCAGAGTGTTTCTTGTGATGTTGGAACACCTGGCAATGTTATCAGACCAGGCTCAGGACTGCTGAGTTCTCATGTGAGACATGTCTCCTTCCTCCTCCCTGCCTCAGTTTACTGTTCATTCTACCTAAGTGGTAAAGGCCGTTTCCTGGCAACCAGGACGCCAGACACTGGCTGGTAACAGCAGCGCAGTCTCAGGGTTCTTCCTGTGCTGTCTCCTGCTTCATAACTGCTTGGAATCCCCTAAACTGAACTAGCAGAGTGTGAGCTGAGCCGTTTTACTCACAACACCTCAGACACCAAGTGGGTGGGTTTTTACTCATGCCAACGAGTTCTCCAACTCTGCAAAAGCCAACCGGCTGGCCTGCAAGGCAGTTCAGTCCGGACCCAGCCTGTGCAGTTACCCCCAGACCCCAAAAGCTAAGAGCTTGGTTGCACAGACTGCCCCCACTTCAAACACCATGCAGAAGGACTGGCTGCCTGTGATTTTGATCACGTGACTATATATCAGTGCTTCCCACAGCCCCTTTGCCAGGGTCAACAATTTGCTAAAGTGGCCCACAGAGCTCAGAAAAACACTTCACTTACATTACCTGTGTATTGTGAAGGATATAACTCAGGAACAGCCAGATGGAAGAGATGCACGGGGCGAGGTGTGGGAGAGGGGTGCGGAGCTTCTGTGTCTCCCTCCCAGTGTCTGGGTGTGCCCACCAACTCGGAGGCTCTCCAGGCTGAGTTGTGTGGGACTTTTACGAAGGTTCCGTCATGTAAGAACTTAGGATGGATCCCGTGACTGTCCGTTGGTGGTTAACTCAATCTCAATTTCCCCTTCTTTCCCCTAAGGTGGGGTTGGGGGTGCGGCTGAAAGTGCCCTGTCCTCATGTCTTGGCCTGTCTGGTGACCAGCCCCTACCCTGAAGCTGTCTAGGGGTCCCCGGCCACCAGTCCTCTCATTAGCATCAACGTAGGTGTGGTTGAAAGGGGTATTTTATGAGTAAAAAAGATGCTTCTCTCATCTCTACTGCTCAGGAACGTACAGAGCGTTCAGGAACTCTGTTCCAGGGAAAAGGGGTGAAGACCACGTGTGTATTTCTTATATCGCTTGTCACACAAAGCAGCACCCCAAAAGTATCCAAAAGCCTTTGGTTGGCCTAAGGTGAATTAAAATTGTTCACGCCTCAAGGAGTGGAAGGCCGGAGACGTAGGTAAGAAAGGTGCCCGGTTTATTGGCGGTATTCTCTACAAGTCCCTCCTACCTCTCACGTCCCCAGGTATCCCAGATCGAATGAGGGGCTGGAGAGGAGAGAGCCCAGGACATCAACAGTGCAAACAAAAACCAATAGTCTGGACATTCGGAAGCTGTGGAGAGAAGCAGTTGATTAAGTGGCCTTTTAATATTAAAGTAAAATTTAAATATGCCTATTTCCATTTTAGTATTTTTGGTAGGACTCTGTTTACTTTTTGTGAAGCAAAATATATTGCAGGTAACTGAACATGTAAACATTAGTTTTGAGGTGTAATGTATTCAGGTCATCAGCACAGGTTACTGTTATTTTAAGATAGGGCCCTCAGCTTGAAAGAACATTTCCTTATTTTCATCTTTCCTATGGGCAGAATGTCCTGAGACTAGAAGAGACGAATGTGATAGAATCTGGAATCGTTTTTTATGCTCGCATGCTTCTCGAGAAGCAGACGTGGAATGGAAGGCGTTCGTTGGTAGAGAGGGTGCAGAGGAGGAAGCACGGAAGGCCCCATTGGCTGACAAGCCTCATTTGGCGAACCCCGGTGCACATCAGGGCTTCTCACCTTGCCCTCCTGAGCTGCAGGCCTGGGGTTCTAGTTGCTGTCTAGATTTCCCCCCTGGTGCTCAGAATGCATCTCAAAGGCAGCTCAGCAGCTCCACTTCAAATCATACTTCTCTTGCTTTAACGACCCTACAAAGAGCAGGTATTTTGGCTCACTCACCTGTGACTCTTTGGGGCTGACACTGGCCTGGCTCATAATCAGCGTCAGAATGTGGTGAAGAGGGAACAGGGCAATGAGGTGCAAGCACACCTGTTTCCGCAAGGTTCCTGACATGGCAGCTAGACTGGCCCACTTTTTAAATGACCTCCAAGAGATCACTCTTCTACTTCATGAAGTTCTGTATTGAGTTTTTGGTATTATTGTATGGGTTGTTTTCCTCCTAGAATATCATAATTTTTTAATTTAAAAATATGTTTTAATCCTCATCTGAGGACACGCTTATTGATGAGAGAGAGACATTGATCAGTTGCCTCCCACTCACGCCCCGACTGGGTATTGAACCCACAGCCCAGGTGTGTGCCTGACCGATACTCGAACCCGCAACCTAGTGTGTGTGCAGGACGACTGAGCCACTCCGTCAGGGCTGGAATGTTGTAGTGTTAAGTAGTTTCTATATGCTTTGTGGCTCTTTTTTCCTTGTGTGTAACTTTATGAGCGCGTCCGTCTTCATTGTGTTGACTCTGACATGCTAATCACCTCAAATCAAGGGGCGTGGTTTCATAAGTCCCAAGGTTACTGGCACCAAGTCAGAGTTTGTCAGAAACGCCTGTTCCTTTCTGCATCCCTTAGTAAGAATATAGCAGAAATTACTTTTACTTTTTTCCCAGTTGAAAGCTCTGGTTGATAACCAGCTGCACCCTGACCAAGGGGCAGGGGCTCAGTGAGGCTTTGCTTTATTTGTGACGCAGAGATGCAGTGTCTGCCCCTGCTCACCAGGTCCTGGATCTCGGAGCCCTGATGCGGTTTACCCGTTAGCGCAGCTTCCCTCCACCCGTCTGCCCCAGCCGACTGATTATCGTTAGGGGTCAGCCAGACACTTCCTTTTCTAGGAGATGGGGTCAACTTTACCGACAGCTCTCCTGAGACTCAGTCAGTTCAGCACCTTCCCACACTTCCTGGGGCAGTCTCTCCCCTGTGTGTGTTAGTTTGTGGTCAGCTGCTCACCAGCCCTTCCTGAACTTACTCCAGTTTCATGGACTCTGCCCACCCCCCAATCCCCCCCAAGTAAACTACATACTTGGGTTTTCTAGGCAGAGAAATAGTTAATGGCAGAAGCAGTACTGACACGTAGGTCCATTCATGCAGTCATAAAGGAACTTACTTAGAGCACGGAATGTACAGCTTAGTGTCATACATGCACTCACCCGTCACGGGCATCTGTGCTTCCATGTGACTTACATGTAAATCACCAAAGAAAATTCCATTCTCTAGAATCAAGCGGTGTGATCTCATCAGCCCTGAGGTTACTAGCACCAATCAGAGCTGATTTCTCTAGGGTTTCACATATTTTACAACTAATAGACACTGCTATGTCGTTCTTGCCTCAATAGTTTTCAAAACCACGAGTCTCCTCTGTGTTTGGCCCCGAGTATTCTTTCCTCTCTGTAGAGCTTCTGCTGCTGGTTTGAGAGATGCAGGGAGCGGAGGCCTGTTGTGACCTTGTAGGTGAGGAAACCTGTTACTGTGGCCTGGCCCCTAGTGTATCAAGCTCTGTGCACTTGGTTTAGTGCAATGTCCAGATGGAAGTAGAATCACATGAAATCTGGGCTTCACCACAAAGTGGGCCTTGTAAACTCACCTTCACATTCAAGTGACGGCATGTTTTAAATGATCACCATTCTCTTCTCAGATCTTCATTCTAGACGCAAACCTGTTTGTGAGCCACGCTAACTGCATAGCACCCCTACGGCACTCTCACCAGTAGCAAATTATTTTTAAGTTTAATTAACTTTTTAAGTTTAGGTTAACTTGCCAAAATGAATAACCTTTGTTTCCTTTCAACTAAATAGACCTGGTGTCTGTTTTTCAGGTTGGGAGTGGGTTCCTTGGGAAGAATTTCCGCCACCGGACCAGCTTTTCTGGGCGCTGCGCTGTTTGAAGGAGCAAGGCTACAACCCCTTTAGAGAAGATCTGGACCATCTGGTGGGCTACGGAGGGAATCACCCGTGGATGGACGAGACTACCTGACTGAAAAAGACCAGACAGAGTAAGGTCCCGTCGGAGAATGAAAAGTGTCTATTTCAGAACAACTCCATTTTATCCAAACAGTTCCATATCGTTGCCGGTTTCTTTTCTGTCTCTTAATGTACCTGCACCCTTCAGTGCTTGTGGAAAGCGTTCCGGGAGTATGTTCCGATTGTATTCCGTGAGTGTACAGAGGAGTTGTCCCGAGGCCACGTGACATGTGACCCTGTACTGGAATGAATGTAAAAGCAGACTTCAGAATCCAGCCCTCCTCTATTAATATGAACCAGACATTAAAGAAGTGTGTAAAAATGCGAGACAGTGCCACTCTTCTGTTGTCTTTGTTTCATTATTTTTCATGAAAGTTACTCATGTGAACCTGAGATGAGTTTTGTTACTTATAAATGAATTAACAAAAAGTTCTTACCCTCTTTTAGAAGATAAAGAATGGCAGTGTGAGCCTTTGAGAAACCTGCCAAGTGCGATCACTAGTTTAGCTGTACACAGTGCAACTCTATACAACTATATACTGTGCAGGCACAAGCCAGAATTCTACTAGTAACGTATAAGATGCAACCAGATTTACAGAGATAATTTTCTAAGCTACACCGAAGGGAGTTTAAATTAAAATAACAGTATAAGGAGTACAAATAAATTAGTTTATTTACAGAAATTATAGTAATTACAAATAGTACAAATTGAAGCAATTTCTCCTGTTCTGTTGACAGAAGCCGACAACCTTCACCTTTTCTTTTTAACTTCACTGACTTTAGAGAGAGAGGAAAGAGTTTGGGGTTGGGGGAGAGAGAAACCGAGCTGTTGTTCCACTTAGTGATACACTCACTGGTGGATTCTTGCGTGTGCCCCGACCGGGGAGCGAACCCACCTCCTCTGTGTACCAGGACCACGCCCTAACCGACCGAGTTACCTGGCCAGGGCACAACCTTCACTTTCAAGGAGGATTTTTGCTATCTTGACGTGATGCACATTCAGTGATCTGCCGCCTTTTCTAAATAATTCCAGGAGGCCCACTAGTGACAGGTACACGGGTCATTTCCCTGAAAGCTTGCCCCAGAATGACCACACGCAAGTCCAACACAGCTGGAAGAGAGCAGGGCAAGGCCGCACTGAACTGAATCATCTCTTTCCCCCCAGCAGTAAATTCGGATTATCCTCTAAATAGTCACCCAATGACTTAGAACTAAAATCATGATCTTTGCTTTAAACAGAAAGCCCACTGTGACTTTCCATGGGGCACAGTTCCCCAACAGCCAGTATCGCGGGGCTCTTTCCCCTGGCTGGCTGCTGTGGGGAGACCCTCCCGCAGCACTCAGCCCCGAGCGCTGTTCAGTCCGAGTCGCTGCTGCTGCTCGAGGAGTCCGTGGACATCACCTCCACATCGTCTTCGTTCTCTTTGTTGTGCCCCGGCGGCTCCAACAGGAAGTCGCTGCTGTGGTTGGGCGGCAGCATGTTCATGGCCATGTCACCTGACTGCCAGGGGTACTGTGGCGCAAGGACATCTGGAGGAGAGAGAAGCACGCGTAAGGACCTCTCCCCATCATCACCTAATTCGAGGTGCCTCTTTCCTCCGCGCAGGTGTTTGGAGGCGCAAGCCTAGAGGCCCCACCCCGACCACAGCCTGCGAGCCACCCTGACGAGCAGTCTCGGCGTGGCTGCTTCCGGGAGGCATTTCCAGTTTGGTCCTGGCCGGTGAGTACAAGATCCACCTACACCACCACCATCTTGCAAAGCTCTGTATATTCTTCACATGTGTAAACAGCTAATACAATCTGTACTGCGTGTTACGAGTTTAAACTGCGGTTTAGCCTTTGGTTCCACACTTCTCCTTGGCTCCCCAAACCCTGAGACCATCACTCCTTTGCCAGCAGCCGCAATACTAAGCTTTGTCAGTAGAGGGCACTGGAGGGCCTCTCCCGGGGTGGGGAGGAGACTGGCGTTTCCTGTGGGACCCCAGGCTTCCCCTCTTACTCTGTGGCACCTGGATGCTGGACTCCTGCTACTGGCCTGGCCATTTTCAGTGGCCTCCCTGAAGACGGCTTCCCAGCAAGTCTCACCATTACCCCAAAGCGTGGCCTTCTGGTCCGTCTTCCTGGGGTTCTAGTGGGTCGTTTCCTGCTTGCCAGCTCTGGCCTGTGACCCCCCCGTGGAACTGCTCCGCTATCCAGGGGCCAGGGCAGTAGCCCCTGTACCAAGGGCGTCACGATGTGAGCAGCGCTCTCGGGGACGGGGTGGGGGAACCCTGGGCACTCTGCCTTGCTCCTAGAGGCAGCACAGCTCCCCGTATCTACTGCTCCTCCCATGATGGGCTCGATGGCCGGAGAACAGTGAGGAGCACCCAGGGAACGAGGGCGCGGGGAGGCCACCCGCTGCTCTCTGGGCCGCTCACACGCCGATGCTTTCAGCCAGAGGGACAGGACCTTGTCTAGAGCACGGCGCTGACGGTGAGAGTGTTCCTGGGATGCGGATGTGGGTAAAATGCCAAAACGTGGCTGACGGACAGGGCGGTTTCTCCTTAGCTTACTAAGTGTTCTACCAAATCAGAGCAAGTCACTTCTAGGAAAGATAAAATATGGGGAACGTGAAGTACATGCAAGAAAAGCACAAACCCGTGTGCAAAACCTGGGGGAGCCTGAAGCTCAGAAGGAACCAAGTCTCACAAAACTATTTTATAACATTATTAAAGGCCTATAAGATTTGTTATGCGTTTGTTAACTTGGGGGTCTTTCAGGAGTGTATTACTTTATAATCTTTAAACTGAACATATGTATTTGCTACTCTGTTTATACAGTATTTTCACAATTAAAAAAATTGTGTTTAGAACAATAAAAATAATGAGAGCAGCCTGAGGAAAATGGCATATTCACCAATGAGAAACAGAAAACTCAGTTTACCCTATTTCATAACCTCCATCTAGAACAGTCTTTAAACCAGAGAAAGCAGAGGGTGGAAGAGGCGGGCAGGGAAGCTTGCCGTTAGCACGAGCTGGGTCAACCCCGGGGGCCGGCGCCCTCCCAGCCAACACACCTGGCAGTCGGCCTGCGGCCAGCGCGTCCCCAGGCAAGTGGCCGTTCACGCCGTTGGCGGAGGGGTTGTTCATCTGGCCCAATAACCCACTTCTCATCTCCAGGTCAGTCGGGTACGGTCTCCGTGGGTCCCCTAAAAACAGGCCCGGAAACAGAGCACTTCTAGTTTGATCACACGTGACTAAGCATTCATGCCCCCGAAGTACTGATTGTCCTTGGTTCACTTGGAAAAACTCAAGCTGTATCTTCAGTTTTGGAATACAAAGGTCATCTTATCAACTGCTACTGAGAGGATTATATAAAAACATTTATGTATTTTTTAACCCTCACGTGAGGATAATTTACTGATGGAGGGAGGGAGAGAGAGAAACAACGACGTGAGAGAAACACTGATCAGTTGCCTCTCGTGCCCGTCCCAGCTGGGATTCCAACTGCAACCCTCTGGTGTACAGGACAGAGCTCCAGTGGAGAATCAGGAGCCAATAATCTTTATTTCCGGTCACAAAGCATACTAAACAGCAGTTCTGGATTGATAAAATCTTGGCCAGATTTGGACCAACTATTCGGTAATGTTTCTCACAAACTTCCTATTACCCCAAACAGTATAGTTATCCTTAGTTTTTTTTAATATGGCAAAATTACCAAAACACCACCGGGAGTTACTGAGGCCGAGAGATGGCTCCCCGCAAATGGCTCGTCCCTGTCTGGTGGCACAGCCGCAGCCCAGGCCCCTCTGCCCTCTCTCCAGCTCTGGCTCTTCCCAGCCCCTCGCTTGTGCCCTCGGGGCCCCGTGCTCTGTCTTTGCCACCAGGGGCCGCCACTGTCTGTGTCCCACTGGCTCTGGAAGTTTGTGGAAATCCTACTGGCTCTGGAAGTTGGCTTCTAGCCAGCCAGAGCTTTACAGGCATATAAATCTATAGCTTTAGAATCATCACATATTGCACTTTTAAAAATTTATTGTTATTTAAAAAAATGAAACCAAATAGTCCGTAGCATAGTAGAAAACCAAACTGATAAAATCCATGACCTATATTCTTGTAAGACTTTAAGGATATGAAAATATAATGATTTACATACTCTATATTTAAATGCATTCCACATTTAAATCTTTTTTCCCATTTTTGCGCACAGTCACCTAAGAATTCTCAAAGCCACGTCAATCTAGTAAAGAGGGAAGCGTTCCTACCTGGAACCCAGGTCAGGGGGGCGCACACGGCATTACTCGCGCTGATCCTGTGCGCGTACTTAATGATTTCTTCCGAGGAGATGGCGCCTGCGGGAGTCGGGAGTCAGGTAAACACGGGAGTTTAACGATGCTCATGACCACTACATATGATACTTAAATGTTAGATCATCTGAAGATAATCTACGTTACCTGCCTTCCCTGGTATCTGCATGTATATCGCAAACTTAAGTCATACATGTATTTCCAAACCAAAGAGCAAGACGTCCAGCTGACGTAAGGAAAGCAGTACATTTGGGAGACCAGCGTGACGGCGCTCAGTGACCTCTGCTCCTAACCTCCATCCCACTCTGCGGCTCTTCCGGGAGCAGCAGCGAGCACACACACGAGAACGGGGTGCCCGCCTCCCGGGGGCGCTCACCTGCTGTCCCACCAGGGCAGCGGCTCACACTGCCACTCAGCAACTGCACTGGAGTAGAAAGATGCTCACAGCATCCTCATGAAGTGGAACACAGTAAGCTGTGAGGCGGGACAGCCTAGCCTGATTTTTTAGAATATACGTCCACCTGTGCATTCATACTGTTCTTGGTACACGTGTTTTTATAGATCTAAAAGCCACCCAGAAGGACATGTACCAACCAGCACTCACCTGAAACAAGAAAAGGGAGGTCAGACAAGGCGAGACCACTAAGTGTAGACTGCCGAGAGGACGTACCAGACTGATGTCAGAGCTCACGGCGACTCCAACGTCAGCAGGCACACTAAGGGCCGCCAACGGAAGCCTTTCAGAGAGCAGCAGGAGGGCGCACTGGCCGCTGCCCCACACAACACGCGCACGCCCCAAAGCCGTGATTCTGACTCCGTGAGGTTCTCAGTCCCACTAAGGTGGACCACGGGTGTTTGTCCATTCTGTCCTGTCTTTCAAAACCCAGTTCAACTCCTGCTTGCCTTCAGCCTACAGTTCTCTCCTCTTGTCCCAACAGTTCTGCAAACCCACTGTCTGTCTCACACATTCGGGCCCACAGCCGTACCCGGCCTTTTGTTATTGCTTCCTATCACCTGGAAAAGGATGCGATGTGCAGGCAGAGCGCCAGGAGACCGCAGACGCTTTACAAGGAAAGTTTATCAGAACCTTCTGACAGCAGTAAACGATTACTAATAGCACTCTCATCAGTTTCTTGAGACTAAAAGTTAAATTTTTTCAGGTCATTCAGTGTTCGCACAGTACTAACCTTTTCTTGCCTTTTCTATTGATTTCAGTTTTTCTTTTGCTTGGTATACAGCTGTTGCCTAAAGAACATTAAAGAGAAATGTGGTTTATTCTTAACTACATCAAGCACAGTTTTTTCCTTAACTCACAACATCGTTTACCCCACAGGGCCAACATCCAGTTTGGAACCCCCCCAGCTCACAGGCGACATTCGACATTTGGAAACAGCACTGAGTGTCACTGACATCACACTTACACTTAACGAAAGAAACACGTTCCTGAATGAGTCTTCATTCACAAATTAGCTGCTGGAAACAATGTATAAATTGGACACTTCACGAACATTTTTTTTATGTCTTCTATCACAGAGAAGAGACACAGACCACCATGAACCACTATCCTTTCACCTAGTTCGAGGATAAAATACCCAAATATTCTTGCCATTGACAAGGTGTACTCTGGGACCCATGCTCTTATTCATGCGCCACCACTACGCCCGTGCTTACTGCCTGCTGTGGACCGCTCCCGCTTCCCACAACGGCACGTACGCTGCGGGCAAAATGAGGGGAGCCCGGATGCGCATCCTCACCCAAACCCAGTGGTTAAGAATATGGCGCCGGAGAGGCTTAGGGTTCAACTCCATCTCTACTTCTTACTCTCCTTGAACAAGGAAGTCAGAGCTTCATTTAAAATCTCGGTTTCTTCAAATGTGAAATGAGAAAAGGGTGCTGGCGCCCAGAATTGCCATGAAGACTGAGATAATGCACCTGGCATGTCAGGCACAGGGCCTGCCTGGCGCACGAGTGCCCGGTGACTGCCGGCTGCCACGGCCTCTACAGAGAAGCCCAGTGCTCACTGTCTTCGGCTCAGGGATTACGGGTTTGGAAATTAACCTAAAGAACAATCAGAAATGCAGAAGGAGAAAAGCTTTTCCGAAAGGATATTCACCAAAGCATTATTTGTATCAAAAAGTTAGAAGATTAAACAAGGAGGATATAATTATAGGGAAAATGCTGAAGTGTTAATAAGTAGTGACAGAAAACCTGTCAGTACCCTGCTAATTACAATACAGTGAGAAATACATACACCTGGGACTGGAGCTCCACACGAAACTGAATAGCAGCTGTCTGAGCAGTGGGACCAAAGGCCTTTTCATCCTCTGCTACTTTTTTGCATTTTCTGAATATCTTTTGATAAGCAAGTATTACTTTCCTAATGAAAACTAGATTTTATTATATGTTTTTAAAGAAGTATTTACTTGGGGTCGTTTCTCTAGCAGAAGTGGTTAATTTACCCTGAACCTTTCAGGCTTCTAGGTATTAGAGCCCCTTTTGACACATTTTGAAGAGATTTACCGGGGTTAGGGATGCCAGCTACGTCTGGTCCACGTGAGACTCAAACTCAGCTGTGTCTGCAATACCGTACAGCAGTGACCTTAGTTTGTATTCAGTGAAGTAACTGGGCAAGTGAGCAAATAAACTGCCTCTTTGAAACAGTAGCCATTAAGAAGAAAAGGAAAAACTAGGGCGCTTGACGTCTATCCTAACCGCACCTAGTTTAGGGTGGAAACCAAATAATGAAATTTTTATTTATAAAGTTGGTATATATTTTGAAATATTTTTATAATTAAAGTAAATAATAAAAATGTCGTTCAACGGTAATATGGCTGTCTGAAACAGGAAGTAAAAAAGAAAATGACAACGGCCTTTCGTTAAACCAAAACGACAAGTTGTCACTTTCAGACTTGGAAAACCAAGTTTCTGCCACTTCAAAATACTAGTAATAGACTTATTTCTCAAAAATACCTTAAATGGCCCTGACTGGTGCGACTCAGTGGGTGTCGTCCTGCAAAGCTAAAGGTCCCTGGTTCAATTCCCGGTCAGGGCACATGCCTGGGTTGCAGGTTTGGCCCCTGGTTGGGGTGAATGTAAGAGGCAACTAAATTGATGTTCTCTCTCACATTGATGTTTCTCTCCCTTTCTTTTCCTCCCTTCCTTCCTCCCTCTCTAAAAATAACTAAATAAAATCTTTTAAAAAATAGATTAAATAAATGATATCCTTGTTAAATAACCCGGCTGCCAACTTACGAGTATCTGTTCCGCTTCCTTTAGCTGTTTCTGCAGTTGCTGAATGTCACTGTCTCTCTTCTCGACTTCTTTTTCTAAAAGCTGCATCTCATGGTGGACTCTGCCCTGATCAAACGCCAGTTTCATCAGTTCTTGAAACTCCCCATCCCTGTGAATCAACAGCTCCAGCACCTGTGAAACAGCGGTAGATTAAAGGAGATAACAGTATTAAAAAGCTCCATTCCAATGAAACAAGGAACCCACCTGTTAATTTGGGGGACATAAAATTTTAATACCTCCAGGTATTTTTAATCCTTATTAAAAATAAAAATAACCTATTTATAATTACTTTGGAAAACAGATTAAGATTTTCTTCTTTTTGTAATTATACTCTATTCTTTCATACAAAACAAAACTATTCTTTCATCAGTAACAATATGCCAAAACCAGTTAGTTTATTCATCTCCCAGGGAAGAAAAAACTTTAAAGTTTATCCTGAAAACACAATGCAGTGGAGGTTCCCCTGAATTCTGGTTCTTGAGATGATTTTAGTTGGCACCAAGAACTTAAAAAAGTCTTTTATTATTACATATTTGTGCTAGTATTAGAAAAATATAACTGTCACACAGAACCTGTGACTTAATGCCTAGTACTCTTTAACAGGATAAAAGAGTGGTTTTAAAAAACAGTAAGTGAATTTTGGCAATAACTATGAAGATTAAGAAGCAGAAAAGAGAAAGTTCCGGTTCAGATTGCTAGGCTTTCATTGATTAGCATTATGACAAGGGACGGTCACCTGACCCTCGGAGCCTGCTTTCCCATTGGGAAGAGGGCGGAACAGCAGTACCTGCGCCCTCAGAGTTGCTGCCAGGACTCGTGATGTCATGCATGCTAAGTACACACGGAAAAGCTCAATGAAGGGTAGTCGTCATCATCGTTCCCCCCCCCCCCCCGCACTACAGGAGATGCCATCTGATCTAAATACCCTTATTTTACTGCGTAATAGGAAGTAATATATCTTAAAGGAAATTGCTATCAAAATTCAGAATCAATTTTAAAATTATTATTATAAATTTGTTAAAGATTGAGAAATACATGTGTTCTCAAGTTCCTTTTGATACTTAGCTCCTCTCATTTTTAAAAAATTTTTGTTATTCAATTACAGTTGTGTGCCTTTTCTCCCCATCTCTCCACCCCACCCCAGCCGAACCCCCCTCCCTCCCCCACCTCCACCCTCCCCCTTGATTTTGTCCATGTGTCCTTTATCCCCTCTCCTCACTGTCCCCTCCCCACTCCCCCCTAGCTATTGCTAGATTGTTTCTAACCTCAATGTCTCTGGTTATATTTTGTTTGCTTTTTTCTTCTTTTGATTATGTTCCAGTTAAAGGTGAGATCATATGGTATTTGTAGAGGCAAGTCAACTATCAGATACTGAGTTCCTCTCATTTTTATAAGCTACAATACACAAAAGATTGAGTTGCATCCTGTATTGAAAACTTATATTAACTACAGGAAGCGTTTTCTGTAAAAAGTGTATTCCATTTAATAGGCCTATAATCCACATTCTTCTCAAGTCACAGAAGAAAGCTAGGTTCCATTTCCGTAAGAGCTTTATTTAAAAGAAATCATACACCGAAGTGAGGAGTACACATTAGTTCCATGACAACTTGTAAGAAGTTAACACAGTCTGACCTATTTTTATATACTACCAGAGAGTAGGAAAAATCCTCTTTAGATTTTATTGTTGAGTAGAGAAAATTAAATAACTAAAGCCAGAAGAGCTGGATTCTAGTTCCGCTTATCCGTGAGTTTTTAGCTCACTCATTCACCCTGAAACAATCTCACAGGACGTTGTATGGAAGACCACTAAGGTCCCTTCTAACTTTAAAATTCCACACGTATGAAAATGTAAAAATAAAATGGCGGTTAGAAAGTTTTCACATGGGCATGTCCCTCAAATCTGTAACTGTGTTAATGAAAACTGTACAGGAACTCACAGGACTGAGTACAGAATACGGCTCTCAGAACTGCTTGCCCGTACAAAGTGTAAGGAAGGCGGGCGCTGGCTGTGCAGGCCGTGGGCAAGCCCTGAATAACCCGGGTGCGGGCTCAGGGCAAGCAAGCACTGAGTGCCTACGGACCAAGTCAAAACTCACATTTCACTTTCTGCTCATTTTGTATAAATTCATAATTAATCACGTTATTTATTAATAAAGCATCTGAAACTGATA
This sequence comes from Desmodus rotundus, assembly GCF_022682495.2. Lineage (NCBI taxonomy): Eukaryota > Metazoa > Chordata > Mammalia > Chiroptera > Phyllostomidae > Desmodus > Desmodus rotundus. Next base: position 89,947,045 of record NC_071399.1, on the reverse strand, counting down.
TTATTCTGTTAACACATTTGTCTCTAGCTTCATTCTTTTTCTGAAAACAAAACAAACAAAAAAAACCCACCCTAATATCCCATAAGTTAGCAGCCGTTTTCAGCTCGTAGCCTTAGCTGGTCCCCCTCCTGCTGAGAGAATTAGTGCCCTGGGGCACCTCTGTGCGAGGGCATCAGACTTCTCTGCCCTGGACACACGGCACACAGTGACATGAAGACAGTCCCGGGCTACCGGGTAGGGAGAAGAGGTTTATCAGACACTGTCTTCTGTACTCCATCTTTAAAAAGGTTAACCCTTCCTATGTTCTCTTTAAAAGCTTCTTTAAAAAATTGTGGCAACCCCCCCCCCCCCCCACATACTATAAAAGTTACCCTCTATGAAGCGTTTTGAACCAGGAGAGATTTTTCAAGATGACAGCAGAGTAGGTGGATCTTGCACTCACCTTTTTCCAGGACCAGACTGGAAATACAGCTACATCAGGGAACATTCACCCTGAATAACCAATTGAAGACCAGCTGAGTAGTTACGTCTGTGCTGCACTGAGACTGTGCCGGCGCAGCAGCTCGCATGCCATGGTCAGGGTCAAGCCTCTCAGGCAGCCAGCCTGAGGGCCGGGCCTGTGCACCAACGGGCCCACAGCAATCCAGGCTCACTCGTACCAGGAGGACCCATGTCACCCACACACAGGACGTCCCTAGAGCACCCAGCTCAGGAGATCAAGGAAACTGCACCACTGGGTCCCCCTGGACACCTACTACTCAAGACCAACCAAGACTGGGAGTCACAGCAGATCTAATACACAGAAACAAGGACAAACAGCCCAAATGGGGAGATGAGGAAACAGGCCCCAAGTGAAAGAACAGAAGGAATCTGCAGGAAAAGAGCTAAATAAAATTGAGGCAGAGAACCTACCAAACACAGAGTTTAAAGTAATGGTTATAAGGATGTTCAAGGAACTTAGTGAGGACTACAACAGCATGAAAAAGGATTTAGAAACCAAGAAAAAAAAAACGGTCGAAAATTAAGAATACCACATCTGACATGAAAGATACACTGGAAGGAATAAAAAGTAGGTTGGATGAAGGACAGGATCAAATCAGCAATTTGGAAGTTAGAAAAAAACAGCCAATGGAGCAGCAAAAGGAAAAGAGAATTTAAAAGAATGAGGCTAGTTTAAGGAAACTGGGGGCAACTTGAAGCATACCAACATCTGCATCACAGGAGTACAAGGGGAGAAAAGAGGGAGAACGAGCAAGGGATTGAGAACCTACTGGAAGAAATAATGACCAAAAACTTCCCTAACCTGCTGAAGGAAAAAGACATGTAAGTCCAGGAAGTACAGAGAGCCCAAAACAAGACAAACCCAAAGAGGCCCACTCCAAGACACATCATAATTAAAATGCCAAAGGTTAAAGACAGAGAGGAAATCTTAAAATCTACAAGGGAGCTCCCAGAAGACTGTCAGCTGGTGTCTCAACAGAAACATTTCAGGCCACAAGGGATTGGCATGAAAGCATCTTCTCTGACTACAATGTAATGAAACTGGAAATCAACCACAGGAAAAAACTAAAAAACACACTAAGCCATGGAGGCTAAATAACATGTTACTAAACAATGAATGGGCTAACGACAAGATCAAGGGAGGGATCAGATGTTACCTCAAAACAAATGAAAATGAGAACACAAGAACCCAAGACCTATGGGACAGAGCGAAAGCAACCCGAGGAGGGAAATTCATAGCACTACAGGCCTGCCTCAAGAAACAAGAAAAATCTCAGAACAATCTAACTTTTACACTTAAAGGAACTGGAAAACAATAACAAACAAAGCTCAAAGTGAGCAGAAGGAAGGAAATAATAAAGATCAGAGCAGAATTAAATGACAGAGGATCTAAAAAAAAAACAAACACAAAAGATTAGTGAAGCCAACAGCTGGTTCTTTGAAAAGATAAACAAGACCAACAAACCTAACTAGACTGACCAAGAAAAAAAGAGAGAGGACCCAAATAAATACAACAGGAATTTAAAGAGAAGTAACAACTGACACCAAAAAATTCAAAGTTTGTAAGAAAATATGAACAACTATATACCAACACATTGGACAACCTGGAAGAAATGGATAAACTCCTAGAAACACACAATCTTCCAAAACTGATGAGTGGACAAAAAAGCTGTTTACACAATGGAATACTATGCAGCCGTAAAAAGAAGGAACTTACCTTTTGCGATAGCACGGGTGAACCTGGAGAGTATTATGCTGAGCAAAATAAGCCAGTCAGAGGAAGACAAATACCATATGATCTCACTCATACATGGAATCTAATGAACAAAATAAACTGACCAACAAAACAGAAACAGAAGCACGTACACACGGAGCAGACGGACAGCCATGAGAGCGGAGGGAAAGCAGGGACTGGATGATGCGAGGGGAAGGGACCAGCTGAAGAGCATACGTGCATGGCACGCAGATGTGGGGCGGCCAGAGGGAAGGGGCGCGGGGGCTGGGTGGCGGTGGGCAAAGGGGGAATGGGGACGTCTGTAATAGTGTCAGCAATAAAAATGAAGGAAAGAAAAGTTTTAAACCAGAAAAAATCACGTGTTCACTGAAGAAAATTAGGAAGCACCGAAAAGTGTAAAGAAAAGGAAATCTGCCTGTAAACTCAGCATCTACGAAACCAGTAACCTTCACTAACACTTGCAGGCTCTTCTGCTTCCACTCTTGGACAGGCTGCCTTAGGGAAAGCACCCCGACTGAAGGGCCGGCCTGGGTTCCAGAACCTGTTGTCCTCTCCATCGAACAAGGCTTTCGCGGTTGACTCAACAGATAAAAATGAACAAGTGTGTGACCGGAACTAGAAGTGTAACAGAAACAACACCTCAAAACCCCTGGCGACTACTTTCTGGAGCACACTGTCCCCCTGCAGAAATGACACAGGCAGCAATTTAAAAGCTTCAATGAGTAACTTAAAAAGACCCAATTTTACTGTTCTCACACAAAGTAAATAGGAAGCTTGCAGAAATTATGGTTTGATTTGGTACTGTTTTGAGTTAAAAAAGGAAGCCACTTACCTGGTTTTCCTCTCCAGCCTGTAACAACTTTTGGTTTCTTGAAATTGCCAGCATTTCTATGAGTTCCCTTAAAAAAAAAGAGAGAGTTAAAAACAAAACAAACAAAAAAAATCTTGACAAGGGAAATACACGAGAGGCTCCCTTAGCTTACCTCCACCAGCCAAGCTGCCTTCTCAGCATCCACAGCCCCCATCGCATGGCTACCGCCCCCCAGTCCGCCAGGAGTGCGGACCTCAGCCCTCACCAGCTGCGCTGCACTGCACTCCCACCAGCTGTGCTGTCAGACTCATTTATGAAAGTTTTACTTGTTACTACCTGGAGAGGGCGTCTCGCTTCACTTTAAAGAAACCAGCCTAGAATTGGCAGCCAACACACTAGGGGTGGTTTCTGTGCGGAAAAACTCCTACGTTAGGGATGTCTGCAGGCCAAACCTTTAGACGTGTGGGACAACAGCCCCGCCCAGCCATCTGGCCAGGGCAGGACTGAATTTCTTACATCAACCAAACAGGTATCAGACAAAAGGGATTCTTACATACTATAATAAAATCCTGTCTGTCTAGAAAGCTCGTTTAGTAGAGTTGCCAATCCTTTAAGAAAACCAATATATAGAGCAGGAAAGGATGACTAGCAGGTAATGTTTATATATTAATTCCAAATGTGCTGATAGATGAGGTTTTTCAGAGATTATGCAGGCTGGACCAGATTCACAATTGCTCCCTGACACTACTTACTACTCAGCCCGTGTTCGTACCTTCCCGCCAGCCGCCAGGCTATTTTTACCTTCCTATTTCCACTTCCTTCCTGCTCGCCTGGACCCAGACTGTTTTTCTGGGTGGTGTCAACTGGACCCAACCTTTCCCACAGCATTGTGTACGAATGAATTAGTAATTAATGAAAAAAAAGGGGCTTTGGGAATAGAAGGTCTTCATACACTTATTTACCAAATATTTCTTGAGTGCTTATTATTTGCTAGGCACTCTCTATATGTGTGGGTTACAAAAGTGAACAACAGCACTTAAATCCTAATGCAGGTGACAAAAATAACCAAGAAAATACAGAAATAAAACCAATGTTAAGGGTTAGGAAGAAAATGTATTTCATTATCATTGTCTTAACATTTTCTTTTCTCTCTTACTTTACTGTAAGAATATAGTATGTAACGCATATATAAATGCATGTTAACTGCTCGTGTTATCGGTAAGGCTTCTGGTCAACAGCTCGCTATCAGCAGTTCAGTTTCGGGGGAGTCAAGAGGTACGCGTGACTTTTCGACTACACGGGAAGGGGGTGTCCCTGACCACCGCACTGTTCACAGGCCAACCGCACTACCCCCAGCAAATGAGAGGTAAGCAGAAGTAACTGGGGCGGAAACCGCTAAACCCCCGTGGAGATGGTTTCTGTGGAGCAATGAATTCTGAGTTACAAGCAGGTTAAGAAAAACTTTCAGACTACAGTCCGTCTATACGTTTTTATTTTTAAAATTCCTGCAAAGATTTCCTCATCCTGCCTCATTTTACAAAGTAAGATGATGACAAACTGCACAGGTCACAGAATCAGTCTGGGCACATGGTGGGACCTCCTTTGGAACACCAGCCACACTGGGGCCGCCTTGTTCTGCGGAGAAATTTCCCTGCGTCTCAGGTGGCAAACCGCCACGTGCTGTCCCTCCACCACCACCACCAGCCACCCACACACCACAGCACCGTCGAAGAGGGACATTTTCACTCACCCACTGTCACCCAGTCCTTCTGGAGAGATGGGCAAATGAGACAGCATGGCAGGTGAGTCACGAGAAAACCAGAGAAAGGGAAAAAGGACCTTCTAAGACAATGGTTATCACCACAGAAGCAGAAAGAAAGCGGCCTATCACCTGTCAGCAGATGCAGAGGGACAACAAATTAATGAGAAATCAGTCTTTTTGGCATTCCAGCAAAAAGAGCAACGGGAGAACCACAGCTTCTTGTAGAGAAAGCAAAAGAGAACCCAGCATCTCAACTGTTCATGTACGACCAGAAGCTGAAGACATCTCAGAAACACGGAGGTTCTGGAGGAAAACTCACACGACGGCTCACTGCTCAGTGAGCGAACCCTCCACACACTGAATGCTTGGTGGGCAGGGGAAATTCCGTACAAAGAGGATGAAGCCGCCAAACAAGAGAACCTCGATTTGGCCTTCAATTTAACAGAACTTAGGAATTACTTCATTAGCTGAATCCAGGGGACAGCACATGAACCTCCTACAGGCACCACCGGCTTCGGGGAAGCCGGCTCAGACACCCAGCGCAGCGGGGCGGCGATGCAGAGGCCAGAACACCAGGCTGATGGCTGGCTGTCCTGCGCCAGAGGCATTCTCCGAGACCAGGGGACAGGCAGGCTCAGAAAGACAGCTCCCGAGCTAGTGAGTGTGAAACACGGGCTGCTCAGCGAAACAGACCAACCAATTACATCCCGGTAAGGAAAGCTCAAAAGAGAGACTTACTGGGCTGCCGAGCGCAGGAGTGAGAAGCTGAATGTGCTCGCTGACTAACCCAAGGCACAGACCTGAAATTCCGAGACTCAGCCCACTCCAACAAAAGGCAGCAGCCACCCCGTCCCAAAGCCGACGCAGTGACAGAAAAACTGATCACTGCACCCACACCCTATGGCTGGTCAAAATGAAGAAATAAGAAGGAACATTTGTTAATTGACTGAGACTCCTCAGCAAGGATTTCAGAAGCCAGTGAAGCATGAGACGTGGCTTTCAGGTGAGAATTATCCCAAAAGGAGGAGGAGCTCAAAGGACCATTTCAAACAGAAGATCCAGAATTCAGAGAAGTAGAAGAACTGGCTCACAGAGAAGCAACAGAAGTATTTTCCAATTAATTATTAGCTGTTCTGAATCTAATGAAACACAATTTCGTTTCACAACTACACAGCTACCTGGTCAAGGCTCTTCACGACACTCGGGGACACAGTTCGGGTGACCGGCGATTCCGAAAGCACTCATGAGGACGACTGCGGCCTTTCAACTGGCGGTGGGCCCCAGCATTTAGAAAAGCAGTGGGCAATTACCTGTCCCAAAGATGGTCACATCACACAGAGAAGAAAGTTAAATACTCAAACAGAAAACTCTGTCTTCTTGGGTCTCGTCACTAAGAAATCAAGCTGGTATCACTGACAGGCTTCAAGGACAAGGTCTCAGCCAGGAACTCACTCCAAGGCCACCAAAGACAGGCGGACACAGCTGTGAACACGCACAGAGACCACACAGTAGGACTCGCCCCTGTGCCCCAGCTTCTTGTCCACTGCGCTGACTGCAGGCGCCCCGTTTGTGCTCAGGCAGCCATTGCGTCTGATGCAGTCTCAACAGTGGATTACACACACGCGCTATTTAACTTCCGGTGTCTGTGCGCTTCCATCACATCATTTCACGGTGTGCTGACCTAGTAATCTGTATGTCGTGCTCGCTGTGGCAAGGACTAAATCACAGCAGATAAAATGCTGGTTGGTCATACAACATAAAACTTATTCCAAGGCTGTCAGCGAATATTGGCTGCAGAGAAGGCAACAGTTGAGCAGGATGAATGAATGATCGGTCAAGCTGGAGGTGGAGGGCGGGGCCCTAGAGGTTGGGGAACCTGGGGGAGGCGGCAGTGAGGGGAGGGGGCAGCAGTAAATGAGGACAGTGGAGAAGGGCTTCATCTATTGCACACTAAGCTGAAGAATATGGACTTGAGCTCATGAGACAATGGGACCCTAACAGATGCTTCAAAGCAGAACAGTATCCGTGATGCTTTTTAGAAAGACAGCTCTGCTCTTGGACAACACAGAGTAAAAGATGCATGAAGTCAACTAAAGCTGTGGGGAGGCTGCATTAAGTAAGATATATGAGGGGGCCCCCGGGTCAGGGCACAGGCAATAATCAGCCAATGAGTGCATGGATGGGTGGAACAGCAAATCCATGTTTTTCTCTAAAAAAAAAAAAAAGACTCATGATGATGATGTAAGATAGTGCGGGTGGGAACAAGAGGTCAAATCTGAGCAAAACCATAGTAACATCCTAGTGCACGTGAGGACATTAAGAGGGGCTACCACTGATCAGACTCTCCCGAAAGAGGACGGAATATGGAGGACACGCGATCGCATCCGACGCCTCTGCAGCGCACACCGCGTCCAGCCATCCGAACAGGCACCGGCCCGAGTCCTGCGTACTCAGTTCTCCTGCTACCCGCCGCCCAGGGAATCAATCCGGCCAACGCGTTCCTCCCACGCGGCCAGTCCTTCCCACCGGACGCCGGTCCTGATGACACCGGGACCGCGTCCCAGGGCTCCCGGAGCCGGTAAACTCGGCTGCTGGGTCCCTGTTTACCGGTCTGTCTCCCTCCCTTTGGCAGCGAGGGGGCAACTCCTCGTCGACCCCGAGTCGTCCAGTCACTCCAGTCTCCGGGCGCTCTGCACCCGCCGCCGTCGAAGGGACTCGCCCCGGCGATCGCTAAGGTCCGCTACGGTTCTGACAGTCTTGGGGTGCCAGGGTCACTGTCATCACTAACATGTTCTCTAACGGGGAGAAATGCCGTCTTGGAGCCCTGGAGGGCAGCGGACGCCACGGCCACGACCACCGCGCGCCGGAGTCTCCTTCCCTGCCAAGACCCCGAACCCAGCGCTAGTTCCCCGGGCCGGCCGGTCCGGAGTCAGTTCCACTGACCCTCAGGCCTCCAGCCTTACCTCGACAAGACCTCCAGGTCCTCCAGCGCAGACAGCAGCCGCTCGCGAGTGCTGTTCCCGCACGCCGCCCCGGAGCCGCCAGCCGGCCGCTCCTTCTCCTTCTCCGCGAGTGAGGATGCCGCCATGCTTCCCACAAGTCCGCCGTGGCTTCTGCGCGCCTGCGCGCTGGCGGGGAGGGGGGCAGGCTCGAGGGCGAAGGGCGGGGCCACCGAGGAGGTGTGGTGAGGCCCGGCCAGAGCGCCCCCTGTGGGGCTGGAGGTGCACTGCGGGCGCCGGCGCCACCTGCTGGGCCGGAAGGGCTTCTCGGTTTCAAGCCCGAGAACCCGCAGGTACCACGCGGTCAAGTTCAGCGCAAACTTTTGTTCGGCAAGCTGGAATGGAGGGCTTCTGCTCAACTCATTTTAAGCATTGGAAGGAAGTACGTGATGGCCTAACTCTTGTTACAGCTTCTTCGTGAAATGGACTGTTTCCTCAGTGTGAACCTCTACTTAGTCTGCATTATTCCCGCTCTGCCGTTTGGCCTCTCATGAGGGTGTAAGCACCTTGCACGGGAACCATGATCCTTGTTTTTCCTTCCGTTTTTCTTCATGGTGGTAAGATCCACAGAACAAAATGTACCGTGTTAACCAAGTGTACGTGTAAAATTCAGTAGCAGTAAGTACTGAATGCACTCATTCTTGTGCTCTCATCACCACCACCCATCTCCAGAACTCCCTTCATCTCGTAACACCGAAACTCCTTACCTATTACACAACAACGCCCCCTGCCGCTGCCCCTGCTCCTTCCCCACGGCCCTGGGAAATCACCTCTGTACTTTCCGCCTCGGACTTTGGCTCCTCCAGGTACCTCACATAAGGGGAATCAATCAGTCTTTGTCCTTTGGGGACTGGCGTGTTCACTTAGCACAGTGTCCTTAAGGTTCACCCACGTCCTAGCACATGTCAGAACTCCCTTCCTTTCTAGGGCTGAGTAATGTTCCATTGTATGTATGGACCACATGTTGCTTACCCGTTCAACTGTTGATGGACGCTTGCGTTGCCTCCACACTTTTATCATCCATGTTTATAACCATGCATGTCCCAACAAAACGTGCCGCTCATTGTTCACGATGGCTGTTGAAACTGGATGAATCAATGTGGTATGTGAGGGGTAGTTAATGAAAACAGTTGAAGTAATCGTTGTAGCACATATTCAAAACCAGACCTGGGTGTCAAAGCCAAAATGGTACCTTAGCCCGGTTTTCTGGGGGAGAACAATGTCGAGGTGGACCTTACCTACCAGGAAAGCCCAAACTTATAACGGCATGGGGGATGGGAGTTCTGTATCATTCCACGCTGCAGCTATCAAAGATGTGGTGGGCAGATGTCAGCCACAGACAACGTCTGGGAGTGAGCAGGAGTGCCCATGGCCCCTCATTCCAGCGTCCTGTCCTCTGGTTGAAAATTCCCTCGGGCCTCATGCTAAAAAAGTCACTCGTAGCAACTGCTGTCTAATCCAGAGGCTGGTTTATTCTCTCATGATAAGCGTGATTTCACTCAGGGAGAAACCTACACAGAAAGCCGGATTATCACCATAATGTCGCTTGATAAACTTGGGTCAGGACACATGAAGGCAGATAAAAAATGAACTAGTGCGGTTTTCAGGATTTGCTCCTCCATGGCGTAGGGTGTCTGCGTGGGAGAGATTGGGATGTTTGTGTTCCTAAGCCAGGGGGCCCCGCCCGCTAGACAGTGCAAGAGACTGAGGAACGCTGTTTGTTTTTCCACTGTCTCCCACTTCCAAGCCTCACACCTTCTCCGAGTACAGTCAGTCTCGGGCAACAGAATGAATTACATCTAAGCTTCCTTAACGACACATGTATTGAAGTGTGTTTCCCATTAGCTCTAGTCAACATCTTTTTTAAAAAATTAATTTATTTACTTTTATTCAGTTACAATTGTCTGCATTTTCTCCCCTTCCCTCCACCCCACCCCAGCCAGTCCCACCTCCCTCTCCCACCTCTACCCTCCCCCTTGATTTTGTCCTTGTGTCCTTTATAGTAGCTCCTATGGACCCCTCTCCCCACTATCCCCTCTCCACTCCCCTGTGGCTATTGTTATAATGTTCTTAATTTCAATGTCTCTGGTTATATTTTGTTTGCTTTTTTCTTTTGTTGATTATGTTCCAGTTAAAGGTGAGATCATATGGTATTTGTCCCTCACTGCCTGGCTTATTTCACTTAGCATAATGCTCTCCAGTTCCATCCATGCCATTGCAAAGGGTATAAGCTCCTTCTTTCTCTCTGCTGCGTAGAATTCCGCACCCCCCCCCCATGTTCATAGCAGCACAACTTACAATAGTCTAGTCAACATCTTATCTTAGGCTTCCGAGGGGCTGACCTCCCCCATTCTCTGTGAGGTTTGTTTCCTTAACTCTCACAGGTTCATCCTAGGCCACGATTCCAGCAGGTGCGGGGAGTGAGGGGGCTCATCTTAGTGCAGCCTCACCATAGATATTCTGGGAGGATTCCAATCAGCTTAAAGTGTCTAATTATAGGTTCTACTTTATGTGCGCTGGGGGTGGCTGTACGACACTGTAGGTATGTTGTGAATTCCAGACGTCACCAAATTTATTGCCAACTCTTAAACGCACATTGAACAGCCTGTAAACTGGTAACTGCACATCCTACAGATATACTCTTTTGAAAACTGTGCAGATCCAGATATAATGAACAAAAATATTATTTATAATATCATAATCAAATATGAATATTATATATTTATAGTTATTATTGTAACTGAATTCATGGTACGTTTAAGTGTAAAGTATTTTCTCAGTCTATAGATTCAAAAGGACAAGTACTACCTTCTTGCAAAATTTTATAAATTTAACCTGCTAGGCACTGCTCTAAGCACTTTAAAAAGTGAACTCATTTAACTTTCCTAACAGTGTCAAAGGTACTAAGTTCTGTTGTGATCTCTACATATCTACAGGACAGATAATGACACAGGTCAGGAGGCCTGAGGTCCTAAAGCCAGGAAGTAGCAAAGTCAGGATCGGAACCCAGCACCCGGCTCCGAGGTCTGTGCTCTCAGCTTCTGTCCATCCTGCATCTCTTTGAAAGAAGGAGGTGTGTTCACGTACTGAGACCAGGTTGGGGACGCCCGGTCTGAAATGTAAGCACTGTCCAATGCACAGCTTAGAGTCCTGAGTGAAACGCAGCTGCAGACGTCTGGTGGGGAGGGGTGAGTGCAGCAAGGAGCAGTGGGGCCGGTGACGAAGAGCTAGCACAAGAGGTGGCTGCACAGACTGTATGTCTTCTTTTTCTCCTTTGTATTGTATTTTTTTAATCTTATTTTTCAATCACAGTTGATATTTAATATTATTTTGTTAGTTTCAGGTGTACAGTGTAGCGGTGAGACAGTTATATAATTTACACAGTGATCCCCAGATAACTCAGTACGCCCCCCCTCCCCCCCTCCCGCACCATGCAGAGCAGCTACAGTAGCATTGACTGTATTCCCTATGCTGAACTTTCAGTCCTCGTGGCTATTCTGTAACCATCACTTTGCTCTCTGTGTCATTTTCCAGTTATTTTTATTCCCACCAAAATAGCACTCAAAAGCTAACAAAAACAAAAGTTCTCAGTCACCACCCCCAGCCTGTCACACCGTTCTCTCTAGCAGCAGCCACTCTCAGCGTTTTAAACGCTTTCTTCTATGCTTTGCTTCCAAATTTTAAAGTGATATGCATATATTCTTTCTACACACCTACTCAACTCTTTTAGACATTCATGTCAGTCCCAGGATGATGAATTCGCTTTCAGAAGTGAAGTTGGTAGATTGCTCTGCATTTCATTGACACAACTATTTAGTTTTGAAAATAAGTCATTTCAGTTAAATTGTTGAGTCCCACCTATTGATACCTTGAGTAAACAGGCAATCGGGTAGAAATACGGAGTATGCCTATGAAAACAGAGGAGAAAGCAAAGGTTGATGATCGCAGCTAATCATAACCCAGTTTCTGAGTCTGTGAGGCCGTCAGTGAAGAAGGCTCCAAGTTTCTTTTGCTGGAGTGGAAGTGAGCAGAGACAACGTGACAAGATCGGGCGCGTTCAGGCTGGTAAGGCCATAGAGAGCACAGACACCCTGACAGATTCTCTTTGCCTGCAGTTTCAGTTTCCGTGACCTCAAAGGCTAGGGTGGAAATAAGAATTACTGGAGTGTTCTGTGTGTGATTCTTATCGAACCACTCGTAAACTATGGCCCCCTTGTCCTGTAACTTGAAGCTCACTCTCTCCAGGTCCACCCCAATCGCCACTGTCATCTTCATTAGCAGTGATGTCGTTCATTTAAACTTCTTCACTTTTTACAGTTCACGGTCCAACTTATACAGTAGCCAAGTCGTGTGTCTGTCTCTCCTGATTTATCCTGGCGTAAGGAACTTAAAAACATGTTATCGTCTATTCCACAAAAGCTTTTGCCCATCAAAGATCTTCATACATGGCAGGTCCTCAAATAACAGTGTTTTGTTCAACATCATTTTGTAATAATGTCAGTTAAAAAAATTAATCCTGAGCAGGGCCACTTTCTGTGTGGAGTTTGCACGTTCTCCCACGTCAGCGTGGGAGCAACGTCTTTCCTTCCACGTGCCAGAGCCGTGCACGTGCGTTGAACTGGCCTACCTGGGACAGCTGAAGGTCTAAGTTGTTTCAGCCCGAGTGAGTGTGGGGGTGGGGGCGGGTGTGCAGGTGATGGAAGGGCGTTGCGTCCAGGGTGGGGTCCCCTGCGCCCTGAGCGGCCCGTGGAGGCTCAGTCCACCCATGACCCTAAGCCGGAATAAGCAGGTTGGGAAAAAATTACCTTCCTTGACTGTCTTCATCTTTCCTTGAACATATGTATAGGTCATATTTATTTCAATGTCCAGCATTAGACGTGTTCTGGGTCTTTGTTTGGAAGTGGTGATGTTTCTGTCACCAGCAATATGTCATAGGAACTTAACTCTTGTTTATGTCAGTGAGCCAGGGGTAAAAATGATTTCATTATCCATTATGTCACCTGAAGTCGCAGTTTCCAAGAACCTGTTGACCGTGTTAAGGGAGGACTTGCTATACCTGTTCAGTAACTAAATAATTTGCACATTTATTGCGATGAGTCCCCCTTGCTTATTTCCAACACCACCGTGTGTCAGTAACTCCTTGTCTTAGAGAGCAAATGACTAAAGATTGATTTCATAAAATTTCATTTGAAGCTCATTTCCAGCTGGCTCCACGGATGGGGGGGGGTGTGGGAAGGAATGTGGAGAAAAGGCAGAAAGTCAAGAAAATTTCAATTGGTTGGAGGCGTCCGGGGCCACGGGGTCTCTCGGAGCTCGGGGAACGTGAACGCAGGGGGGCCGACGGCAGCGTGTGCAGCGACGTTGGGGAATGCTCATATGGAGTGTGACTGTGCCGTGCCTGGAACTGACAGTGCCATCTGTTCTGGCTTTGTTGAGCGATGGGCTTAGCTCGCCCTCTCCAAAGGCGCGCACATGCGCCCACACGTGCGCACAGCCCTAACTTCCCCCACAGCCGAAACAGAAGCACCGCTGGCTGGCTTCCCATCTCAGGTTTGCATCTCAGCGGGAAACGTGGGTGACTCAGGGGCTTGCACACTGCCCTCCTGGGACCCTGCTCTTTGAGGGAGAACTGCAAGGTCCAAGGGACAGAGCAAGCAGTCATCGCCACGTGCAGAGCCACTCAGCAGGGAAGATGAGTTACAATGACAGATGGCACCAGTCAAAAAAAAAAAAAAAAAAAACCCTCCATAGAAATAAGCGTTAGGAAGGTATCAGTGGAATCAGTGCAGAAGTCACACATAAGCAATGTAAAAAATAGCAGACGATAGAACCAATTTTTAAGGAATGTGAAGAACTATTTTGTTAAGTATACTTCTATATTTACCCACTGCTTAGATAGAGTGATTCCCTCCTATCATCATCTTCATCAAACACAGACAAACAAGGGAGCTCAATGTCCCACAGATGTAGCTGTATGGTATTCATTATAAAAAATCATGCGCCCTAAACAGAAACGGAGAGGTTCAGCAACATGATTCATGAGCCGTAGATTCAGCACAAATCCAGGCAGAGGATGGTTGTCATACCCTTACTGCCTTGTCCTGCCACTTCTTCCAGGCAAGCCGGCTCACCAACGTGGCTGCTGGAACTCTCAGGGGACCTGCTGGGCAGGGAGGCAAAGCTGGCTGCAACCGGAGCTCCTCTCTCAGCCGACTTGTGACTCTTCCACCCTCCCTTCCCTTTGCACTGCCTAGGACCCTGAAAATACTGACCTGAAAACCCATCTGAGGGAGGGACTACATCCAGCCTTTGAGATCTGTGATTAAAATAATGGTCTCTGTTCTGGCCCAAAGTTAGCCTCCATTAATAGTTCTGTTTTGTTATTTTTTTAACTATGCAATATGTAGCATGTTTTCTAGCTAAAATCACTGATGATCAAAGTATTGTGCTCCATCAGAGTGGGGCAGAATGTGTGTAAGTCCAATGTTCAAACATGTTCTATTGGAAAAGGAAATGGCTGTACATTTTCTGGAAGAGAGTGGTCGGTCAAGGCCCACGGTGCCGTCCTGTCATTGGCAAGAGTTCTGTAACAAGCAAACCCCGGCGTGGTATTTCCATCTCCTCTCGGACTTCTCTGCTTTTCTTCAGAAGAGGCCTTTCCGATGCATTAAATCTCATGCGCCCAAGGAAAATATCATGGAGACAGGCTGGACACCCACATGTAAGCAAGGCTCCTTGTACTTCGACTCCTACAAATAAGGGAACCATTGAGGAGGTGTTTGATGAGTCATGAGGAGACACAAGACCCCCAAGGGGAGTCAGTTCAAGTCCCCCTGATGTAATTACTGAAGCAGTTAATTAAATCATGCATAAAGGCATTAAACATTTCAGCAAAGTCTTTTGAAAAACACTCAGGCGAAATGGGTTCCCCAGGTGAAGGGGAGGTAGCTGTGTTGGTGGGTAGAGCAGCCACGGCATCTGCAGGTTTAATTAAATGTTTGCCTAACCTTCTAAAAAGACAGTGATACAGAGCTTCCGAGCATCATCTGGTGGCTTCGCCATGCTGCGGCCATTCTGTAATTAGCATGCTGGTAAATTTAATAGAAATGGCTTTAACTCAGGAGCAGATGGCTCTTTGGCGTGACAAGGGGAATGACAATTTCTGTCATGTTTACTGCTTCATAGATAGCTCTCTGGACTGAAGATCCCTTCGGAACACCGGCCGGATGAAATCAGCGGGTTTAACATCCAAAAGCAACTGCTTCTGAGTTTTGTTTACTTAGAAACCTCTGACTCGGGAATTTCCAAGGATGGTTTTCATTTGTCTGAGTTTATATCTCATTATTTTATGACAAGACTAGTTAGTCTTTCAGTTGTTAAAAGAAAAAAGTCTTAACACCTGCAAAAGAGAGATAAAGACCAGGGCAAAGACCAGGTGGGACCTCGCTCTAGAGCTTGCCCACGCTCCTCCTCGGTATGAACTTTTTACTTCCTCCTAGACTCTACGGGTCCCCACAAGACTCGTAACCAGGGGAGCAGCAGGCAGCGGCACCCCGCCCCAGTTTCACGTCCAGATCCTGTCTCCAAGGCCCCCTTTTCTCTGACTTCCCCGTAAGCTGACGGCCGCCCACCTTGGCTCACTCCTTTCCTGCCACGATCCTAGGGAGCCGAAGCAGAGCCCCACCCAGGCTCGCTCCTGTTACTTCTACTGTAAGTCCTTCCTTTGTCCCACTGGCCCCAGCTTTAATAAACGCCCTCTCAAACCCACCTGGACTCGTGCTGTGAGATTTTTTCTGCATGAAGTCAAGAACCCCCACTCTACAGGCTGGCCTGAGGCAAACCTACTTTGGGAAGGTCCTTGTCTAGGGACGAGGTATCCACGTGAGGCTTCATCCAGGGCTGCAGCGCCCTCACTTGATTTGTTCTCTGCATTCTGTGTTTCGAGGTGCTGGCTTTATCCTAAACCCACTTCCTTTGGGTTCCCGGAACAGCGGCCAGCAGCCCCCTGAATTATATGTGTCCACGTTCATGTCTAGCGGAGAGAAGGCGTCTGTGCATCTACATTCCTGAAGTTAATTGTATTTCTTCCCTTGAGTCATTGCTTCTCCCCCTATACCTCAAAACCCAGTCCTTGCTATTTTATTTAGCTTGGGTCATGGGCTTCAGCCCTGGACCCACCTAGAACGGAAGCCTTTTGGGAGGGGAAATTGGCAGTTGGGAAGCCAGTTTTGTGAACTTACCCAAGTCAGTTTGACTGTCTGTTCTCTTTGTTAAGTTCTGGAAGCCTCCAATGCTTAAAGTAGGAGGGACGCTATACACTCCGTCTCCCAACAACATTGCTTCCAGGCAAAATATTACAATGAGAACAGGTCTCTAACAAAATCCCACTTCACACAGCAAGCAGGCACAAACAACCGTCACACATCTGGGTCAGAGCTCAGGCATGTGCCAGTATTTGTCACAGGCCAATGGCTTTCGGTCCTGGTTCACATTGCACCTGGGGAATAGAGTTTTGGCTCCCCTAGACCATTTAAATCAGAGTCTCTGGAGGGAGGGGGTTCAAGCAGCCATACTTTAAAAAGCTCCCGAGGTAGTTCTAGGTGTAGCCAGAGTTGGAAACCACTACCCTGGGACTTTCAACTGGTCCTTGCATAAAAGCTCCAAGAATATTTCGACAGCAAGATAGCCAGCCTGGAAAGTTTTGCTTTTCTAAAGATCAAGCCAGTTCAGGATTATAAGGGCAGCGAAGACTGCCATACAAGGGACACTCCTAGAGCTCCCAGCTCAGGTGATCAAGGAGAATGCCCCACTGGGTCCCACAGGACACCTGCTCCATAAGGCCACCCTACCAAGACTGGGATATGTGGCAGATCTACCTACTACATAGAAACAAACACAGAGAGGCAGCCAAAATGGAGAGAAAAGAAACATGTGCCAAATGAAAGAACAGGAAAAAGAAAACTCCAGAAAAAGAACTAAATGAAATGGAGGCAAGCAATTTATTTGAAATAGAGTACCAAAAAAAAAAATGGTTATAAGGATGCTCAAGGGCCTTAGTGAGAACAACAGAAAGATAGCAAACGTAAAAAGGACTTAGAAACCATAAAAAAAGAACCAGTCAACAATGAAGAATACAACATCTGCAATAAAGAACAATAGAAGGAATGAACAGTAGGTTGAATGAAGCAGGGGATCAGATCATGGATTTAGGAGACAAAGTAGCAGAAAACATCCAATCAGAGCAGCATTAAAAAAGAGGAAAAGAAAGAGGTTCCAAAGGAAAAAAAAGAAGAAAATCTTACCTTTCGCGGCAGCATGGATGGACCTAGGGGATATTATGCCAAGTGAAATAAGCCAGTCAGAAAAAAACAAATAGCATATGATTTCCCTTATATGTGGAATCTAATGAACAAAATAAATGAAATAGAAACAGACTCATAGATTTGGAGAGCAGA
The DNA here is from genome assembly GCF_022682495.2 of Desmodus rotundus. Lineage (NCBI taxonomy): Eukaryota > Metazoa > Chordata > Mammalia > Chiroptera > Phyllostomidae > Desmodus > Desmodus rotundus. Next base: position 89,929,782 of record NC_071399.1, on the reverse strand, counting down.
CAGACAGTTCTCAGGGAGGACAGAGGCTGGGGAATTCATGAAATAGCTCAAGGGATTAAGCCCAAAACACCCTCACGGACACAGACAACAGTGTGGTGGTTGCCCGGAGGGCAGGCGGAGGGGGCAGGTGGAGGAGGGTAAAGGAGGGGTAAACGGTGATGGCCAGAGACTAGACTTTGAATGGTGAGCACACAGGGCAATGTTCAGATGACGTGTTGTAGGATTTTATACTCGAAACCTATAGAAGTTTATTGACCAATGTAACCCCATTAAGTTTAATAAAAAAATAAATTTAAAAAGGGGTGAGTAGGGTAGGGGTATTCTCTGGGATATTGTTGTTCCGAATGTGATTTCTTTTGTTGAAAGAGGGAACAGCATCTAGAATTGGTGTGTGGCCATTAACCTGGCAGATGTGTTCTTTTAATTACCCACCAATAAAAAGGATTAAAAATTGTTCAACTACTATTTGGGAAGAACGTAGAAGTATGTATTCACAGTCTTGTTTCAAAGCCGCGTTATAACCCACCTAATTGAATGGTACCAGAAGTGAGAGATTAATATAAACATGGATAAGATTTAGATTATAGATAAAAACTAAAATTCGGCACCACCTGCAGCAACCAGTCCAGGAAACCCACCTACAGTCTGTAGTGACTGACCCAGGAAATCAAATCATAACCCTATTGGCCCAAACCAGTCAAGATTTGGTTAATAATTTCCAGGGGTTTTTTTTTGTTTTTTTTTTTTTAGCTTTTGTCCCCACTCCAACTTAGGACTAACAAGAAAAAGCCAAATGTCCTTGCCTAGTCCATCACAGAGGACATGCTGCTTCTAGGGAGCCTGCTTCCAGCTCTGCCAAGTCAAAAGGCTTCCCACCGGTGCGCCTGGAGGCTCCTCCTTATCTCCCTTGTAAGGACTCCAGCTCTCAGCCCACCTCTGCGTCTGTCTGCCAGACACCGCGGTGACGAAGGCCACTCTTGCTACAAAAGCTCGGAATAAATATCCTTTGCTTGATCTCAAAATGACATGTTACCGAGTCAGAATGTGAGCTATGAGGGTTTCTTATTTGATTTCTGATCAACGGTTCAATCTAGGGAGTTTCCCTAATGTCTGAAGTCATAAGGGCCACATAAAAATGACGATGTTGTTATTAAAGCTCTTCAAGAAATTAGACTTTAATGAATTCCATAGAGAACTCCAGCTTGATAATGGGAGCTACGCAGTCATCATACCATTCCGACAGGAAAGTGCCATGAAAAAAACATTCGAAAAGCAACAGCAATATATAAAAATGACGGCCTAACTGAGGGACCAAAGTGCTGTCTTCTCCTCTCTGCAGGAAACCACAGAGTGGAGAGTCCCCTGCTCAGTGGACAAGACACAATCAAATGACATTCAGCACACTAGGAATTAAGCATTTGAGAAGAGAGTGACTTTTACCATAGCAACAAAGCCTCAAAAAGCCCAGAATTTTACCGGTCAGATTCTTGCATTATTCCTGCAGGGCAGCATGAGTCCTCACCCTGGATGATTAAAAGTCCCAGAAGTTGCCCTGTCTGGTGTGCCGCAGTGGTGTGAACACCAGCCTGTGAACCGAAAGGTCACTGGTTTGATTCCTGGTCAGGGCACATGCCTGGGTTGTGGGCCAGGTCCCCAGTTGGGGGGGTGTGGCAGATAACCACACATTGATGTTTCTCTCCCTCTTTCTCTGTCCCTTCCCCTCCCTCTAAAAATAAATTTAAAAAATCTTTAAATTATAAAAAAAATAAAATAAAAGTGCCAGAAGCAAGCATGATATTTGGATATTCAAGTTAAATTGATAAACATAGAGAACAGAAAATATCGTTATATGTACAAATGTCCAGAATGCTCAGTTTCCAAACATGAAGAGTCTGTAATTTGGAAACTCACTGTGACTGAAGTTTTAAGGGTCTGATGCAATATCCAGCATTGCCCAGTAAAGAATCTACCTATTACCCAGTCAGCAATCTTACCTCCTGGAAGAGCTGGTTCTGTTAGGGAGTCATGGAGGGTCCAAATCTTCCTCTTTAGTCAAGGCTTTCTGCTGGGGTCAGGAGTGTGAAATGATCTTTCTCAAAGGGCCAAGATTCCCCAAAGAGAGGGGTGAAATTGCCCTGGCATAGAAGCACTGGGAAATTATACAGAACACGTGGGAAGCGAAGGAGCAAGTCACCTGCAGCTTGTTGTCCAGGAGACGTTGGCCCCGACACCTCCTGGCTGTGACCTGGCCCTCCTTGCCCTAAGCCACTTCTGAATATAGCCCATCTCACACTTAATACAAAGTAAGCCTGAAATTCGTCTCTCGTAAAAATTTGGTCATGACTGAAGTGCGAAGAATGGGAAGTTAGATTTCTGGTCGCAAAGAATTTTAGTTGAAGGCGGGAACTATCTTATACTCGCCTTTAATATCCCATGTGCCTAGAACACCCGGTGCGAGAATTATCAAGTGAGTTAATGCGAGGCCTTCAAAGGAAATAAAATGTACAGGGCTGTTGGAATGAAAGGCTGTATTTATGAAATTACAGAAGCAAATCAGGTAACTTAACATTCCACAACTCATTTACTTATTGATCAAAGAGAGAATTTATTCACAGAGCTTTTCAAATACAAACAAAATAGCATTTTTTTTGGTTTTTTACAAAATGAATATTGAAATAAATGTGGTATAGCACAGTATAATAATGGACAAAAAAAAAACCCCCAAGATCTAATGACTGGAAAGTGGACAGAAATATGCCCCTTTCCTTCATTAGAATATCATAGCAGAAGCTACACAGGGAAATATAGCATAGTGTTGAGTAATGTTGGAATACGAAGGCTTAACTCTAGAGGTCTACATGAACACTGAAAACACATTGAGGGCATAAGGAGTTTATGCACAACATACAAAATACTGATAAAGTGGCTTATTGGTCCATCTATTAGGTTTAATGTATGCTTTATAAAGTGACAATACAGGATTTTAAATGCATGTTAAAAAGAACGCAGAGGAGTAGTGCACAGCTAAACCTGTTGTGCGCTCTTCGCGACAGTTTCTAGGTTTGCATGTGGGCGTGTGTGTGGGTGCAGATGTGTCTATGTGCTTGTGTGCTTTCAGAAGCGCCGCGGCCTGCGGGGACCCTGGAGAGGTACCCTGCTTCCCAATGTAACACTGTTCCTACTAGCCCTTTTGATGATGAGTCTTCATCTTAAAAAAAAATCCCAAACCTTTGCATATATAGATTTGTTTTGCCTGCATATATGTTCTACATTAACGATACTCTGTGGAACAGAAACACCTAATACCCCTACAATATTTGTCGCCTTTGGTCCATTTTTTCCTACCATCATTCCATGCTCTCATTTCTTTCCCAAACCTTGTACAACCCTTCCATACAAACCTTCCATGTTGTATGGTTCCGACTCTGCCGGCTTTCATGGCAATTGCATTGTATGAATTAGAACCATTGTTCCACCTTTTGAAAGCAGCTGGATGCTTCAGTCCCCCATGCCCCTTCAGCCTCTCTTCGCCTTGGTGTATTCTGGGTGGCGCTGTTTCAGTACGGGTACTGCTTCTGTTTCTTGCCCGAGAAGCAAGCCAGCCATGTGCAGAGCAGCACCGCAGCGGCGGCCCCTGCTCCCGTGCAGTAGTAGGCCCAGCCGATTTCACACTTGCCTGGAGAAGCAAGAGGGGAGAGAAAGCAGGCGCATCACGATGGTTCTTTCGGGGGCTCCGTGATTTCTCCCAGTGTGTGTGTTCCTTGTGTAGCAAAGTGCTACAGAAATACCTACTCTACGTGTGGTGTACTCAGCCCAGTGGAAGAAAAGTGCATGCAGAAAGCTCTCTGCAGACTGAAGAAAGTTTGTGCATTTCAGAAAGACCTCAAGGCCCACACTTCCGGCCTCCAGTGGCCACAGGCCTAGTGACAAAAAGGAAGAAGGGCAGTAATCAGGATAGAAGAGATGAAGAGCTATTAATTCTAATTTAAATCACCCAAATTCATGTGCACAATGAGGTACCTTGGGGAAAAATTCAGAGTAGATACAGCCCTTCTGAAAAGGGCCACTCCATGAAGGAGACTCATTTGAAGGACAATGCTGAAGTGACCACTACTACTGACATGCCATTGCTAAATGACTCATGCAGATGGAGTGGAGAGGAAAATCTCCCAGAGTCTCCTGGGGCCAACACTCCCCTTTACGTTAAAGCATCATGTAAATGAGAACATGATAACAAGGGCCCGCAGGGGTCCTGAGAGCTCAGAGTCGGGTCAGTACTAGAAGTAACAACAACCCCCACGATACTTGAAGTACAATCAGTGACAGACAACAGGAGCAGCTCCATGCGTTTCGGAGAAGGCGGACTCCCAAGCAAGAAGTTATCAGGGATACCGAAGGGCATTAGTAATGATAGATGAGTCAGTGCTCCCAGAAGACATAATAATCCGTAATGGGTGTGTGCCCAACAACAAAGCATCGAACTAGGCGAGTCAAAAATGGACGGATTTCAAGGAGAAGTAGTAGATGAATTCATTATCACAATTGGAGACGTCGGCACCTTTCTGTCAGAAATGCACGGGTCCGGCAGGCAGTAAAAGCCTGCAGAGATACAGTTGAACTCAACACCACCATAATCAGATATAACTCACATCTACATCCAGCAACAGCAGAATGGGCCTTCTTCTCAAGGAAGAGGAAACGTTCACCGAGAGCCTGGCTCATAAAACACAACTCAGCTCACTTAAATGGAGAGAAACCATACACTGTCGCTCTGCTCTCAGGTCACAATAGAACTGAATTAGAAATCAATAACAAAAACATGGCTAGAAAAAAATCCCCCAAATGTGAGGAGATTAAACAACACACTTTTAAATAACACATGTGCCAAAGAAGAAAACTCTAGAGAAATTTTAGAATATTTTTATTCTTTTAAACATACTTTATTGATTATGCTATTGCAGCTGTCCCTTTTTCCCCCCCTTTATTCCCCTCTGCCCTGCACACCTCCTCACACCCGCGTTCCACCCCTTTAGTTCATGTCCATGGGTCGTACATATAGGTTCTTTGGCTTTTACATTTCCTATACTATTCTTACCCTCCCCCTGTCTATTTTCTACCTACCATTTATGCTTCTTATTCCCTGTACCTTTTCCCCCTCTCTTCCCCTCCCCCCCCCACCCATTCTCCTACTGATAACCCTCCATGTGATCTCCATTTCTGTGGTTCTGTTCCTATTCTAGTTGTTTGCTTAGTTTGCTTTTGTTTTAGTTTTAGGTGTGGTTGTTAATAACTGTCAGTTTGTTGTCATTTTACCATTCATATTTTTTATCTTCCTTTTCTTAGATAAGTCCCTTTAACATTTCATATAATAAGGGCTTGGTGATAATGAACTCCTTTACTTGACCTTATCATCAGGGAAGCACTTTATCTGCCCTTCCATTCTGAAAGATAGCTTTGCTGGACAGAGTAATCTTGGATGTAGGTCCTTGCCTTTTGTGACTTGGAATACTTCTTTCCAGCCCCTTCATGCCTGCAAGGTTTCTTTTGAGAAATCAGCTGATAGTCTTATGGGAACTCCTTTGTAGATAACTCTCTCCTCTTCTCTTGCTGCTTTTAAGATTCTCACCTTATCTTTAACCTTGGGTAATGTAATTATGATGTGCGTTGGTGTGTTCCTCCTTGAGTCCAACTTCTCTGGGACTCTCTGAGCTTCCTGGACTTCCTGTAAGTCTATTTCCTTTGCCAGATTGGGGAAGTTCTCCTTCATTATTTGCTCAAATAAGTTTTCAATTTGTTATTCTTCCTCTTCTCCTTCTGGCACCCCTATGATTTGAACGTTGGAATGTTTAAAGTTGTCGTGGAGGTTCCTAAGCCTCTCCTCAGTTTTCTGAATTCTTGTTTCTTCATTACATTCTGCCTGAATGTTTATTTCTTCCTTCTGGTCCACACCATTGAATTGAGTCCCAGTTTCCTTCCCTTCACTGTTGGTTCCCTGTACATTTTCCTTTATTTCGCTTAACATAGCCTTCATTTTTTTCCTCTAATTTGTGACCATATTCGACCAATTCTGTGAGCATCCTGATTACTAGTGTTTTGAACTCTGCATCTAGTAGGTTGGCTATCTCTTCATCACTTAGTTGTATTTTTTCTGGAGCTTTGATCTGTTCTCTCATTTGGGCCTTTTTTTTTTTTTTGGTCTCGGCACACTTGTTATGTAGTAAGGGGTGGAGCCTTAGGTGTTTGCCAGGGTGGGGCAACCCAGGTGGCTGCATTGTGGTGCTGTATGTGGGGGAGGGTCCGAGAGGGAACAGTGCTGCTTGCTATGCTCTCTGCTGGCTTTCAGTCACTTCCCCCGCTGCCCACAAGCAAATTGGGCCCTTCTGGTGCTGGTTCCTGGGTGGGTGGTTTGTATACATTCTAGAACCCTGTGGGTCTCTCCAACAAGCTCTCCTGTGAGGCTGGGAGTTTCTCCCACCACCTCAACCCTCACAGGTGTTTGCAGTCAGTGGTTTGAGGCTTTATTTCCCCTCTGGAGCCCTGGGTTGTGGGTCTGTCTTGCTCCCCAATTGTTCCTCCCCGGTTATCTGCATGTGAATGTGGGACCCCCGCTCTGCCAGCTGCTGCTCACCACGAGTCCTCTCTGCCCAACTGCTTGTCTCCGTCCCTCCTGCCGGTCTGGGTGTTTCTTCTTTAACTCCTTGGTTGTCAGACTTCCAAACAGTTTGATTTTCTGTCAGTTCCGGTTGTTTTTTGTTTTTAAATTTGTTGTTATCCTTATTTTGGTTGTGGGAAGAAGCACAGTGTGTCTACCTACACCTCCCTTTTGGCCAGAAGTCCTAGAATATTTTGAACTAAGTGAAAATAAGACAACTTATCAAAATCTCTGAGTTTCAGCAAAAATGGTACTCAGAGGAAAATTAAATGCATATATTAGAAAAAAAGGAAAGATTTAACATCAACTTTCTGTTTCTACTTTAGAAACCTACAAAAAGAAAGTCAGATTAAACTCAAAGAAAAAAAATAAATAAGAAGAACTAGAGTAGAAATCAATGCCCTTCTATAAGGCCAGCATTACCCTAACACCAAAACCAGACAGAGACAAGGGAAGAAAACTACAGACAAGTATCTCTCATGAACAGAGATCCAAAAATCCTCAACAAATTATTAGCAAATTGAATCCAAAAATATAGGAAAAGAATTATACACCATGACCAAGTAATATTTACCCTAGGCATGAAGGCTGGTTCAACATTTGAAAATTAATTAATATAATCTATATCAACAGACTAAAAAAAAATCACATGATCATATCAATAGGTGCAGAAAAGAATTTGACAAATCCACACTCACAAAAGATAAAAATTCTCACTAAATTAGGAATAGGGGGAACTTTCTCAATTTGATGAAAAATTCTCTAAAAATCCTATAGCCAATATCCTACTTAATAGTGCAAAACTCAAAACTTTCCCACAAAGATCAGGCACTAAGCAAGGATGTCCCTTCTTGCTACTCTTCTTCAACATGAACTAGAAACCTAGTTTATGCAGTAAGGCAGAAAAAGAAAACAAAAACTATAGAGATTGGATAAAAAAGAAATAAACATGTTTTTCTTTGTAGATAACATAATTGTCTGTAGAAAATGTGAAAGAATCCACAAAATACTCTGGAACTAATAAGGAATTATACCAAGATTGTCAAATACAAGGGTAATATACAAAAATCAATTACTTCCTATATACCAAAAATGAAGAGGTGGATTTTGGAATAGAAAACAAAATGCCATTTACATTAGCACCCCAAAAGTGAAATAATTGGGTGTAAACCTAACAAAATACATACAGTATTTACACAAGGAAAACAAAAACCTCTGATGTACAAAATCAAAGGACTAAATAAAGGGTGTGATATTCCATGTTCATGGACAGGAAGACTCAATATTGTAACCATGTCAATTCCTCCCCAGTTGATCTGTAGATTCAATGCAGCCCCAATCAAAATCCCAGCAAGCTATTTTGTGGTTATGGACAAACTGTTTCCGAAGTGTATGAGGAGAGGCAGAAGACCCAGAGAAGCCAACACAATATTAAAGAAGGAAAACACAGTTACTCCACTGACACTACCTGACTTCAAGACTTACTACAAATCTCCAGGAATTGGTGAAAGAATAGACAAATCGCTCAGTGGAGCAGATGCGAGAACCCAGAAATGGACCCCCATAAATACAGTCAACTGGTCTTTGACGAAAGAGCAAAGGAAGCACAATGGGACAAAGACAGTCTCTCTTTCACATGATGGTGGAACGACCTGATGTCCATGTAAAAAAGAAAGAGAGAAAAAGAACAAAAAAGAAAGCAGACACAGATATTATACCCCTCACAAAAATTAACTCAAAGTAAATCATCATCTCAATGTAACACATAAAACTATGAAACTCCTGGAGGATAACTCAAGTGAAAACCTAGCTGACCTTGGGTATGGTGATGGGTCTCGACAGAACACCATGAGCACGATCCATGGAAGAACAAATTGACAGGCTGGACTTCATTAAAAATTAAAAACCCTGAGAGGCAGTGTCAAGAGAATGAGAATGCAAGCCACAGACCGGGAGAAAATATTTGCAAAAGACACATCTGATAAAGGAGTGTTATTCAAAGTAGACAAAGAACTATTAAAACTCAACAATTAAAAAAACAAACAATGGGCTCATTATAAATGGGCTAAATGTCTTAACACCTCCCCAAAGAAGCCATACAGGTGACAAATAAGCATATGAAATGATGCTCCACAACAGACCTCATCAGGGGAATGCGGTGAGATGCCACTACACACCTATCAGAACGGCCAAAACCTGGAATATCGACACCACCAAATGCTGACAAAGAGGTGGAACAACAGGAACTTTCATACACTGGTAACAAGAATGCAAAGTATTATAGTCGCTTTGGAAAACTTTGGCAGTTTCTTACAAAACTAAACATATTCTTACCATACAATCCAACAATCACACTCCTTGGTATTTACCCAAAGGAGCGATAAGCTTATGTCCCCACAAAAATCTGCACGGGGATTTGAACAGCAGCTTCATCCACAATTGCCGAAACTTGGAAGCAACTTCACCTCCAGGACTCAAACCTGTACAACTTCAAGGAGTAAGAAGTCGCTGACTCAAAGTACCCTGTGTGAGATAATTACATGGGCTTCTGTATTCATTCCTCCTTTTTCTTTTTACAGCCTCCAAGTTATTCTTATTGTGTGCACAGTAAGGAAGGCTTCTGTATCTCTCATTGAACATTGTCTTTTCTGTGCCAGTTTTGTTTTTTTTTTAGATTTTATTTATTTATTTCTAGAGAGGGAAAGGGAGGGAGAAAAAGAGGGAGAGAAACATCATTGTGTGGTTGCCTCTCACATGCCCCCTACTGGCGACCTGGCCCGCAACCCAGGCAGGTGCCCTGACTGGGAATCGAACTGGTGACCCTTTGGTTCACAGGCCCGAGCTCAACCCACTGAGCTACACCAGCCAGGGCTGCACCAATTTTAATCAGTCTTTTAGTTTTATGATCTGATCATAAAATATTCCAACAACTGTTTCCCTCCATTTTTTTGTTCTTGTTTAATAAACATGTACACCAACGATACTTGAATTTCATAGTCATTGAACATGTTATAAACTGCAGATTAGAAACTATGTCCTTTTTTTTTTACAAGTCAGGTATTTTTACCTTGTTCATTAATAACTTCTCTGCTGAGCGATACAAAGACTGTTAGGCATAGCATGCAACTTGACTTCATACCTTTAGTGAAGTTTACTGGGGAGATAGATAGCATGGGACCTGTTTAGGGATTAGAAGGTGAGGTGAGGCACAGTTAAGTGAGTCATCATCTTGTCACCATCAGGAAAGAGTGGCAAAATTTGGTTAGGGACTTTCATGTCTCAAAAGTGCTCTAGGGCATTTATAGCCCTGACAATAAGCTGTGTAATTCCTTTCTCCACCTAAGCATCATCCTTGATTTCTCCCTTTCCATATCTGATAATAGCAATAGTTTTAAAATAGCAATTTATTGGTGGATGTAATTATAGATTGCTATTTGCGGTAAATTGATAGAAGAGCTTTACATCAAGTAAAGATGAGTGCGTTTCATCCTCAGGAGAATTCGATGCGATAGGTCCATGAGTATCGTCCCCATCGACCATTCAGATGGGAACACTAAGGCCAAGGAAAGTTCAAGGAAAGCTGGTATCTGCCTTCCCCTAAGACCTCGTAACTACCTTCCCTCTTGTCTTTTTTCTGGCCGCACTGGCTGCCTTCTCTGGCTCACATCGGGCTTGCTGCTGGCTTGGGTGCTTCACTCATTCTTCTTTCCACCCAGAACCCTCTACGTCCAGGTCCCTGGAGATCTGGCTCCTTCTCCAACGACACCCCTACCAAGATACCTCCCACCCCACACCTGCTTCACCAGTCATTCTAATCGTCTCTCCACTTGATCGTGTGTGTAGCACTTGACCATGGTTTGTAAATACCGTGTATGTGTGTACTTATCATTTCAGTGTCAACTAGGGGAGATCTTTGCATATTTTCTTCCCTACTGTACCCCTCCAACAGTGCCTGGCCCATGGCAGACACTCACTCAATCAATGTTGAGCGAAAAGTGAGGAAAAAGAAAAATAAAAAGACAGGAAGCAAAAGAGGCAGAGATAGCAATTTATTGCTATCTCTGAAAAATGGAATGATTCTGGAATGTTGTTTTGAGAGCAACTCTGGTCCTGCTTTGCCAGTGAACTTCCGAGAGCAGTCACCGTGCATTTACAGGTGCCTGCACACTGTGCTAAGTGGGACAGGATGACGACAGATCCCGAAGTGTCACCTCTCCACCTCCGGGATGGCCTCCCTGGAACAATGACCTCCATTAATACCAACAGATGGGTTAAGAATGTTTCAGGGGTAACAGAATCCGCTTCATGGATCAGATTTGCTGATAACCACAGGCTACTGTGGCTATGATTCTCGAGAAGAGTCTCCATATTGAATTATTTTTTAACTGGATTAAATAAATCTGGGATGAAGAATTAATAGGCAGCTAAGAGATGGCAGACAGTTTAGAAGCTTTCAGAAAGTCAGCAAAATTTGTGGTTGGTACATTTAGCTCAGAGTCCATAATAGAGAACACCATCAATTGTCCATTAATAACAAGGTATTGACTGACAAACAGTTCCACGGCCCAACATAAAAAGCGGAGGACGTCATTCTTTATTAATTATTGGACACTTGTGTGAACAAAGGAGCTGGTGAGGCTGATAGGCTGAGAATACTGTATTCGACACTAACCATGTGCATTGAAGAAAGATGGAAAAAGAAGCCACCAGAGAGCTGACCGCAGGAGGACCAAGGAGAGCAGAGAGCAGAACATCTTTCCCGCAGGGAAGTCAAGAAAATAGCAGCAGCTGAAACTTTAGGAGCCTCTGTCCGCCAGGGGAACTGTGGCAGACGAGGTGCCTGTGCCACCCCACGCCTTCCGATCGCTTCGCTGGTTCTGGGCTCTCATCCCTCCGCTTCCGTTTGTGCTTTGCTCCTAACCACTTACTTGCATGGATGTGCAAACCCCACCAGAGGACTTTGGAGGATTAGGGCTGCTCGGCCCCGTGTTCCGAGAGCTGAAGCGCCCCCTGGCCTGCCCTGCAGCCAAGGATGGACGGGTGCGGGAGCAGAAGAGCCTGGCCCTCGGCTGGGGCATCCCCTGAAAGCACGCCCTTACTGAGTTTTCATGCCTTTCCTACCTCGCTCTCCCAGCTCCTTACCAGTTGTCCACGGGTGCGTTTCCTTGGTTACTTGAACGTGCATCTTCATTTCGGGATCTGCTCTGGGGAACCCAATTTAAGACGAGAGCAACTGAATAAAATCTTCGTTGCTTTTCTTTATCATAACGAGGGTCTGTGACGTTGCCTCAGGTGTCAGAGGCTGAACCAGCTACCCCACCCACACACCCAAACCCTGCCGTTCCCTGACGGACCCAGAGCCAGACTAGAGCCCTCGGCAGCAGCTGTCACCCACTCTCCCTGCTCCACCCTCCTCCTGGGGAATATCCAACTCCTGGACTTGCTTAGTGTGTATGTGTCATTTTTAATAAGTGTTATGTTTCTGGAGATTTTCTCATTTGTGTCATAAAACATGTAGTCAGACCCACTGTTTATCAGGTAAACATGAGAAAGAATAACACTTGAAATAAAGCTACTTTAAAAGCATCCTATAGGGGCCCTGGCTGGTGTGGCTCAGTGGACTGAGCACTGGCCTGTGAAGCAAAGGGTCACCGGTTTGACTCCCAGTCAGGGCACATGCCTGGGTTGCGGGGTGGGTCCCCAGTATGGGAGCACATGAGAGGCAACCACACATTGATGTTTCTTTCCTTCTCTTTCTCTTTCCCTTCCCCTCTGCCTAAAAATAAATAAATAAAATCTTTAAGAAAAGGTACAGCATAGGTGAAGAAGATGTTTTAGGATGTTACAAAATGTTGCCACTAAATACACAGATATGCAAGTTTGTGTGTCCGAGTTATACATTTTGTGGTTTAAACTCAGCAACTGACTGAGGTCCAAAATGAGCAACTTAATGGTTGGTGTGATTTAAAAAGTATTTCTCTAGGGGAGAGAGAAAAAACTTTTGTACACTTCAATACCATGGACAAAAGTTCACCCAGGCTCTCTCCTCTTGAATAAATTCCTTTGTGCCTCTTCATATTCAGCCATCTTGTTTGCATATGCATTAAAACCAAGAACAAAATAATCTGTCACAGGACCGATTCCATTTGTTCTTTTCTGAAGTTACCGAACAAAGCTGTCTCTAGTAGAAAAAGCAATCAGTTTTAAACCTTTGACCTAAAACATACAAAAACTTTAATTCAAACTCTCAATGGAACAACTAGTTAAAAGGATCCCTCGCAGGTCAGAAGAGACTAGAAGAACGCCAAAGGTGATTGGTGTGCAAAAAACGGAGAAAGCAGAAGTTAAAGGGCTGGGAGGAGAGTGTGTGAGGCGTGGCTCTGTTTCCAGCTCTGTTGCACATTTCTGTTTTTTTAAAAAAATATTTTATTTATTAATTTTTAGAGAGAGTGGAAGGGAGGGAGAAAGAGATGGGGAGAAACATCATTGTGTGGTTGCCTCTCGCAAACCCACAACTGGGGACCTGGCCCACAATCCAGGCATGGGCCCTGACTGGGAATCGAACCAGTGACCCTTTGGTTCACAGGCCGGCACTCAATCCACTGAGCCACAGCAGCCAGGGCTGTTTGTTTGTTACTGGAGGTGAAAACTCCCATGGCTTCGCAGGGTCACTCTGCACGCAGCTCCAGGATATACTCTATGGACCCCAGACATGGGCTCCAGGGACTTGCGTCCCCAAATAGAGCTCAGTAATGGGCCCCACTAGTACCTCCTGAGAGGAGACAAAGCAGACTTAGACGGAATGGTAGAACCCCCCAAAGACTAGCACCGAGTCTGGGTGCACAATGTCCCAGAAGGGGTGGCCATCTTCAAGCCTCCTAAGTTTTCAAAACAGCAGCACAGTGATCAGGGCCGGTCCAGCACATCTCCTCCGGAACCGCAGCTCTGGATTCTAATGTGCTAGGTTGACAACGTCTTTCTGCCTCTGCTGCCCCTTCACTCCCAGGTGCAGATGACTGAACTCCACTGGAAGTTGAATATCTTTTCCCCAAAACACACCCTATGCCTCACTTGCAGGGTGTCCGGCCTTTTGGCATCTCTGGGCCACACTGGAAGGAGAACAGTTGTCTTGGGCCAGACATTAAACACACAAACACTAACAAAAACTGATGAGCAAAGAAAAGGTTTTACGTAAATTTACTATTTTGTGCTGGGCTGCATTCATAGCCGTCCTGGGATGCACGCGGCCCGCGGGCTATGAGTTGGACACCCCTGGTAGGATGTTCTAGCTTAAAGCATTGGACGCACGCTGCTTCCGGAAAAAGAGGAGGCAAGACATTTCTAGAGCCGTTACCGTGTTTTTTCACCTTGTTTCTGCACAGAGATACCTGGGATGTACAGAGCCACAACACAAAATGCAGGCGTGCCCTTGTCAGGGACTAACACATTCAAGCTGTAGCGTTAGCTGGGGTGGGGGGTAGTGGGGGAGGTTCTACCGATGCCCATACCGGGCTGGTAAGAGGGGGCAGGGATTTACTCTCTGCAAAAGATATGTATCTGCAAGGAGCTCATAACAGCGCTGTCTCAGAAGATACATTACAGCGAGTTCTGAGAAGAAAATATGTATCAGCCTTGTAAATTTTATCTGCTACAGCTGCTTGCATTCTGCAGCTGGAGCAGGAGTGGGGAGGGGCTCCCCAGGTGAGGGTGGGAGGGGGCAATGGCTGGCTGTGCAGCGACCATGAGAACATGTTAGGCGGGTTTCAGATTTTAGGGGAAAAAATCTTCCTGAATGATAAATTCTTTCAGTTCTAGTCAATGGTGTAAATTTCTCTGCTGGATTCCCCCCCAAATCTTGCTAAAGAGTTACAATTTGAATGTCCTCTGTTGAGTCTTTCTTGCCCTCATAGAAATGTTCTAGCTCCACCTTTAGGATAAGGAGCTCAGAAAAAAAGAAGTTTTACTCAAGTGCTGTTGCTGTCTCCCAGGAGACGTGCTGGCCATGAACTTGGGGATCTACCGGAAAGCACTGATCTGCAGTCTCACACTTTGCTCCGCTGCTCAAATTCATCAGAGGGAAGGACAGCCAGCAGAGTGGCTGGACTTGACTTCAGGTTCAGTCCTACTGAGTCCAAACTACCCATCAGGGAGAAAAGAGAGCTCTGTTTGTTATTACTCCTACTACTATAATTATTAATACCTCCTGCAATCTTGGTAAGTTCTACTATCAGAATGCAGGTATACACAGCAAGCATTCTTTTTTGGGGGGGGTTGAGCATATGGAGATTTTAAATACTACTTTATGTTTGTTATTTTTTGCAAATGGAGAACCATAAAGCAGAATTAAAGTCCAAAACAAGCAATACCCAGTAAGAGAAAAATAAATTCCATTTCTTTCACCCATCATTCTTTACTTGAAATATGTCAAATATGGTCTCTAGGTTAGATAGAAGTTATGGTATCAATTATAATGTCCTAATTTTGGTAGTTGCCCTGCTATGTAAAATACTATTAATTTAAGACATTATGCATTTAATTACCTGTGGTGGGAGGGACACTGTGTCTGAGAGAGGGCGCAGCAGGAGGCAGGGGAGAAGGACAAAGGAAACACGAGGAAATTTAACATTAGAGTACCTGGGAGTGTTTGTACTATTTTGCAACTTTTCTATAAATCTGAAATTATTTCAAATCAAAGTTAAGCAAATGTAAAAAATTTAACTATCTGTGAACATACGTACATATGCACCTATGTATATACGCACACGTATGCACGCATAGGAAGTCAGCGGGCAAGTTTCACACTGTAAGTATAAAGAACAAGGACTCGGTAAATGCGGTGGCCGTATTACCCAGCAAATGAGAAAGCTGCGCATGGCGGTTTTTACGGTGTGGTTGCCTCATGCAGACTCGCGGTCACCTCGTCCATGCCACTCGCATGTGTTGCCCTCCTGAGTCCAGCACACAGCAGGGTCACCGAGGACGTCCCTGTATTTGGCTACAGCCCATTCCCACCAGCCACGGCCCATTCCCACCAGCTACGGCCAACCACAAACAATGGAGCAAACAGCCTACAGATTAAATCCATCCGAGTAAAGATGACATTCAAGCATGAATCATAACATCGTGCCCAATGGTAAGTGAGGAGGGCATGTGTGCAGGACAAGCGTACCCAGGTGGACAGGGAACGGAGCCCCATCCTCTCCAGGACGTCCCCCGCGGGGGCCCAGAACAGGACCAGGCACAGAGCGCACGTTTTCCTCCGCAGCACTTCTCGGGCCAGCCGAGATGGAGTGGTTACACACTCCCCTGCAGGAAAGGGGTTTTTCCAGCAGGTACGTAGAAGGGCTTCGCACAGGTGAAGCATGTGCCCCCTAAGGGAAGGGCCCCAGGATTATCACGTGTAAGTCAAGCTGTTTCCAGGCAGATGCAGCTGTGAGTACGTGTGGCAGGACAGGAAGGCAGGGGGCGAGCGCGGAGCTGAGGATGACATAAAGGGACAGAGACTTTTGCACTTCGCCACTGACTGGGCTGGACTTCCTCTGCCCGTGGGAACTTCCTAGGATGGTTTGGTGTCAAATTCCAGAGGGCTCCCTTGGGTCCCCCTGTGCTCACCCAGCTCACCAGCTTGCCTGGCTCCCCTCTGTTGTCCCCTGCAATTGCACTGTGTGTGAGGGGATGCGGGCTTCTGCTACATGACTTCCGGTGACTTGTCAAGGTTTGGAACAGATCCAGCGCGGAGGAGGGGAGACCCAGGGCTGCTCTGGAAACTTCCTATGTGGCTGAATCTCAGTGTCTGCTCCACACCTCACTACTGGCCCGTTTTCCACAAAGCCCTGTCAGAGTGGGACCATACACGTGCTTTAAGTGGTGGCCAGAAGTGCATCAGGTGTTAGGAGTCTCTCCCAGAAACCAAGTGGCAGGCCCTGACCGCTGCTCTCTGCAAGCGCCTCCCGGGCAAGTCCCGCTGTGGTGCGCACCTCCGATGCCCACGGGCCCCCAGGCAGGGCCTTCTCTGTTAAACATCACAGAAGCGAACAACAGTCCTGTGGCTGTCGGCAGAAACAGAGACTTAAGTGTGGATTGTAGGAGGAGCTGGACCACCCTGCTTACGAAGCACCCACTACCGCCAAGCTTCAGAAAGCTCAGAAAACACGTTTTCTCTTTTTCTTCCCATTTTTGCCCATAACTTGCAAATCCATTTTTCTCAAATGCAATCAGATTTGAAAGAAGGGCAATAGGAGTCAGGAGTCACAGAGCGAAAGGGAGGCGGGGAGGTCACTGCTGAGGTGACTGGAGAAGAGATTTCCTCATTGGGCCGAAAACTCGGAAGAAGAGACTCCCATCTTTTCCAACATGAAGAGGTTCTCAGTTTTCGGAGTTTATGGTGCTGTTCTTGAGAAGCCAAGAGCACAAGTTCAAGAACAGGAAGCATGATGGCTTCTGGATCAAATTAAAAACAAAATGAGAGCACGGATTGCTCCAATTCACTTGGCAAATTAGCAAAACAAATTAATTAAAATTGTAAGCATCAGGATATAATTAGAAAGTCTTTGGTGGATAAAAATACCCCTGAAGCATGAATTAAATCAGCTGGACAATGTGATTAGTAAGGCTTTATGTGTCAATCCAAACGTACAGTTATGAAACGTAAAAAGGAGAGTAAAGATTGACCAGCAAATAAGTCCCTAAAAACGGCCCTGCAAGAATAATATGAATAATAGTAACGAACCTCTTTGGGGCTTTCATTATGTGAACATGCTGTGGTACACTACGTAGTATTCTTATCACTTGTACTATTTTGCTCTCTCTCTTTTTGAAGATTTCATTTATTTATTTTTAGAGAGAGGGGAAGGGAAGGAGAAAGAGAGGGAGAGAAACAGCAATGTGGGGTTGCCTTTCACATGCCCCCTACGGGGGACTTGGCCTGCAACCCAGGCATCTGCCCTGAGTGGGAATCGAACCAGCAACCCTTTGGTTTGTAGGCCAGCACTCAATCCACTAAGCCACACCATCCAGGGCTGTTTTGCTCTCTTAAAAAGTAATAAATAAAATTACCATTGTTAACACTTAGACAACATGAGCCATGGCTGACCATGACCATGGACTTCAGAGCACTGATGTCCAACGAAAGACGCACTGAGATAGGGGCCTTTTCTCCTGTTTGCCTCATCTTCCACATACACACACCACGACTTCTCAGTAAAGTCTGCTTCTGCGAAACTCTGAACACGTCCATCCTGGACTGTAAGAAGCCAATGAGGGCGTGGTCTTCCCTGGCAGCATGTATTCACTCAGGCGTGGACATGTGGTAATGTTGGCCTAACTAGAGGGAGAGACCTGTAGTCCATTACTGGGGGGAAGCTCGCCCCCATCCTGCGGTAGTGTTAGGAAGTGGGTTGAGCAAGATGAATGGACAGTGCTCGCCACCATATTTTACAACTCTGAGCAGCGAGAACATTGTAGTGCTTACTTGCATGGTGGATGCGGCTGCTCTCTGCAGAGTCTTGGACCGACCTAGGCCCTGACCAGCTGCCGTGGGGGCAGAAGGGGTCAATAAATGAGCACAACTGGAATAAAGACATTTCTGGTATGTCAGGGGTCTGCTTTGGTTGAAATCAGGGGTCCTCCGACTACAGTCCCAACACCTGGTTTTGTAAATAAAGTTTTATTGGGACACAGTTTTATTCATGCCCATTCATACATGAAGAGACTTTCATGCTACAGATGCAGAGCTGAGTGGTGAAAACAGAGAATATGGGTTCACCCAGCGGAAAATACTCACTTACCTGTCTCTCACAGAGACGTCTGCACACCTCTGGCTCAGACTCACCAATCAGAGGGGACTAATATTGGCAAGGCAACCACCAAGCCTGCTGCATCGCCCAACACTTTCCTCCCTAACACACTTCCCACGTGCCTTATCTTTCTGAACATCTGCCTCTCCCGCTAGGCTCAAAGGTCCCCGAGGGCAGTCAGTAGTGTTTATTTAAATGACCTGTGGGGCCGCCTCCCAAGCACAGGTCTGGCACAGTAACAGCGCCCTGTAAAGGTATGCTGGCTGAGTAAGTGAATGAATGCACTCCTTAGATTATCTTTCACGTGGGAACAGAAGCAAAGGCTTCCTCCAGGAGTTGCCAGAAAGAGAGTAACAACATTTCCGTGATGGCACACCAGGAAAGTGTCCCATAGTCCACAATAAGGAAGGCACTGACCTCAATAACATGAACACTTCCCAGCCTCTGGGGGGAAGGCATGCCCACCCACTGTCTATTTGGAAAGGAGGCAGAAATCAGTTCGGATTCTCAGATGGGGCAGAGGGAGGGTGTGGCAGCAGCAAGCAGTGGGGGTGCCGCTAAAACTAGGCCCCTGGAGCTCCCCTTACTGAGAACAATCCCCCTTATGTGCTTGCTGGGGCCCCAACTCCCAGTTTGCTCCGTGATCTGTGACTGCACCTGTTCACGGAAGTTCAGCCTTCATCATTGTTCAGGGGAAAGGTAACAATTTCTTAAAGACAGGAAATGTGGCAGTCTGGTGGCTCACACCTTCTCTCTAAAGTTGAGATAACAGTGTGCAAAAATGATAGGAACCCAGAGAAGGCCAAGATACTCATTCAGGGAATCTAGAAACTCATTTCATCTGCAGGTGATGCCAATTTTTATTTTCCTCAGCATGCAATCTGAGAGAAATTTAATGAGAAAAAGGCAAAAATTAAAATGACACTACAGTTTTTAAATTGCTAAAATGGCTGCAGGGAGTTTAATAACCTTGAAGATGTTATTACCACTAGTTAAGAGGCAAGAGGTTAGCAGAAAGAAAGAAGGAGCTCCTACCCTTTGCGACAGCATGGATGGAACTGGAGAGCATTGTGCTAAGTGAAATATGCCAGGTGGTGAGGGACAAATACCATATGATCTCACCTTTAACTGGAACCTAATCAACAAAGTAAAATAAACAAGCAAACAAAATATAACCAGAGACATTGAAGTTAAGAACAATCTAACAATAGCCAGAGGGCAGTGGGGAGGGGGCAGTGGGGAGAATGATTTTCAGGAACTACTGTAAAGGACACATGGACAAAACCAAGGGGGACAGTGGAAGCAAGGGAGGGAGGTGGGTTTGGCTGGAGTGGGGGGTAGGAGTGAAGAGAAAATGCAGACAACTGTAATTGAACAACAATAAAATAATTTTTTTTAAAAAAGAGGCAAGAGGTTTTTATTATTTAGGTTAAGTTTGACAGGTTTTCATCCACATTTTTAAATCCACAATGCTGAGAAGATGTAAACCGCTGGGGTGCGGTAATGAATGCAAAATGACAAGATCCGAGTTTCATCATAACCTGCTAATGAGCACGGCAACACGCAGCAACAGGAGAGATGGGCGAGAGCAGCATCCAAATGGAGCTGAAGCCTGGTGGGAACAGCCAAGAAAGCCGCACACGCCAGGAAAAGGGAAAATGCAGCACACCGCGTTAGAGCATCTCCCCCGGACACGGTCTGCTTTCCAAACACAAACACAAACAGAACAGCATTGATTGTCAACTCTGCACCTGCCTTTTCCTCTCCTGTTAATTCTTGGCAAGCGCAGAGGATCTAGACCCGGGAAAGCCCTGTCACCAAGTGGGGGAGAGCAGGCGGCGGGACGTTCTGAGTTTCTGTTCCCATGAATTGGGTGGTATTGGGAGCGCCACCTTCTCTGCCAAAAGAGCCAGCGTTATTTTGAGGGAAACAGGGTATTTGTCACCCATTGAGGCCAATGAAAATGGCTTCATTTCAAGTTCACAGACCTTTGACATGATGTTGCATCCGTCCATTCTTCTCGGTGTCTAATAGAAAAACAGTTTTCTACTAGACGTTCTGATATAAAAATAATTTGCAATGGTTTGAGATATGGTGATACTGCCATTAGACCGATTCCCTCAAATATTCTCTTGTAAGAGTGAAATAGTTCATGTGGAAAGCGGATGTTTAAGTTAGTCACTCACTATGCACTAACAGTGAAAAATAGTCTGCCCCTCCACCCATGAGGGGAAATGCACTTGTTACCATTTGGCAGTGTGGCTTATGGGTTTGTAGTCTGTGGTCTAGTGAGGCCAATTTTAGAAGAACATCCTGAGAAAATAATTGAATTAGGAAAAGAGCTATTCATTAAACTACTCATTAGACTATGTCTTTAAATGACAGAAACTGGAATAGAAAGAACTAAGGAAGTAGTTAAGTAAACGTAGGTTCTCCAGCCCAGTGGAATATTATCCCATCATTACAACTTACCATGGTGAAAGCCATGTAGCAGGCAAAAAAATGTTACAGTTTGCTGGGTAGAATACTCTACATCTACAAGAGAAAAATCTCTGAAACGTTCTGATTATACACAGAAATTTCATGAACCCTGTACTTTCCCTGTTTCTCTCTGGTCTCCTGCTGAGCTTCCCCATCCTTCCTTCCTCCCTTTGCTGTACCCTCCTCCTTGCTTCTGCCTCCTGCCAGGTAATCCACACACGTCACTTTCTCCCGAACCCAGTTTGAGGCTTACCCGTTTCATAAAGTCGTTCGTTGCCTGAGAGGGACATTGCTAAAGATCCCTCAGCCTTTGTCGTTTCCTCAAATAGTTTGGTTTGTTTTATCTTCTCAGAGAGAGCGTGAATTTCACAGACAGTTATTTTTAGCATTCGCAATGAATCATAATTCCATGATGTTGAATGAATTAGTCCATAAATATAAACACTTCTGAGAAAGGGTTATTTCTTTTCTTGTATCTACACTATTTCCTGTAGTTCAGGTGAACAGATCACGCACGGGTCTTCGCTAGAACAGAAGGGTAAACCAATGTCTGGGTATTGTTACCCACGAATCTGGCTGCCACACCAGCACATGTTCTGCTTCCCCGTCCCTCTTCCACGTCCTGTTCCCGTGAAAGGTCAGATAGGTTCTTTTCTGAAAGGGGCGGCATCTATGAGGAGAACTTACCCAGGTCAAACTGGCCAGAAATGTAGCCACAGGTCTGCCGAACTTCCTCGCTATCCCAGCCCAAGGGGTAGAGGGCGCAGCCAGCACCGATCAGCAAGCCTGCAAGGACAGAAGACAGGAGGGCGTCAGCAGTGCCCCTCTGTGCCCCTTCATCAGGGAAGCAGGACATTAGCACTATAACAAAGGAGCATGGTGTCTGTGTTTCAGAAAGCATTCTAAGGTTAGATTCCAAGAATAATTTCAAGTCTGCTTAAAAGGGAAAAAAGGAAAAATTGAAAAACAAAACCAAATCACAAATCTTGACAGGCAGCTAAGTTTGGTTCTATCTTTGGCTCCGAAAGCCTTGAGTTAGGAAATATAACCCAGAAGCTCCTTTAATTACTCCTGTGAAAAGCTGCCCAATTCTGCCATCGGTCCCTTTAAAGCCATTCGAGAGCAAGCAAAAGTGCCTAACTGGTTATGATTCCCCATTCATTAGATCATTTTTCCAATTTAAGAGTCAAAATAGCCCTGGCTGGTGTGGCTCAGTGGACTGAGTGCCAGCCTGAAAACTGAAAGTTCGCTGGTTCGATTCCCAGGCAAGGCACACGCCTGGGTTGTGGGCCAGGTCCCCAGTTGGGGGGGTGTGAGAGGCAACCGATTGATGTATGTCTGCACATCGATGTTTCTCCCTCTCTCTAAAAATAAATAAATAAAAATCTTTAAAAAATAAAAACAGAAAGAAAAGAATCAAAATAGAATGTTGCAGCATCATCGAATCCCACCAGGGGCAGAGAGAGCACAAGGGTTTTCACAAAGCACGCCGGCACGTTGACTGATCTGTTCTAACGCTCTCTGCTAAGAGGCTGAACACAAAGGAGCAGCCGCCTGTCTTAGAAACTCCCTAGAGGACAAGCACCTACTGCAACCTAAGCCCTCCTTGCAGCTAAAGCCCAGAGGTTTGACACCCGAACTGAAGAAAGTGATGGTTTCATTTTAACGTAAGTCATCACGGCCGCACACTCGGTGCTGGCAGCTTTACTGGCTTGACTAGTCTTTAGTTTTGCATCAGGGCCATATGGCTTTAGAAGAAGCTGAATGGGACCTAAGCACCAGCGCTTGAATCTGTGGGCTAATGTAAAAGGGACCTCTTGTCATGTCCATTTGCCAGTGTCATCATCACCCGAGAGTCCCACAGGTGTGCTGGGCCAGCGGGACAAACGTGCACACTCTCTGATTAGTGAGAGTCCCATCCCTGTCTCAGGGACTCTGGACTGTAAGGGCTAAGCCAGGGAGCCCCTCCATGGGAAAATCGTTACTATGGTAACGCAGAGGCAGCATGGCAGGGCCCCAGTGCATCTAGAGGAGACTTCCCATGTTTCTGCATGGAGTTGCTTTGTTCAGTCTTTCTTCCCACTCTGGTTTTTCTCCAGCCCGCCTCTTGTGGGCACCTGGAGCAGCTGTAACCCTCACAGTGTGTTTCCTCACAGGCATTTAAGGAGAAGCTGCTCTCCATCCACCCACCCATCCCCAACCTCCGTGCTGAGCAGTATGGAGAGCCCTCCCCCATGAACCAACACACATTTTCCACCCTGGTGCCCTGACCTCCAACCGGTCCCCTTGGTCAATAGTATAATGACCATCCAGTGCAGAGGGGCTGCGATCCAGGGGATGTCTGCACGGAATTGTTGCGACTGCAAAGCACTAATCCCGGGATGTCTTATGTGTAAATATGAATTGTGCTGAGACTGAAGAGTAATTTATTATTTCTTTTATTTTTAAAGATTTTATTTCTTTAGCCCTGGCTGGTGTGGCTCAATGGAATCAGTGCCGGCCTGTGAACCAAGGGGTCGCCGGTTCTATTCCCAGTTGGGACACAGGCCAGGTCCCCAGAGCAGGGTGCGCAGGAGGCAGCCACACATTGATGTTTTTCCCCCTCTCTTTCTCCTTCCCTTCCCCTCTCTCTAAATAAAAATAAATTTAAAAAAATTTATTTCTTTATTCTTAGAGAGAGGGGAACAGAGGGAGAAAGAGAGAGAGAGAAACATCCATTGGTTGCCTCTTGTACACACCCCAATTGGGGACCAAACTTGTAACCCAGAACTCTGACCAAGAACTGAATCGGCAACCTTTCGCTTTGTGGGATGACACCCAACCTACCGAGCCACATTAGTCGGGGCTGGAGTAATTTATTTATTTATTTTTCTTTTAAAAAAATATATTTTACTGATTATGCTATTATAGTTGTCCCATTTTCCCCCCTTTATCCCCCTCCACCCTGCACAACCCCTCCCACCCGCGTTCCCCACCTTTAGTTCATGTCCATGGGTCGTACATATAGGTTCTTTGGCTTCTACATTTCCTATACTATTCTTACTCTCCCCCTGTCTATTTTCTACCTACCATTTATGCTACTTATTCTCTGTACCTTTCCCCCCTCTCTCCCCCTCCCACTGCCCTATTGATAACCCTCCATGTGATCTCCATTTCTGTGGTTTTGTTCCTGTTCTAGTTGTTTGCTTAGTTTGTTTTTGTTTTTGTCTTTGTTTTAGGTTCGGTTTTAACAGCTGTGAGTTTGTTGTCATTTTACTGTTCATATTTTTGATCTTTTTCTTAGATAAATCCCTTTAACATTTCATATAAGCGCTGGGTGATGATGAACTCCTTTAACTTGACCTTATCTGGGAAGCACTTTACCTGCCCTTCCATTCTAAATGATAGCTTTGCTGGATAGAGTAACCTTGGATGTAGGTCCTTGCTGTTCATGACTTAGAGTACTTCTTTCCAGCCCCTTCTTGCTTGCAAGGTTTCTTTTGAGAAATAAGCTGATAGCCTTATGGGAATTCCTTTGTAGGTAACTGTTTCCTCTTCTCTTGCTGCTTTTAAGATTCTCACCTTATCTTCAATCTTGAGTAATGTAATTATGATGTGCCTTGGTGTGTGCTTCTTTGGGTCCAACTTCTTTGGGACTCTCTGAGCTTCCTGGACTTCCTGGAAGTCTATTTCCTGTGCCAGACTGGGGAAGTTCTCCATTATGTTTTCAAATAAGTTTTCCATCTCTTGGTCTTTCTCTTCTCCTTCTGGCACCAGTATGATTTGGATGTTGGAACGTTTAAAGTTGTCCTGGAGGTTCCTAAGCTTCTCCTCATTTTTCTGAATTCTTGTTTCCTCATTCTGTTCTGCCTGACGGTTTATTTCTTCCTTCTGGTCCACACCATTGATTTGAGCCCTGTTTTCCTTCCCATCACTGTTGGTTTCCTGTACATTTTCATTTATTTCACTTAGCATAGTCTTCATTTTTTTCCCTCTAATTTGTGACCATATTCAACCAATTCTGTGAGCATCCTGATTACCAGTGTTTTGAACTCTGCATTTGATAGGCTGGCTATCTCTTCGTCACTTGGTTGTATTTTTTTCTGGAGCTTTGATCTGTTCTCTCATTTGGGCCATACTTTTTGTCTCAGCACACCTGTTACTTAGTAAGGGGCAGAGCCTTAGGTGTTAGCCAGGGCAGGGCAACCCACATTGCTGCCTTGTGACGCTGTGTGTGGGGCAGTGTCCGAGAGGGAACAGTGCTGCTTGCTGGGCTCTCTGCCGGCTTTCAGTCACTTCCCCCGCTACCCACAAGCAAAGTGAGCCCTTCTGGTGCTGATTCCTGGGTGGATGGTTTGTGTACATCCTAGAACCCTGTGGGTCTCTTCAACAAGCTTTCCTGTGAGGCTGGGAGTTTCTCCCATTGCCTCAACTCCCACAGGTGTTTGCAGTCAGAGGTTTGAGGCTTTATTTCCCTGCTGGAGCCCTGGGTTGTGGGTCTGTCTTGCTCCCCAGTTGTTCCCCCTGGTTTATCTGCACACGGAAGCGGGTCCCCTGCTCCGCCAGCCGCCGCCTTGCCTGCGAGTCCTCTCTGCCTGGCTGCCTGTCCCTGACCCTCCTGCCCATCTGGGTGAGTGTTTCTTCTTTAACTCCTTGGTTGTCGGACATCCATACAGTTCAATTTTCTGTCAGTTTTTTGTTTTTAAATTTGTTGTCATCCTTCTTTTGTTTGTGCGAGGAGGCACCATGTGTCTACCTACCCCTCCGTCTTGGCCGACAGTTGAAGAGCAGTTTAGGAAGTGGTAATAGGTTTCACAGGCTAAGCAAATGCCCCAGTGACTGGTTTCCTTAGGCTCCCCCTACCCCCCCGCCCCCGTGAGAGAATTTATGAAGCTTTCTGATGACAACAAGCTAGTGTTATCCACAACCCAGTAAAGAGATAATTAATGAGGATGTGAATGTTTGTGTAAACCGAATTCCATGAATGTTTAATGAATAATGTGGCATCATTTCCATGATACTCACTTCTTGAATTAATAAGTAACACCAGTTTTTGAGATCTTGTGAGCAACTTTTTTCATGCAGAAAGACAACCAGGCCAGAAAATGCTCAAGTGTAAAAAAAAAAGTGAAAAACGCCAACAGTGAAACCATCATTTTCTCTTTATTTGAGAGGCAAACAAATGATAAACAGTCTCATTTGCTAATGTTCCTTTCAGAATGGCAGAAAAATATATGTCACATACTCACGAAAGCACCTGCTGTGGCCCAATAGGATGCGGGCCTTGGGGAAACTCGGCAGAGGGGAGTTTACAAATGCCTGCACGGGGAGCAGTGGGCCTGTGGCTGTCTAGGGGCAGAGTGCTTGGCAGTCGGGGTGCAGTTGTGGAATGCTGGGCTGTCCTCGTGACCCTGTGCAATGGAGGTTCAACCACAGAAATTAGGAGCAATTTTATACCCAGGAAACTTATGTTACATGTACGAATTAAAAAATACCTGTTGTAAATACGCTCACATTCAAATGTGTTCCGTGGAGGACAACTACCTTATCTGGGTTTTTACGTAACTGGATCTTTATGGGAAGATTTATGTAGTCTTCGTTATGCCATCTGGTAGTGTTTGCTGAGAGCAAAGACAGGGCAGGTCCCAGAGGTCTGAGAGACGTTTCTGGGAGAGAAGTGTATGTTGCAAATTGATCAGGCTAATCGGCTGTCACAGTTATTAGGTTCTGTGGGCAAACAGCAGGGCTCTCCCCAGCTCCCTTGCTGCCACTGTGTGCTCAAGTGAAAGCAAATCACAGAATGAATGAATCCAGCCAAATACACAACAGATGTGTACTAGCAAGCTGGCCTGAAAAGCGGTCAGAAAACCAATTCTGTTAGTTCGGTGAGACCCAACTCCATCACCCAGGGGTGTCCGACATTTTGGCATCTCTGGGCCACACTGGAAGAAGAAGAGTTGTCTTGGGCCACACATTAAATACATTGCGACATGTAATCACCAAAACATCTCATAATGTTTTAAGTAAGTTTACGATTTAGTGTTGGGCTGCGTTCATTGCCATCCTGGGCTGCGTGTGGCCCATGGGCCATGGATTGGATACCCTGGATTCTAATAAGTACCTTTGACACATGATAAATACAATGAATATTCAAACGGCAGGATCAGGGACACTTAGGGGCAGACCAGGTAATATCTCCCATTTAATGGAGAGGGGGAGGGAGGAGGACCAAAGAGAGTTCTAGACCTGCACAGCCCAATGCAGCAACCACAGGCTACGTGTAGGTATTTAAGTTTAAATTAAAATGAATTAAAATTAAGTAAAACTAAAAATTCAATTCTTCAATTGCTTTAGCCACATTTTCAAGTGCCTCACAGCCACACGGTGCTAGTGGCTGTCATATTGGGTATTCAATTACAGACCATTTCATAACTGCATGAAGTGCTCCTGGAGAGGGCTGTTCTAGACCTAAAGCACCACTTCAAAAGGATGCTGGGCTGGCCAGGTTCGCACACCCTATGCTTGATGCTGCATGTTCACAATCAAAATCACCGCTGCTCAGTTAGCTTCTCCCTTTCTAGGTGGAGCTAGAGGCCAGGAGACTACGTTTCAAAAAGTCTCCTCCTAACAGGAATTCTGGTTCAATTCTGTGGCTGAGAAGCCTTCCACGGGGATTTAGCAGATAAGAGAGGGATAAACCCTATTCCCCTGGGCAGCTGCAGCGTGGGGCTTGCCTTTCTGCAAACAGGAGGCGTGATTTTGCCAATGGCTCCCTGGTGTACCCTCAGTATCACCTGCGAAGGCATATCATCAACCGTAGATTCTCTCAATCCCGCACTTCCTCAATTCCTGCACTCCTTGCTGAACTTCACTTCCCCAGGCCTTCTAATAGGTCTTTGGAACTTGATATGCCTGGGCTACATCCCTTCCTGCTTGAAATATCCCAAGAGGTTCCTTTAGCCGGCCAAACCCTGGCTGGTCCATGCCCGCTTTGTTCCAGGGCAGGGAGGGACACATCTCTATTGCCCCTACTCTATGACCTGAACATCATCCATTTTCTGCACTAAACCTGGCCTCTAATATGACTTCCGCTAATTATTAAACCTGGGGGTAAGTTGGGTTAGTAACCTTAGAAAGCTTTGCGTCAACTACCTCTGAGGCTGTGGTCTCCGGCTGGGGAACTTCTGCTCGTTTTCCTGTCCTGGAATGTGGATTTCAGAAGAGGTACTTCAAATGTCAACTGACCTTAGCTTGGAGTCGGCTAGCATTTTATCAGTTGTACTTAAGGATGAATATTGTGAAGTGAGAGACAATTAAACATAAATATGAAAACATTTTTTTTAGTGGAAAAAATCTGCCACTGTTCAGTTTTAGCCCTGTTGACTCTTGGACGATGTTGTAGAAATCCAGGTTTGGTGGAAGTGTAGTTTGAAAACCCCTGAATTGGATACCACTTAGAAACCACAGTTGTGGATAAAAAGGGGGCCGCATACTAAATCTGAGAAGCTCAGAGGAGGCCCACACGATGAGTCTTATAAACCTACAGACAGAAAGTAACCACACAGGGTCTAAATGTAAAAATTCCTAACAAACAGCAAGTCATGGAGGGGAGTCACGTCCTAGGCCTGCAGCTTCCTTGACAAAGGTCGATCTTTACCTCTGAAATTGCCTGTTGTCTCTGTGCGTCTAAGATAACATACCTTTAAAAGGTCAGAGTAATTTTCTTTCCCAGACCCCTGGAAGGCACAGCCGCCAGGGCAAGGCCACATTGTCATCTTGTTCCCCGCATACCATCTCCATGTGCTGTAAATGTTCCCTGTCCTGCACCCGCCAATGAGGAGAAGCACGTGTTTCTCCATTTCACTTCTTTTCCAATCCCAGACATTCCCCGCTTTGCTTGTCCAGCCCCTTAATCTACCACCAGTGGATTTCATGTAACCTCCTTCCATCGCCTCCTTGGGTTCTAACATATAAAATAAGCTGCAAAACTGCCATTCTTCTGAGCATTTTTCAATCTGTTGAGGGTTTGCTTCCTGGCAGTTGTCATTAGTTTGGCTCAAATAAACTCTCCTAAGACTTTCTCTCAGGCTGGAAGTTCTCTTGTACAACCTTCTCTTGTACATTGAAATAGGGCACAGAGAATGTTCTGGAATCTAAAGCGGTTGCCCAAATGATATTTAATGACATAATGAGTTTCAATAACTCTGGTTGACGAATTTGCCCCTGGGAAGTAAATGGCTCTATTAGAATCTTCTGACTCACAAGTTTTTATGGCATTTACATAGATTTTCTTTATTAGATTTGTAAACTTTGTGGATACCACAGGAACTTAATTATGTGGCATTTTAACCAAATTCCTGCGTCACTGCCAAAAAAGACATCATGAAAAAAAAAATCACATTGTCAGCTTTCTGGAAATTGTGTGTATGGGAGCGGAAGTGAGACAAGGAGCCTGAAGCTGGAAAACAACCTGAGGAAGGTGGGAAGACGGTGGGTGGTTGGAGGTATGAGATCATTTGCAGCTACAGGCTCATTTGCAATTCAGAAGCAATTTATTTTTTGCAATTCTAAACTCTTTGTAACTTTTAAGGGGTCATGAATAAATCACAAAATTAGTGTAAACAGTTCAGTCTTCAGTTTTCACCCAGTACTCAGCTGAAATCAGCTTTCAGGAGCAAGAAGTCCCAGGGAAGATCATTGCGTGGGAGGTCTCAGGAATTTAGAGAGATGCTGCCACCTAAAAAGGATAAAATAACCACCCAGCAAGTGACTTCACAATTCCTCAATTTAAAAAAATGAATATCACATTGATCATCAAGCCATTTCAACCTGGGTGCCCCAGAGTGTTGGCTTTGCCCCAAACAAGACGATTAAAATATTCGAAGAGCCAGGGCAGTGGATCGGCCTCCTAGGAGAAGCAAGTGTTACTAGAGCAGGCACTAGGTGCACAGAGGTGGCACTGGGGAGCTGGGCGGGGTGCCATGCTGTGAGAGACGTCTGCCTTCAGCTCCACGTGGGCTGCCGGGCCCAAATCTGAGCCGGGTATGCTTTGCCAGTCCATAAACCACCCACGGGAGAGCGTCCCTATTTGAAGCTGTGTTTGTTTTGCTCAGTGCTGGGAGTATCTGCCACGACACTAATTATGTCTTAGAATTTGAGTATGAGGTCTGACGTTTTCGTGGAGAGCTCAGTGGTCCAAGAAAGAACTGGATGCTGGGAGTTTTCCTTTCGGTAAAACGCTTTCTATTCTCTGTCTGTACTTAACACAGAGCCAGCAGCACATTAACATAACAATTGGGTTCCTGCCAAAAAGGCAGCGCAGACCTCTGGTCACCCAATGCCGATTCCTCTGCAAGGGTAGTGAGAATAGAGTCCTCACATTAAACTCATAAAGCCTTATTTTTTCCAGGCCGCTCTTCAAAGTTTTTATGTGATCTCACTTTTTTTTCCCCCTCCATGACTATTTCTCCATTCTTTTTCCACAGTTGGGTTTTTTTTTTTTTTTTTTTTAAATAGTGTGATTTTTTCCACCTATCGCCCTTTTGGTGGTCAAACCAGCTTTTCCCATGAATGCATCTTTTATGTTTTTTTGTGGATACTTTTATCCTTCCTCCAGCTCCTTTATCTTCTTTTCAGTGGCAAGCAACGAGGGAAATTGTTTTCTTTACTTTTCCCATGAAAGCTGCTCAGTCTTGCAGCCTGTTATCTGGACTTCTCTTTGGAAGACTTTGGCACTTTTCCAGTTTCCAGTCTCCATATGCTAATCCGCGTACATGATATCTGTCTCCTTTCAGACCTAGATAATGGTCCCTTTACAAAATGTAACAACAAAATAAATCCACTGGTGGGGAGTGAACGAGAGTGCAAGGGCCAGTATTTAACTCTTCAGAACTTCTAAGCACAATAAGGGGGAAGCTACTTAAGCATTCTCTAAGGAGGAGGCTTAGTGAGGCTGTCTCTCTCACAAACCACACCTCCTTTCAAAGTGCCTCCTGGAAACTGAAGCCCAGAGGGTGGAAGAGGCTTGTCCAAGGCCACAGAGTCCGGATCCGTCCCAGGTCCCAGGCTCTTGGTTCCTGCCTAGTCTATCCGGGGCTCTTTTCTACCCACTGTATTCCCAGGGCGTGGACAAGTCCACCCCAATGCCTCATGCTCACCTCCCATAATCCGGTTCAGCTGTAGACAGTGGGACTGAGTCATCAGCCTCTTTGACTAAGCGGAACTTGCGCCCGCAGGAGAGAGGTGTGCCAATCCTAGGCCTGCACCAGCTGCTGGAGCCACGCCACAGCCGTCCTATTCAGTAACTCCCGCACCCCGGCCTGCCCCAACGGCGTTTCTGAACAGGGATCCCTGGCGTGCAGTTCCCCGGATACCAATGATCCCGAGTGTTTTATTTGCAACGAAAGTTGTAAGACCCGACAGTCTGCCATTTTCTTGCCCTTCTCTGTTTGGGAACAAGGTGTCCTCACCTCAGATGGGATGGTTACGGCATTGCCCCCGCACGGTGGTCAACAAGAAGACGTAGGTACCGAGGCTTCCCAGGAATGAGCCTTCTTAGTCCCGTGAGACCACACTATCCAACCAAAACATTGGTCAGCGGTGCATTCTTCGGGGCGATTGATTTATGACTGAAAGGGGGAACTGTGGATGAAAGAAAGGGTCCTGTGGATAGTAACCTCATAGAGTGCTCTGATCAGAAATGCCTCACTGGGCAAGTCGTGGTGGTAGCAACCCCTCACGAACACCACTTCAGCAAAAGGCTTGTCTTTGCCTTAAGCAAGGCCTGTCCACAGATTCTGTGCCTCAGAGTTAACATACCTTTGAATGTGTCTTTTCAAACCCCCTCTTTCTAAGATGTAACCTCCTTAAAAAGAGCAAATAATTTTAACTATCTTATAATCCAATCCCCTCTTCCACTTGCATGCAATCTTATGTCCCCTCTTTCATTGCAAATGAGTAAAAGAAATTGCAAACTTGTTCCTCCGTGGAGCGTTTGAGATCTTGCTCCCTGGCAAATGTCATGAGTGGGGCTGAAATAAAGTCTTGTAAAAGTTCTCTACATGTTTGGACGTTTCTTACATGGACAGAATGAAGCGCTGACAAGCTACAATATTGGCAAACTGTGAAAACACGACGCTAATAAAAAAAAAAAAAACCACAGTAACAACAAGCCACATACTACATGATCCACTTACATGAAGCCCGTGGACAGAGAGAGCAGATGAGTGGTTGCCAGCGGCTGGAGGGAGAGGCGGCAGGAAGACGGCGGGGGTTCGGGGGTGGTGCCTAAGGGGAGGATGGGGTTCTTTCTGGGGGAGTGAGAAAAATATTTGGAAATTGTGGAGATGGTTGCACAGCTCTGTGAATGTACGGCAACCATGGAATTGTCCATGTTAAACAGGTCTATTTTTATGGTATGTGAATAGATCTCAATAAAGCTGTTATTTAAAACATGTGAGGGTAAGAAATGACTTATCTTTCTATTCATGTCTCAGGTTCTTAATTACTTCAGTCAGGGCCCCATGACAACAAAAGTAAAACGCCAGGCGTATCTTTTGAAAGTAGAAACGTCCACACGCGATGGAAGGAACAGTTAGTGGCCTTCTCCACACCGACGTGCAGGAGGCCTCCGTGCAGTGCGCACTGCCACAGGGCGCCGCTCCAGGCCTCGGACCTCAGGCGAAGGAGTTTGAAATACTTTTGAAAATGTAGTGCAGAGAGTATCAAGTGAGCCTCCTGTGTCGTAAAGAAAACTAGACTATCGTGCAGTGATATGGTACTTTTTCATTAAGGTCTAGATATTCGTTTTTTTTTTCTCAATTAAAAAAAATTTTTTTTTGGAGACAGGGGAGGGCAGGGAGAAAGAGAGGGAGAGAAACATCCATGTGTGAGAAACGCCGATCTTTCCTACACGCCCCCGACTGCGGGGACGGGGACGAAACCTGCTCCCCAGGCGTGTGTGTGCCCTGACCGGGAATCAAACCGCCCGCCTTTCAGTGGGTGGGACAAAGCCCAACCAGCGGAGCCACACCAGTGGGGCCGAGGTCTGCGTAGCCTGACTGCAGGTATTAACTACTTAGACCAAGTTTCCGAACAAAAAATGTAAGCCTGAAGCTGTCTGGACTTTTTTGTCCCATACGCTGCAGTCGCAGAGGGCAGACTTAAATCTAGGTCTTTACGATGGATTTCAATGCCGCGGTGGGAGCAAGCCCCGCACACACTCCGCAAACACTGCTCCAGTGTCCTGCGGTGGTTCAGAGCAAGGCCTGGGACGGGCGGCCACGCGCCCCTCTGGCTTTGGAACCCTGGCTGACTTTCTCCTTTCTCCGGGGCATGCTTTCTCAGCAATAAAATAGGAATAAAACCCATATCATATAGTTGCCATCAGGATTGTTTTATATACATGTGCACATATGTGGATGTAAACACATACACACAAACATGATTATATATAGCTCATAGTATTTGAATACAATATTTATATATTATATATGCACATACGTATTTTTTACTAGATTATATAAGACATTTATAATAGGTTTCTACTGACTTTCTGGCTAAGAGTATATATTATTTTCATTACTTATAGACTCATGAAGCACCTTTTCCACCACTAAAATTTAGAGCATGTGAACATATAAAATCATGGATGGGCGCTATCAGTGAAGTGGTACTTAATGAAGGCAATTCGTAATGAGGCCGATGAGGTCCTTAATGAGGTATCAATGAAGCCAACATACTAAAACAGACATCTCTTAACATATATATTTTTTCCTTCATCCACTTTCAGGGCCACCAGGAAAGAAAAACTTCATCCTATTTTCCTCAGGTCTTTTAAAAATATTATCAATTCCATTAAAAATGAGTAAAGCCATCTGGAATAGCTGACAAACAATGTGGAAGCAATGTCTTTCAAGACAGCTATAATGATTTCCTTTTCTGTTTTCTTTCCTTTTTGCAACGTCAGGGATAACGGAAACTTTTTTACTTTTCCAGCTGTGATTTACAGGCCGATCCCAAACAAGTTTTGAAAGTACCCAAGAATTTGTTTCCAGTCAGTTCAATGTATTTTCATTTTAATGCAACTTTTAAAATACCACATTCTCTCCTAAGTGTTTTTTGGATAATTAAATATATAAAATATTTAAAAATATAGCTGGAGATATGGTTACAAAGTATTTTACAATGGAAAAAGTCTCTGAGGATTACAAACACGAACACAGGCAATCACAATGAAGTTGCTCATCTCTTTTTCAAATAGGTTCATTACCCTGAAAGGCATATTAAGCATCTTGCGTAGCAGAACTAGCAGAAGGTAGGATCAGGAATTCTAAGTAGAGGTAGTCATCCCAGGGGACGGAAAGGCCTGGAGACAGGCACGTGCAGGGCAAATTTGGGGGAAATGAAACTAGACTCAGGTGAGAATCAAGAGAGCAGAGGAGAGTAACAGCCAAATGGTTGAGACAGGGCCAGTGACCTTTGTAGAAGGTCATTAATTCTGGGCCAAGGAAGCTGGCCTTTACTTAGCGGACAAAGGGACCGCTAAGTTACTGAACTCAGTTCCCAGACAGCAGAGCTGAAGGCAACCTCCAAGATGATATGATTGAGTGCTTCTCAAACTCTGCAAAACCATGTTGTCACACAGAAAAGGAAGTACCAGATCTGACTGGCACAGAGCGCATCACATTCCGAAAGGTCCAGGGGCCACTCAGTGCTACCCTGGGTGGAGACGCAGGTTCCCCAGCGTGGCCCCGTGGACGCCCCCAGGTCCCACCACGCTGCCCTCTCCCCACCATGTGCTAACGCAGAGCAGCCTCAGCAGTGTGAAGGCTTCCTCCAGGGGAAGGACGTTTCCAGCTTGTTCGCAAAGAGAGAGAACAGAGCCTGAGAGAAATGCCTCCTTTCTGTAAGCCAAAGCTGTTGAGCATCATTTGTCCTACCCTGGGCTCCAGGGGAGACAGAAAAGACCGCAACACAACGTCCACCTCCCTCTCATCCCTGGTTCTGGCAATAGCATTCCCGTCAGGCAGGCTGAGAGAAAACAATTTTCTAAAACACATGAATCAGCGGAGACCACTGAAAGCCTCCTTTCATGGAGTTCAAGTTCGGACTTTCCCCTTGGGCTGTTCTGTGTGTTCTTTCCCAAACCCTGCTCTTGCAACAGCCTTCTAGCCATCTAAAAGTACCGTGATTTCTCCCTGCCCGGGGGCCCAGCCTCCCAAAGCCGAGCAGATCTGCCTTCTCTCCAGGAGCCTGGGCAACTGGTCCCCAGTGCTCCCTCCTGCAGGCCAGGATTCGTAGGAGTCCCTGAGTTAGCGTCAGGAAGTAACTGGTTCTGCTGGTGGATCTGGTGCCGCCCGGCGGGAGTGATGGCTATAAATCAGTCTGCTTCAGCGGTTTCAAGGATTAGTTTCTGCTTTCCCAGTTTTCATGGAAGAGGGGAGACTGTAGAGAGCGAACTGTATGCCAAGACTCCACATGGGCGTTCACATGCAGGGGGAGAGAAATTCAGTCTTTCACCCACAGGCAATCTTTCCACTCAGCTCTCTTCGTGCAGCCGCTGGAGGGGGTTTGCTTTCAGTATAATTCTATTTCCTTTATATTAAAACCAATAAACAAAGGAAAGGCAGCTGCTTTCAAACAAGCTTCATAAACAGGCGTTTTCAGAATTTATGCTCCTTCTAGTGGCCAGCTCTGGAGACATAAGATTTGACTTGGGAAAGGAACTGAGTGGAACGTGCAGGTCCACAGCTTGTGCCCCTTGGAGCCTGGTGTGGTGGGGTGGGGGGCGGTGGGATGGGGAGACCTCCTTGGTACCCAAATGGCACAAACACAAGTGGCGAGGGGCGAGAAGACCCACAGCGTGGAGAAGCCCAGGCTCCGCAGCTGTGTCCACCAGGGCTGCTTGGCCCCCCGCTCAGCTCCTGGGCATCCACGTGGTATTTCATAAGAGGGAAAGTTCAGCTCCTCAACATCTTTGAAAACCATCCTGACCTGGTATTAGGATCGAATTGCCTCTCTCTCCCAAACAGATATGTTGAAGTTCTAACCTGGGGTGGGGGGTGGTTTCGGGATGTGCCCTTATTTGGAAATAAGGCAGTTGCAGATGTAATGAATTAAGAGGAGGTCACCCTGGGGCAGAGCAGGTCCCTAATCTGATGTCCCTGGTGTCTCTCGGAGAAGACCACCACGCAAAGAGACCCAGACACACAGGAGGAAGGTGGCCAGGTGAACGGGGCGGCAGAGTATGGAGTTATGCAGCCACAGCCAGGGAATGTCCGAGGCCACCAAAGGGCAGGAAGAAGCAAGGAAGGACCCCTCCCAAGAGCCTTCAGAGGGTGCCTGACCCTGCCGACACCTGGATTTCAGACTCAGGCTCCAGAACTACACGAGAACAATGTCTGTTGTTTGAAGCACAGCTGTCGCCCCCCCCCCCTTTGTAGTCCTTTCTTGAAGCAGCCCTGGGAAACTAATATGCATGATTAAAAATGTTTTCTTCTCCCAGTTTAATTTTTTTAACCTCTCAGGAAATAAGTAGATAGAGAAAAGTCCATGGACTGAAAGAAAGTAGAAAGTTATTTTCTCAGTTGACTAACCAACTCCTGCCCCACCCCCCACCCCCCTTCAGAAGGTCTCTTAAGAAAACGCCTCCAGGAAGAGACATTCAGGGAGACTCTGGTTTCTCTGAGCCCAGCGCTGAGGCTCTGACAGGCAGCGGGCACACGGGCACCCCACACAAAGCCATAAATTACTGCTGGGTCCCAGAAGGAAGGCCGACCAGGATCCTGTTATAACCTGAAGAAAGTGTCACTTACACATCAGACACCATTAGCCCACATGCCTGACGTGTGAGAGGCAAGCTGCATGACCGTAACTTGTATTTAAATAGCGTCTTTCTCCAAAGGACTCAAAGAAATGTACAGACTTATACTTAATTAACCCATGCAAGCCATCCGTGAAGAAGGTGAAGTAAGGTCACATGTCCCCCTTTCCCCTGGCCTCCCAAGGTTTGGCCACTTGGTCTGTTTATTCTTGTTTTCAGGATCGTTCAGATTCTCTTCTCTCAATAGACATACTTTTATTTTGAAGCTGATGTTCATATTTCCATATAACCTATTATGGGAGCTCCCAGGGAATAGAAGAAAATCGGCTCCAGTTCCCGGTCCCCTTTTTGGAGGGGTTGCTCAGAAAGGCCCAGTCTATTCCCAAACCACCATCTCTTGAACAGCTGTAACTCCTGAGTAATCTTGAGGGCTAGGAGACTCAGTGTGCATGGCTGCGTGTGTGTGTGAGTGAGCTGGGGAGGAGGAATAGTGCAGGAGACTGGAGAAGCGGCACTTTGGCCTCATCCCCTATGTTAGGCAGGGCTGCTTCTCCTTTGCCTGTTTCTTATCTGAGCTTCTGAGTGAGCCGTCCTACTTCCTAAGCACCTTTATGGATATTAGGCAAAGATTTAAGGTCAGTACATTTTCCTGAGAAAGAAGTTAATTTAAAAAGAGGGGCATGCAGTCCTGGCTGGGTAGCTCAGTAGGTTGGAGCATCATCCTGATATGTCAAGGTTGTGGGTTCGAGACCCAGTTGGGGTACATACAGGAGTCAGCCAGTGGGTGCGTGAATGGGTAGAATAGTAAATAGGTGTTTCTCTCTCTCTCTTTCAAGTCAATAAAATAATTTTTTTTTTAATTTCAAAGGGGGGGCACATAACACGGGATTCTCTGACATGTGAGATTCTGCCTTTAATTTACCAAAGGCAGCAGTTTAATTATTCTCTGAATAATATTTCTTTCAATGTCCCTGGGGAAACTTAGCTCTTGTTGACATCCATTCACCTATGGTAAAATCGTTTTCAGTATATGTCATTTTACTTAAAGCATCAGAACCTATCGAGGACGCTAAGTGAGGACTCACCGCAGTGAGGAACGTTAAAATCTGTTCTCTTGCTTTGCTGGGGCTTAATGCTCTTCTACGAAGGGCAACAGCGAGCCACTCCGGTCTTGACTAGTTTGTGTTTGAGGGGACTCAGCCAGCCAAGAGCACCATTTCACCAACCAGGACGTTTTGTCAGCATTTGTTTGTCTTCTTGGATGTTGTGGGTTGATGGGATGTAGCCAAGCGCCACCAGCCTCTAATAGAGCAGAGCACTTTTCACGATCGTTGGGCATGTGTGTGGCCAGCCCAACCCACAACTTGAAGTCTTTCCTGGAGCCAACAATAAGTACAAGAATTAAAGTCTTTAAAACCCCAAGGTTTTCCAGATGTCGTAACAATTCTAACCAAGGGCTTTCCAACACAAGGGTCTGCAAGACGAAGGAGCTCAACACTCGGTCTGGTTTATTCTGCTCCTTATATTAAGCTCTGTAACTACTTGCCCCCATCTTGTTGAGAAGCACAGGACAGTAGTTTTGTTTCAACCATTTTTAAAACAGTGGTTTAGTTATTTTCATTGCAGTTATATTCATTTTGTTACATTCTAACCCAGCAAGAAAAATATATTAATTAGCACTTATTAGAGAAAGGAAGAGACCATTAGGGAAGACACAAAATTGGAAGGGGGATGCACACGTCCTTCCTAAACTCTTATCGAAAAGCGTGTATGTAGGGATACCTCCATTGGAAGCTTAGACTAGCAGAACTGGGAAGGCAAGGTGGGAATTATTGACTCGTGTTTGTGCAAGGGGGAGGAGTGTGGGGACTTGAAAAGGGAGTGTTTTCTAAAGACGACACTGTGAAAAAGAATGAAATTCACTGAGAAGGCAGAAGGTTGATGTTGCCTAGTGCTGCCCCGGCATCTTGGGCAAGATGAGTTGCACTGTTATCAGCATGCGAGGCGGGTAGAAGGGGCTCTGGAGATCAGGGGACTATGACTCCCAGGGTTAAAACACAGAAACGCATGGCCCAAAGTCTGATCCAGGAAAGCAAACCCAAAGCGCAGTAGAAATGAGTAGTGATCGAACGTAGAACAAGGGATGGCAATAATGTGCACCTCAACATGATGCCTTTGGCTTCAGTCGGTATTTTCTGCTAGTGTTAACTGGAAAATAATAGTCAATTGACCCGAGTTCAATCAGAGTGTAAATTAAATATTCAGGTTCTCATCACACTGGTGGCCTTTCCATCGCCACACGTGGCCAGTGGCTCAAAATGGACAGCGCAGGTGTAAGGCGTCACCGTCATTTTCAGACAGTTGTGCCGGGCACGCTGCTTCGGAGGGGACACTAGTCGAGCCCTTCAAGCTATTGTAAGGATGGTTGGTACCAGTACGTTCTTTCTGGCTTTTCCTGGCCCACGTGGCCTGTCAGCGTTGACCACTGTGTTTGCTCTAAGTGTCTGTCTTTCCCTTTCACTTACTCTTGTCTCTCGGCTTCGCCTGTTTTCAAGCTTAACCACCAATGGAATAAACAAAGAGAAATGTTATAGAAAATATAATGAAAACATGTAGCATGCAGTCCCATAATTAATACACAGAATGAGGGGGGCATAAGGGGACTACATGGTAATAAAAAATACAATAAAGAAAAAAATAAAGTCAAATAATTTAATACACAGAAAGCTAATCGGGATTATTCCTTTGCAGAGATGTGACGTCAAGTTCTGGTCCCACGACGGTGCTTAGCCTAACTGCACCTGTTCACGGCAGACGCACTGAGTATGCAAGTCCAGCATTTCCGGGGCCTGCAAAGACCTCTCAAATGTGGGCGATTTTACAACATTTGCTGGGACTTTTAAACAAGGACATGAGTGCTTAAGTCATTGGCAAGAACCCTCTTCTGTACATGACCATGAAAGTAGAAACCAGAAAAGAAGAAAACAAGGAGTTTGTTTACCCTTCTCAGTTTCTCTCCTTCAAAATGGAGAACTTCTCTGTTTTCACCGACGAAGGGGAAACCGCCCGATTCACGATGTTACAGATAAGGGAGACGTGGGACCCACGGGCGGAAGGATGACCTCACCACCTCACGCTGTCAGATTCTGAAAGGGGGGGCATGGTGCTTTCCATCTGTGCCTGTTCTTTCCAGTACTTATTATTAGCCTGGGGTTACAGCAGACAGACCAGCAGTTTGCACAGCTCCGAGCTTGCTGGAGATACGCACGCTCAGCCTTCTGATGTTTTAAGGTTCAGGTGTCACACACGCTGCACGAGCTCGACTGCATAATCGTTCTCTTATCCCTCCCGATTTGCCAGTTCTCTACCAGCATGAGCCCGCAGTCTGATTTTACCACTTTCGTGTCACTGTAAACAATAAACCCAAATGGATAAAGCGCGGGGCTAAAGAATTCAGGGTCACCATTAGCTCCCCTTCAGCTAACCCTGTCATCTCAAAAATCGTCACATAGGTCATGAGAACCACTGGGAAAAACAGTTAAGGATCTGGGCATATACTTTAAAAAAATTAATCCAGAAGATAAGCTGAATAGAAATGGACTATCTAGATAAGTTTCTCAGTTATATCATACAGACTTCTACTGTCCAACACGATAGCCGTTAGCTGTGTGGGGCTCCTGAGCCCTTGAACTGTGGCCAATCCAAACTGAGAGACACTGAAAGTGTAAAATAATGTTTGCAAAGACTTAGTTTGAAAAAAATAAAATACCTCATTAATAAATTTTATATTGATGCGTGTTATAGTGATAATACTTGATATACTGGGTTACAAAAATACATGACTTTCATGCTTCTTTTTGCTTTTGAAAATGTGGCTCCAAGAAAATTCTGAAGGACGTGTGTCGTTCCTGTTCCCTTTCCATGGACAACACGACCCTGTAGGATAAAGAGCTTAGAACGTGATGACTGAAGAAAAGCAACTCTGAAACTTATCTGCTCTGGAGGCACAAACATCCTCTGGCAACAAAAGCAGAAGAGTGGCTAGAACTGGGGAAAGAGGGATAAGCATCTTCACGACTGAGAGCCACATAAAGGTCTTGTCAACCGCTGATGCTAAGGAATCGAGCAGCATCGAAAAGAACCAAACACAGATTTCAAAACCTCTGCCTCGTCTTTTTGAACTGACTGTGGGAAGGACGTAGGTCTCCCAGTCTGGTAGAGGCGGGGGCTGCTGTGACTCCTGAGGTACTCCAGTCCCCACTTTGGCTGTCTTTTGATCGAAGATGGCACCTCATGACTGAAAAAGAGCCGAAGGTTCCCGGAAAGAATTCCTCCAGCAGGGTATAAAATGGCCCAGAGAGAGAGCAAGATGATGTGATAACGACACGCCAGAGTTTTGAGAAGAGTTGAACCCCCAGATACTAAGAAATAAGGAAAAATAGGAATCCATACATTACATGAGAGCTGAGAGAAGTGACTTTATCTGGTGGCAATTCCGTTCGTCACAGAGCTAGACTGTTCAGAAAAGAGAGCGCCCAAACCGCTCTCCACTTCCTCCTTTCTCCTCAAATTTATGTCATTGCCCTCTGGAAGCTCTTGTGTTCTATAAACAGCCAGGAAGGGAGGGTAATTAGTGTCAGCTCTCTCATCCGCGAAGAATTTCATCCCTGTTTCCGTTCCAGGATTTCTGGGCTGAGGGGTGGGTGACCCTCACTCCCGTGTTACAAAGTGTAATTTACTTTAAGCGTCTTTGTTATAATCAGGGTGATATTGTGCACAGACCAGTTGGCTTAAACTTTCATGCCCAGGCCAGGTGGCGAGGTGACAGGGATTTGAAAGAGCCACAGTCCAGAGATAGCTACAATGCGTCCTGCTATTATCTGCATCTCCATCAAGAGCACCAACAGTGCCAACTGCCAGTAAATATCAGTAAGAGGTTTTTATTGGTGAGAGTAAAGTTTTGTTCATTAGCACGACAGATGGGATAATAGGATCTCATTAGGTGACATTTCAGCGTTTCAAAGTGTATACATGAGCGAACATGACTCAGCCATGCCCCACTGTTGCATGAGGGTCTCAGGACCCAGCGGGCCTGGATTCTGCAAGCCTCAGGCATGAGTCTGGCCCTGCGTGGAGGGATGGAGTCTGTGGCTTGATCCCAAGATGGATCTGTGCCCAGCCATTGGTTTAGAAGGGCTTCTGATGTCTGGTGCCAAGCAGAGGGCCTGCAATTGTATATCCTGAATTGTAAATGCTGGTGTTCTGGTGTTTTCTCTCCAATAAACCTTTCATGCAAGGTGAGGTCAGCACACCCAGAAATACAGATGGCTGGGACTCTGTGGAGCTCAAGGAACAGAAAGGTATGAACTATTTTGTGCCTCCTCTGCTAAAGGCTACTGATGAAATAAAGGCCTGACAGATTTTGTGTGAAAGTCATATTTTTAGAACCTGGTAGCCAGGTGGTAAGGGAGTGGCTTTCGCTTACCTACTTGGAACTCCTTAGTTGCTGCTACAATCTAACAAAATGAAGCTCAGCGCTGTGCATGAGCAAAATGGCTTAGGTCAGTGGGCGACAGCCCCATTTCACCCTGATGCAACACGGGAGCCTCCGTCCCATCCGTGAGTGTCCAACACCTGCTGCCTCAGCAGCGTCCTCACCCGGTCAGTCCCGACGCACTGTTCAGGTCTAGGCACCGGTCACCGGCTCAGACTTTGCGGCATGTTAGACTCACCCAGACAACTTCTAAAAGAGACCTGTAGCCCGGGTCACACCCCATACAAATTAAATCAGAATCTCTGGAGGTGGGAGGCTGGCCTCAGTATTTTTTTTTAAAGATTTTATTTATTTAATTTTAGAAGGGAGGGAGAAAGAGAGGGAGAGAACATCTCATCAGTTGCCTCTCACAAGCCCCCAGCTGGGGACCTGGCCTGCAACCCAGGCATGTGCCCTGATGGGGAATTGAACCAGCAACCTTTTAGTTCGTAGGCCGGCACTCAATCTACTGAGCCACACTAGTCAGGGCAGGTCTCAGTGTTTTTACATACTTCCTGGTTGATTCCATTCCTGCAGCCATTTGGGAAGCACTGGCTTCAGCATTATTTTTTTTCTTGGCAGAGACCACTAATCACTCTACCGAATTGAGGTTTCTCTGTAATTCAGTTTCCTGTCTCATGGCTCTCTGTAAGTTTCTTATTTTATCATTAGTTGCGCCATTTTTGTTTGGGAGCCATCTACCTCGTGAACATCTGCTCTATGAGGGCCAAGAACTTAACTTGTTTTTCTCATTTCAGCATCTGAAACAGCCAGGACAGTGCCTGGCTCGAGGGAGGAACTCAGTATATAGTTGTGCAAGATGAATGAATCAGTGAATTCAGTATTTGTCTTTTCATGGAGACTTTTTCCCCCAATGAGAACTAGCCAACTCACCAGATATTTGAGTGTTTGCTCGGTGACCAGTCTTCTCACAGGTACTTTGGGATGATAGAAGGGAATTTGTAATCTATTTATAAGTGTGATTAATGTGCATGAAATCATAGGAGAACGGGACACAGCAGGATACAGGGTCCGGCACAAATAATGCCCCTCGTTTATTACAAAATCATAAGCATGTCATTCTGTCACCTAACAACATCACAGTCAAGCCCACCACAGGACATTTTTGGTGACATGCCCACATTAAAACTATAAATTATTACGCCCATATTATTACCCTACCCACCTCACTAGCAGGCCTTCCTTCTTCCACACCCTGTATGTAGAAAACAAGGGTTGAAATATAGGGACGGGGAATGCAAGGTGAGGAGTAACACACGAATATGGGCATCGGTCTTCCTAGACATGAGTGAAGCCGGACGTAGTCAAATTCCTAAGTCGCACAGTCCGGGCTGTGTGACAGTCCACCCACCCCAGCTCTGTGTTCTGTCTCTCAGGGTTTCAATTCTGCTAGCTCCAAGGCTCCCTGATCTTCGCGCAGTGTTCTCCTAAACCAGCAACCTTTGGCTGACCGGCATCAGAAAACTAGACTTACTCACAAAATTGGGGAAAAATGCCATCGTCTTGAAAACCGGTTGCCATCTTTATTTAATTTTGATCGAGCATTTGGGATAGAATTGAAATTACAAGCCTGATAAATCGTAGAGCTGTGCTGGAAGACACAGGCTTGTTTGTGTGTTCCAAGGTGTTTATTCTCCTCACATTTTTATCTCCCACCCAAATCCTTGATGATATAAACATTTGCTGGGCTGTCTCTACAAACCACAGTTCCTGCCTCCAGCATGAATAAATAACTACTGAGCAGAAACCAAGACTGGGGACAAGGGCCATCAATGTTCTTGCCGGTTTCAGGAAGTCAGCACATAAGCGAACAGACCAAAAGAAGCTCTCAGGCCCTTTAGCCTCCTGCTATAAGCAGGTTCTGCCAATGAAAGTACCGTTCACAGGCCATAGCCCTGAGGAAGGATGAGCAAATTCCAGGGAGCTCCAGGGCGAAGGAAGGCATATGGTGAGAGGAAGGACGTGCAAGATTAGCCAAAGCTACTGGAGGCGGTGACAGCCCCTTTTCTAGGCTAAATCCGAGTTAACGGCAGGACCCACCCTACTAAAACAAAGGGCAGAATTTGTTCAAACTATTTTGGCAGCGAGTTACAGGCCTCGTGGGCACGGCTGACGTTTATCATTCTGCGTTGTAACCGAGCTCCCCAGAGTCCAGGATGGCTGGGAAATCAGGAGAAGGCGGAAGAAACTCTGTCCCAGTCACGGCTTGAGACTGTTACGGGGAATGTTGTCCAGTTGGGTTCCCTTCTTTTCAATGAGCAATATACTATTTGAGGAAGCATTGTATCAGAATAGTATCATGTGTGACTTTTTAAAAAAGATTTTATTTGTTTTTAGAGAGAGGGCAAGAAAGGGAGTTTAAG
This sequence comes from Desmodus rotundus, assembly GCF_022682495.2. Lineage (NCBI taxonomy): Eukaryota > Metazoa > Chordata > Mammalia > Chiroptera > Phyllostomidae > Desmodus > Desmodus rotundus. The sequence continues at coordinate 89,885,135 of NC_071399.1, read as the reverse complement.
AGGGAGAAAAACATCCATGTGCATCTCTTGCACACCCCCAACCCAGGCATGTGCCCTGACTGGGAATCATACCCGTGACCCTTCGGTTTGCAGGCCAGAGCTCAATCCACTGAGCCACACCAGCCAGGGCTCATGTGTGACTTAGTATCCCCAAGAGGGATTTTTGTGCAGTTAAGATTATCTAAAAGGTATTTTTTTTTTCAAATAAATATCTCCAAACTTTCTAAATTCAATTTGTAAAATATTTCTTTTCTCTTTTGAAATTTAGCAAATTTTAACAATTTTTTTGAGGAGAGTTTTGATCAACAACTGGTCCGATTTCTCAATGTAATCAAGCTCCTTAAAAACTTTAAGCTACGTTGACAAATTTACTATGTTTAATTTCCTAAACCGCCTCAATTGTTTGAGTACAAACTCTATTCTGCACATAAGCTCTTGTAAACTATAAAATTAAACCTTAAACATAGCAGATCTTAAGTTATCTCAAATGGTCCAGTATTATTTATGAATTTATTAATATTTCCACTTAAAAGCACAAGTCTGAATAGAAGAGTGCATTATCTGTTTTTTAATTTAATCAGATGGCCCCTCAGCCTGCCGTCTACCTTTGGACTTCCTGATCTAAAAACATTTACTATTCTAGGGTGATTTCCTTAAACAGCGTACATTTAAAGCCTTCTTATGAGAACAAATGAATGGCTTCAGACGACTCTGGGGTCACAGTGACATACAGACGTGCAGACATTTGAGGCTCCGTCACCTACTGGAAGTGACTGAACACCAACTGCAGGTTTTAACCGAGAGGTGAACTCCGGGATGGCAAGCGGGCCAGTGTAATTTTCGCCACCAGCATCCCATGGAAAGTCTGTTGGGACAGGCAGTAGGTCAACATGGGGTGCAAGAACATGCCTGCAGCCAGGGTGGTCCTAGCCCAAGTCTCCTGATGAAAGCCATGTCTCTATTGAATTTCCCTCCACCAACAGAATTTTGCAACCCTCATTAAGTTAAGAGCTGATAATATCCTTCACTGTTTCAATTTTATTTATTTGGGTTTCCCAGGTACTCGATTTCTCCATTGGATTCCATAGATTCCCTCTCTACCCCGCCCCCACATTTTTTTTTTTTAATGTACTGACCACACAGTAAATGATTTCCCCAGCCTGTCCAATACTGTGTAGATCCTCCGTCTGTAGAATTTCTAGGGTAGAATCAAACCTGGCTTTTCCAGAGCAAGGCTCTGGGCAGGCGCACCCTCCCCGCACCCCCCCCCACCCCCATATTCTAAACACAGCTCGGCATGACATTAACCTTGATGCAGGCTAAGGCGACAATCTGTCCCATGCAACTTCCATTTTCCAGACTTTGAGCTATGAACATCTTCACTAAGTTTTCTTGATCCTTCCCAGATAAGTGTCAATCGGCTAAGCATCTCAGAAGTTGAAAACTGAAAGAATTCGGTCAAATACCAAGTCAAAACTTGGTATTTCCTATGGAAAATGACTTGAACTTATTTGTTGGTGATTGAAAAAGAAATCTGAGCTGCAAATAGGAATTAAATATAATATGCTATGAAAGCGATACTTTTCTACATAGTAAATATTTGCCTAATAGGGTGTTGCACCTTTAGTAGCCACTGATTCATCTGTATACATAACTGCACTGAATATATACCTTTGCCCATGATTTTTAATAACTAATTTACAACATTTATTTTTTCCCCAAGGACCACGTTACAAAAGTTGACTTTTTGGTTAGCCATCAATGACTACATAACAAACCACCTATTAGAGCCACATAAACAGTGCTAGATTTTCTGTAAAGAAACAGGAGCATTTCCCTTCTCAGCACTAATGGAAGGTAGCCCGTCGGGGACACAGTGTCTGGCCCTGTGCTTTCCTTCTGCGTGATAACCCAGGAGCAGAAGCAGATGCCGGAGGCTGCTGGATTCTCCTTGTACCTGCCACGGTGTAAAGCGGGATGTTTATACTCAGCTTTCTCAAATGCTTTTTGAAATACAATGGAAATTAAGGAACAACATATATGCAAGCCTAAAAATGTCAAAAATTATTGAACTAATAATACTATAAACTATAGTATTATCCAATACAAACTATTCAATGATGCTGAGAAACAGCTGAGTTTTTTTTGAAATTGTTATTGTATTTATGACACCTCGATGGTCTATAGACTACACTAAGCTGTCTTATTGGAGGCAGAAATCTTCGCCCAGACTATCAGAACTGAAGGCCAGAGAATTATTCTGTGATAATGAAGGTATCTTCTCAACCTCAAATTAACAACAATGTTATGAAGTTATTTGTACAATCACTTTCATTAAGTGTAGTTTATTTGATTCTAATGCAGATCTCTCAGGACAGTTGCTTGCATATGGCCAATTATGCACTCCCAGAGACTTCCCAGTTCTCATTTCAGGAAACTAAGATGCTTTAATAAATAATGCATCCTCCCACAATTTGGGCCAATTCTATTCTTGTTATGGTGTTTTACTATATTTTGCACCAAACGCACAATAAACACTTTATTCTTTACCTCTGACCAGACTGAGCTGCTGTGGCTAGAGATACTGAAAAATAAAACTCAAGTTGAAAGAGAGTGGACAAAGCTCAGAACCTGGGACAATAGCACTCTGCCTGTCGACCTCAGATGGAAAAATAAAGATTAAAAAAAAAAGAAACAGTTACAGTTTGGAGTTTGCAGCAGCATGCCCGGAAATGTAATTTAGAGAATAGTTTTAATAGTAAAGAAAGTGATGAGAAATTTGTGCTGTTGTTATCTTTGAAATTGGCTAAACTGATTGTCTTTTAAAAAACGAAGACTTCTCATTTGAGTTGTTCCACCCAAAACAACCTGGATCTTTGTAAAGAGCCATCCGTACGGTAAGAGCATTACAGGTTAGGGTGCCACAGGGGGAGAGTGCCTTAGTGCACCGAAAAAGAGGAGGAGCTCACAGTCTTCAGCGGCCGCTTAGACAACATCACTTCGATCTACAGGCCAAAGTGGCTTTGATTCATACTTCTAAAGACATCATAACTCCCTGGTTCATCGACCTGACATCTAAACACTTTATCGTTCAAATTAAGATGCACGGAGATACCACACGTGATTGGCCTTGACAGGCATCCTGGGCCGCCGTGGCGTCTAAGCCTGGACACGCTCGTGTGTCTTATCGGGCTGAATGCCTGCCCTCCACTGAACAAAATCTGGCATGACAACATACACGGTAACTTCGTTTCCTGAAGGGACCGTGGGGGGCCTTTGGATAAACTTTATCAAAATAATATTTAAAACTGGCTCTGGGTTAGGAAAGGCATAGTGTAACCTCCCCACCCCTGTCAAAATAAAAGGAAAGAAGAAGGAAAAAAAAATCAATCCAAAATAAGTTGTTTTATAGCAATAGGCTCCTTTTGGCCTCAGTCATCTTCTAGAGAAAGAACGATTCGATATTGTTCAGTGCCGGTCAGTGGCGCGGCCAGGCCTCGCAGCCCGGTTCCGGAGAGTCTGTCATCTTTGCTCCAGACGCAGCGATCCTGTGCTCAGCACCCCATGCGAGGCAAGTGTTCCAAAGGAGAGCTGTTACATAAGAAAAAAATCCTTCAAAGACTAGCCAGACTGGAAGTCATTGTTCAGATACACGATAATTTTACCTATAACTTTCATGAGCTAAAATTGCCTATCTGAATTACATTTCACATTTTGGATGATAAGGATATATCTAAAGAAAATTTGTTTTTTTACTGATTAAAAAAAAAAAAGAGCCAGGAAACAAAAAGTCTTTCACAACAGTTCAAAATCCAGAGGCCACATTTATTCACTCGCTCAGCTTTCAGCAGGCCACCGCTTTGTCCCCAGCAGTGCCATGGAAGCTTCCTTAAGAATGCAAAGAAACTCAGGGAGCTGGAAATTCTGTTCCGATTGCCATGGAGAGGCCACAGCGGATGAAGCTGGCAGCTCCCCCGCAACCCCGCACAGTGAGGGGTCTCCTTTGGAACACCGCCACGGAACTTAAATACTACAACTTAGAAATGAGCCCTCTGTCTGGGGCGTACAAAGCACCACTTCAAACATTCAGGAGGACGGACCCTCTTCCCCATTCCCCACCAGCAACAGTGATCAAAACTGCAAAAGACCTTTACTTCATGAAAGACAAGAAGAATGCTCCAGTACCTGAAAAAAAAAAAGTATAAATAACATTCACAAGAGAGACTTTCCACCGCAGCCTGGGGAGGTACAGCTACTTTTAGTACAACCTAAACGCAAGCATTTTGTACAAAACCACCAGAGGACACCCCTCCTCAGATGAGCAATCGGCGTGGAGTGGCTTTGGGAGGTTTTCCAAGAACAAAGTCTCCGAAGATTGTCAACTTTTCATTACTTCCCCCTCCGGGGAAGATTATTGACTCCGGAAGTCATTGTCCTCTGTTATCTTTGAAGGGGAAAAAAGTAATGGCCGGAATCTGCAACAACTTCCTCAAAGCACAGCACAGCTGCTTGGCTTCCAATCCACATTTCCTATTTCAAGCAAATATCACATATTAAACCGTAGAATTAAAAATAGGTGGTTTTTTTTATAGGGAAATCCTCCCAGGTGAACACATCTGCCAGAGGGATATTTGAATAAAAGGCCGAACGTGTTTTCCATAATGTTAGGTTACCTGTAATAAATACAGTTCTGCACGGGCAGTACACCCTACGAGTGTGAATAACCTTCACGGTACCCACGGGCAATCAGTTGCTCTAACCAGGAATACACACTTCAACTGTCGTTAGCTGGAGTTGTACCAAAAGGCCACACATTCCAGGGTGGCTGCTACAGACTTGCTTTAGTTATTTTTTTCTTCACACGAACCTTAAAAGTTTTTATAACTAGCAAAATGGATGTAAGAGGTGGGGGATTTGGTTAGTAAAATCATTGGCGCTTAAAATATGCGGATGGGCTAGAATACAGAGATACTGCTTACTCTTGTGTGTAAGTGACCAGTGTCCCGGAAACCTTACATCGGCCCCTTCTTAATCACGGCTACCCTAACTTCTAACAGAACTGATCCTTGGGCCTGTCTTCGTTCTCATACCAATGGAATCATACATTATGTACTCTTGTATGGCTTCTCTCCCTCAGCTTTATGTTTGTGAGATGTTTGTATTATCCATATTGCTGAGCGTCATTACAATTGGCTTGTCGTTACTGCTTTTCATTCTGTGCATATGTCACAATTTATCCAGTGTGCTGTTGATAGGCACTTCCAGAGCTTCTAGTTTTTGTTTGCTGCAAACAACATTTCTATGAACATTCTCGTATACGTCTTCTCATTCACAAATCTACATGTTGCTGTTCGGAGTATACTTGAGACTGAAACTGCTAAATCACAGAGTGCACGGGCATTTCTAAAGCTACTTCCTACCTTGAATTCAAGTTCAGTAAATAGTGTCATGTGTTAGTAATAGCACAGGTCCAAAGAGAAAGCCTTAATAACGTGAACTCTGGTTGTGAGAATAGAAGTGTCAATATTTATACAATAGAGTCTTCCTAATTTTTCCAGAGTGGGGTTTCAGCCACAGGTTACTAGTAGCCAATCAAGGAGCCTCGTTCTTGTCCTTTTCCAAGAAATTGCCTTTAACTTCTCACACAGGGCTTTAGGGCGTGTGCTCCAGGCATCGGAAAAAGGTCTTTATGCTGATTTTGGCTCAAGTGCAGCCAGCACAGGAGTCCCTGCTTTTGATGTGTGAGCATCGGGGAATCTCTCTTGGGACACTTTTTTCCCCCTCTTGTTGTCCTTATTACTAGTGCAATCAAGTTAATTTCACATATAATATTTCAAGTTCCTGATGCTGAGGGCCCATTTTTTGACATTTGTATTAAAACGTGCACTAACATTTTTGCTTATGAAACGTTGATGGAGGGCATAGGAATGTCAACGATTGGGGTTTGTTCTGCCAAAGCACCTAAGGGGCATAATCCCTTGGCACGTAAAGGTTTTTTCACGACTATTGGCCTTTATTTTAGACCCTCGAGTGTATTAGAGAGGTTGAGGTCAGTTAGACTGAAAGAACACAGCACAGTGTCTTGTTTCAAACCGTAAATAATTTACTAGGACAGGCCGCAACGATGTCTTCGTGAAGACACTGGGCAATGGCATTTTTCTTGAAAACACTTCAATTTCAAGGGCTTGCTCAGATTTTCCTGTGTGTTTCTTTCTTTTCCCAACCCTCAAGTAGCACACGACCAAGTTCTTTGGGGAAGAGAACATTCCTCAGCCCCGCCGGGACAGGCCAACTGGCCTGGCTTAACTTGTGTTGTGCTTTTTTGTAATAGCAACCCAAGACGGAAACATCTGGAAAAATACCATGACTAAACTGGTGGGATCAAAGACCGGTGGTGAAACGGTCTATTGTTCACTTCCAGGAAATGACACGGAGCCCAGAATGAAATAATTCAGTTGGGCACGGATCTCGTCGGGTTTCTGGAAAGCTTGTCTGTCACTACACGGCTGCACCAGGCAGTTGAAGAAACCTCAGTTCAGCGACGTTGTGGAAAAATCAGTCTTTTTGCGTGTGAGTATGTGTTTGCGTCTGATCAGTGCACACGTGTGCCAAATATTTTGAATCTCGAATCGGCGTGCTCATGGAATGTTCCTCTGATGGCAAGGACAACGTGCCGTAAAGATATTTAAAAATACAAAAGCCAGCTGCAGACACACCCACGCCCTTCATGACTTGAAATCAAGAACTGTGTTCGCAAAGACACACCAAGGTCCCCCACGGGATGAAGTTCCAGAGGGCAGATGGCTATCCGGTTTATTCTTGCCTTGCTCAGTGGCTGAGTCGGGGACTGCCACAGAGTTTGCGGTCACCGAAAGTCTACTGGGGGAGAAGTACGTGGATAAATAGGTACATGGGAGAATAAAACAAACAAACCAACAAACAAGCAGCCACGCTTCATAATCTAAGTGAATCTGACCCAAGTCTTTCCCATTCCCAGCCATCTCCTTAGCGTTTGGTAAGTGCATTCAGAAATGAGGAGAGAAAAGAGCAAGACGTATCTAGCTGGAGTGGGTATTTGATACTTAGGTGTTTACAGAATGAGAACTAGAAAGACCCTGCAGACATCCCCTCTCTACTTCTCTGCCTGTGGGAAGTGTTTGATCGGAAACAGAATGGGTGTGGGGTGAAGTGGGTGAGATTATGCAGCCTCCCTGGGTAGCATCTGAAAACAGAGCGCTCAGCAAGCATGAACTGCAAGGGCAGTGGTAAATAAAACTCATACCAACTGAAGTCTGTGAGGATTAAGAACAGTGAGAAGGCCTTGGCTGGGTGGCTCAGTTGGTTGGAGAGTCATCCTGTGCACCAAAATGTTGTGGGTTCGATCCCCAGTCAGGGCTCGTACCTAGGTTGTGGGTTTGATCCCTGCTCGGGGTGCGTACAGGAGGCAACCGATTGATGTTTCTCTCTCTCTCTCTCTCTATCATATCAATAAACATATCCTTGGGTGAGGATTTTTTAAAAAGAATATCGAGAAGTTTGGGGGGGGGGTGTGGTACATCTGAGCATCTATAGCAGGTTCTGTGACTGAGACCAAGATTCTGGTCTGGAGTATAGGCCCTAAGATAGCTGGTATCTTGATCTGGTTGCTCATTAGCATACCTCAGGGGTCTAGAACAATGGCTGGCCCATCGCAGATGCTCAGCACTCATGTGTTGCATGAATGAAATGAATAACCCCTAAAAAGTTAAAGGAAGGAGGGCATTTAACTCTATTATGTTAGGTGCCTTAGCTGGCCAGTTCATTCCCTTTACAGTTTCTCAGCTGAGAGCAGAAGGTAGCAGTACTGTCTGCCTGTGGTATCACACAATGACACTTGTGATTTGCAATTTAGAGGATAGAAAGATAGAGAATAAAAGGTTTTCTCTCCTCGCCCACCTCATACTCCTCTGCCATACAACCTCTTACATTAAAATCTAAAGTTTGAAGCTGGAAAACAATAGAATAGGATTTATCTATGTTATGTATGATGCATTATTTGGTTGCAAGAAAGGAGAAAGTGCCAGCTTTCTCTCTTCTGCAGTTTGAGGAACATAAATCAAATACAGGGAAGTTGTAAAGACACTCGTTTTTTACACTTCTGTAACTTTGGTGTCAAAGGTGGTAGGAATCATTTGTAAATGACACGCAAATCAACTCTTCCTCAAGCTGGTAAAACCTCAGTTCTGCTGGTTCCTGCACCTGTTTTTACCCTGTGGCCTACAGCAGGAATAGAAACATTTGTCACAAGTGTTTAAACAGTGAACTCATTTTGTACACTCACATAAGGTTGTTTTCATAAACGTGAACCCATTTTTGTTTTAAAATGCCATTTGCAGATTTCTCCTGTCCTGCCTCTACATTTAGGTTAGTACCAAGTTGGAAGGGCCAAAGGGCCAACTCCAGGAAGAGACAGAGGTGGAACCGGCTGAGCTACTTCTGTTACACTTCTAATCAGGGTCTCCTCTCTCCCTTGAATCACCCTGGCCTATTCGTATATCTCCTGAGAGAGAATGAAACTAGACTTGGCCATAAGGACCAAATCCCCAGCTTTTGCCTCAAAAGGCAGTGTCTGTTGGTGGCCGGCCGTGGTGCAGAGGGAAACGCAGGAGGACCCTGCGTGCGGAGTGACAAGGTTAGATTAAGGCTGCACGAGCCAATCTGTGAAACGCCGACATTCCTAAAAGTGTGAATTAGAAGCCAAGGTGGGAGTTTTTATTTAACTTTTAAAAAATATCTCTCTGTGGCCAACCCCCTCACTTAACCAACAGCTCATCTAACTTTCTCCTTGCAAAGGGCAAAGACTAGGGGGACGGGTCACATTAATGGTTGAGTTTCCTTCAGCAAGACTCTTCCTCGTTAGCCATTCTGCGAAAGTTCATTAGCGGAATCAATCATGCTCCACAGACCTCATCTTTATTCCTCTCCCCTTTCCTCTCCCCTCCTCCTTTTTTTTTAAAAAAAAAAACAAAAACCCTTTCAACACAGAATTAAGTCTTTGTGATATTCAGCATGTCAATAAACTCTCACCCAGCCCAGCCCAGCCCAACGCAACCCCTGGGTTAGTGCAGGGCTGCATTCCAATTCAGTGAGGTGGTGACAAGGGACAACCCCCTCCCCCCGCCCCGTTGTGAATGGGTCCCCTATTTGAGTATGATTCATAACACAAACATGTTTAGAAAGCAAAGGAAGGGGAGAAAAAAAGCATGGACTTTGGAGTCACTGGGGCAGTATTGTAGGAAGATTTTTTAGAGCATTATGGGGGAGAGAAAGAGGGTTTATTCGTGGGTCCCCACAGCCGATCTAGAGGCAGATCTACCCGATGAGATTATACAACCTTTTCCAAGATAAGCTCATAATTAAAACCAACCCAAACCCACAATTACTCTTCCCATGTCACCAGCCCATTTCTGCCCTGTCCCTGGCAAAATAAACATATGAATGACCGAACAAACAAAGGACCCAATGAATGAATGAATGAATGAACAAGTCCTCTTTGACAGTTGCCCATATATTTCCATCTCTCTATTTCTTTGAATATTGTAAAAGCAAAAGCTGAAATACCTGCTTATTCTTTTTTAATGAGATTTGAAAGAAAATGCTGCAGGGATATTTAAATGTTCAGTGAACTTAAAGAACAAATTAATGTAGCTGTCCACATTTATCCACATGAAGTTTAATAGATTCAAGAATAAATAATTGATTGGTGATACATACACTCTGATTCCTAATATAAAATTTTAAAGAACAGAGTAATGCTTTAGTTTGTTTTAGGATGCAATAGAGCTAATGTAGGGCTAAAAAGAACTGGCCATTTCTACTTTTGCGTTACCCCCTATCTTTAAAAGGTTTATGTCTATCCTACATTTTATCCAGGGATCTCCTTATAATGCTAGTGGCATCGGCCAAGGGCAGGAGCCGCATAGGGAGCATGGCAGAGCCACCGTTAGGTGGCATGTGCACAGCTGTTGATGATGATCGCACACACTAGCAGCCCCCTCTGCCAGACCCCCACTGAGGCGGCATTCCTTAACGTCCCAGTAGCAGCTGTGCATTTCCTTCTGTTTTCCAAATAAAATACCTGATTTGGCTACAGAAATCTCACAATGCTGTCTCATCTCTGGGGAATGAAACAGCATCACCTTTTCCTGTCTCATACTCGGGCATTAACATAAAACACCTGTGTGGCCACCCACCCAACCCTGCAGGCCTGACAGCCAGGGGACAGTCACAACCATCCTGAGCTGCCCAGAGGAGCATGGCGGGCGGGGAGGGGGATGGATTCCATCCTTAGTGACGTATAAGCTGCTGCTCTGTGGCCAGAGCAAGCCATCTACAGATTCACTCTTCCTGAAATGTTTTCGCAACGTGACACCCCCTTTTCCAAAGAAAGTTGGGGGGCGGATTAAGCATCCCAGTTTGTCAGCAGGTGACTCAGTCTGCACTTCAAATGTTGGCTGTGCTAATCCACTCGCTTAGTTTATGAAGACAGTGCCTGACAACCCCGGTCACGCTGAACTCCCTTCTTTACCGACCTCGAACTTGTTTGCAAGAGAGAACGAAATGAGACATAACAACCCATTGTTTGTCTGTTCTGGGGCTTCTTACGTCTTGTACAGTACAAGCACAGTTTCATCTCTCCTCCTAAGTTTAACTGATGCCGCTGATGGGAGCACCGTGGGCTAGGGTTGAAGTCTTTTCTGTAGCTGCGAACAAAGAAAGAAAGGGACGTTTGCAGGCAGCTTTGGGTGAAAGGGTTCCAAAACATATTTGGTGGTCCTCCCGCTTCTCTGGGACAAAAATGTGACATAAATTACTAAAATTCTTATTTTAATAAACATGTTTCATTCATTAAAAATGCTAAGTAAAAAGCTTTACGACCAATAAACTCCCTATTCCCCATATGTAAAATAAAAGTTGAGTTAGTCTTGTAAAATTAATTAAAACGTTTTAACTTCTACTAAGGCGGCTATATTCCCAATTGCTTGAGCGGAGTGATGCAAGTTCACTGTTCCTTCTAAATCTTAATTTCTACTGGAATTTCTACTCACTGTGAGTTCTGCACATACCAGTCCTCAAATGCAGTCACGTTTCTCTGCCTGCAGAAAGTTCATAAACTACTTTTCTCTTTTTTTCTTAAGGGTATTTTCCCAGTCTGAAGGTCACCAATGTAGAATAAAATGAATTAGAACTTTTTCTAGAGATACTTTAAAGACCCAAGCACTGTCTATGACTGTTAGTAAGATACATGTTTTTCTTTACAGAAGTAAAAATGGAGGGAGTGGTGATTTTCAACGAGGTTCCCAAAGGCGCTTTTTTAAATAAGAAAACCTGAGAGGCCTGGACCACCCGCCGTACTGGCACCTGCTCCGTGGCACCTGGACTTCGTAGTATCAGGTAAGCCTCCTTCAGTGAGACTCTGGACTCCATACCCACTTCTTCCCAGAGCTCCTTTCTAATTAAGGCAAACCACACCTGCAGGAAGGGGGCTTTTCCCCCAAAGACTCTGGAGTGTCTGAATATTATGTCTGGGTTACTACGCAATGCTCAACACACAGAGTATGCCTTTGCCTAGCAAAGTCTGGTTAATGCCTCAAACTACTTCCTGTAGGTTCACCCTCTGTGTGACCTTTCTGTAGGTAGCAATTCATGTGGATAGCATTGTGGGGAAAAATGAGACTTTGCCATTTATAAGAACTATTTTAAAGGAAGAAAAGAGGACAGTGCTCACAGCCAGAAACTGGGACCCATCCCACAAGTTTTCTTAAAACCTCAAAACGACAGGATTTCTTTTATATTTAGCTCTAACCCCAGACCTCCTCCAAGAATCAGCTTGTGAGTGCTAAGGCAGCGGGCCTGTGACAGGTAGGGCAGACAACACCTGCAGACTTTCAGCAGGGATGTAGAAAGCAGACCGGGTCAAAAATGAGAAAACCTTCAGAAGGCTCTTTGAAAGGCTTGCAAGAATTCTATTTTCACTCTAATTGTACGAGATACTTGAGGGAGATGAACAGAGGGGGATGGGGAAGAGGACCCACCTGGGATGGTGCTGCAAACCCCTGTGAGCAGGTCAAAACTGTTAGGGACTTTGTAGTCTGCATTTGTTCTCAGTCTGAACCAATAGTCCTGAAGTTGTTTTTGTCTTGAAAAGAACTCTCTTCCTTTGTCCCTACAGTGTGGTTCTTATTAACGGCAATATCCTGCCTTTAAATTCTGAGTCTGAGTTGTTGTTTTTTTTCTCAAAACTGGAAAACAGTTTGGTACCAGAATCAAAAAGGAGTTGCGCTTTATCATTTCTGTATTGCCAGGAGGGCCTTCTTATTCCTGGTGGCAGCAATATCTAATATCTGTCTGTTAGATCACAAAGAGACTAAATTGCAAGTGTGGACGGCCGTTCCCTTTTCTGTTATAACCCAGCAAACAGGCTGCCAATCACGGAGAAAAGCCAACAGATTGAAAGCCGAACTTCAAAATGCATCTCAAAAAGTGATATTTGAATATCATATTTGTTTGCTGGTTCACAATTTCTCAATTACAACCATGTCTGCTTAAAAATAGTTTGCAAAATATAACTAATGATTTACAATTACTCATACAGATGTTACTGAAGGTCGAATTCCTAAACCTTTAAGACTTAGGTTCATAAAACACCAGTCACACACACACTCTGATGAAATAGATTCCAGCTTTATGACTAATCCCACACATTGGAAGAATTTAAAAACCATCCTCAAGGTCATTTAGATGATTTGATTGGGTGAGTGACAGTCCAGTGTTCCACCTTTTGTTTTATAAGGTATGAAATCAGATATTTCACACCACTAATTACCGTTTCTAAAAGGACAGGCACTTGGCAAGATTCCATGTTAATGGGCTGCAAGTCCCAAGTCCAAGGTTCCAAGCTCAAATTAATACATTAATAATACAAGAATAAACTCTGTTTCACATACTCACAACTGTGAACCTCCTTTTGCCCCACCTTGCATACAAATGCAAAGCCACCCCAAGGAGTCTGATCGCTCATAGAAGACTGTCAGGTAGACTGGTTGTCTTGATACTTGGTGAGCACAGTGAAGTCAAGGACGGAGGAAGTATACACAAAAAGTTTGGCTTGTTTATTATTGCACGTATGTGTGTATGCAGACATGTATGTATGTGTGTGTTTTTGCTTACATCTCCAGGAGATGACGTTATCTCCTATCCTTTAGCAGATTTTATCAGAGATGAACTGGGATTAATAACCTGGGGGCGAGCCCCAGGAATGGCAAGTTACAGAAGGAGTTACGTTGCTATCATAGCCTTCTATATAAATGGCAGCAGAGGACATTGTGTGTTTTAATGCTAGGTACTGTTAATTCTAAAATTAAACGATGGTGCTGGTGCATTTCATTTCAAGAAGAAAATACAGCGGCTGACAGCTACCAGTTCCTTATTAAAAATATGCCCTTTTATCTGGAAAGCTCTTATTAAAGCCCGTTACCTCGGCAATTTATTTTGAGTCAGAAGCTTCATTTGGTGGCTTTTATTGGAGCCAAAGAATCGATTGTACACACAAATTACACGTCTATTATTCTCAAAAGGGCTCTTGCAGTCCTCAGACGATCTCAGACATAACACAAAATTTTACCTGGTTGGAATGTCAACAACACTTCCATATGCCAAGTGGCTTCAGTTAACTCTCGCTCCGGGGATATTTGAAGCATTTACTTTTCAAACACAAGGTGCGATGAGATCTTCAAAATCATACACACGGCAGGGGCCAAATTTCAGCCTACATGGGAGCTGGCAAATACTCATTTCTATAGCTGAGAATTATCCCAGCAAAGAGCCTTCATTTCCCTTATTTCCTTTAATTTATTCCACCTTCTGGTGGGACCCACAGAATCATCTGTTGTCTTATGGACAAAACAGAAACTCTGAGTACCTAATTCATCATCAGCGTATCAGGGGTCCAAATTTCTGTCCCCTCCTTGCCCGACAACTTGTCTACTTCCTTGTCCATCACTGCGTGGGAAAACTCGACATTCCTAGATCACGAATGTGTACATTTGGTTAAAGTCTTGTCCCCATTGCACAGACCGAACTGTCCATGCAAATGTATAATCGCTACCTTCCATGCAGTTGTACAGTGTAACTGTGACAAAACGTCAGGTTAGAGTACGCGGGCCTTTGGAGGCCAAGCTGCCGCCACGTGGGTGATGTTGAGGCCACAGGTGAGTTGAGAGCTCAGTTTGATACCGCAGATTCTTTAGAAAGTTCACAGAGTTGAAACTAAAATGCTACCTCCCCTCCCTGGACAATCCCCGCAGTTATCACATTCAGAATGGTGCTTTAAACTCTTGGTATTCTAATTAAAGTAGTATTTAATACTTCGAATAGTTGGAGTATTTTCTTGATTTTGGTTTATTGTATTTCTTAGACACAATACAAAATGAGGCTTATTGTGGACCAGGGAAACACAACATTGACCAAATACTTGGTTAAGTGAAACAGTAAGTATTATGAAATAAAATAACACCATTTTTTTCAAAAAAGATAAAGCTAGCACCAAATTTAAACACCCAAAGAATTTTTAGTCAAGGCTACATTGAGCACTATCTCTTAAAGTTCTAAAGTAAAATTTAAAGACATGCTTTCCCCCTCTAAATTGGAAAAAAAGAAGTAAAACTTATTATTTGCATGTCAGCGAGAGAAAGAGAAACATCCGTTGATTTCCTCTGCTGTGCGACTGGACTGGGGCTCCAAGCCACTGTTCATGCATGCGCCCTGACCAGGAATCGAACCCGCAAACTTTTGGTGTATGGGATGACGCTCCAACCAACTGAGCCACATGGGCCAGGACCATTGTAACCATTTTGAAGTGTGTGGTCCAATGGTATGAAGTCCATTTGCACTGTTGCGCAAACATCACTACCATCCATCTCCAGAACATTTCCATCTTCCCAACGGGGAACTCTGTTCCCCCTAAGTAATAACACCGCCTTTCCCTCCCCCGGTGACCACAGTTCTACTTCCTGTCTCCGTAAATCGCACCACTCTAGGTATTTCATATATGTGAAATTGGTTGGCTTAATTTTAGAAGACGCAAGTAGAATAAAATTTATCTTAAGCAATAAACACATCAAGCTAATTAACTTGCCGTTTATTTATGTGCAGACCTCCTATAGCTGGCTTAGTTATCTAATTCTGCATAGAAGAAAAGTCCTCCCTTTGTGCTCTAAAATGATCACAAATGGCTTTTAGTTTATTTCATGCACTTTTCCGTTTCAAGAGCATTCATTTGTCCTTCAGCTCCTACCAGATAGTACGCTAGGCAGGTCTGGAGGATAAAACGGCGATTAAGATGGACGTAGTCCCCAACTTCACACAGCTTGAGGTCCAAGGGGACAAACAGGTGACAGAACATTTGAATACTCTAATAAAGATTCTGCTAGGGGAAATGGGGGTGCTTCAAGATGCACAAAGGAGAAGCATCACACTCAGCTTGGGAAAGGGGAGGCTTCCAGGAAGAAGAGTGTTGGAGGAGGCGTGAAAGACAAGCAGGAAGTAGGTGGTGGGAAAGAGTGACCCAGGCCCAGGGATGAGCATGTGTGAAACGGCCCCAGGAGCAGTTCTGTGGAGCAGTTCCGTGGAGGACGAGTCAAGTGTGAGACAGGCACGGAGGAGTGAGATAAAGTCATTGCAGGGTACGCCGGACCATACGGCAGTCACGCTGAGTAGTCTGCATTCCTTCCCAAAGTGATGGAATGCTTAGAAGCAGCATCCCCGACCTTTTTGGCACCAGGCACCGGTTTGGTGGAAGACACTTTTTCCACGGACTGGGGGGTGGGGGTGCATGGTTTCAGGATGATTCAAGCACATTCCTTTCAAGCTCACCTAACAGGCCAGGACCTAACAGGCCGGGACTTGTACCGGTCCTTGTCCCGGAGGTTGGGGACCCCTGTTGTAGAAGGATTCTTGGCAGTATTGTGACATGATGATAATTCAGAACGCTCCCTCTGTCTAGACTTAAAATTAGAAGTGGGTGAAACCTGTCCAGGAAGACTCTAGCAAGACTCCAGGGATGACGGGACGTGAGTCCCAGTAACGGCAGTGGGAGAGAAGGAAGAGAAACCTCTATCGAATTCCTGTAAACTGGCATAAATACACACAATTTTAAAAGCACATATAAAATGGTTATATAAAATTATGGTTTTTCCTAAAGTGCCTCATGCATTCATATGAGAATAAAACCAAAATTATTGAAATTTGGTAATAAGATGAAAGAGCTTTTAAAAAAGAGTTTGACTTTAGATTTGGAAATTCAACAAAAGTTAGAAAAAGTAGATTCCTACCCGAGAGCCTCCACCTCACAATTGAGGGGAGTAAAGTTGAAATAAGAATGCTTCAATAAATGAAAGAGGTGAAAATGAGAAACAGCAAGTAGTTATAAACAGACTGCCGAACAAGGCTGCGAAGATTCACACCACGCGCTCAGCCCCGCGGTCCTGTTGAGGATGTGGGCTGCGGAGCGAACAGCCACCTTGTGTGAACGTGAAGGAAACACGTGTGAAGGGAAATGTCAAGTGGAGCGACAGAAAAATCTTGCACTTGTTTGTGTGCCTGTCTACATTCACATACATAGGTAGTGAGAGAGCATCCAATTTAAGATCTTTTTTTACAGAGTTAAAAACCAGTAAAAAGTCACAGCTCTGGCCAGGTAGCTCAGCTGGTTGGAGCGCTGCCCCGATATACCGTGGCTGTGGGTTTGACCCCCAGGCACGGCACCTGCAAGAAGCAACCAGTGGACGCATGAATAAGGGGAACCACAAATTGATCTCGATCTCTCGCTCTCTCAAATCAGTTTTTAGAAAAGTCATTGCAACTTTGAAAATGATGAAAATTTCCTGGTCTAACTTCAGGCACTGCATCTTTGGGCCCGTCTTCAACAAATTCATGTGAAACTGAGAAGGCACTGTGCATCCTGAGAGTATTTCCCGGAACTCTTAGAAGTGGTAGGGCCAAGTAACGAGACGTTTTTTGAACTACTGACGTTCGTTTTACTTTGTTCCCTTAAATTGTTTCAGGCAGATTTATTAGGTATAAGTGACAAACAATAAACTCCACATACTTAAAAGGTACAACCAGATAAACTTAAGCATGTATTTACTCATGAAACCATGGGTAATTAAGAATTTTATAACTTTATATGTTACACGGGCACACACAACTCTGCTTTAATGCACTTTACATAAACAGCATGTAATACACATGTCCCTTCAATAGACATGAGTCGTTAATAAACATTCAAAAGCAGCAGTTGGGCCAAGGAAGCTCCCGACAAGGTCGCCGGCATCTGGACACACATCTGTTGGAAAGTCAGTGATCTAACAGAAGAGCCTAGAGAAAGAAATAGTGTTGATCTGATTCTCAGTGACAAACAGTTATCGCCAAACATCCAATATGATGCCAGGGGTAGTAACAAAACAGGCCAGTTAAGTGCAAATGGAACGCCCTCAGATTCTACGGAAATTAGAAGCTCTGGGTTGCTACCCAGAGCAGTCACGTTGTCCATAAAATTCTCCTTCAGCCTGAAAGTACAGGAATCCCTCCCTACAAGTCTCACTGTGGCCCTGTGCCTGGGCTGTGCCAGCCACAGAGAGCTCAAACGACCCGGAAGCCACCGGGGCCTCCTTCCATCCCAGCCTTGGTTCTTCTACCCCTTCCTGCACAGCGACTCCCTCCTCCTGCTCCCCTGGCAATCTGGGTCTATTTCTGACCCTCTTCCTTCTGTTCTGGTAACTCTTATAGACTCTCCTATTGGGCTTCTCATTCCCACTGGTCTTCCCAGCTTCTGCCACGCATCTATCAGTGGTTCTCCGATTTGCACGTTTGGAGGTAGCTACAGGTTAACAGAGAGAGCTGTGGATTTGGAAAGTTTCCTGGATTTGGAAGAGTTTTCTCACGTTATTATGACTTTAATCACTTCCAGTTGTTGAACACTCACTGTCACGGTGGTGGTGAGGTACTATCGTATATCAGGCATTTTCCACGTGTAGTCTCGTTTAACCCCTAAAGCAAACGTCTGTGTGGGAAGTTCATTGTTGCTGACATTTTACAGATGAAGGATCTGAGAGGGTGAGCCACTCCTCCAAAGTCACGTAGCTAATGAACATCCAGAGAAGGCACTGTGGTTCTCGCTCCGGGGTGCAAGCGCTGTTTCTCCACCGAGCATTTAAGCCTCAGGGGGCCCTTCGGCGTTTTCCATTCACCTGTTACGTGGCCATCAAATCGGCACAAATGTTTTCACCATTTTGGCACCAAGTTAAATATTTTCTAAACGTGAAACTGTAGACCATTATTGAGAAGCCGTATGAAAAGGATGTGGGCAATTTTGTGGCTGACATGTGTGTATAACTTTCTAAAGGACAATTGGGTAATATGCCTTAAAAGTTGTGAAAAGTGTTCATTTTATTTATTTTATTTTTTAAATATATTTTATTGATTATGCTATTACAGTTGACCCATTTTCTCCCCTTTATTTCCCTCCACCCTACACACCCTCCCACCCGCATTCCCCCCTTTAGAACATATCCATGGGTCGTACATATAAATTCTTTGGCTTCTGCATTTCCTATACTATCCTTAACCTCCCCCTGTCTATTTTCTACCTACCATTTATGCTACTTACTCTCTGTACCTTTTCCCCTGCCCTCCCTTTCCCACTCCCCCACTGATAACCCTCCATGTGATCTCATTACTGTGGTTCTGTTCCTGTTCTAGTTGTTTGCTTAGTTCATTTTTGTTTTTGTCTTTGTTTTAGGTTCGGTTTTAATAACTGTGAGTTTGTTGTCATTTTACCATTCGTATTTTTCATCTTTTTCTTAGATAAGTCCCTTTAACATTTCATATAATAAGGGCTTGGTGATGATGAACTCCTTTAACTTGACCTTATTTGGGAGGCACTTTATCTGCCCTTCCATTCTAAATGATAGCTTTGCTGGATACAGTAATCTTGGATGTAGGTCCTTGCCTTTCATGACTTCAAATACTTCTTTCCAGCCCTTCTTGCCTGTAAGGTTTCTTTTGAGAAATCAGCTGATAGTCTTATGGGCACTCCTTTGTAGGTAACTGTTTCTTCCTCTCTTGCTGCTTTTAAAATTCTCTCCTTATCTTTAATCTTGGCTAATGTAATTATGATGTGCCTTGGTGTATTCCTCCTTGGGTCCAAGTTCTTTGGGACTCTCTGAGCTTCCTGGAGTTCCTGGAAGTCTATTTCCTTTGCCAGATTGGGGACCTTCATTATGTTTTCAAATAAGTTTCAATTTCTTGTTCTTCCTCTTCTCCTTCTGGCACCCCTATGATTCAGATGTTGCAATATTTAAAGTTGTCGTGGAGGTTCCTAAGCCTCTCCTCATTTGTTTGAATTCTTATTTCTTCATTCTGTTCTGGTTGAATATTTCTTTCTTCCTTCTGGTCCACACCATTTATTTAAGCCCTTTTTTCATTCCCATCACTGTTGGTTCCCTGTACATTTTCCTTTATTTCACTTTTCATAACCCTCAGTTTTTCCTCTAATTTGTGACCATATTCAACCAATTCTGTGAGCATCCTGATTACCAGTGTTTTGAACTGTGCATCAGCTATCTCTTCATCGCTTAGTTGTATTTTTTCAACTAAAATAGTGCTGGAGCTTTGATCTGTTCTTTCATTTGGGCCATTTTTTTTGTCTCAGCACTCCTGTTGTGTAGTAAGGGGCGGAGCCTTGGGTATTCACCAGGGCGGGGCAACCCACGTGGCTGTGTTGTGATGTTGTCTGTGGGGGACGGTCCAAGAGGGAACAGTGCCCCTTGCTCTGCTTTCTTCTGGCTTTCAGTCACTTCTCCCACTTCCCACAAGCAAACTGGGCCCTTCTGGTGCTGGTTCCTGGGTGGGTGGCTTGTGTACATTCTAGGACCCTGTGGGTCTCTCCAACAGACTCTCCTGTGAGACTGGGAGTTTCTCCCGCTGCCTCAACTCCCACAGGTGTTTGCAGTTAGAGGTTTGAGGCTTTATTTCCCTGCTGGAGCCCTGGGTCATGTGGTCTGTCTTGCTCCCCAATTGTTCCTCCCGGTTTATCCGCATGTGGATGTGGAACCCCGGGTCCTCCAGCTGCCCCCTCGCTGCGAGTCCTCTCTGCCTGGCTGCCTGTCTCCGCCCCTCCTGCCAGTCTGGGTGAGTGTTTCTTCTTTAACTCCTTGGTTGTTGGACTTCCATACAGTTTGGTTTACTGGCAGTTCTGGTTGCTTTTTGTTTTTAAATTTGTTGTTGTCCTCCTTTTGGTTGTGCGAGGAGGTGCGGTGTGTCTATCTATGCCTCTGTCTTGGCTGGAAGTTCAAAGTGTTTGTTTTAATACAGCAATTTCATTTCTAGAAATACAACCCAACAAAAGTCTTTATATTTCTAGAAAAACTAAATGCCTCCCAAACAAGAGGTAGCTGAAATTAATTGTGAAATTTTGGGTATCGTGGTTTTGTGGACTGCAGGGGATTCATGCGGTCGAATATGCTTTTGAAATGGCACTAATATCTTCACTCATATGTAGAGTCTAATGCACAAACGGAACTAGCAAGGAAAACAGAGACAGACTCATAGAGAGCAGGCTGGCAGCTAATGCAGGGGGAGGTTAGAGGGCAGAGGAATGGAGCAAAAAGGAAAAAGGACTCATGGACATGGACAACAGTGTGGTGATTGCAGAGGGGAGGTGTGTATAAGTGGGATAAATAGTAATGGAAAAAATACAATTAAAAAAACTAAAAAAAAAAAAAAGACACAGCACTCAAATCTTATGAGCCATTTCTACTGTGCTGACATTTGCACCAACAGTGCAATCAAGGGTGGCTGAACCCACAGACACCTGAGCACGTTGAGCTGGTGGCACCAAACTGTGCTAGCAGCCACACTAATGTGCACCAGCAGCCACACCGAGGTGCACCAGCAGCCATGTTGTGTTCACCACTGCACACTTGCTACTGAAAAATGCCAGTGTCACTTAACAATATCCTTGATGAAGTAAAAGGGAATAATTTTATTTAACGCCAACCCTTGAACACGTGGCCTTTAACATTGTGTGCGACAGAGGGGACACACACTCACAGAAGTGTGATGCTTCTCCTGGGGTAAAGCACTGGTGGAATAGATTGCTTTGAGTGTCAAGCTGGACTGGCCTCATTTTTCATGAAACACGTTTATTTGAAACATCCAATGATAAAGTGTTATTCAGACAAGAATTTGGCAGGTGTCTTCTTTCCCAGGTAAGGAAAAGTGAACCTAGCACTGACAGTATTTTTTTTTTTTTTTGCTAACGATAACATTTGCGCTTTCAAGCAAAAATAAGATTTAGAAAATTTGTATCCATCACAGTACGCTTGGGATCTTCTCAATACTTAAAGACCTGTCAGGTAAAGCCATTAGTTATTTTAATAAATAAATTTTTAAATTATTGTAAAGTGTACCAACTGATACATTGGTATCCATTTAGAAGATTGCTATAACTCACTAAATCAACTTTCCGAATGACCTTTCCATAATGTCGGCTACAAAATTATGCCTAGGTGAAGATTCCGCTGCTGACTGGTGGTGTGGCTTTTCCCAAGTACCTTCTTTTTCCTGACCTCCGTTTCCCAGGGGGTGTGGGTCATTGGGAGGGTGGTACTTAAACTTCTCAGAGGCATCTGAGCCATCTTCTTTGGGCCCTGAAATTCTGCTCTCAGCTTCTTTTTGTGCATGTTTGCCTTGTTGCCGGCTGGGACCCCTCTGGGTCACTGGCACCGCAGACAACACGCTTTCTGAAAATGCCTTCCCTGGCTCTTAGTGCGAGCGCAGTCCAGGGTCCCTTTCCATGACTTCCGTTTGCCATCGTGGCTCACTGTCTGTACCCCCATGCTCTCTCCTCTCCCCTTTAAAATAACCACCGCGCTCTCTCCCCTCCTCTTTCAAATAACGGACCTGGTGCCCGTGCCGAGTGTCTGCCGCGGGTGGCGCTGCAGCAATAACATACCAATCTGTTTCTAGGCCTCACAATGTCACATCGCATAATGGAAATGGGTGGTGGGAACGGACTTGGGGATTTGATAAGACTGAGGCTCTTCCGCTCAGGACTTTTCGTAAAGGCCTGTTGAAAAGACCTTTTCCAATTTCACCAATTAAAAACAAAGAATGAGAAAGGTCAGATGAATGGCTCACCCAGCGGCTAAGCTGGACCTCACCTGCATTAGCAGGGAGAGTGCCCAGTCCCAGTGCAGAACAGATTCTATCACACTTTTGTAAAAGTCTTCTTCGCAATCCCTGACGGGTGGGCGAGGTATTGAAAGAGACAGTCTGAATGAGTACTTGGGGATGGATAGTTACCTAACACTTGCTTCTCGTAATGTACTTGGTAGCCCTTTGCAAATAGTTATTCGATTGTCCAGTAACTACCTATTAGGTAGAGACCACATTTTCTATAGAATAAAACAAACAAAAAGTGGTACAGGAAGAACAGGGAAGCTCAGAGCCCTCCAAGAAGAGCTGCTACCTTAGAGGACATCAAAGTTCGTTTGAAGGGAAACAGCTTCTCCAAAATGGGTCTTCAAACATGGCAAAGCACTGTGGAGCAGCTTTAAATTTAGGCTTTTTTCTATGGTAGTTTAAGGATAACAGATGGATCTTCATAATTAGCATCATATTTGCATATTTTCTCTCCGTGAAAAAAGAGCTAGTCATCTTAGAAGGGGAATTAAAAGCAACATTCCATCATATATATTTTATTGATCTTATTTATAATCTGTACGTCTAGTCTTCTCTCTGGTCCCCATTACTTCCGACCCTCCCCTAGGAGATGAACAAATTCACAAATGAGGAAACGGGAAGGGTAGTTAGTTACTCAGGAGCACAAACTTGAAAGTGACTTCAGGACTAGAACTAGCTGCAAAGCCCTGATGATGTGGAAGGAACACGGAGATGCAGAGACAGCTTGCAGACCATCCATGCGATTTCCTCCAGCAGCTCAGGCTGAGTCACCTTTGTGGACATACCTGGGAGCCTCCCAGCTGCCCCTGCGCTTTACAATCCCACCACTCAGAACAAGTTGGTCAGCTTAAGGGTGCTTTTGAATAAATGAAACCACGGGACCCATGGCCCTCCCTTGCAGGCAAGCTCTGCTGGTCTAGGGCTGCAGACAGCAGCAGTGTGAACTCCCCCGGGGAGCAGGGGGTTGAGCACCTACAGAAGCAGAGTCTGGGGGAGTGGGAGGGGCCCCTGGGACGATGATGGGGCAGAAAGCGCACCCCATGGGAGCTGAGCCAGGGTCAGCAAGGATCCTGCCCCATCCTGGGAATAACAGCTAACATGTTTGTTTTCTTTTTAAATTTATTACTATTCAGTTATAGTTGCCCTGCCTTTTTTCCCCTTGCTCACCCCAACCTCGTCCCCTCCACTCCCACAATCCCCCACCCCTCAGTTATCTGTGCACATGAGTCCTCTATTTGTGTCCCTTTGCTTCCCATTCCCCTTCTTGCCCCATTATCCCCCTCCTCCCTCCCCTCTGGTCAATGTCAGTTTGTTCTTTATATCCAAATCTCTGGTTCTATTTTGCTCACTTGCACGTTTTGTTGATCAGGTTCCACTTACAGGTGAGATCATATAGGGTTTGTCTTTCACCGCCTGGCTTATTTTATTTGGCATAATGCCCCCCAGTCACATCTAACATCTTAATAACCCCCGTAACTTCCCGGTGAGGCTGATCCCCTCCTCCTTTTGTAGAGAAACTAAGTTTAGAGAAGTGGAACATCTGCCCAGTACTCTAGTAAAGAGACAAAACCAGAGTTGTCTAGGTCCTGTCCGACAGGGAGCGTGGTGGCCAGATCTGGCCTGCCATTTCCACCTGCTGTGCTTGATTCCTTCCCACCCGATTTCTGCGATCAATCACATAACATTGCAAGCCGCCCGCATAGGGATTAGCAGCGTAATCAATGACCACAAGACAGAGAAGACAGACGGTCCACAAGGAAACTAACCCTTGACCTTAAGCTCCTGAGGGCTGATTTCTAACCGAGTCAGTTAATTAGCCACAGGCTATTAAGGGAACAAATTAGGGTCTACATCCTTTCCAACCACAAACCTGAGCTCACCCTGTGCAGGAGCGCAGAGTGAACAGGCACATGCCTGCACTCCATGTACCGCTGGCTCTCTGAGTAGCCCACCCAACAGATGGCCGCTATAAGAACATTATAGTCTTATGTTGATGTTATCTTGGAGAAATAATGCCTATGCTTTGCTACCTCATTTCTTCTTGTTCTTTTTCCTTTGAAGATGATACATCTAACCTGGAAGTCAGGGTTCTTAAAAGCATAGTGGTCAAAGTGCCAATTTTTCATCGGATTCATTGCACTCTACCCCACAGGGAAAATCAGACCTTCCGTAGTTGAATTGGGGCATAGCCCATGGAAGACAGCGTGTCTTCAATGAAAAGCAACAGCACCACACACACACTAGTGAGATCTGTAAGCCCAGAAAGCCTGACCAAGGAATTCCCCTCCCCAAACCTCCCGCTATTGGACTTCAGGTGTCTCCAGCAGCACATGCCCCACCCACCCGCTTCTCGCCTGCAGCAAAGTCACTTAAGGGCTGGGTTCCTGCGTGGCAGGAGAGGACAAAATAAGGAAGTAGAACAGGGGGCCCCATCCTCTGTCTAGTACAGTCACTGTGCACCTGCTCTTCTGGAGCCCCCCTAAATGCTCAACACTGTTGAAAGGGCCAGAAAGTGAGGAACAGAAAGGAGAAGGGGAAGGAAGAAAGGAAGAGAAGGGGACTCATCCTGGGCTGCTCTTGCATTCCTCCGCTCTCAGTCCAACCCCCCTGGCATCTTCCTCCTATGCTTATTGTAATTCCTTGCACCGCCCTATTCATTCCCAAACTCCTAATCTTGTCCACTGCAGCCAGGCCCCAGCCACGCCCCAGCCACAGCAGTCCCAGTGCAGATTTTGGAGCCCCCTCCCACAGCTCGGGAATGGGTGGTAGGAAGTCCTGGATCTCAATGCTTCCCAGTTTTGGTGAAAGCAGATTTGGTGGTTGTCTTGAATTCAGAAGTCTGTTTTTTCATAGAAATGATGTTCTCCAAGAAGACTAAATTTGATCGAATGGGTATTCAAGGGACTTTTTGAGTTAAATACGCTTTCATGGGCTGACCTTAGCTCCTACCTCTCCTGAGTTAACATTCTGAGTCCCGAGGCCCTAGGTTGGGGCCTCGCCTGTGTGGATTGCACTGTGCTCACTTATTCACCTCATAGAACAATGAGGGGGGGCACAGAGTTCAGAGTGCACCTAGAAGAGGCAGAGAGAATGTCAGCTAAACAATATGGCATGTGGGATAAATTCGGTAATGATGAAAAGTAAAACCAGGTTCACACACTAGAAATTCATCATCTGCTCCAATCGCTCTACTTTTATTTCTTGTAAACAGTATACAACTGTAAGTAAAGAATTGCTATCACAGTGTCTATGGTCACTCCAGATTTAGACGTGGAAAAAGCTTTTTAAGAGAAATCACAGGGCTAGAATTCTTTTTACTAGAATTTTTGTTTGTTCAAATCATAATTCATAAGAGAACTCTACATCCAGAAGGGTGTCGGATTCTAACTTCCTGATGTTAATCTGACAAAATCATTTGGAAATATTTAAACTGCTTATAACAGAAAGAATTTACTGGAAAGCTTTAATACATTCCTTAATGAGTTTATTTCAGGACAAAAGAGGATAGCAATGCTCTGTTTTTTTGAAGGGGAAAAATACTAATGGGATTACACTTGTAATGAAAGGGGCTGGGGGACCCTGGCCAGGCGGAGCTGGCGAAGTCATTAGCAGATGCACTGGATATCACCTGAGCCGGGAACCAGCGACACCAAAGCGTCCCACCTCCCAAAACTGCCTCAGCCATGTGCATGCAACTAGTTCGAAGGGTCAATAGAAAAAAAAAGGGGGTGCTACTGACCTCCCAGAGAGCTTTCAATGAACTTTGATGCCTTTCATAGAAACAGAAGTCCGGGTCCCCTGGAAACCAATCCTCTGCACCAGCAACCAGTGATACTGTGTACTATATTTCACGATAGTTACATTTGTTTTATTTTTTAGATGCTTTTAGAGAGGGGGGAAGAGAGGCAGGAGGGAGAGAATCATTGATTGGTTGACTCTCGTGCACACCCCCAACTGGGGACTCAGCCCACAACCCAGGCATGTGCCCTGACTGGGAATTGAACCAGTAAACTTTTGGTTTGCAGGCCGGCACTCAGTCTACGGAGCCACACCAGCCAGGGCATGGTAGTTATGTTTAAATATGCACTAAATACACACATCTTTGAAATGCACTTTAATGGCAAACCCCAGAAACTGACACCTAATGATAAATTACACAATAAAGAAATTCTACTTACATAAAGGGCTAGAGTCACAACCCATATTTCCAGATGTCACAGTCAAGAGCGTCAGTGGCCAGGGGAGTGGGGATGATGAGAAAGCAATGTTGACAGAAACAGCACTTTCTCAAGGTTGCAGGCACTATGGTTTTTTTGCCGTATCATTTATAAAAGTTGATTGGAGTTTTGCCATTTAAAAATATTGTGATTGTGAAATATTAATGTTCGCTCCAAAGTTTAGAATTTAAAATAGGCCTGAATGTATGCAACACACTGCCCTACCTTTAATTTGTATGTTGGAGCTCAGCTTTAGGACAGAGTAGAAGAGGGATACAGGCAGAGACAATGAGCCAAACTTCCCAGGCAGCGAAGCTTTCATCACTGTAGACGTCATTAGAAGCTGTCCTGAAAACTAAATGGTATTATGCCAACCAAGAAACAGTAGCTATGCATGGGGTTCAAATGCCAAGTCCATCCAAGGCTAATGGTTCAGGGTGCAATGGTTCTCAGGCGAAATAAACAGAAAGGTTTTCAAATTATAATACGGCATAATTTGATCATTTCTACCAGCTCTGCATTGGATTTGCCATCCCTGGTTCCCCTCATTTATCCACAAACCTTTATCTGACCAGCTCACGTATTTGGAACATAGAATCAGTGAGCCAAATCACAAACTTCAAAACTCTCCACCGTGTCTTGAAAGAAGAGGCTCTGACCCCTTCCGCTTCACAGATTATTTGTGCTTATGCTTTCCCTGAAAAACATGACGGGCTTGGTGATGCCTTAGAAGCCACAAGTAAGTAGGGTGAAGGCTCACTGTGGTTCTGTGGGAGCAGAGAGAGACGGTGGCCACCACAGCGGGAGGAACAGACGATCTACTCACACCGACAAGTGCACAGGTCTGGGCAGAAGGTGGTGACACCTAACACCCAGTCCCATAGGTAAGATGTGCGTAGCCAAAGACTTGAAGGCCATTCAAGTTCATCTGGAAAAGTTAATATTTTGTTTCCTTAGTCCGTTGGACAGGTCATAAAATTATTAATGCATTTTAGGAGACATCCCTTGAAAAGGCTCAAATCAGTACCTATGTGTGTGTGTGTGCACACGTACAGCTCAGAGGTGGCCCATCACGGTGACGCACAGACAGGGCGTCTCACTCATACCCCTGCCCTGCCACCCCGATAAGGGTCCCCTTCAAACCCTCAGGCAAGACGTTGAAGGCAAGAACAGCAGGGATACTAAGCAGTGAATAAATGCAGACGGTAAAATAGAGACACCCTAGCCTCAGTTGGTGTGGCTCAGTGGACTGAGCGCCAACCTGCAGACCAAAGGGTCTCTTGTTCGATTCCCGGTCAGGGCACGGGCCTGGGTTGCAGGCCAGGTCTCCAGTAGGGGGCACGAGAGAGGCAACCACACATTGATGTTTCTCTCTCTCTCTTTCTCCCTCCCTTCCCCTCTGTCTAAAAATTAAAAAAAAAAAAAAAAGAAAGAAAGAAAAAGAGAGAGATACCCACTGATTTTATTACCTGAAAAGGCCGTTCAATTACGATTCAGCACAGCCTCGTATTTTCTCTTTAGCATGTCCCCCTCCCCCAGCTGGCGCGGTTCTTCATCTTTCCGATCCATCCCGTAGCTTTGTCCATCTGTCCCAGCTTCCTCCCCCCGGAGAGTGTAACCTCATTGCCCTGCAGAAGGGCAGAGCTGAGTGTGCCAGAGGCAGCCGGGGGGAACTGAGATGCGGGCAACAGCACATCTCCCTGGAACTCTGACCTTTCAGAAGTTGTTCATGGGCCCTGAGGGTGGGGCAGCCTGATGACTCCACTCACACTGGGCAGAGGAACAAACAAGCCCATTCCTTTTTTTTTCCCCCTGGCTTTACCGTGGGAGGTGAGTCATTCTTCCATGTAAGAGAATACATTTTCACTTTAACTGATGACATTGCTGTTATAGCTTAAGACAAGGCTAGTTTAATTATGCAAGTAAAACATCTAAGCAACATGTCATTAAATGTACATGAGGACAGAAAAAAGGCAGCATCGGGCTAATTAAAAAAGATTAATTAAGTGACATCAATTTTAGGCTTGTCTAGTGTTTTATTGTCAGTCTTGAACTCACAATAAAACACATGCAGCGCTTTTCATCTGAAAATACACAACGCTTTATCTTGAAAAGCAAACAAAATCTTTTATGTAACATGTTTTTTACAGTGCTGAAATAAAAAAAATACTTAGGTTAACGATTTCCTTTCCTTTTCGTCAAACCACGTGGCATTGGCAAGGCCAGTGTTGTTATCCCCTGTTAAGGGGTATAAACTGATGTACAGAGAAGAGGAATGAGAACCGAGACGCGTCATGAGTAATGGAGTGCTCTTCCTCCTGCGACCTCCCCGGCTACCTGAGCCCGGTTACTACACACCAGCCGTACAGGATGGACGGGACGGACAGACGACTGCAGTCTGTCTTCCCCATGACGAGACAAAGAGCTCGACAAGCAAGTCATGGGCATCATATGTTTAAGGACAAGAAGCTGAACTTCTCTCTTCCAAACACTGGACCGTCAACTACTAGAGAGAACTGAGAAAAGGTCAAAGTCAAGGCCAGGCCCAGAGGTTTTGGGTGTCCGCAGGTACATACCCAGATATGCTTTAATTCAGCTTTTTCACTGCACCCCCCCAAGTAAATGCAATTGATTCTAGAATTATCAGCTGCTTTGAGTGGTCCAATCCATGTTCTCTCCGTCCCTGTGGATAATCAATAACTGATGTAAAGGTGAGAATTTAAGGAACATTAGATCTCAAACTACCAGTATAACCTTCTAATCTGACTCCATTGTAAATTATTACACCACTACAAGACAGGCAAAAAGCCCAGAATAATAAAATCAAGATTATTGAAACCGATAGTTATACTTTAAAACACATTTCAACACCATCTGATTTTCTTTTTTTCTAAACGTGTCCGTAAGAGTTGCAATTAAAGGGTGCCTGGGTAGGAGTTGGGATAAAACTAAAATTCTTCCTTCTATAATTCCATTTTACACCACCTGATTAACACTGATGTTTTAAAAAGCACTTCTAATAGTCAGAATGAATTCATATTATTCGTAGTCACCACTTTTGGCCTCCTAGTGATACTGTTTGAAGAGTGGAGATACAATATTTTCATCCCAGAGGTCAAGTGCATATAATTGCTGGCATTTTAACCCATCTGGAAAAAAAAAAATGTTACCATTGTATCATTGTAGAGTGTCCTTCACTTTTTTCTTCTTCTTATTGTCACTTTGGAGATTCTGTTAGTTAAAATCAAGTGGTTTTTAACGTCTAAATCACTTAATACAAATTCACTAGGCAGCCCAAGCACACAGAACTCTGCAGTGGAGCTGCTACCAGCTGGCGAGCCGCAGACCCCCTCCCCGAGTCTGGGTTCTTTTCTGAACACCGAGAATGGAGAAGGTCCAGTTCCCAGCTCTGAAATACCCCGTGCTCTCAAATCACCTCATGCAAAGAGGTGCTCTGCTCTCAGCGAAGAAGAAAAGGTGTGCCCCACATGTGTGCTGCAATCCATGTGAAAGCAAATCGTTTGGATAACACACCCTCATTTTCCATATTGTTAAAAATAAGGAGCGTTTTTCTAAATTTACAAGAGTTTTGTTAGTTCCAGAGTTATAGACACACTAGGTACAGCAGCAATGACCCCTGCTGAGGAAACTGCGGAAGAGAAATAGCTTACGAGGACAATAACCTGATTTTATTTCACTAGGGAGCAAGGCTTCAAAGTCTCTGGTTAATTCGCCCTGTAGACGTCATGCGTTTATGAAATGTTACGGAGCACCGACTTCATCTGCTCTAGTCATCAGTGGCAAATAAGATTACCACGTGAGAGAGTAGGGAAAAACAGGTTGTTTTTTCTAACCACATTAAAATTACGCAATCAATATTGCTGTTTAAATAAAACACATATGAAAAAGTAATCATAGAAATTTGATTCAATTTATGATGAGCCATCCGTGTGTGGGAGTGTGTGGGTGTGCAATTGCACACATGCATGCTTCTGAGACCTGCAGGCAGGGTGAAAATCCTCAGCTCCTCATCCCGCTACAAAGGACACAGATGTATTCAGGGGATTGTAGGGACGTGGTAAACGCTGTAACGCGTTGCTCAGCATGGTCAACAAGCTAAGAACAGTCTACTAGTAAGCAAGGGAAGGATGAGGACAGAAGCTTCCGGAAGGCTAAAGCCATAGTTAACCCTCACATCCAGACAAGTGTTAGTTTCTTGAAGGTACTTGTTACGCATCCCGAGCAAACTCTCCCTGGAGACACGTGTGGTCGGCGGGACCGGGAACCTGTTACAGGATACACCTACGCTTCCAAACTCCAGAGGACTGTTGAGACAATGGCTACGCAAGGATTTGACTGCACTCCCAAGTTTGTAAGACGTTGATCATAGCAAAATACGGATTTTGACTTGTGATAAATGGGGAAAATCCTGTCACTTTAGTTAGACCAAGGAGTCCAGAACAAGCCCAGAGATGAGAAGGTTTGCAGGACGTATGTGAGTGTCTGCACTTGGTATAGCATTCTCTTAGATTATCTCTGCATCGTGAACACAGATATAGAAATAATGCCGATCCTAACTCGCTCCGTCAGAAATACAGGAAGAAGGGGCACATCCCGGCTCATTTTGAGACTAGGGACGTCCTGATGCTAAGTCAGCCCAGATATCACATGAAAAGAGAACAAAGACCAATAGACCCCTAAACTAACAGAACAATATTCTTCACAAAACATTAAGAAATTGAATCCAAAAATATATAATTAATATAATTTATCATGACCAAATGGGGGTTTTTATCCCAGGAATTCAAGGCAATCAGTGTAAATCACCAAGGTAATTCAATGGGGGAAAGAGACTTTTCAACAAATGGTGCTATGGCAACTTAATATCTGCATGGAAAAAAAACCAAAGACCTTTGATTCTTAACTGCATATTACATTTAAAAATTCAGTCTAAATGGTGTGTGTACCTAAATATAAGAACTAAAATTTTAGAAGAAAATAGAAAAGAAAAAATCTGTGATATTAAGTAAATATTTCTTAAAGATTTCTTAAGCATAAATTTTTTTTTTCTTTTTTAATTTTTTTTTTGTCATTCAATTACAGTTATGTGCCTTTTCTCCCCATCCCTTCACCCCACCCCAGCTGAACCCCCCTCCCTCCCCCCACTCCACCCTCCCCCTTGATTTGGTCCATGTGTCCTTCATAGTAGTTCCTGTAATCTCCTCTCCTCACTGTCCCCTCCCCACTCCCCCCTGCCCATTGTTAGATTGTTCTTAACTTCAATGTCTCTGGTTATATTTTGTTTCCTTTTTTCTTCTATTTATTATGTTCCAGTTAAAGGTGAGATCATATGGTATTTGTCCCTCACCGTCTGGCTTATTTCACTTAACATAATGCTCTCCAGTTCCATCCATGCTGTTGTAAAGGGTATAAGCTCCTTCTTTCTCTCTGCTGCGTAGAATTCCATTGTGTAAATATACCATAGTTTTTGGATCCACTCGTTTGCTGATGGGCACTTAGGTTGCTTCTAGTACTTGGCTATTGTAAATTGTGCTGCTATGAACATTGGGGTGCACAGGTTCTTTTGGATTGGTGTTTCAGGGTTCTTAGGGTATAATCCCAGCAGTGGGATTGCTGGGTCAAAGGGGAGTTCCATTTTTAGTTTCCTGAGGAAATTCCATACTGTTTTCCACAGTGGCCTCACCAGTCTGCATTCCCACCAACAGTGCACTAGGGTTCCCTTTTCTCCGCATCCTCTCCAACATTTGTTTGTGGATTTGTTTATGTTGGCCACTCTGACTGGTGTGAGATGGTACCTCATTGTGGTTTTAATTTAAGCATAAATTATTTTCAAAAATTGCTAAAACGGACTCCATCGAGGCTAAAATCTTTTTATTTTGAAAGCTACAGTTAGGAAAAAATATAAGCAACAGGCTGAGAGAAAATATTTGCAAGATGTATGTTCAACAAATAACTTGTGTTCAGAATATATAAAGAATTCAAGACAGACAATCCAATTAAAAATGAGCAAAATATTTGCACAGACATTTCATAAAAGGTATACAAATGGACAATAAGCATATAAAAATATATTCAACATCACTGCTCATTAAAGCCACAGTGTGATATAACTACGCACCTACTAGACTGGCTATAGTTAAAAAGACCAACAATACCAAGTGCTGACGAGGATGTGGAGTAAGTGGGACTCTCACACATTGCTGGTGGGAATGAAAAATGCTGCCTATACTTTGGAAAACAGTAGAGCAACTTCATACAAAATTATAGACGTACAACTGAGCAATTCCATCCCCAGGAATTTATCCAAGAGAAATAAAATTTGAAGTTGGCACAAAAGCAAACCTACAAGGATAAGAAGCCGCTCAGTGGTAGAGGGAAAGGCGAACAATAAAGGGGCACGAGGAAACTTTTAATTATTTTATTTTATTTTTTGAAAAGATTTTATTTATTTAAGAGGGAGAGAAACACCTATGGGCAAGAGATACATAAATTGGTTGCTTCTCACATGCCCCCAACTGGGGACCTGGCCTGCAACCCAGGCATGTGCCCTGACTGGAAATCGAACTGGTGACCCTTTGGTGGACAGGTTGGCACTCACTCCACTGAGTCACGCCAACCAGGGCGTGAGGATCCTTTCTAGAAAGAGGGACTTATTCCATACATCGATGGTGGTCATGGCGACACTACTATGTACACCAGCAAAATGGAGCAACCCAGATCCTTAAAATGGGTCGATTTTATTTTATAAAATACCTTAACAAATAAAACTTAAAAAGACATACACATTTTCCTTTACCCACTGCTTTTTGATGAAGAAAATGACCCAGTCCCTGGGAAAATGACCACGGAGTAACACAACGAAGGTAAGACTTTTGAGAAATCCAGATCGTGAAATGTGAAGTCGAGCCCAAGCAAACTACCTTCCGGCGCTATGAATATCATCCAGCAGTGTTTTATTTTGTGGAAAAATGTTCACAAAATAAGTAAAACATGTTCACACAAAAAATAACAGTAATAACAGCTGTTTCTGGGCCCAGTTGATCACAAAATGGAGAGACAGCTTAGTTCCTATGGCAGATTTCCAGGGGGAGCCTGCCATTAGCTAGCCTCGGAGAAGGGAAGAGGGAGGAGTGGGAGGCAGAGAGGATGGAGGGAGAGCTGGAGCACCGCCCGCCCACCGGGGGAAAGACCCCTGACAAACACAGCAGTGAAGAGGACCAGCTGAAACATGAAAGAGGTTGAGAGAAAAGCAGAGGACGAGCTGGATGACATCCAAAGAAACACACAGAGGAAAATAGACGTGAGAACAGACGTCAAGATAAATGGAAGCGAGTGGAGTCAGAAGCCACATAGAACAGGTAAGAAGAGGAAAGAAAAATATGGGAAGTACAAATGAGGAAAGAAAAAGGAAGTTAGAGAGGCTTAAGGAGTCCCAACTTCAACAGGAACGCTGAGGTATGAGTCTGTCAGTGCATTCTTTTGTTGTAAAATCCAAGTATTTTAAGGAAATACCAGAGAAATAATTGGAAGAATTTTTTTCCAAGAGGTTCTCAACACATTTTTTCCCCCCTCTTCTATGAAATGTAACCTTCCTGGGGCCTTCTAAAATCTAATTTAGCTCCCTTAAACTTAACTCAATTTACTTTCCTAGGACATTTAATTGTAAACATTATGTTTTATAATTCTTTTCAAAGATTTCAAAATACTTATGATTTGCCACATTCTTTCCTATGGGAATTTAAGTCTTTTCAGATAGCATTTTTCTAGTTATACACATTATTTATCTCCCCGTTTCCTAAATGCCTTCCTAACTCAGTTTGGGGTTTTAAAACTGAGCATAACAAGAGAGCCCACCCAAGGCCCCTTCGGAGTCGAGACTGTCAAAACAATCACGTGAATTTAAGGAAAATCATTTATGGCAACAACAAAAACTCTTTAACAGCCTAAAACATATTAGTTTCAGAAACATGTGCCTTGTTTTGGCAAAGATTTTGATGTTCAAGAAATCCCTTAAAGTAGGTTTGAAAATAGGCTAACTGGTATTGGCATATCAGCATACTTTTCAACTCTGAGATTTTCCCTATCGCCGGAGAGAATGTGACATAAGAAGATCTTTTTTCAATAAAATATAATATACCTTTACAGACCTTAACTCTCCTTTTCTTAACTTACTGTTTGCTATTGAATAAGTCCCCTGAGTGCCTATTGGAATTTCTCTTTTCATGTTGTGACTAACAGTTGTCTGCAAACTGGCAGGCATTTCAACCAAAACATCACGTCACACAGGATGCTTGGTCGTCAACTTGATACAACCTTGGAAGACGCGGCAGCTCCGGAAAGAGCAAAGCGTACATGGACCTTTATATAAGTCAAGACTCAAGAACTCAATGGCTGGTTATCTAAAGTAAGAAGGTGGTGAAAAGCCCTTGGATAAAATCAGTAAGACACTCCAATCCTTTTTGGGCGGTAGAGGGGAGAAAGATCACATCCCTGCTTGTCTTGGAACTCCTCCCTCCACTTTCTCCTAGTGCCTCCCAAGGACGCTTGAAAGGAGACACCCCAACAAGGACAGCGGTGCAAATACTGAAGGTGTGGGCCTGCCAGGTGACACGCACGCCAGTGTCGACCTGCGGGAGAAAAGAGCACGGACAAGCAGCTAGCCCAAGGTTTGCAGCATCTTTCAGCACCGTCCACTGTAGCTGGTTCTTTTAAGTTACTTGGTATAGAAACCAACCAGGACATTTGCAGGCACTTAACATGCAGTTTCTGATGTCAACACAAATGCAGAGTGTTGGGTCGGTTTTGGGGGTTTTTTTTTTTGGAGTCATGCTCTTCAGTGATTTAAACTCCTAACAGATGCTCATAGGACTTAGCACCCTTAGAGCAGACATTGAGTTTGCTCTTTGAATATATTAATGGGCAGAAAAGACCCCCTCTGTGGTCCCGCTAGTGCTTCAAAGCCAAGTGTGCTCATGTGTCCATGTTCACGGCTACATGTGCAAGGCCAAGGGGAGAGGAGCGCAACTCCCAGGCAACGTACAGCCTGTCTGGAGAACTTGAACATCATCACCAGTCACTGTGCTTTGGGCATGTTTTTCCTTACAGCTGAGGTATATGTTTGGAGATGCTGAGGCTAGTTTGTGCCCAGAAGGATAAAAAAAAATTGGCTCTTACTAGTTATACCCGGGGAAGGGATCAGAGGGGGGTGGAGGTGGAGGGATAGTTGCAAAAGCCAAGAAAAACATCTACCTGGAAATTTGCTGGAAAAATACCTACCTGCTGAAGGATGTGTATTTAAAAAGTTTTTCCCTGGCTGGTGGGGTTCAGTGGATTGAGCACTGGCCTGCGAACTGAAGGGTTGCCAGTTCGATTCCCAGTCAGGGCACATGCCTCTGTTGCAGGCCAGGTCCTCAGTAGGGGGTGTGAGAGAGGCAATTGATCATGTATCTCTTGCACACTGATGTTTCTCTCCCTCTCTTTAATAAAGAAAGTCTCAAATCAGCATACAGTGGTACTTCAGTTGGAAATGCTTCTTCCCATAGTAAGAACTCACCACAGGCATTTGTCATATCATCAACTATTACGATTTTTTAATCCCTGATTTTTTTGAGTGTTCTTTAGAAATCTCTGACAACAACAGACAGAAGAATAGATCAGGATTTGCAGAAAGTAGTGCCATGGCTAAGTCAGTCTCCCAAGTCCGTCCGTGCTCAACGTGGTGGAGTTGACTCTTGGGTTTCATGACTCAGAGGCTCGGGGAACTTGACCACCAGCAGCCAGCCTTCTCTCACTGAGCAGGCACCCTCTGACTCTCTGAGGGTGGAGCGGACTCTCAGCCACTGGTCCCTTTCCCCTCCTCAGCTCCCTCTTCAGGAAGCCGGGGGATGACAATGCGCTAACACTACCTTCGGAGGAAGGAGAAGAGATGACTCAGCCCTCAGAAACACTCTCCCAGGGATTTATCGATCAACATGTCACTGCAAAATAGTGTTCCCTGGACAGAGCTTCTTTTGGACTTCAGCTAAATTCCTGTGCTTTGCTTACCTTTTTTTCCCTCGCATGTGCCCTCCTGTATCACGTGCTTCATGCCCTTGGGGAATTTGAGTGAATCGATGATATCCATCTTTTGCTCTCAGTCACATAATTTTCAATATGTTTAAAGTCATTTCTCTCTACAAAGATTTCCAAATTCCAGCACCCTAGCCATATAAAGTTGTATGTCACTTGAGAACTTTTAGAAAAGGGAAAAAATCTATACTAAGGAACAAATACATAGCACCTCCTAGGCGATGCACTTTCCATTATGGTCTCACCATGAAGTGGGGAATGATTATTACTGTCTCTACTTTACAGATAAGACAACCAATCCAGGTAGGTCTCACAAGCGGGACGTGGCAGAGGCAAGCATCAAACCCCGCTCCGCACGACTCCAAGTTCCAGTGGTATCCTTTCCTCTGCTTAGGCCAACCCTCAAAAAGCCTCAGGAATTCAAGTTTTGTGAGGAGAAGCCACCTCTGAAAGGCTTAGGATCATTCTTCAGGTTAGGGCCAGTGTCTCAGAGGAAAGGTGAACCAAGCCAGGCTGCGACGATGTACGCCAGTATGTGACAGTGCCCGCTGTGCTGTGTCCAGGGAGTCCCTTGAGCACGCTGAGGAAGGGAAAGTAGCTCCCAAAGGCACGGTACGTCCTACGCAACTGCATTCCTCCTCTACCTCACCTGCAGAGCAATCCAAGGCAATGGAGATGGAGATGGGCGTCATCACTGTTGTCACAGATGGAGAGGTGCTGTCGCGGCTGGTGGCGGAAAAGGTTCTGGGCCATGACGAGAGTGCAGGCGCAATCAGCAAAGCCTCCCCGCCTTCACTCCCTGTGCGTTTCTGGTGCGTGTCTGGCTCAATGATCTCAGACTCACAGGACCTCTACCTCCCCTGCCGCCATCCCTGCAGCTTCTCCTCAACCGCAGGAAGATTTCGTTCACTGAGGGCACGTTGTCAGTACTGGGGGCGTGGGTCTCAGATCTCCAGTCGATCCTCCCACGTTGGCTTCACTGGTGCGTGTGGGATCCAGTAGCCTTGGCAGGGCACTTATATTGATCCAAAAATTCTGTAACATACCAAAAAACTATCCAACATGAAATGATCTACTCTATCCCAGCTCTCCTGTTAATGTATACGTTGCATAAAAATATTAATTTGGGGTAGAGCTCAAGGTCACAGTGCCTTACACTCCTGGTGGGTGATGATGACAGGCCATGAGTGACCTTGTAGACACGAAGACTCCCCAGCTGGGTGGGAAAGGTCTGAAGATCACAGCCAGAGACTTTGAGGCCAGTTAGGAGGAAGGAGAGCAGGAAGGTAGGGAACCTCACAGTTCTTCGTCTCTGCAGGGGGGACTCCCTTGTAGTAATGGGCTTCCAGAGGGTGTCTGTGGTAGCACCCCTGTTATAATTGGCCGTGTGCAAACGAACAAACCCTGACTCATTCCCGGGTATGATAAGAGCACACGGGGGGGGGGGGGGGGGGGGGCGGGGGGGCGGGGCACGGGAGTCTGCTACTTCTGCAATCTGGCTGCAGGTTTTCTAACTAACAGGTAAGTTGAGCAATCCTAGAACGTTGGTGCTGGCGGGACACGGAGCCCTTGGCTGTGATGTGGTCACTCTCATGCTGCTGTTGGCAAGGCTATGGTGACAACTGGGAGGTGGAGTCATAATTTACATGGTTACAAACCCCGCACCACTAAAACTATGCCAGACACAAAGAGAAGTGTGAGCTAAGGAAACGTTCAACAACGGCGCGTTTTCAAGTAGGTCGGTGATTTACATGTCCTTCTTATAAGCTCAGCCCTGAAGTAGTTCATGAATCAGGACTCAAAGGAGCGATACATTGAAAAAATCTCCAGTGCAGTAGAGAAACACCAGTGGGAATAAATGGATTATATCAAATTAGAAGTGATATTTTGGGGCCAATTATATCTTTCCAGTGGTGATTTGTATACAAATCAATGAATTGAGAGACTGAGGCCAGCAAACACACCTTACAGAAACCAGCGAGTGCTAGTCATCATTTCACATGTGACCCAGAAAAACAAGGTGCAAGTAGTCGACTAAACGGAAATGGAAGTCAAATAAAATTGAGGGTACACTCATGGCCCTGAAGTGGCTAAAGACTGTTACTATTGAAGTTGGGATGAACTGTAGTAGTTACCTCCATATGAAGGAATACATGTAAAAAAACAAAAACAAAAACCACATGTTTTAATACCAAACTGCTACAAAAAATGTAACAAAGCCCATTCTTCAGTTCTTCACTTCTAGTCAATTAAGTGTATTAACTAATAAAGTACCTAAGTATGATTTTATTTCTGTAACATTTGAAAGACTGAATGTAAATAAATTCAAGTATCACGAACAAAGTCTTTAGTCAAACCTAATATCACGATTGGGGTTTGAAACATTTAGGCACTGCAGAAATAAAATACACGACCTATTTCCAGAGAATTGGAAATGT
Organism: Desmodus rotundus; assembly: GCF_022682495.2. Lineage (NCBI taxonomy): Eukaryota > Metazoa > Chordata > Mammalia > Chiroptera > Phyllostomidae > Desmodus > Desmodus rotundus. Next base: position 89,846,107 of record NC_071399.1, on the reverse strand, counting down.
GCACGTGTTTCTCCCCTTAATCAATAACGCACAGTGGGGGAAAACACGGCCTTACCTATTATTCAAACTAATTGTCCTGAAGTGAGACCTCAGGCTCACATACCGAAGGGGAGCCCTTCGGATAACTCGGTGCATATTTTATCTAGGAACACTGCCTCCCAATCACGGCATTTATTGGCTAGAGAAGAACAAAGGCCCAGTAATCTTCAGGGATGGCTGCTGTCAAAGGGCATAAATCAGGGACCAGGATTAATTAACTAATTTGAGTAGTAAAGACAGATCTGGTTGCTATGGCGATAAAGGAAGGGTTGAAGATTTGATTATCAGAGAGATTCCTTATTCTCATGGGATTTGACAGAAATCAGAAACCATAAAGAGAAAAACCAGTTTATCGACTGTAGCCATAAAGTAATAATCTTTTGCCATCACTTCTCTTCTGAAGCATTTAGATGACTTTATTGACACGAATTTTTAGAATGGCCAGTGGCATCCCAATCCATCATTAACGAGACATTCAGCCAGGCAATTCCCAGACACTCCATGAGTGAGTGCTCACAAATTCTAGGGTCTTCCGTCTCTGTGGACTCTAAAGCACTCACTCCCCTCACTTAGGAGCTGCTTTCCCAACCTGTTCAGATGTTTCAAATACCTATCACCCAATTACCACAACATTAGGTTAAAGGAAACGGGAGTCCCACATCCTGAGATCCTATCTCCCAACCTGCTCTTCTCCATCCTGGCATCCAACTCCAGGAGGGATGGTTAGGAGCTGAGCACGGCACATTACTAGGGATGTTTGTCTAGAACAGGCAAGCTGGGAAATGACTTTATGGTGTCTGTCTGAAAACATTTGAAATATTCGTCTGTAGAAACAATAGACCAAACCTATCCTACGTGGTTCCAGGGGTGGAATCTTAGGGCTGCCTCAGGGAACAGAGGCAGCACATTGTAAGAATCCCAGGTTTTGAATCAGCATGAAGAAGAAAGGAGTCAGCTGCAGTGAGAGAGAGAGAGAGAGAGGGAGAGAGAGAGAGAGCACCTTTCACTCAAACAGGGTTGAGCAGAGGCCTTCTTTTGCTCAGAAGACTCGGCTGGTGGAGCTGGGTGGTGGTGTCCTCTAAAAGCCTGTGACTGGGGTCCTAAGTGTGGTGCCACTGGGTGCAATTCTCAGGCCCTTCCTGGGGGTCACTGCCCAATCACAGTGTACAAGCTGCTGTGTGGGTGCTGATCACACGAAGCAAAATTTGCCGCACTAGGTTTTGGTGCCTCTGGAGATCTCCCTTTGGAGATGCCGCTTGTGAAGCTTATTGGATCTTGCTCTGATGTTGTCTGAAGCTGGCCACTGGGTGTGTTTGTTCTGGGCCTCTTGGAGAGGAAGCTGGTGTTGACCTATGTCAGATGCTGCCTGTGACTGGTCCTGGGCAACCCGTCTGGGGCAGTCCCAATGTGGCTTTTTCTGTAAGTCCTTGGTCATAATACTTCTCTTCTATTAGTCTTCAGTTGGTTATTCAGGATGACTGTTTTGTATTATAATTTAGTTTTAATTCCAGTTTAGTCCTTAGAGGAGTTAAGTGTAGCTTCCACCTACTCCGCTGCAATCTTGGATCTCCTCCCTTCCTGCTCATGTTAAGTCAAAATACCTAGCTAAAATGAAAAATTCCTTTGGTAAAATTATGCTAAACTAAATGGGCAGGATTTGCTATTCTTCAATATCTCTGATACCAAATATAACATTTTGTGCTGAGTATATTCAAAGAAGTGCAAAGGAAAGCCCCCTAACATGTTAAAGCTCCTGCCAAATTTAGAAAATAATGAACTTCAGATTCAATTTAATTTGTTAGCCATTTATTCTCAGTTTATAGTTTGATATTTTTCAGTCAACTTTTTAATCACCATTGTGTGTCAGTTTTTCTATCTGATAATGAAACATTGGCTTCTAAAATTAAAAAGAAAACTTATTTTAATTACAAATGCAGGCTTTAAACTGTGTCAGCAAATGAAAACAAAAATTTCTTTTGTGGCTTAATGGATGGCATCTCAGTTACACACATGTGCTTCTAATTTACTACGCAGAGGAAAGGGCACTCCTCTAGGTTCTTGTTCCATGGTATATGGGTAAAAGATTTTACAATCCTTCTGCCAAACTGCACAGAAAAGCCTGATTCTTAGTCAGACAACTTTCTAAGCTTGGAAGTGAATTTAAAAAAAAATTGAGTGAAATAAATCCTGACTTCAAAATAACTTTAATAATTACTCAGGTTTTGGATAACATCTTTCCATTTATAAAGTGTTATTATGTAATAATAGCAAACATCTCAATTAGTGGTCCAAAAGCAGAAATCCGATCGTCATTCCAGATGCTCCTTTCTCTCTCACCCTCCACTTCAGACCTAAAGACATTTGCTCAATAAATATTCACTGTGCGACCGCAATGTGCTAGCAAAGCTCTATTCTGGGCACGCTGAGCTCCAAAGTGAAATAGGACGGTTCTTGTCCTGAAAGGACTTAGAGACCAGCCAGGGGACCCCCAAGAAAATCAACTGCTACAGTGCAGGCACAGAAGCACGTGTGCTCAGTCAGAGTGGAGGGGAAGGAAGGATTGGCCGAGCTGTCGGAGAGAAGAGATCACAGCAGACAATGGAGGCACGACTTTCTACCAGTTCCACTTTTCCACCCGGAAAACATCACTGATATCTGTTCCCTCCTCTCCATCCCAATTGTTTCTGATTCTCAGGTCTTTCTCAGGAAGGCATTCATATGAATTCCCTAGAAGGCTTTAGGCACTGTGATGACTGCAGGCCTGGTGAGGACAGAAAGGACAGGGCTGTTGCTTCCTCATGCAGAGAGTAGCGATGCCTGAACAGCCTTTTATCCACACGGCCCAGCCAGACAGTCCTGTAAGAATAGCGCTATGTCGTCCCAGTGCCTCAGAGACTCTCTCAACCCTCTTTGCCTCCTTGAATATCAAGTTCATTTCTGAACCCCCTGCATATTGGTGTATCAAGAACACATGCAGATCCGTGGCTAAGAGTTTAGCTGGGTTTATGTTATATAGTGAGAGTTATGTATATATTGGACCACATGTATTATATATATTGTTAGGGGCAGGATGGTCAACCTTATAAATAAATTAGCCAAGGCATCATCATTAATATTTTAGAAGTTATTCTTGTTTTTCATAATGGGAGATCTTTTAAAAATTAAACTTACGAGCTTTGTTAAAAAGATTATATAAGTTTTGATGTACAATCTAATACATCATTTGTATATTGCACTGTATGCTCACCTGCCAAAGTCTACTGTTTTCCATCGTATATTTCACCCTGTTTACGTTCTTCATCATCCCCCCAACCCCTGACATCTATCTCTATGACTACGTCTGTTTTGCTTGTTGCTTTCTGTTTAATATGAGTGAAACCATATAGTTCTTGACTTCTTACACCTGACGTAGTTCACTTAGCATGGTGGTCTCAAGGTCCATCCATGTTGTTGCAGATGGCGGTACTTCATGCTTTCTCATGGCTGAGTAGTGTTCCATGGAACATATACATGTACCATGTCTTCTTTGAAGGACACGTGGGCTGTTTCCATGTCCTGGCCACCAGGTATGATGCTGCAATGAACATAGGGGTGCATGTATATCTCTGTGAATAAATGGTTTCAAAGTTTCCAGGTAGACACCCAGAAGGATTGCTGGGTTATATGGCAGCTCTATTCTTAGTGTTTTGAGGGACCTATATAACGTTTTCCATAGAGGTGTATCAGCTTACATTCCCACCAGCAGTGTGTGAGGGTTCTTTTATCTCCACATCCTCTCCAATACTTGTTATTACTTGTCTTATTGATAATATCCGTTCTTACACGAGCGAGTTAGAATCTCATTGTGGTGATTTGCATTTCCCTAATCGTTAGTAACGTTGAGCAGCTTTTCATGTATCTGTTGGCCGTTTGGATGTCTTCTTGGGACATCCAAAGTGTTTGGGAAATCACCCAGACACTTCTAGGGAAAAGTGTTTGTTTGGGTCCTAGCCCATTTTAACTGGATTTTGTTGTTGTTGTTGAGTTGTATGAGTTCTTTATATATTTTGGATCTCAGCCCTTCATCAGAGGCATTGTTTGCAAATATCTAGTCCCGTTGGATTGGTTGCCTTTTTGTTTTCTTGATGGTTACTTTTTCTGGGCAGAAGTTTTTTAGTTTGATGGAGTCCCATTCATTTCTTTTTGCTTTTATACCCTTTGCCTTTGAGGTCAAGTTCACACAAACCTCTCTGAGACGCCAGTCCATAAGTTTAGTACTTACATTTTCTTCCACGTATTTTATTGTTTCAGGCCTTATAGTCGAGTCTTTAATCCATTTGGAGTGAATTTTTACGTGTCAGATAGCAATCTAGCCCCATTCTTTTGCATTTGGCGCTCCAGCTCCCCCCTTGTCTGTGGCGGCGGAGGGTGTCTGTGGCGCACCTGCATCGTCTGCTACGAAATGCGCGCCACACTCTACCCCACAGTCCCGGAGGGCATTTCACACCACTGTGTGATAACACTTTGGACTAGAAGAACAGACAAATGAAAAAAAGGACAAAATGGGAGTAGATAATGGAAATGCCATCAACAGTAATCAGCACTCTGAGCGTTATTGGGTCAGAAAGCATGTTTTAAGGGCAGGCTGACATTGGCAATCCCCCGAGACTAACTCGAGCCCACTTCCACACGCAAGTGCCCGGCCAAAGGCGACCAAAGAGCCGAAAATGCGTTCTCGTGGGTCCAAGCGTGTTTATGCTGTATGTCACAACCCGGTCTTTTGATCTTACAGTATAAAATTAGCACGTTCCCATGTTATTGGAAACCCTGCTAACGAGCTAATTTAATCAACTAGAAAATATAGATAAATAAGAATAAAGGAAAACTCCACCCCTAATTCCACAAGCACAGAAACCCCCCAGGAATATTGTGGCACAGATCTTTCCGAATGTGTCAGTTTCAAGAAGGCCTTCTTCAAAGACGAGAGTATTAGAAAAGTACAAAAAGAGAAAATCTCAAGCTGGATACATCTGAAGACTTTAAAAATAGTAATGTTACCCAAGAGATTTATTTGAACATACGTTTTAAAATAGGAACTTTTTTGGGGGGGGCATAATCTCTGCCCTGTCCCAGCTCTCTAGCTGCCAAAAATGCCCCCCGCCTTGTCTATTTCTTTCCAGGCATTGTGTTGGGGCAAGGGCTAGAGAAGCTGTACCAAGCCACGGTAACTTTGGACCTGAACCAGAAAACGAACGTTTTCTTTGCCCCTCCTCAAGTCTAACATAAAAATGTCATATATACAAAAACAGTAGGTCTTGATTATCCCTAACTCCTGGCTGTCTGGTCACAATTTTTTTTTTTTAAGGAAAAGCACACCCTGCTGCTTTGTATTTAATTCTGCCGAGGCATTTTATAATGTCATGAAACATACAGTTTATTGAAATAGATTTTATTTCCTTTTCATTTTTTAGATGAAATACTGATGCAATTTTCTTCATTGGTTACAGAATCCAAGTAGACCCACCCAATTTAGGATTTTACAAAAGCACCAAAAGGCAATCAGAGAGGAAGAAGACGGAGCTGGCAGTGCGAACAGCTTACGGACTAAGAAATAGGAAGTGGCTGATAGTCATGTAGAGGAGACTTTAGATGTTCGAGGTAGTTTAAAGTCTGCTACTCCACAAGCAAGAAGGACATTCCTTATCCCCGCCACAAGAATTACGGGTTATCGTCTTAGCTGAGTGAGAAGTTATTTTTCTCGGTTTAAAAAGATTCACTGGCAGGAATACAATGACATAAGTATTCTGTAGTTCTCCTTTCCAAAGACAGGTTTCTAAATTTTGCTTTACCGTAATTTGCTGCAGTTGGAAGAAAATTTAATGAGCGAAAACCCTGGCCAGTCAGAAAAATAACTTCTTCAAACGAACATGTGATCCCGCATTATAAGCAGTGCGGATTTTTCTGGGGAAAAGCTGCCACTGATGGAAAGTCGGCAGACTCTCCTTCCTTTCCTTCTCTCTCCTTTTTTTATTCTTTTCCTCCCTCCCTTCGTGCCCAGGGATGATTTATTGTACCTTGTAGATTCTTTTCCATTCATGCAACCTTCTTCTAAAAGAATAAAAACATCATAGTAGGTGGCTGTAGTCCATTATACGTGTTTTAAATACCAGATTTCCTTCTCGCCTGGGCAAGGGGGGCTCTGAGTATCAAAATGAGGGGGTGCAGGGCTCTGTGTGGTAGGCAAGCCCCCCAGAGATTTGTGTATGTGGCTGGCCACCACGGCCCTACCCTTCAGAATGACTGAAGGATTTTTCTCCCATTCCTGGTACAGCAAGAAAGTGCTGACCAATATTGACAGTGAGGAAAACAAGGGACCGAACATGACAGGTCTCATCTACAGTCAATCCACAGTCCTTCGCGTGTAAGCCCGTGGCTCTTCCATGGCAGATTTTCAATTCCAGAGAGCCTTCCCCCGTCCCTCAGGGTCGCTCTCCCTCATCAGCCAGCTCTGCTCAGGGAACACCAACTACACGTAACACCAGATGAAGCAAAATGTGAAGGGAGGTAGATTGTCAGGAGAAAGGTCATGTGACATACACAACACAAACAGGACTGTTTGGGGGATATCTCCTAGTTTGTATGACAAACCCTGCCACTTTCTAACTGAGCAGTGCCGTAGAGGCATTTTCATACTCTACCAACTTTATTTGTATATTAGATTCAGAGAAATAGGCTTGGCTATTTGTCAAGGACCCTACAATTGGTGATCTAATTTATACATGATTCAAGGGAAGTCTGCTCTCCTCCCACAGTAAAAGGCAGGCATAATTTATTTGTTTCACAACTCATTAGCAGCACCACAGGACGATGGAAAAGAAATAGGGAAAGGTTTAAAAAAAAACAAAACAGTTCTCTTTGTTGCTTATTAGATACCTGCTAGAATTCTGGCACAGGCTAGCCTGGACTAGAAAAGAGACTGAAATAAGATTTTGCCATTAGAATATCTGCTTTGGAGTCTCAGGCATTTCTACGTTATTTGGCTTTCACCGCGGTGAACGATCGGAAGCTGGCTAATATGAGGGCAGCTATGAAAATCAGCACATTTTCAGGGAACTAAAGAAATCGAGATGGAACTAAAGGAAAATGACGAGGGAGCCCAATGTTTAAAAATCTAGACACTGCAGTGGAAGAACCGTGATGTGCTTTGCCCTCCCATAGCATTTATGCTCCTATGGCCCACTGGCACCTGGCCCCGGCATTGTTGTTGTTGGTAAGAGCAGCCTTGGTATTTACTGATGTTTTACTAAGTTCTAAGCTGTTTAAGGCACCTCTCACGTTTTTAATCCTCACAACAACCCTCTAAGAGAAGTATTATCATTCCTACTTTACTGATAAGTATTATCACTCCTGCTTCACTGATAAGAAAACTGACTCAGGAGTGAGTGACCTGCTTAAGGCCAGGAAAGGCTGCTGGGTCAGTGGCAGCATAGGGGTTGAATCCAAGCCTGGCTGACCTCCAGACCCTCCCCATGCAGCTTTCTCAAAGTCAAGTTCAGCCATTTCCTGGTCCTGTTCTCTTTCCTAACAAGACAGTAGTATCCAGCAGAGGGTGGGGGAGGAACCCTGAGTGGGACAAGGACCTGGAAATTCCACCCCTCGTGGTCTTCTGTGCTGTGCTCAGTAAGTGCCATTGATTGAGTCCCCTTCATGGTGGAGGGTCTTCGCTGGTTTTAGTGTTGTTTCTACAGAAAGGCCAGCTACGGCCATGCAGTTGCTGTGCAGAGGGATGGTGGTGTGTTTGCCACCAGCAAGAGCTGGTATTGTATAGACTGTGTCAGCGAATATTTAAAAAAAAAATGTATTGCAACCCTATGCTATAGGGTTTATCAATAGGCAGTGTGCATACCAATCCATCCCATCAGCCCAGTGGAGCTGCTGCTGGTGTGTAAGCTGGACCATGCCAAGCACTCGCTCACTACTGGTGCTGCTGTGAGGACTGCGGTTAGGGTGGCTTGCCCCACTCTAAAGAGATTTGTCAGGAAGAGAGGCGTTGCAACCCGTCACTCCGAGTGCAAGTGCGATCCGCTGGCTTGCAGAGCAGGGTCCCTTTGAGTCTCAGTTATAAAACAGAAAGACATGCTAATGTGTCAGGGTGTCTAACTTCAAAGGAGAACACAGTTTCGCTCCCCACTAAATTACTCTGCCCCAGTAATTTAGAACACATTACAAAAGATTGAAATTGTGTCTTTGCTTATATTACTAAGAGTAGGGGGAATGTTCTTGTTGATCCATTCAATGGTACTTACACAGCACGCGACAAACTTTCGTATAAAATCTTCTGAGGCAGCCTCAGCTCACACAGGGCAAACACTCAACTCAATGAGCTGCCTATTCACCCTTTGTAGCCAGAGAAAGGTATGTAGTTAACTCTCTGGTCAACGAAATGCCAGCTGTTTGTCTGAAACTAAGCACATCATCTGAGAGGCTTTGGGAAGCTATCACACAGACAAAAAAAAAGCCACTCTGGGAAGGCTGTCTTCCCGAAAATTGTTAAAAGTGATCAGTGGACCATCAGTCTAGACAGTCCTATATGACCCTACAACTTTGTTCAAGAAACAAGTAGAATATGGACTCGATTCCTCAATTCTCGAAACCTTACAGAGCCTCTGGGCTAAATGTTTAGTAGACCAAAGAGCAATCTCTCCACGTCTAGTGGACAAAGGCGCCTCAGCCGGGACCGCTCCAGTCCTGACCTCGCTGCACCGCTGGTTTCCTATGCGACCTTGGCCAGGGCGCTCGCATTTTAGCGTGTCCGACTGTGAAGTAAGAAGGATAATGACAACAGTAATAGGGCTCAACACCTACACACCTCATTGAGGTGCTTTATGAATTAATCATATTGGGCTTTGAAAGGGCTTTGATGCTTTAAAAGCATTCAACAATAGTGAATTTCCACAGTAATTAATATACAGGGTCTGGCACAAATAACACCCCTTTTTTATTACAAAGTCTTTATTACAAAGTCATAGGCGTGTAATTCTGTAACATAACAACATCACACTCAGGCACAACATAGGGCATTTTAGGTGAAATGTTCAAATGAAAACTATAAATTATCGCACCCATATTATTGCCCTACCAGCCGCGCTCAAGCAGGCCTCCCTCCTGCAGGACCCTGCGTACGGCCCACAGAATTGCATGAGAGGCTTTGCATGGTCAAGCGCAGGCGGGTTACTTGGTGGTCAAGGCTTTAGGTAACATAAAAAGAAAAGATGTTCTTTAACTGCTTTTGCTACTTAGCCCAGTTTAGTGAGAATTATAAACTATCCAAGTGAAAGACCCACCTTTGATGGTTCTAAAGAGCACTCTGAGACCAGGTCCTGGGTAATGGGCGAGACGACGCTCCCTTTCATTCCAGCTGTTTGTTCTTTGTCCCGCTCTGACCGTTAACACGGTCACGGTGACCTCCTTTCTGCCTCTCCCCTGCATTGCGTCCTCTTTTCCCATCAAACAGGCAGCTTCTAAGGCAGGTTCAGGTGAGGTGAACCCTGCTTCTATTATTCCAGCCACATGAAGGAAATCTTCACCACCGAATGGAGCCGCAACCAGGTCAGATCATGTAATACACTGTTCACTGTAATGCACTTTGTGCTGACACGTGACCCCATGAGACTGTTCATGTGCAGGTGCCGGTCCCCGGACTCCTACTTCCTAAAGAGTCACATGAGCTCTCAGACCCGGGACCATGCAATGAATGGCGGTGATCACTTTTAAGACAGTCTTCAGATGTTTATCATGGTGCACGTTCTCAACAATAAATTGTCACCAGTACCCACTACTTAGGCCCGACACCTGGGACTTTGTAGATATTGCTACAGATTCCATGTCCTTCGGTAAGAATTAGGAAGATGGAGATGGGAGCTTCCATAATAGCAACCTGTCCAGTTGATGTGGCTCCTATGCCTTGTCCCCTACTCTCAGGTGTGATCTGCCCCAAGTCATTGAAAGACTCCCATCTCTCCTTTCTTATGGAAACATACCTGCCAACAAAGTGTTCAGCGTTGATATGTTCTCTGCTGCGGAAGGCTCCGAGGCATCTCTTCAGGTGGTTGCAGCAGATGCGTCATAACTAGTGGTCCGACGTCATCAAACACCGACATCAGGAACTAAATGCTAACCATCAGAAGATCTAGGAAACTGCACAGACCTTGAGTAATCGCTTTGCAAAGCTGATAGTTTCTTCTGTTTCGTGAGCTAAAGAATCTCTTTGATGGAGCAATGACCTGGACATCAGGGGACCTGGACTTTGGTCCCAGTGGGACCTTAGACAAGGCACTTCCGTTCCCTAAACTTACATTTCTTCACAGTGTTGAACTTAGCCAGGCACCAAGCTTGGGCTGGAGAAACGAGAAGCTTGTGGATGTAATGCCAGGAGTTTGGGGCCCCTCACCAGGTGGTGCTGCTGCGTAGTCAAGGCTGAGCCCAATAGTGCTGTGGAAAGCGTTCAGGCTTCAGGAACCCAAGGGACCTAGAATTAAGATCCTGGCTCAACTGCGTACCATCCAGGTGACCTTGGGACTCATTTTACTTTTATGAGCTTCAGTTCCTTCCTTTAGAGCCAACAGAGAAAACCTCTCAGAGCAAGCATATAGGTCAAATAAGATAATGGATATAAAGTGGCTGGTACATGTGTGACGCATAGTCAATTAATAGGAACTCTGTGGAGAGGGCAGAGTAGGGGAAAAGTGAGAAGGACGGGGAGCTCAGCCAACCCAGTCCCTCAATACCTTGCTCAGCGCAGCGTTATGGAATGTGATACACTAGGCCCTAAAGAAGGCTCTTTCAAGAACCACAGTTCAAACTGTATGCCTGCAGTGGCATGTCCACTCCCAGACACACAGAAGGACCAAGTGTCTGAAGGACAGGGAAAGACAGTCCTCTGGCACAAGACAGAATGGGGCCCTCACCAGCAGAGAGCCACAGCCAAGAACACACGTCTTTGCCAGGGGCTGGACTGAATGCACTCGCTGCAGGGAGGCAGGCAATCTGTTGTTAGTGGAAAGGCTAAGTGCTTTCCAAATTAGAAGGTGGTTGCCCTGCTGGCCACCGCAGAGCCCCAGGGGTCCCTGGTTCCCCGGGCAAATTCCACTGGCAAGCCAGGCACAGGGAAATGTCATTACTTTGCAGGAAACCCTGAGTGGGGCAGTTTGCAGAAGCAAAGGCCACAGCACTGGCAGCAGCTCTGGGGTGCTGGCAGCCCCAGAAAACCTCCATACTCACTGAATCCCAACACTCTCCAGTCCAGAATCCAGAGGCCTCACTCATCTCCAACGCAGGCTCTAAAGGGCGGAGCCAGAAAGCCTGAACAACTCAAGGTCAGGCGGAAGAACTCATTTAGTGATAGGCCCTTTCGCTCATCCTCTTGGCAAGTAAACTACTTTCCAAATCTACTAATGGGCTTTAAGCCAATTCCCACTTACTGCAGTATCTGAAGAGGCAGCTGGGGCCTGGTGGCGGGATTTACGGTAATGCTGGGCACAGGCGAGGCAGGGAACCCAGCAACAGCCAAACCACCAGGGCTTTCGTTCCTGGCACTGCCTGAGAACAGCCCAAGAGGAGAACGTCAAGGTGAGAGGGGTCTGAAAGAGCTGGTTTTGTCCTTGATACGCAGGCTGTGCTGATGTCACCAGGACTGAGGAAGAGAAATGAAGAGAGAACACTCCTCTTTTCGGGAGCTCTACCCACTTCCCAGGAGCAAGTTCAGGTCCTCCAGGGGCACGAGGAGCAAACCTTCTAGAAGAACAAAGTATGAATTTTTCAGAATACTTGGCTCGAATTTACTAGCTCAAGTTACTTCTGTTGAGCAGTAAGATGTATTTGTACTGCCCTGGTCGGTGAGTTCAGTGGTTGGAGCATCGTCCTATAACTGGAAGGCTGCGGTTTGATTCCTGGTCAGGGCACAGGCCTCTGTGGTGGGCGCATCCCTGGTCCAGGCATGGGAGCCACGGCCCCTGTGTGGATCCCAGGTCTGTGAGCATGCCGGGCAGCCCATCGGTGCCTCTCTCCCATCGGTGTTTCTCTCTTCCCCTTCCTCTCTAAAAGACCACATGAAAATGTCCTTGGGTAAGGGGGGGGAAAAAAAAAAGATGCCTTTTGACTTATTACAGCCATGGGAAAAATTAGTTTGGGACTAATACATTTTTAATGTTTTGATAGGAGTCAGTCTGTGATAAGCCTTCCTGCTTTGATTTCACCTTTAATCTTCTGGCATTATGACAGGGATCCCAAAGCCAGGGCGGGGGGCGGAGGGGGGAGAGGCACACAGGTGTTGTACTTGGGGTTTATTTTCTCTGCTGTCTCCATAGTGTTGAGAGTGCCAGAGACGACAGTAATAACCTCTGATTTGATTTGAGTGGCAGTGTTTTCCCTTCAGTGACTCTGATGTCAGCGTCCCTGTCACACTGTCAAGTTGAATTCCACTGTGATTAACAGTGTCACGAAGACACTGGCTGAGGTTCACGCCAGTCCACACTCAAAGCTTTGCTCTTCCTAGCTGCAAGGGAAGCGGCCTCAGTGAGCCAGGCTCAACCAACCCCGCCTAGCGTCCTTATCAGTTACAAACCCTCCCACATTTCCACTTTCCTCTGAGGTTTGATTAGCTCCCGGCGCATCTACCATTTTAGAGTCACTTTATTTCCCGGAGTGTTACTCTGTTTTTAGGGGTTCTTGGGCCATTCCGCAGCAGGAAGGTGTTCTGGTTCTTAATGAAAACCTGCAGAGTGCAGGCGCCCTTCCCAGGGTCTGAGTTATCTGATGCCTGATGAAGAATTAACTGAAAACTCTGCTTCTCAGTCAGCCCTTCTCTGAGATAAAGAGCATTTATAGCACCTACTGAGTGGCCTCAGCCTGGCTAACGGGGGCTCAGCAGAGTCCAAAAGGTGTGTTTCCAAAGTTGGGCACGTTTCCCATCCACATATACATGGGGCATCAAGATACTTTTTAACTCTAGCAAGTTACAATAGCTTAGCCACGTTTCCTCCTGAGATGTATTTATGGCAGTGGTTAAAATCAGGGACTGATGATGAGTAGTGCCTGAAAGTCAGAGAAAGGAGAGTGTGCAGCTGTGGCTAGGATGCCAGAATGGAGCCAGGCTCCCCCTGCACATACTGGGGTTGGGGGGGGTGCGCAAGTGCTGCAATAGCCAGTTTAACCCCCGAGACCAAGCGCACAGAAGGACCGCCAGCTCTGTGCTGAGAATTCAGGGACGAAGGATGCAGGGAGTGAAAGAGTGAAGTTTCCATCTCTGGCTGCGGTGGGGACGGTGCCTCTCTCACTCACAGCCACAAACACCTCCCACGGTGACTCCCAACTTCCTCACTTCACCGTGACTGTCAAGTGCACCCACTACTGTCTTTCCTGTGCTCCAAGCACAACAAGGCAGTGTGTTTCTTTTAAAAATCAGGGTCATTATTTCTTTACAAGGATGGTTCAAGTTCATCCTCATTGGTTTTACAGAAATGACTCCAAGCCTGGCCTTCATCAGTCCGACCTGGTTTTGGGACCAGAGCCTCTCCCCTGGTCTTCCTTTCTCTAGCCTTTCTCACTTCCGTCTTCCTGCAGCCCAGGCCTGAAGCCCCCCCTTTCCAGTACCTGCCCTCCCACAGCTCGTTTCCCAGTGTTCTTTCAACTCAGCCCCAATGTGTCTGATAGGAAGACAGCTTTCATTATAGTACTGGCCTCTAAGGTTATCCTTTCTAACGTCTCATTCTGTCACTCCGTCCTATAACAATGGTTCCCACTGCCTTATTTTGAAAACCCAGATATTTTTCCTTATAACAGAAAACGTACTTTTCCCCCTTGAGCCTTAGTCAATAAAAAACTCAATTTTTAGAAAGTTTTGGGCCTTAAAACAAATTGGACACTGAGCCTAAAATAGTCCCGTTTCTTCTCCTCGACAATTATAAATCGTTTGCCTAGAAAATATATTGAGACTTCCCACAGGTTCTGTCTATGAAATTCTCAATCATATTCCCACCAGGGAGGAGGATTAGTTGGGCATTTCACAAAAACACGAAAACCAGAGGCAAACATTGCTGTCCCCAGCTCTCTCTCACTCACCCCCGCGAAGAGCGCAGGCTGGGGCCTTGCTCCTAGTGTGGCCATGGAGCTTCTGAAGAGGCATCAGCCATGTGTTCAAAAGCTTATGTGAGCCAGCGCAGAGAAGCATGATGCTCAGGAAAACAGGAACCAAGAACCAAGCAATGAACATTTTTTTCATGCTTCACTGTAAGTAGGCAGATCGAAGGGGCCCTGGGCTTCCAGATTTCACAAGGCCCACGTAACTTTCCGAGAAGAGGTAGCACACACCCCGGTGGACCTTCAGTGGGACTAACTGTTCGCAGGCAGAATTCGTTTTCTGACAAATCACTCCCTGTGAATTTGTCACCAGTTATTTCCAGGCGGAAATGCTGCACCTGAGAAAATCTGCAAGAGTGTCAACTGCCTGCTGTAGATTGCTAACGAGCACCTCAAAACCACTCCGCAAGGTAGGTGTTGTGAGGCCAGGTGACCTCACCTGACCCATGCCTCATTGCTAGGAAAGGAAGGAACCGAACTCGATCTTTCCAATAGCCCGTGATTTGTGAACGCTCTTGCTTACAAAAGAATCACCTGAGCTGTTTATTAAGAACTTTAGATCCTGCTGAGCCTGGTGGGGATCCACCTGGACCTGGACCTCAACCTGCTGTTCCCTCCAGGATGAACTGCTTGGGGTGGAGTTAGGATGGGGTGGGCACACGGTGCCCAGGGAATCCCGCCTAAGTGCTCAGCCCCTTTCTGGCCCTCAGGAGGGTGGGAGCAGACCCACTGAGGAGTCCGAGGGCCAGCTGTTCCATGCTGGGGGTACCGTTTGTCCCCTCACCAGCGTGGCTGCGTGGCTGATACATGGCGTGGAGGCTGGGTTGCAGACATGCAGTGTTTTATAAGAATGAATTTTATAATAAACTTCTCCATTTAAAAAAAATACACATTTTACTCTAGTAGGTCTGGGGTGAGGCTGGGAAACAGCATCTTTAAAAAGCACCAAGTGATTCTTATCCCGTCTCAGCCAAAACCAACCTCTCACAGTGTGAACCATCTGATCAAACTCTGCATTCTGGAGCCTCTGAGAATAAATCGAATCCTTCTTCTGCCTGAGAGCCTGTAGGTTGGAGGGTCAGCTCTCCTATCCCTGCTAAATCTTTCATTCACCAAGTAAAAACATTTCTCACCCCTTTCCATAGTTCCTCCCTCGATCTCCCCAAGGGGCCCGCCCAGTTCCCACACATATGGAACATGTGACTTGACATAACTCTGGCACCAATTTGCTCTGAAATCCACTGAGATGCTACTGGCAATTGTATTCCACCCTGATTCCGCTCTGTGGAGTGTGGAAATGGCCGTGATGCCTGGCATGTTTCGAAATTGGTAACATCTGTACGTGGTTGATCTGAAACCGCTAATTTAACCTCATGTTTCCCCCAAGATTGGTAGACCGATCCTCCCTCAAATGGATGACGTTCCTTTCTCTTTTTATTAATAATTTACACTGGTGCCCAGAGAAGAATGTTGAGGGGGAGGAAGGGCATGTCTGTGCAAACTTAAAATGAAATATCTAGGGAGAATGCCTGAGCTTCAAGGAAAATGGAAGTTCTTTTATTCTCTGCTGTTGATGAGAAAAAGCAGAAATCTTAGTTGTAGTTAAATTCATTTTAATTAATTCATTTCTATTTTAGGAGTTACAGGGGTGGGGGATGGGTGCAGTTTCAAACAGGCTGATCAGGCCTTGTGGAGCTGCCGCTAAGCAGGCTTCTAGGAGGTGGAGGAACTGGCCCCGGGGGTGTCTAGGGGAAGGGTGTCCTAGGCAGAGGGAAGAGCAGGTGCCAGGCACAGAGACAGAAGTTCCTGGGTGAGACAGGAGGGGGCGATGGTGTGCAGGACCACGTAGTACTGGGCTAGACAACAGTGGGCTAGACCACGTAGTACTGGGAGTTCGCGGTAAAGATTCTCGCTCTCATGCCGAGTGAAACTGGGAGTCACTCGGGTTCTGGGCAGAGGATTGACATATAGGTATGTGGATTGTGATAAAAACAAGTTTATTACCCTGGGATGTTCTCTTACATTTTATAATTGGTTTACCAAACCCCAGTGCAAATAAGAATCACTTGGTGCTTTTTAAAGATGCTGTTTCCCAGCCTCACCCCAGACCTACTAGAATAAACTGTGTGGTTTTTTTTAATGGAGAAGTTTATTACAAAAGTCATTCTAATAAAACACCGCATTTCTGCAACCCAGCCTCCATGCTGTGCCTCAGCCACGCAGCCACGCTGGTGCGGGCACAAGATGAACTGTCTCAGAGAATTGTCCAGTAACGATGGGTAGTGAGCTCCCTCTCACCGAACATATCTAACTAAGATTCGGGGGTGCTGGGGCGGGATTCACGTGTCAGATCGAGAATGAACAACTTCCTCGTTTCCTTCCATGTGTGAGGAAACTCTTCCCATTAGGTTCATTCTCTCTACAGGTTTCCAGTGACAGACCGAGTGACAACGTCCACTTGTCTGCATGGTCTGGGTAATATGTTGTCTACAGTATAAATAAAATAAAATACAGTATAAATAAAAGTCAAGGGTGCATCACCTTACTCTCACAAATGGATCATCCAAAGTCTCTTCAGACCTCAACAGCCATGGTAAAGAACCTCTGACACCCTCTCCCTCTATCCTTCACCACCAACTCGATCCAGCCCGAGGTCACAGCTAACCACCTTAAAGGTCACGCGGGCGACCCAGCAAGAAACCGTCTCTTACAGACAAAGCAACACCAAGCCTGTCATTGCAGGGAACAGAATGAAAACAACAGCTTCACTCTACACAGGGTCTGCCGCACTGTCTTCGTTACAATACCACTTTCTAGGGGGCAACGCCATCCTTTCCAGAGTTCGGCACCGGCTTCGTGGATTCATTCCTATTTTGTGGCCAACAGCGCAGTAATCGTCGTGAACAGAAAAATGAAAGAGAATCTGTTGTTACTGCTGCTAAGTTTTTAACGAAGGGTGAGAAATACTCATGTGCAGTGAAGAACACTGTGAGCCACGCCCTCCAGGTACAGGAACAGCACAGGGCACGTGGAAGGGAAGAGCCAAAACATCGGACAGAGTTAAGTTCCATCTGATTTCACACTCCACTGAGCAGTGGAAACCCAAATCACCTAATTTTCTACCCAGACAGGCTTGGATGACGATCCGAGTCAGAAATATTTCACACTTGTCTTTTATTTTATTTTATTTTTTGATTCTCACCCCCTGAGTTAATAAGAGCCACCACCTTTCAGCAACTTGGTCCACACAGCTCCATCACTACGTCAGCCCGTTAAGAAGGAAGCGTGAGTCGGAGAGCTGGGGTCTGGGAGGTGGCTGGCTGGCAGAGGGGGAAGGAGGTGGGCTAGGAATTGAGAGAGAGAAACCGAGGGAAAGGTGTGGGAAATAATCTGCGACCTCACAGAAAACCTGAAGCTGAGGTGGCCGTGTAATTAGGAAGCTGCCTTCTCTTTCACTTGACAGCCTGAGAAAAGGAGGCGAAGAGAATCTTTGAAATGAAACATGACATTGCCTTATTAAAGTCCCGTTTGGATTTTAAATGACTTAGTGCTTCGCATCCACTTCCAGCTCTGGGCCATCCGAGGAACAGATGTGTCACGGGAAGAGAAACTGCATGTTCTTCAACAGTGTCTGCATGCGTGTAAACAATTTCCTTCTAAACACTTTGATGTTTGTAAAGGCTTTTTATGTTATCCAAGCAATATTTGGCCACCGTTCGGCAAGTATAAATAAAAGTATTTTAGCTTCCAGAGAAAATGCATGGTATGCCTTTTGTTTAAAAATAGCATGATGCATAATGTGTGCGTTCCATTAAGAATTTATTGCTCGTTTCTGCTTCAATTCCCGTCTACTGGGGCAGGCCAAAGACACCACACAGCCAGCCGAGCCCGGCTCTGTGGCCCGCATTAACCTGGGGCGTTGCCCACTCTCACCTCCCTCCCAGCCCACAGGGGTCCAACATCTCCTCCCCCAAACCGCTGCAGCTCTCATGGGCTTGATAAACACGGAAAGTAATGTTCATAATAACGCCTAATATTTACTAAACATTTTGCACATTGCAGTACATTGTCCGTGTATGAGATGACTGCCACTGACCTCATTTTACAGAAAAGAAAACCTCAGTTTGCTCACAGCCAAAGCAAGGACAGATTCAAGATCTCAACCCAGGTCTCTGGCTGCAAATCCAGGCCTCCCCTTCCCTCTCCCCTTCCTTTTCCTTCCCTTCCTTTTCCTTCCCTTCCCTTCCCTTCCCTTCCCTTCCCTTCTTCCTTTTCCTTCCCTTCCTTTTCCTTCCCTTCCCTTCCCTTCCCTTCCCTTCCCTTCCCTTCCCTTCCCTTCCCTCCTTTCCCCTTCTCCTTCCCCTCCCCTCCCCTCCCCTTTCCTATTCTTCTTAACAGCTTTACTAAGATTTATTTGACATATACTAAGCTGAAATTAAAGTGTACAGCTTGGTCAATGTTGATGTGTATATAACAGTAAAAACATCACCATCATTTGATAATTCATTATCCCATAAAGTTTTCCCCGACCCTCTGTTATTCCTCCCTGCCCCCACTCCACACTACCCAGCCCAGGCAACCACTAATCTAGACGGGTTAGAATTTGAATTCTTTCCTTTTGTATTGCTGGATATATTCCAGTGTATGGACACGCCACAGTTTGTGTATACGTTCACTTGCTGCCGACCATTTAGATTGTTTCCAGTTTGGGGCTGATAAATACAGCAGGTTTGGACGTTCGTAATCTTTGTACAAATATACGCATTCAGCTCTCTTTGGTGAACACCTAGGAGTGGAATGGCTGGATAACAGTGTATGTGTATGTTTAAGTTTTTAAAGAAGCTGCCGAGTTGTGTTCCCTAGTGGTTCTACCATTTCACGGTGCCACCAGCAGTGCGGGGATGCCCTGGTTCATCCTCAGTAACACTTGGTAAGGCAAATCTCTTTAACCTTCATCATCTGACAGGGGCGAAATGATAGCTCATCGTGGCCGGGACTCACACTTCCCCAATGACCAATGACACTCCACACTTCTCATGTGCCTATCTGCCTTTGTATATCTTTGTTCACACATTTTGCCCCTTTTTCATTCCATCGTTTGTTTTCTTATTGTTGAGTTGTGTTTTTCAATATTTTGGAAACAAGTCCTTGATTGAATATGTGCTTTGCAAATATTTTCTCCCAATGTTTTTCAAAGGATATACATTTTTAATTTTGACAAAGTCAGATTTAGTCATTTTTTAAAATTTATGGACTATGCTTTTGATGTTGTTGTATCTAGAAATGTTAGCCTAACATAGGGTAATAACTATTTCTCCCTTTATTTTCTCCTACAGGTTTATAGTTTTGTCATATAGTATGTTTGGGGTTAATTATGAATATGGTGTCAGTTATGAGCTGGAATTCTTTGTATATATATCGACATTATTTATTTGATTATTTTTAATTTCACTATTCTATATTTGACTGTTAATTTTTGACTACTTCAAGGCCTCCCTCTATTCCAATATTATCGATTTTTTTTTAGGAATGACAAGATCATTAATAAATAAGAGATTTTGAAATAATGATGGTAAATGGCACAAACCAGACAATATTAAAGGAAGATGTTATAAGAAATAGAATGGGCTGTATGAGAGGAACACACTCGGCTCAGCCAGGATCCTGGCGGAGGGCTGAAGCCGGCGCAATTGCACACCTGCGGGTGGCCGCTGGCCCCTCCTCAGAGGACAACAGTGAAGGGCAGCTCAGTAAATGCATGTTGTTCTGGAGTTCTGTGTGGTCAGGGCACCTTAGGAGAGATCAAAAACTCAAGACAGCATCACCGGTTGGGGCAGACAGAGCTCAGTCTACCCAAACATACACTTTGAGTGCTGCTGGTTTGTAAGTGACGTTCCTCACGTTTCCTTTACCTTTACCTCTTTCCTCTGAATTAAAACACAAGACACTGTTTTCCAGAGGTGCTACTTTTACCCCAGGGCGAACTGGGGTGGCCTTGTCAGTCTGTAGCAACTGCCAAAGGCAAGCCTTTCTTTGTCCCTTTCCAGGGGTAAAATCCCTGAAAACTGAAAATCCAGAATCACTCGTTTCTCTTGCTCCAGGGTTTTCCTTGCAGCACTGACAGGTGGGATGGGGGGTGTTTGGGGAGTTGTGTCTTTCACAGAGGTCTGCAACCCCCGGGTCTGTAACTTAAGTTCTTCACCAAACCCTACCTTAATCAGGAGATTAGAGTACATCTTTCCAGCAAGAAAGAAGGAAGACAGACTGGGAAAAAGGTAACAAGTTAGGAGTTTTAGGAAATAGCTGAAAGTAAGTGTTCTTTACAGAAATGGATAATTTTGCTTCCTGGGAGGAAAAGTTAAGTAAAACGAACAAGCAAAAATAGTCAAAGAGAAAGATTGCAATTTGAAAAATACAGTTTAAACCTGAAATTAAATGACTAGTATCCTTGATTATTATTTTAAAAACATGTTCTCATAAATTTCAAATATACAGAAAGTCATGAATTTACATAATTAACATTTCTGTAGCCACTCCCCAATTTATCTAATCTTAACATCTTACCAAATTTATTTTTAAAAATAACACAGTATTATAACACCATCACTCTTGATTAAAAATTTACAAATAAGAATGAACTATAAGGCATGAAAAATAGACTTAACATACTTCCTGCCACCCCCCTCAGGCTTTAGCAACCAACCCATCATGGCTCTCCCTGTTCCGTAACCTCTACCAATCGATTCAAGCTGGTTAAAAAAGGAAAATCCCACCCCCCACAAATGCACAAGAGAAAGGGACCAAGGGTTCCACTTGAAGACAGGGAGCAAAAAAACACAACTTTCTAGACCAATTAGCTTGACTTCATGAATAATCACAGAAATGTTGCTCTATGAAAAATGAATAACCTCAAGCCACATTATTTTCCTTCTGTGAAAGAGTCGAAGCATTTAAAGAAAGGGCAACGGTTAGGACGAAAACTAAGAACTACCTTTTCCTCTGAATTCTAGTGCTATTTTGGAATAAGTTATCAATTTAAAGTTTTCTAAAGTTATCAATTTCTAGTTTTCTCTGCATCCAGAGCTTTACAGCAGTCGCCCCTTAGCCATGGTTTCACTTTCTGTGGGTTCAGATACCTGCAGCAGACCCCGGTTTAAAAGTATTAGATAGAAAATTGCAGAAATAAACAATTCACAGCTTTAAACCAGGCACTGTTCTGAGCTAAGTCGTGTGATGTAATCTCGTGCCCTCCCACTCTGGCCCGCCTGGAGTGTGCATCAGCTCTGCGCCCAGCGTCTCTGCTCTGCACACACGGCCTGCCCATTGGTCACCTAGCAGCTGTCTCGGTTATCAAATCAGTTATGAGAGAGAGAGAGGCGCCACATTCATGAAACAATAATACAGAAGATTGTTGTAAGTATTCTATTTTATGACTACTTATAGTTGCTAATCTGTTACCATGCCTAATATACAAATTAAGTTTATCACAGGTAGGTGTGTAGAAAAAGTAATACATATGGGGCTCAGTACTCCCAGGGTTTCAGGCAGCCACGGCGGGTCTGAGAACGTATCCCCGGGGATAAGAGCAGATTACTACACTGAAAAGGTATTTGCTACCTGCTTTTCTGGTGCTCCACAGTGTGAGACTTTGCCCACTGTTCGGTGTCTGCCTCGTGGAACAAAAACAGGTGCAGAGCCGTCCTGGAGAAATGCTCTTCGATAATGACAGTGACACTGGGTCCCTTCCTGCACGTTCCACTGTCACTCCCTGTCATTCCCTCAGGATTTTCCAGCACCTTCTGCACCACCTACCTCTTAGATTTCTCACCCATCCCAGCCAATGCCTGTGGGTTCTCTAAGAGTTTGTTTCCCAGACAAGTGGGTCACGACTCCCTGAGAACCGCCCACTAACCCCTGTCGTTTTCCGGTTTTGAAGTGGGATGAGTAGTCAAAATGCTTCTTTATTTGAAAACTTAATGATAGGGAAGATATCCAGTTTTAAATATTTCCCCAGATTTCAACAGCTTCCCAACCATTACCTTCTCCTTCATGCTTCACACCCTGTCTTCATGGCGTCTCCTACCTTACACCCTAACTCTACAGCCCCCTCTGTGTGGCATTGTTTCCTTAACCCCCAACCAAGTAATGCCTTGCATTACTTCTTTTCGTAGTATGTAAAATATATAAGAAATAAAATCAAATTTCTCTCTCTGTGACAAAATGATTGAGCCAATGCTATCCTCTTTGTTTATTTTAGTCTGTGAGGTTGTTTTGGAAAATATCTGTGTCTTTAGACTGCTCTCCAATTCTAAAAACAGGGCACAGTTATCTTGACTAATGGCCAGAATGTGCTGGGTGTTATTAGAATAGTAGTGAATAAGCTTAAAATTTTA
The DNA here is from genome assembly GCF_022682495.2 of Desmodus rotundus. NCBI lineage: Eukaryota > Metazoa > Chordata > Mammalia > Chiroptera > Phyllostomidae > Desmodus > Desmodus rotundus. The sequence continues at coordinate 89,823,560 of NC_071399.1, read as the reverse complement.
CTAACTGGAAATACCGTTTGCAAGGGTGTTGGTCCTCGGCTAAGTATAGCAAGTATCTAAGTATTTTAGATCAAATCAAGTAACTTCCCACTGGAAGTAGACAGAAATGACTGCTCCTCTGATGGCATCCATGGAATTCTGACCCAAAGCAATTCTTGGATTCTGAGACTGTAAAGCCTTCTCCGCCCCCAGCTCCTGCACTCCCAAGAGGGGGTCATCTTCTATACTCAGTCTTGCTTCTGGGTTGTATTTCTATCCGGAATCTTCCATGGCTTTCTGTATTCGAACATCTCAAAATGGTCTCTGAAAGTCTTAGGGGCTAAAGCTACATAAAAACAGAAAGATATGAAAGTAAAGAAATTATTAGTATATGTGTTCTATAGGATGCACAGAAACCGGCTTGTGGGGAAAGTAAGGTAAAACTAAGGAAAGTAAACTGTATTTTTACTGAGTGCCTACTATGTGCCAGGCACTGTAGTAGAAGCTTTCATAGTTGCATATTTGTTCTTCACAACAACTCTATAAAGGAAGTACTAGATCCACTTTACAGGTAGGAAACTGAACTTCAGAGAGAATAAATTTTATTGTCCATGGTCACACACCTTGTAAGTCAAGATCTAAGCCCAGGCCTTTGTGACCCTGGCCTTTCTAATCAATCACAGCCTGTATGTGACCGTCATCTGCTCCCAGATTGCCTTTCTCCAGGCGCACTCAGGAAGTGTCCACTGGCTATGTATTATATGACCCTGACTGTACTAGTGCATCGTGGGATAAATAATATATACAGTTTAGGCCCGGCCTAATAGCTTCAGTACGGGTATATTCCATTTTTTCTAAGTCAGAGCCAGTAATCATAAAAAAAATTGGGGAGCGAGGACAGGAGGAGGTACTGAGAGAAAGGAAGCTCTTGACGAACTGTTAGAGACACAAGAAACCTTGTGGAAAAAGGCTACTGAAATTAAGCTTTTTAATGGGCATTATCGTTTTATCTATGTTTGCCTTGCCTCTTTACCTTCCTTTGTAGAAGATTCAATGTTAGAATGGGGGGGGGGGTCCTCCAAAAGCAACTGTAGTCAATCCTATTACTACACAGATGATGCCCCTCTGGCCCCAAGAGTAAGTAACTCAATAAAGTTTACCCAGCTAAAGAGGATCAGACTTGGACTTCGGACTTATCTCTTGTGTAGGGAGTGGGTGGGAGGCTGGGATGCGGATGGTGGAGGGATTGAGCAAAAAAGGAAAAAACTCATGGACAGAACAGCAGTGTGGGGATTGCCGGGGGAGGGGGTGGTGGTGGTGAGGAGAAATGGGGGAGGTGGGAGAGGGCCCAGGGGGGAAAAATGGTGATGGGGCTGGTGACCACCCAACACAGCGTGCAGATGGCTTGTTGTGGAATTGTGCGCCTGAGGCCCACAGAGCTGTGTTACCGGTGTCACCGCCATACTCAATTTAAAAATAAAGTACCGTATTTTGCAGTGTATAATGTACAACTTTATGCCCAAATATTTTAGGGAAAAATAAGGATGCATATTATACATGGATAGTATTAATTCTGTATCTATATAAACGTTTTTAGTTCTTTAATTTGTTTATGCATTAAAAGTATAACTCAAGAAAGCAGTAATGATATATGTATGCAAAACAATACCCTGGAATAGTATCATTGGTTTTATATATAAATAAAAAATTGAATTAAAAAATTAAAACGGAAGATTCTTTTCCTGAAAGTTGGGGCCAAAAATGTGGGGGTGCATTATACACAGCAAAATACGGCAACTGGGTTCCCAGCCTCCACCTGTGAACTGAATGATTGGGAAGATGACTTCTAAAGTCTCACCAAGCTGCAGCTTTTGCATTTCCCCCTGGTTTTCCTGGTTATGAATGGACTAAAAGGAGGGGTGGAGCCACAGGTGACCGAGAGCCTCCCCATCTCGCAGCTGCCCCTGGGGCTCCGCAGGGCAGTGACCCAGAGTCTGTCCTGACTAGTTTCCCCACCGTTTACACGGAGAAAGGGAAAGTGGCCTGGTCCCCTGGTGGCACGCTTGTACCTGCTCTAAAGAGCAGGTTATTGCTAGGATCCAGTTACAGACAGGGACCATGATAACCTATGTAGGAACCCTGTGCTACCTGTAAAAATAGCATCTACCGAAGAAATTTGAGCCACGAAACCCACCAGACTAGCTCATTGTTACTCATCCAAGGTTCACGGAATGCCTTGGATGGGAGAGGGGCAGGGGTAAGGCTTGCCAGCCCAGCAGAGCATCAATACCAACAGCGGAGCACCACTTCAATGTAAATGCATTTCCGGGCTTGCTCAGAAAAGAAAAAATTTAATATTCCCAAAGCTGAAGAAGCTGACCAAGGACACAGCTGATTGATGTAAATGTTTTTAATTCCAGCCAGCCAAAAACCAAAAGAAAACTAGCAACATGCTGAGGGATAGAGACTCCTATCCCCCGTGTATCCGAAATAGGTCACATCAGTACATAACTACCCAATCAGTCCTACACATGCCTTTTGGGCCACCTGAGCCTCTGCCATGGTGGTTCATTCATGTGATCCTGATAGGACTCACATCCCCTTCAAACGGAGTGGTTGCACTTCCAATAGCTCTCCTCACTTCTCCTGCAAAGAAGCTTATTCTGTTTTGCCCTTGATGCTTTTCCTGGCCCAGTGCTGTCCTGCCTGTTGGTTCCACTTACGAAGTGACCTACACCAGGGGCAGGGCCTGGTGCCTTCAAGAGGTGAGGTGCCTTCACTTCCACTGCCACTTCCAGCTTTGCCTCCTTCTCTGCCCAGAGTCCAGGATTTTTTCAGAAACCAAAATACAGCCGGAGGCCCATGAAGCTATACATCAGCATCAGGAAGCAAGGTCATGCATTGAAGAGCACATGTCCCCAAAGCACACTGCACCACACTGGCCGTTAGTCCCTGGGGTTGACACAATGTGTACCTGGGCTGACGCTTTATTTTTATCATTTGCCTTCATTGCCTTTTCCTTCCTGGGAATTTCTCTCCAGCTTTACAGCTTCCTAAATGCTTGCCTTTGTTTGCTAATCACTTGAGGCATTGCTTTAAAATTATCTTTCTCCCTTTGTACTCTATCTCTGTCCTACAAGACCCCAAAGCCACTCCACGCTATCTGTGCTGAGGAAGGTGATTAGCACTCAGATTGCCTCTGTATTAGCATCGTTGTGTCTTCTCAGAGTGGGGATGAAGGAAGGAAGAGACACGGGTGGGAGGAAGGGCTTAAATAAAAAGCAGGATTACCTGAGAAGGGAGACCAATAACACAAGACATTTGCTTTCACAAAAAAATAATTGCTATAGAGAGAAATGAAAACCTGTAGCTTGAGTAAGGTTTTATATGAATTCACACCTCAGAAGTTATATGTAATTACAGTATAGCCTTCTCTTTATTCATGCTAATATGTTTAAATTAAATTCCAACCACAGAATTTTTCAAAGAGCTTTGCAACCTAGCATAGCCTAGAAGGCATGAGACGGTGCAGGCTAATTAACGAGTTTCTATCAAGCTGATCCTTGTGAACAGTCTTCCAGCTGGATTCCTGGGAGCTCCGCACTTGGTACCGGGCAGACAAAGCCCTTCAGCAGCAGTGACAAAAATCTAACAACTCTGCCATACTTCCAGCAGCCTCTAGGAAATGAATGCAAAATATGTGTCTCCTGGCACAGGCTCCACGCCCCTGAAATGAAGTCATTTATTTGCAGGCCGTCCCGCCCCGGCCCATGCCAGCTTCAGATACCAGACGGCACATTCCTTATCATTCCACCCCACCCAGGCATCCTGAGCCCGGGCAGCACGCAGCTGGATTTGCTGGGGAACAGGTCCCCAGAGAGCCGAATCTGCCAGGCAGGGCATTATCCTAACTGATGTCTATCTGTTCATCATCTGTAGATAAAAGATAATGAATGAAGAAGCAGGCTTCCCCGAAAGTCCCCCTGGTAGGAAGGACCCTTTAAACACAGCCAGCCAGTCGATAGAGAGAACAACAAGGACTAGTTGGCTGCGAATGAACAGACTGATGAATATATAATGCAGGCATCATCGGGGGCTAAAAGAAGACTCATCTAAGACGAGGACCTGCTCCACACTTTGGCCACAGCACTTGGCGTCTGGAAAGCTTCAATTAGCCCAACAGTAAAACTGAGTCAAACAAAAACCTTGATGAAAATTCGAGGCTGGATTTAATGTACTGTGATGAGCTTTCCAGAGCAATTTGCAATCCCAAAGATGAGAGTCAAAACGCAAAGCAAACATCAAAAGTACAGTCTCAGAGATGAGCTGCATCACTTTCGCTGTGGGCCGTATTATGCAACGTCTCTTAAATCAGCCTGCGTGGCATTCTCTTAATGTAGAGCACGCTACAGAAGACCAATGTAGAGGCTTTATGTCGGAAATACAGCGTGCTGTGGAGTTTCAAGGACAGAAGGAGGTTTAAAATTTTCTTTTATCTGCCTACATGATCTAAAAATAATATCTTTTCCTAGAAATTGCTTCAAAGAAAACCCCCCATGGGTAGGTTGAAGGGAAAGGACTGCCAAGGGCTCGGTGTGCCCCAAAGAAAAATACTGTAGACTGTAGGGGGGTAATGAGAAATTTTGCACTTCTAAATTACACAGTTAGTTCCTGAGCACTCGGGAATATTTACAGTGCAATTTGCTGATGGGAAAGGGGGGCCAGTGAAATACAAAAAAGATAAACGAAGATACCACTTACTAACCCATCAAGCATTCATGGAACAGGAGGGAGATAAAAACTCTTTCTCTGTTCATGCCCCAAGCATCCCAGATTTTCAGGATCAAGTGAAAAAAGAAAAAAACTTTTTTGCTCTGATTTCACAAATAGACGCAGGGTCCTGACTCCCCTTTCTTTATTCAGAATCGGAAATGACCTCAGTCAGGTAAACCAGCCACCAACGTGTGTAACTACTATCTATGCAGAAGGTTCCAAATGCAGGCCTCCACCCCACCCCAGGCAGCTTCCGGATCCAAATGGCTGTCCAACTTCCCCAACTGCTTGAAAAACCCTAAGAAACTGTCTCTCTTCTCCTCACACCTAATGCCATTACAGGTCCCTGTTTTCTGGGACAGTCCCAAGGGACACCCGTTGTGCTGGGGCTCCCTTTCACCCTCACAGCGCCCAGACTGGAAGGGTGAGTGACGTGGCCGCCGGGTGCACGTTCCCCACCCCGTCCACTCCACCCACCAGCTTCCAGGGAGCCCCAATCACTGCCCCTCGCTAAGAGGGCTGAATCCCCCACCAGCGTTAGCAGGACTCCCACTCACCACGGCACCCTCCGCCTCCTGCAGGCCGCACCGAGCACCGTTCTTTCTGGGTGATCTTTCCGGAGCAAAATCTAAAGTCCCTGCTTCACCGGCCTCGCCTGCTCTCAGAATAAAGGTCGCAGTGCTAAAATCCCAAGTCCCGGATCGTTTGACTTCACTCAATACATCTCCCAGGACCGGCCAGTTGAATGAGACTGTATTAGAACTTCCTTGTTCATGATAACAATGCAAATGTGGAGTTAGTGGTCCCGGGTTCTCAAGTGTTAAGGAGCCAGTACTTGAGGTCCTCATCAACTTTTCTGGTAAAAGACAGGGGTTCTGGGATAGTCCGGTTCCAGTCCCCAGTAGCTGTGCCTCAGAAAACTCTGTCACTTTTTGTGTTTTTAAACAACGTACGTTTTGAATGTACCAGGGAAGCTTTCTATTTGAAATAGCCCTGTAGAGAATCCTTTTGAATGATAGGGATTCTCTTATAGCGTATGCTTTCTGTTTATTAACTTCTCATTTTCCTAAGCTTCCTAAATCTCTCTAAACCTTTGAGATACCTCGCATGGGCCAACCTGTAAAGGAATGTCAGGGATGGAAAAATTCTGAAGGCCACGCTGTCTGGTGTTTAGTTGAGTCCTTCGACAGCACTGTCCCTCAGCTTTGGCGTACGTTAGAATCTCCCAGAGAGCTTTAAAAACGCAGATGCCTAGGCACCCCATCTGTGATTTAATGAATCAGGGTCTTCGGATATGAGGCCCAGACAGGTGTGTGCCCCTGCAGTGGGACAGCGAGGAGCAGAATCCAGCCCACGACAGAACACCCAGAGAACCGACCAGCCAGCAGCATCCAAGCTTGTTGGGTTTCAACATGCACGTGAATTACTAAACCCGGGGTTAAGTAAGCAAAGTTGCTGCCTGGAAAATCAGAGCCATGGTATGTGAGAAAGTATTTAAGATATGTAAATGTTTTAAAACGTTGGTTTATGTCTAATAATCTTGCTTCATACTATCAACACTAGTCAAATGTTACAGAACCCTAAAACTATGTCTATATATGCTAAGAGTGTAGCAGAGCTAAGTATACTATCGATTCGTGTACATAAAAAGCTGTTAAGAGAAAACTAGATGCGGAGTTCAAACTGGATTTCTCACTTGATGACATCGGTTTTACATGATGTATCCAGTTTTGTTTATTATGTTGGTTGTGATACGGCTGGTCCGGGTGGTGTTAAAGAAACATTCATGTGCACTAGCAATGTTCGCTTGTGGATAAACACACTTAACAGAGCAAGCCCGTGAGGCAGCCCCAAGTTCCTCACGACCACCCCGCCCCCCAACTGGTGATTTCCACAAGCTGACTCAACTGGTGTCTCACCTCAGGGTCACAGGTCACAGGTCACAGGGTCACTTGTCTGTCAAAAGATTTGCCAAATCATTGCACATCACTCTAAACTGATGCTTTCCCTCAGAAAGGTTCAAGTGACGGATGAATGGTACTCAAAGCTATTTAGTGACTTCTTTGAATACTCGAACATAACCAGCTTCTATCTAATTCCATTCAGACCCACAGCAATAACAAAAAGCAACCCATTCATGGAAACCATGTACTTAAAATGATCATATCTTGGTAGGTCAGCAAAATTCTACCAAAATGAAACTACCGTCCTTAAAATAAGTCTTTCTACTATGTTGCCTTAAAACCACAGATTAAAAACATGTGGAAATGTTACAGACATAAAATCATAAATTTTGCAAGTCCAATTCAAATATAAATATATTTCAGGAGTGTGCTAATGATAGATATTCAATGATAAAGCCATTTCTAAAGAGTCAGTAATCTGTTTGCCTCAGGTTTGGCTGTTGAACACATGAATTTTTCAATGAAGCTAGCAAGGACTTTTTCCTCAAATTACGGACTAGGTCAGCCTCAAGTCCCCAAACACTCTGAATATTGGAAGCTTATCCCTGTCTACATCTTCCTTTCCATCTGCAGCTAACATCAGATAAATTAGAGCAGGGGAGTGTTCACATTTCCCAGCCTTACCAAACAAACAAAATCCTCATCACAAGAAAAAATAATTGTAACTATTATGGTGGCAGATGTTAACTAGACATGCTGTGGAGACCGTTTTGCAATGTATACAAATACCAAATTGTGTACACGTGAAACTAATAAAACATCGTATCTCAATGATACCTCAATTATAAGTAAATAAGTAAATAGATACATACAATCCTTACTTGTCAAACACAAATAATTTTCCCCAAGCATTTGCACCAGCTAAAATTGTGAAGCTAAGGGTGATGTAGGAGAAGTATGTCGTCGAGGCTAAGAATGAAAGATCTAATTTATTCTTACTCTTCCTGTGACCTTCGGGTAAGCCCCTTACTTTCTCCTTCTGTGTCAATAAAAGAGCGAGCGTCTGCAAGTCCTCATACTTAGGTTCCTGGGTCCTGGGAACAAAGCAAAGACTGGAATGGAGTGCATCTAGCCAAGGCACATCACTAACACTCACGCCACTGCCTGCGGACCCGTGGTGCTCCAGGCTCCCACACTAACCACTGAACTCCACAGGCAGGGAGAGGGTCCTAGGAAGAGCCCGCGCTGGAAGGGATTCCAAGCCTTGCAAATCGGGCTCTCCATGGAAAGCAGGCTGTTTCAGAGACCGCTGACGGATAGAATCCGCATTCGCTGGCTAGGAGTGTTAACACCCAGCAGCCCAGTCTTCAAATGGGGTCCTTTGAATGAACACCTTGCATCCTGAAAGGGCTACGTAAGATTCAATGACCTACAGTTAGCGCAGAGGGAAGTAGATCTGAAGGGACCCCAAGCTACTGCCTGAGCTTCTCAACGGAAACAAATGCCAGGAGCACAGGAGAAGACCCAGCCTCAAGTGCATCACCTCGAATCAGCCAAGGGCAAAGCTACCTGAGAACGTGGCACCCAGTGGTTGTTGTGACCGGCCTCCGTGTCAGGGGCAGCCAGCGGGATCGAGGGTGTGTCCCCAGAGAGAGAATGCTGGAAGGGGGCACCCAGGGGCCTCGGCACTGGTGCCATGCAGTGTCCAAAGGGAGCTCCCCGTGCAGCTGGCGTGGAGAATGACTAGAACTGGGTCACGTGCAGCATGAGCTATGAAGCAAAGGCAACTGGGCCCCTAACCAGATGCATGCTGGGACCCAGGCAGGATCCAATCCCACAGGCCCTCGATCAAATTCTACGTGATCCTAAAATTGTGTCCTCACAGACACTGCTTCTGTTCCTTCCTTTTAACAGCTGTCTCACCTTCACAGCACAGGTAGCTGCACCCTTCTGGAGGGAGCACTTAGACGAGTCAGAGATAGCACCAAAGGCAAATGCTCAGAGCTTCAGTCCATACTTCTTCCACATTTGAAGTAAAGACTCCCCGTTTTCCAACAACCTCACTGTGCAGGGCATGTCACCGTACCTGTGTGATCCTTTTATCTCAAATTGACACTTAGAAAGCACAACTTCAGAGTTTCCTGAAATGCCAAATACCACAGACAGCCAGTTTCTACCGCAAACCTGTCATTTGCTGGATGTGCATTTTATGTACATGTCATGTGATGAAAAGATTAGAGGTTAAGAACGAGATTCATAACTCACCAACATTTTATACTCCCCTCCCCCCCGGGCACCCCATGGTTCACGGTTCAGAGCAGATGCCTGATTCCACATGACGGCCTCCATGAGTCCGTCTACACGGGCACACACCACGTGTGCTCGCCACGCCCTCCACACCCCCTGGAAGGTTCAGCTGGTTTAGGGCCACGCAGATGTAACCTTCTCTAGTTCCCCAGGCCAGATCTACTCTCTTCCCCTTCAAATGTCCCTAGGCCTTCAACTGTTTGAGAGAAAATGTGTTGTGTTTTACATAGAATTACCTGTGTACCTCCTCCTCTAAACCACAGAATGACTGTTTTGTTCTGCTTGTCATTTGCACAGATTCTAATGTTAGCACTTCCCTCTCGTTGATTGAAGTTGCATTTAAAAGAAGTATGCATCGCAAAATGTCATTCCCTTTTTTAAATTTAATTATGCAACCAAGTGATGGTTACAGGGGCACGGGAACCAAGAATAAAGGGGGTGGAGGGAGTGGCCGAGGGTGCTTTCCTAGGCAACGCTGGCTGTGGCAGCCATGGAGCCGCCCCGCTCACATCTCCCTTCAAGCATGAAGCAGGGTCCACAGAGTGAACGTTGGTCACTGTACCTTCCAGCCCTCTGCACTACTGCCAAAGCCACGCCTCCCCCAGCACTCCCCCAGCCAATGACTGAGCACTGCAAGGGCACTTAATATTAGCCCTAGCCACTCCCGCCTCATTTAGGTCTCTTCTAATGGGCAATCGGTGCACAAGGACTCCCCACTGACGTGGCTGAGGTCTCAGAACTGCACTGAACTCCGATGCTTTTCCCACCCAAGCCTTCTTCCTGCCTTCCCTCAATTCCCGGGGATCATGCCTAGAGCCTGGGCTGCTGGCAGCTCTCTCTGTGCTTCCTCTGAATCCTTCTCCTTCTATCACTCACCGGGATCTTCCCTCCCAACCCAGAGATCTCTTCCATGTCTGACCATGGAAGACCAGCAGAATACAGTTAAAATCTGACTTAAACCAACATTCTAGTGAGTCAGTCACTAACGAATCCAGTTCTGATTTATGGAAGATTTCCCCAGCAGGCGATTGGCAGTTTCTTTCTAGGCAACTTACTTTTCCTAGAACGATGAAGCACGATTCTTCATTTGTCAACTCCTGAGCCTTGGCTGTCTCCCATCTGTACCTATTCTAATACAGTCTGATCCAAGAGAAGCTCAGACATCTTCTGGATGCCATTGCAGGGCCGTCCAGCCTGTTTCCGCAACAGACTTGTACCTCCGTGCCTCTCGTTTTGATGAACTGTCTTCCTACCGACAGAAGCCCCAAACCTTGTGGGAATTTTAAAGTTCATTCCCGTTCTCTGGAGTGTCTTCCTGCTTCTCACTCCATCCCTCCTCCTGCAAGGGCCATACACACACTCCTGCCTGAAAATAACGGGCCAGGTCCGGGCAGCTCTAAGTTCCCAGTCCTGAGCACGCTCACCACACAATTCTAAAGTTGTTCTGAGGATGTACAAGCAACTCTACCGGGGCTGTAAACCGTAAGTTCGTCAACCAAGGAAATAACAGGAAATAAGGGAAAATAGAAAATTCAGACCAACACGATGAAAGTCCGTCTTCAAGGACAACACGGTCCAGAGTTTGATCGGGCCGCACAGTTCGTTTGATGCTGGAGAAGGAGCCACCTTCCACACCCGGGAATTTCCATGCTTTAAAAGCCCACTCAAAAGTTTGAAATGGTGGTAATTACTCAAAGGCAATTATTAGCTTATAGGTTGGATTTCTGTGTTTATGATCATCTCAGCCACAGCTTCTCTCGATTTCCTTCCATGTCATGATCAGCCTTTACAACCTTTATCATTTTGTTCCTTTTCTCTCATATTACTTCACTTATAAACAAAGAAAAAATAAAACAAAAGCAAAACTCTCAACAACTCAGAACCCAAACTCCAAATGCAATTGTCAGGAAACTAGGTCGAGGCCCATTTTACTAAGCTGTTACTACTACAGAACTTCAGGCATTAAGGCAGAGTGTGGTCCAGGGACAAAACCACTTAGAAACACAGTGGAGCATCAAGGTCAGGTTACCTTGCTGAAGGGCAGCCTGGACGGGGCAGAGGGCAGGGAATCCGCGGCAGCTTCCAAGTTCTGTTTTTAAGTCTTTACTTCTCGCATTATATTTTTACTTCTTGGACGTCATTTTTCTTAATTTTAAAATAACTCAGTCAGTCTTAGTGCCACTAAAATACCAGTGGCATCAATGCTCAGGTTTGGTGCAGATTTGAGGACCGGTTCTCGTGATTTCTTGACAATCATCTTCAACATGTCTTGAGTTGAGATCTCATGGCCAGTTTAGGGCAAATCTAGGGCACAGAGGGACTTGCTAGATGATGCCAATCAAAAGCAATCGGATACATTCTGCAAAGTGAGACGTCCTACAGCACACATGGCCTGGCTTTTCCAGGAAGTCAGCGTCAGGGAAAAAGGGACATATCTTGAGTTAAGGGGACTGGAGAGGCACAAACACGAGGGTCAAGGCGTAGTCCCAGATTGCCTTCTGGCTTGGACCAACAAATTCTAAATTCTATCTTATAAAGCAATTCAGAAGTTTTTACGTGAACTGAAGTTTTTACATAATGCGTCAAACTACCTGAAGGAATAACTATTAATTTTGTTAGGTATACTAATTTTCTTTTGGCTGCACAAAAATGTTATTTTTTTTTTGACATATTCAAAAAAGGGGGGCCTACCAGCCACAGTTTGCAGTCTCCGATATACTCCTTCATTTAAAAGTAGATGCTGGGCTCATAACAAATATAATCTTTGGCCATAATATACAACAGGAATTGGCCTTGGCCTTTTGCTCCATCTTTCCTTCTCCTACAGTAGCAGCATATGGTACCTATTCACTCTGAGACTCCAATAGCTGCCAAGTTATTTCCTACACAGCTAATCTTTTCTCCATCATGTGACTCGGAAATTTTATTTAAAAAATCAATGTTCCTATAAAGTAAAATAACTGTATCAGCATAGAATTCTACCCTGAAAAGGCTCTTCAGTCCCCAATGCACGAGGGGTCTCTGGTTCTGGAACTGATTTGTACTCAACAAGCTTTTGAAGGCAAATGGAAAAGTCACCTCCCTGCACCGTTCTAACCAAGCAGGTCCTCGGGACGCTGGGTACTCGGCCAATCAAACCTCCCTGCACAATGTGCATGCATGTGCCCAGTTGGCGGGGGGGTGCTCCCCGTGGGCCGGGGGCAACTCCCATCTGTGGCCTCAGTGAACCAGCACACAGCAGAGGTAAGGTCAGTACCTCTTACCAAATAGGTGCAGGTTCCGTGAAAATGCCATATGTGTCTGTCTGTCTGGATGCTCATAAGTGATTCCCCCCAAACTCAGAGTTCTCTTTCAGATGACAGTAGAAATGTAGAAGCAGGATAAAATATTTAGAGGACTAATTCGGTTGCACAGGGGTTCAGACTCCCTGTTAAAACTTGATAAACTGGGGGAATCAAAAGCAGGTTAACAGTTGTGAGTACGCTAAACAGTTTATTCTGGTATTATTACTTACTAATTGTTGTATTATTTTTCCACACAAACAACCATAGACCTCCTTTTATCCCACCCCATATAATGGAATGTTTTAGTCTATTCAGTTTTGTGCTCTGCCATTAAACCTGCCTATAATAAACTTTTATAAATATGGGGTAGCATGAAATTTGAACAGACTTAGTTTCTAAAAGAGTTTCATAGAGATGATGAATAAAAATTTAGAGAAAATTCATGTTATATAGATGCTTTATTAATAAAAAAATCATGACTTAAATTTTTAGAGGGAAAAATTGTGGAGTTAAGAGAGCCCATAAATTCTTTGGAAATGGGGGTGGGGGCTGAGGCACAGGAATAGAATCCCTGCCAAGTTTCAAGGTCATAAAAGTAATTGAAATAAAATACAAAGCTATATATAGAACTACATTTTCATGGTGATATAGTTTATGGTTCAAATTGGGCAGTAAAGTAGGAGACTCATGAAAAAATATCACATTAGAGTCCTCTTATTAATTCTATGAATTATTTTGGGATTTTTAATTAAAATTAACCAGAAATGATATAAAAAGAAACTACAATTTTTAAGTCTTATTAGAAAGTTGCTTATAGAAACATATATTTTTAAAATAATTTGCTTTTAAGTATTATACCCTACTAGGAAATAAAACTTACATTACTAGAAATACTATTGCATTTCTACAATTTGTGCCCTGAAATTTATGTAAATTTGTCAAGAGGGAGGGAGCTTTATCTCCGCCCTAACCCAGCAGAAGGGACTTTTTGATGGGAAATGTGATCATCGGGGATATATGTGATCCACTTATTGGGATGAGTTCAACCCACTGTGAGAGCTTTGGGGTTAGCAATTCATACCATAATTATAATATAGTTGTATCCTTCTGCAAAATAGGCTTCCATTAGACAAAACTAATCTAAAAGTTGAAAAAATTGTTTTAATGGCAAATAATAAAATTATACTCCTTTCAAATTATTTTAAATCGTCAAACCTCTGTTTAGGTCATTTGGGATAACCTCTTTCCTTATTAACATAGATAAAAGACCACTGACCAGACAGTTGAAACAAAAGCCTTTAGAATTTTTTTTTTTCTCATGAGAAACTAAAACACACATTTTGGTTCTGAGCAGGAAAGAATGACTGATACTTAGCAAGCACTCTGTCGCCGAGAAAATTATGCAAGAAGTGTACTTTCTGCACAAGATGGGTAAATGTGACGAGATTGGTAAAGGTTTAGGTGTTGGGCAGTTCAGCAGGTTGTATTACTGGTGGCCACGGGGGTCACAGCGTGGAAGCTTCAGCTGTCTCTGGGCGACCCAGTATTGTTCCTAAGAGCACCCTCTGCCCCCCACCCAGCTGGGCCAACGTGGAGAAAATGGTCACATGGACACCTGTAATAGGGATAGTTTGGTTTGGGCGGCTGTACAGACGCAACCTAAATGCAAATCAAATCCTGCCATTTTTCCACATTTGCTCTTTATGACAATTTTCAGACAGAAAAAAATGAACCAGATGAAATCCTGCAGGCACGGTTCATTATTCTGGGGTTCAGGGATTTCCAGAGGTTGCTCCTCTGCAACATGACGTCATCAGTCATGTACTGGTGCGAGACTGTCCCCCTCCACAGGCCCCTGCCACCGTCACTCCTGCCGCTGAGCCTCGACTGCAGGTGCTCTCCCAACCTGGAGGCCCCACCCTCTGACTCCGCCTCCGCAGATCCTACTTGGTATCCTTCAGGTTTCAACTCCAGTGACCTCTCCTCATTCAGGCACAGTCTTCCCGAAGTCCTCCGGCTCACGTGGATTAGCTCCCTTTGCTCTCACCGTCCTGCACAACTATTAGAATAGTTATCACATTATTTGTTCACAGGTTACTTCTATCTCTGAGCTCTGGTCTGCCAAAGAGCAGGGAGCACCTTTTTCATCTTTGTATCTGCTCCAGTCCTGACACATAGTAGATGCTCATTTAAAATGAGTGGGAAGGCTGCCTGGAGAGAGGGATCAGGCACCTCTAGAGTGCTAAGAATATTTGTATCTTCACTTTGATGGTAGTTACATGGTATTTACATAGGTTTTTTGGGAACTGTTCATATATATATGTATATATGTACATATATACACATGTGTGTGTGTATACACGCACACATGGAGGGACACACAGACAACATTGTCCAGTCAGACAACTGGTAATCCCTGCCACCCACAAAACCACCTGAGCTCCTGGTCTAAGAAGGCATTAAATTCCACACAAGAGAAAAGACACTTGGCAATCTATCAACATAGCAACTGTCCAAATCCACTAAGTTATTTCCTAGATAAGAGTTTATATGAACTCAAAATCAACATTATTAATAACAATAAGTTAGTAAAGACTCCCTGTTAACAACAAACTGAAAGCTTTGCAAGAAAAAAAAAGGTGTATCGATGAATTAAATAAATGGCCTCATTTCACCTCCATGATTATCCTGTGAGACAGTATTGATACCTCTATACATAAGAAAACTCAAATTCAGAAAGGAAATGAATTACCTCAAGATCACATAGTTAGTACATAAAATCCATCTGGTGGGGCCAGAATTCAATTCCTGCTGCTTGACTCCAAAAATCTAAAAACCTGCCTTTTACCTACAATCTTACTCTTTTCATTTGCTTCTTGGGAATAGTCAAGCACAATCTGCTTTCAGTTGTGGCCGTTACCTAACATGACGTAGCATTTGGCTTCTTTCAAAGCAGATTTCCAGGTACCACCACACGTCTCTGCTAACCCTCATGACTCCATGTTGGCTCCAGCACTGAGCCCGTGGCCTTAGCATGGCAAACAGGACCGACTGGGCCCAGGTGAATGTTTTCACCTTCTCTTTCTGTCCCTTGCCTCCCTCTGCCTTCCCAGTTCTCTATGCCCAACCAGCTACAACCACATCCATGTCTCTCTCTGACCACAGGCCTTCCCGCTGTTCCGCCTGGTAAATCAGCCCAGCTCTTCAGGACCCATCTGGCCCACCTCTAGGCTGCTGAACCTGCCCAATCCTCTCTCCCAAGTACCAGCTGATTGCTCCCTCCTTGCGTTCTCATCGTGCTTGCAGAATGCCAGGGCAGCAGCCCTTGCCAGCCTGCATTCGCACTTGCTTGCCAGCCTCTCTCAAAAGGCTTCCTGAGCAGGGTGCGGTCCAGGACCCTGCAGTGCCAACATCCCCTGGGGCTCTCAGCGGCTACCCAAACCGACAGCATCAGAACTGACCTTGCTCGTGAGCTCTCCTTGGCTTCCGGGTGCTTCAGAAGTCTCCCAGTCTGTGAATTTCAGGGTAAGAGCAGTGGAGTCTTATTCTCAGACCTCAGCACAGAGCCCAGCAAAGAGCTACTGCTCAGTCAATGTTTGCTGAATCACAGTGAATGTGTGCTCTCATGGGAGTCTCACAACAACGCTCTAGTTAGGAACTATTCTCTCCATGTTACAGACGAGAACACTGAGGCTAAGACTTCATGAAAATGTCCTAAAACTCCCACAGCCAGTAATTAGCAGGACAAAGTGGGTGTAAACTTTCTAACTTCAAATTCTGTCTTCATTTCCCTGTACTGTATCCTATGCATTACAGGTAAGAACAAACATTTATCCAACAGCTCATGCGACGTTTATTTTAGCACTAGAATTTGCCCAGGTAGGAGTAGCAGACACTTTGCTTCGATGTCCATTCACTCACCCGTCTATTAGGCAGTCACATGGCACTGGGCACCCACCAGGGACCATGCTGTATTAAAGACACAGAGGCAGGCAACTGCAGCGGTTCTGCTCTCAGGGGGATACCGACCCATGGAGAGCAAACCTCCCCCAGCGTGAGGAGGGCCGTGCCGGGAGCCCAGGCTACGGTGGAGGGACGTAGGAAAGAGAAGCCAAGAACTCAGGTGGAGAGTCGGGCTCTCTGTGGAAAAGAATCACATGTGAGAACCTAGTTTATTTTGTCTATCTCTTAATTTCCTGAGACCACACTTGTGTGTGTGTGCACGTGTGTGTACATGTGCATGAGTGCATGCCCTGCACACACAGTGAAGAGAAAAATACAAGGAAGGGCACTGTAACTGACCTACAGCCCATGCCGCCAAACAAAACCGGGTAGGTGAGAGAGAAGAGGAGGCCCCGGGGCTGCCACTCAGCTTTCGGTGCGTCAAAGATTTACACACGCTTCCCATTGTCATTAACACTGTTATGAATGTAATTTGTCCCCACGCAACGAGAGAAGAATAAATTCTCACAGAGGGGAAATAGAGGGTGTTCGAAGAAAAAATATTTTATGCAGAAAGCTGATGACTGCTAACGGATAATGAATGCAGAAGGAGTAATAATATTTTTTTAGTTCCTCATTGAGTGAGTCATAAAAATCATGGGCAGCCCTTGAAACAGATCTACACTCAACAGCTCTGAATTATCCAGCAAAGCAACAATGACCAAAGTAAAGGGCTAAGTTAAATAAAAATTAAAATCAGGATGAAATAAAAATAAAAGGGAGCAGAAAAAAGCAGAAGGATGGATCAGATAAGCAACCCCCTCCTGGGCTGGTCCATTCCCCCTCAAGTCACTAAATTTGCTGCTGACAGAAACAAGACACAGAGCATATCTCTGTGCGGAGGAAGAAAGCAAACACATTCCTAACTGGCTGGAATGAATGAGTCTGCTGGGTTGATAAGTGACTTTGTACAAGTTCAATATAGGTGCTGGCTAATGAGACAAGGGGCTAAACGTATCCTTAGAAGGTAAAAGCTCACAAGTCGGCAACACAGAGGCATTCCCAGGAGCAGCACTGTCGCATATTTTAATGCCCTCCTGGCTAATGGGGAACAGACAAGGCAAAGAGGAGGTAGCAGACTTGGAATATCACTCCTGCTTTCCAGGGAGCAGCATCGCTTCAGGTGACTGGGAGGTTCTTGCTCCTCAACAGTTACTAATCCATGTCATGTCTTGTCTGTATTTTATTATTCCTGCCTGGGTAACAGACTATAGTCACGATTTCCAGTCCCAAACTATAACAGATAACTCAGATTGAAAACGAAATTGAGAATAAGAAATGACATGCTCCTTTCCTTCTCGGAGTCTGCTTCTTCCCCTGTAAAGTTATGTTAACAGACACCATCCCCTCGGGCTGTCCAGGAGGAGAACAGACACTTGTTGTATCTTCTCAAAAGGCCACCACACTGGTGTAACACATATGCATCAGTCTCCTAGTACCCTGCAGGGCCCAAGGGGAATGCTTGCTAAACATGGGTGCAATCGTCCCTGCGCTGGAAGCTGCCTGCCTTGGAGAGTCATTAAATCCGGGAAACGGAGGCTTTTTTAAAGAAAAAAGAGAGAGAAGAGAAAAGAAGAGGAAAAAGAAACGAAAAGAAATACAGCACGCGTTTAGCCAGAGCAGCAGACGAGTCACCACGGCAAGAGTTCGACTCTGTTTAGTACACTCTGAATGCAGCCCCAGGTGTGCGGTTATAAGTCCAGAGTGCTTAATGAGGAGTAGTTGATAAAGATGCTAAAGCCTACTGACAGAATGAAACGAGGTGAGCGCTTTAATCCCTTCCAAGCGAAGGAAGTAAAGGAAGAAATGCATATCAAATTTCTATCTGTCTGTCTATCTGCACCCAGTCCATCCAGACGGGGTCATCCAGGCTGGGCCAGAACAACAAGCGTCTGCGTGCCTTCATGTGTCTGAACTGCAGCGAGTGGCCCAGGCAGTGAAAAGCCCGAGAGCACCGACAACAGTCCCGGTTGCTGCTTGTAATACATCACCTGTAGCCGGCCCACCTAGAGGTGAAGTGTCCATCAAAAAGAATTACTGTGGCGCCAGATGTGACTCCTGTAACAAAGCACTAGTTGGCCGCCCTTGGGAAATATAAAACAAGGTAAAAGCATCTCACTATGGGCAAGTGAATTGAGGTTGGATCTTGAGAGAGACACTGAAGAAAGGTTAAATTTGCTTATTTAAATACAAAGCCTTTGTGTATAAAAGGGTGCAAATACCACGTGCATACTCTGCCGGTGAACGATTTCTATCTGAAAAGTGAGGCAGTACACCAGCTCTAACGTGACAGAGTGAAGAAGGCCCTGTGCAGCACGGTTCAGTAAGACCTGCCTATCTTCCTTTCTGTACCTTGACATTGTAGAGCTAGCATCCCTCAACAACAAATACAATAAAGGGCAATGTACTAAAGAGTCTCACAGAGGAATCGCTCTGGGTGACTGGCAATCCCAAGGCATAAACCCTCCTTCCACCTTCTAATGCTCTAAGAATATTCCAAAGATAGAATGACCAATGCTGTTTGAAAGATCCCCCTGTAACAAACTGCCCAATCTGGAAGAAATGAATAAAGTCCTAGAAACATACAATCTTCCAAAACTGAATCGGGAAGATTCAGAGGCTCTGAATAGAAAGATTATAACTGGTGAAGTAGTGAAACTGAGGCAGAAAAAACCCCCAAACCTCCCAATAAATAAAAGCCCTGACTGGATGGCTTCACAGGGGAATTTTACCAAACATTCTAAGAAAAACAAACACCTATCCTTCTTAAACTATTCCAAAAAATTCAATAGGAGGAAAATATCCCAAGCTCATTTGTGAGGCCGGCATTATCCTTACTTCTGAAACCGGATAGACACTACAAAGAAAGAAAATTATAGGCCAATATCCCTGATGAACATAGATGCTAAAATCCTCTACAAAGTATTAGCAAACAGTATCTAGCAATACATTATAAAGATTATACACTACGATCAAGTGGGATTTATTCCAGGGAAGCAAGATTGGTACAATATCTGCATATCAATAAATGTGATATACCACATAAACAAAATGAAGAATAAAAACCACATTATCATATCAATAGATGCAGAAAAAACATTTGATAAAATCTATACCTGTTATGATAAAAACTCTCAGAAATTAAGAATAGAGGGAGCATACCTCAATGTAATAAAGGCCATATGTGACAAACTCATAGCCAACATCATACTTAATGGGCAAGAACTAAAAAACATTTCCCTTGAGATCAGAAACAAGACACACATGTCTGCTTTCACCACTCTTACTCAACATAGTACTGGAAGTCCTAGCCACAGCAATTAGACAAGAAAAAGTCATAAAAGGCATCCAAATCGGAAAGAAGGAAGTAAAACTCATTATTTGCAGATGACATGATATTGTACATAGAAAACCCTAAAGACCCCACCAAAAAACTACGAGAGCTAATAAATAAATTCAGCCAAGTGGCAGGATACGAAATTAACATTCAAAAATTGGTAGTATTTCTATACACCAATAATGAACTATCAGAATGACTACAACAAAAAGGTACCTAGGAATAAATTTAACCAAGGAGGTAAAGGACCTGTAGGTGGAAAACTATAGGACATTGAAAAAAGAAATTGAGGAAGACACAAATAAGTGGAAGAATACATTGTGTTCATGGACTGGAAGAATTAACATCATGAAAATATCCATACTACCCAAAGCAATCTATAGATTCAATGCAATTCCTATTAACATATCAATGGCATGTTTCACAGATCTAGCGTACATATTCCAAAAACTTATATGGAACCAAAAGCCCCCAGGTAGCCTTAGCATTCTTGAGAAAGAGGAACAAAAATGGAAGAACACAATACCTGGTGTCAAACTATAGTACAAAGCCACCGGAATCCAAACAGCCTAGTATTTGCTAAGAACAGGCATATAGATCAATGGAACATAACAGAGAGCTCAGAAATCAACCTATGCCTATATAGTCAATTAATATTTGACAAGTTATATGACAATACAGTTCTTAAATAGTGCAAAGTTAAGCTCCCACTCAAATTTTGGTGTGGTGGGTTTTCTACTTGTGTAGTTGTTAAAATAAGATGGAATGCTGACATGGGTCTCAGAGACTATGGAAAAGAAGCTACTCAATGAAGGGGAAATGACCAAAGAGTCCGAGTAGGAAGTGGCAGGCAGTTTGAATGGGATTTTGGTGGGAATAGTGGGGTTTTTTTCAGTATGCATTAATTCGCTTATTTCTGAATGAACATTGGATTACTATAAAAGGACATTCTGTCTATTCTGGTAAAACTCTTACAAAATTCTGGCAGAGTAGGAAGCTGACAGGCCCTCCTTGTGAAAATCTGAGAACTATTTGCATAAGAATTACCACTGTGAAGTGAGCAAATTCCAGTCCTGTTGACTCACTGCCTCAGTCCCAGAACTGGGGCTCCCAGGTCCCACGAGTTCCACCCACTGCTTGTGGGGATGCCCTGACCAAACCAGCTTACACAGTCATTTGAGGATCACAGACGTGTGATGAGAACGCCTGACGCCAAATAAAATGATCCAAATCGATAGAAAGGTCATAAGGCAACTCTTTTTCTATTTTAACTCAATTAAAAAAAATTAATTTATTTATTGATTTTACAGAGAGAGGAAGAGAGAGAGAAAGAAACATCGATTTATTATCCCACTTATTTATGCGTTCATTCATTGATTCTTGTATGTGCCCTGACTGGGGATCAAACCCACAACCTTGGTGCATTGGGGTGATGCTCTAACCAACTGAGTAACCCAGCCAGGATTATTTTAACTCAATTTTTAAACTATTATACCCCCAAAATACATCTGAAACACAAATACAAAAAAGTGCTTCTGAGAACTTGTGAAACTGTAAATACTTTTTATATCAAGTGTGTGCCTGCTGAACTCAAAGTGTCAATGCATGATTTTATTCAGTGGGAAAGACAAGAAAGAAAACGGGGAGGAAGTCTTCAAATGGAACTGCTCACCCACCTCTTTAAGGGGGTGCACACTGTATTTATCTGTAGGGAAGAACAAATTAACATTTGACTGCTAATTTTCTAGCTCCTCCTTTCCCCTGATATTCTATGAAGGCAACTGATCTTTCTACGTGTTATGCTTCCAGCATCATTTTAAGAAAATAAAGCCCTAGAGAGCAAAAATAGTATCTCGATGACTCTTGATATAATCTACTATAGTATCACTTGTGAAAAGTTTATAGATTGATGAATAAAGGGTAAGAATTCACCTTGAAAGACATTGAAGAAAAACTGAACGTGACCTCTACTTGAGGAAGTTACACAAAACCTGAGCTCAAATTCCATTTCCGCCATAACTGGCTTCGGTACCTTGGACAAGTTACTCTCTGTATCTTGATCCCTTCAGCTCTCGACCTAGAATTTATAAACACACTATTTCTTAGCATCTTTGCGAGAAAATGTGTGCTGAGCACTTCTCACGGTGCCTTTCACATAGTGAGCACTGAATTAATGTTAACTGGTATGATTTTTTCGGCTAGCATCACAGAACATTTAGTTATTGAAAAAGTCATATCGATAGGGCATGCTCCGTCCTAAATAAAACTCGTGAGACTGCAAATTTCAGGCACGGAATTAAGAAGGAATACACAATCGTGTTTTATAATCTCACTTAAAAGTTTTTTTTAGATGATAAAACAATTTACATTTATTCTTTATTATAGTCTAACATGAATTTTGGTTCAGACAGTCTGTTAGAGCGAGAGTCAATAGACATTTTCCATAAAACTCCAAACAAAAAATATTTTAGGCTTTGCAGGCCACATTCGGTCTCTGTCATTTCTTTTCCTCCCCTTCCTCCTTCCCCTCCCCCCTCCCCCCCTTATTTTAAAATTTAAACAACTTTTTGAAACTGTGAGAACCATTCTCAGATCTGTGGCCATACAGAAACAGGCCTCAGGTCAGCTTTGGCCCGAGGGCCACAGTTTCCCAACTCCTGTTCTGGAGCAGGGTCAGCTGACAGAGCAGAAACCAAATCCTACCTGCTGCCTGTTTTTGTAAATAAAGTTTTATTGGAACGCAGCCACTCCCACTCATTTACAAATGGCTGCTTTCTCACCCCAAAGACAGAGTTGAGTGCTTTTAACAGAGAACCCAGGGCCCACGAAGCCAAAAATATTTACTACCATGGCCTGGCACAGGAAAATATTTGCCAACTCTATTCTGAAGTAATGAGAATGCATCATGACTAGAACTTTCTTTCCACTCTAAGAAGAACTAAAACGATGGCCTGAGTTACTTTGTTGAGAGTTATTTTTTTCTTGCCAGTTTGAAACATCATAAAAGACAAAAAAACAAATACATTTTATACAAGAAGCTAGCATGGGGTAGAGAAAACTTCGGGACATCCGCGTATTTCTTGAAATAGGTGGCTGTATGTTCATCTTTGTTGTAACGACTGAGAATGAGAATCTTGTGTCTCACGAAGAGTTGAAAGAGAAGCAATACGAAGCCGACAAAACCCCAGACTAGGATATACAACGTAAACCGAGGCGGGATAGACGTCTGTCTGTGGAATGGGAACGTTGGGTGCACTTGCATTTGTGTGGCGCGTTAGAACACACTCAGTATACTAATGACAAGGACCTGCCAGCTCGGTTCTCAAACTGTTCACTGATCAGTCTCAATCTAGTTTAAAGAAAAGTGAAAAAAAACCCAACTATGTAAACAGAGCAAAGCACCATACATATCTGCTTCTATGAATATATAGAGCAAATCCAAATAATTTTCAAAAGCTATGTTTCTCAACAAGCCAGCTTTTTTGCAATTCTGTAAATAGAGTATTTCATCCTAGAAAATAATTAAATTATCCTAGAATTAAACTTGGAAAGTGATGGGACATTGTTTTCATAGTTTGTATTTCACTTTCCCACTACAGAATGCCAAAAGCCAAGACTCCTTCCTGCCCATTTAGTAGCTTCAGGCCCTGGCTCCCATGCTCCCCCCAACACCGCTCACCTGTCCAGGGCAGGTGCCACTGGCACAGCCGCCACGGCAGGGCTCTTGCTTTGCTTCCCAACAGCAGACCCAGAATCTGAGTTGCTTTTATGCAGCGACCTCAATGCTGGAGATCAAGGAATGATGGGATTCAACAGAGGGGTTTTCTGTTGAATACTCGCCCACTCTCCTTGATCATCCTTCCTCAACCTGAGCGACTCCCCCTTCCTTGGAGGCTTCGAAACATCTTCCATACGGTTTTCATGACTGCTCGGCAATTTGAAACCCAAACACAGTAAGATCCGTGAGAGCGAAGAAGGTCGAGTCTGTCTTGTTCACCCTGTATCGTTAACCCTTACACAGCATCACCAGAAAGCAGCACGGTGCCACTCAGAGTAAACTGCATTAAATTCACCTCCTTTTTAGGTTTGATAAGTTTAAGAAAATGTTACAAGCATTCTATGTCTTGATTTTTGCGAGATATTTGACAATGTTCGTGTTCTTTATGGTCAAAATGGGAAAACGTAGATTGGAAAGTAGGATAGTAAAGTGGATTCAAAACTGATTGAAAAATTATCACTAAAGAGTGCTGTTAGTAAATTAACATCTTCATCTTCTCTCATGTACGGCAGGCCCAAGTAGAAACAACGGAAGTTAGAGGAAAGTACAAGCTTAAATAATGAAGTAATGAGAATGTTAACAATTAAGAAGGTTGTGAAATAGATGGAGCAACTCCCGGAAGTCTAACGCCTGTTCAAGCACAGGCAGATCCGACTGTCTAGGATGTTGAGAGATACGTGTATCCTATGGGCCTTTCCCTTTACAAACCTGTAAGTTCACCAAATATCTATACACAAAAGAACAATGTCATAATGAAGACCCTGCATAGGTGCAGGTTCCGGCTCCCATCTAGCTTTCAAGCACAACCTTTCCTTACTCCTTTGCATGCATCGTTCCACGGCAATTTCATTATGTGCAGTTTCCCAAACACACCCAGAGTTTTTCACCTTTACACACTCTTTTCTCTTTTCCTGAAGGCGTTTTTAATGTTTTATATTAATTATAGCATCATTTTAGTTTTCTTCCTTTATTAAAATTCTCCTCACCCTGAAGGGCCCATCCCCTGTTACCTTTAAACTTTTCTTTATCTCGTCTACCATCTAAAACAGATTTTTCTCTGTACATTTTCTGGACTCTTGTAAAGTCATGTTTGTATGTCTTACAAGTTTGGCAACTATTATGTTAGTGGTCTACTGGCTCCTGCGTGCTTTCTGAATGACCTCACTCACTCCCACAGCGTTCGTGTTACAATTTACTGACAAGTACAGAAGTTACGTCCTGCCGTGCTCTGCTCCTTCAGACACGGCCACGTATCTGAGTGCTTGCAAGACAGCACTTTGCAAACTCATCCGTGTCCAAAATTGAAGTCATCAGTACCCCTCAGAGTCTTTACCCCCTGAACACCTTATGTTTTTATTTATTGATTTTTAGAGAGAGAGAGAGAAACATCGATATGCCGTTCCACTTATTTATGCATTCAATAGTTAATTTTTGTATGCGCCCTGATGGGGGATCGAACCTGTGACCCTGGCATATCAGGACAACGCTCTCACCAACTGAGCTAACTGGCCAGAGCTGAACTTATTTTAATTGGCAACATGACCACAGGCTTATTCTGATGATTGAAATCCTGCATATACTCAAATCTAAGTGCTCTTCTCCACTGCAATACTGCTTGAGTTTACGCCCTCATCTCTTCTCACCCAAATGGGACGCTAATCCCATTAGGATCCCCTGCCCTGAACCACATCTCTGTATCAATCTCTTCTGCAGAAGGTGGTCTACCTAAAACACAAAACCACAATATCTCTGCACTGCATATCAAGTGAGAGTCCAAGTTCCTCAAAACAGCCTCAAGGTTACGCTCACAAGGATAAATAATAGAGGATGGGGATTAAAACCCAAAAGCACTCTGACTCCAAACTCCTCCTTAACCAAAATAACCCAAATTCCGTGTTGTTCACGTTCTGTTTGCCAAGTCATCTTTAGGGACTGAACACAAGAAGCCAAAGTTGTGTCAGGATGTCAGCAATGAAAATAAGCAAATTGTTCTTTGTTTTGCCTCTTGCATTCCCTCACATGTTCTTGGAAGGCTTTTGGAGCTTGAAGCAAGGAAAATTCCAAACCACAAACTCGCCAAGTCTGGATAGCTGAAATCCTTCATCTCCGAGGAGATTTATCTAATTTAAAATATCCGGCAGGATTCATTGAAAACAGGTCAAGAAAAGAGGAGGTGGGGGTAGAAGCTTATCTGATAGGATGATAGTCAAAGAACTAAGCAAGACAATCGCGCGCAGTGAGCACCTGTGGGCAACCATGAAACCATGGTTGTTTACTCACGAGGAAAGCCCCAGCAGACACACTCTTTCTTTTCCAGGAATATCAGCTACCAGCCTGGTAACAACAGCGTGTGCGTGCTCGTGGGCACATGGTATTGTTGTTTTTCTTCTCAGTGTTTAAAGAAATAGCCTGAAAGGAACTCGTACCCTTTTCGACAGCATGGGTGGACGTGGAGATTAGTACGCTAAGTGAAATAAGCCAGTCAGAGAGAGACAAACACCACACGATCTCACTCATGTGTGGAATCGAATGAACAAACTGAACTGATGAACAGAATAGACAGAGAGGCAGGGACTCATCGAACAGACTGACAGCTGTCAGTCGGGAGGAGGGAAGGGGGACTGGATGGAAGAAGGTAAAGGGATCAGCCAAAGAACCTCAAGTAAGACCCATGTGTGGTAATGGCCGGAGGGAAGGGGGCCTGGGGGATAGGGGGAGGTGGGCACAGGGGGAAAAAAGGGGACATCTATAATAGTGTCAACAATAAAGTTGAAAATAATTTTTAAAGAGAAATAGCCTAAAATAAACAATCCTATCCCTTAAAGAGAAATGTTCGAAGTAGGGAGAACCCTATGATTTCGTTTAGCCTCAGTTTAGATTCTTTATCACCTCATCCCATTAGATTCAGTAAACAAGAATCTTTAATTCCCACTACTACAACCACAGAACCATGTGATGGAAAGTAAAAACAAGGAAAAATCTAACCATTTTATATAGTCCCCATTTTAGCCAAACTTACTCCTTTCAGGAAATCTCCAGAGAAGCCTCCTACTGTGAATAGGCTGAGGAATCGATGTCTGTGACTACATATGTAGGAGGTTACAAATGTAATCTTAAATCATGGAAACCACATAAAGCGGACCATGCCATTTATTATACCACAGGCCAAGGAATTCCTAGAGCAGATCAGTATTTGCGTCCCACGTAAAGAACAATTAAGTAACAAAATACCAAGCTTTCTTAGAAATCCTGCCACCTGAAATGGAATACAATCACATATAAAATGAACCATTTAAGACGGAACAATCTAAAGAGTTCCTCATCTAAGGCTCAGAGTTGTAGTAATGGTTTGTTTTTATAAGAACTCTGGGCATCACGGTTCCCACTGGGAACCAGATGCAAGTCTGAGACCTCCCTCCAGAGATGGGTCCACAGACCCAAAGGCAGGGCCCAGCCGTCCGTCTCCCACGAATGTGTGAAGCAAGAAGTCCGCGCTCAGAGGTTCAAGTCCTTTGTTCAGGGGGTGATATTACACGGCATGTGCATTTCCTGTTACTCGACCTCTCTCTTCCAGAGGAAGAAGCTTTATTCCTCCTTTCTGTGGCTTTCGAAAAGGCACACACGTGCCACAGCACAGTTCTCTGCACAAGGCAGGCTGAACCCGTGACCCTTTGGTTCGCAGGCCGGCACTCAGTCCACTGGGCCACACCAGCCAGGGCTACAGTTCTACATACAACAGCATATGGGGTACAAAATAGACTTAATAGAACACTTCCCCTGTCAAAATGGGTGAAAATAGAAAATAAAGATCTGGTCTTATTTCAATACTCCTATATCTATTAAGGAAAAAAACCAAGTAGATAAGACAAACTGCTTCTTGGCATAGGTCATTTTACAATTCAAGTATGAATATATATCAACAGGTCTTACCCTTCAAAAGGAAGGCATCTTTTTTCAATGTATGTTTTTAAAATAATTGCACACACAGAGTTTGTTCTGGGATTCAGCAATACTTAGGAGATTTTAATAAAAATGAAAAGCACGTTTTAGCGACCAATGATCAACACAATAGATTAAAGTTTATGAATAAATATTTATATCTAAGGAAAAGTAACCACAGCCATAAATAAAAAATTTCCAGGCTTGAAGGTCAGAAGTTTTATAAGCCCTTGTTTTACATAACACGGCTGCTCAAAAAATGCTTTAAAATTTATAAGTTTTTAAATGGCAGAGTATCTTTATTCTACTTGGCCACACAAGAAAGTATTGGAAATAATCTCCCATCTAGTAAATCCTTCCTAATATTGATATTTATGAGTTGGCTAATAGTTCATATTTTTGAAACTTAATAGAAAATACATATAAAAATAAAAAGGGAAGCTCGACATATTTTTCTTTGGTCTCCTAATAAGTCACGTCACAGATGATGTTTCCAGGCCTAGCTCACAACCAACACACAGGACTACGGCACCTTCCCTAAACGTCCCAGAGAACACCGAGGTGGCTCTCAACAGAAGTTCAGCTCTATCCCACTTCGTCTGTGTCGTGGGAGGGGAAGACGCCCGTTATCGTGGAAAGAGGAACAGTTTTGGACTCACTTGATTGATTCGTGTTTGAATTCCAGCTCGGCCCGAGTTTGCACCGTGCCCCTGACGTCTATAAACCTCCACTTTCTCCTCTGTGGAATAGGGCCACGCTTCCCTTGCAGGGAGCTGGTGAAGATTACAGATAAGGGTCCAGCCTACAGTGTGTTGGACGATGACACACCGAGGTCCCTGCAAATCGGGACGCCTTCACAAGAGGCTGGACACATGCTGGAAGGGGACAAGCTGGACTCGGGGTGGGACTTGCTCCTTCATCAGGAAAGCAACTGGCCCTCACAAGTTTCCTTCTCTTCCCTCCTCCCTGCTCTATCTCAGCCAATGAAATCCCTGTGTTCACGGTAGCATTATTTATAATAGCCAAGATCTGGAGGCAGCCCAGGTGTCCGTCAGTAGAAGAATGGATGAAAAGGCTGTGGTACCTTCACACAATGGAATACTACTCAGCCATAAAAAAGAAGGAAATCTTACCCTTTGCAACAACATGGATGAACCTGGGGAGCATTATGCTCAGTGACATAAACCAGTCAGAGAAAGACAAACACCATATGGTCTCACTCACATGTGGAATCTAATGAACAAAATGAACTAACAAGCTAATGAGAGACTGACTCATAGATAGAGAGCAGGCTGACAGCTGTGGGTGGTGGGGGGAGGGTGGAGGCATTAAGAAAAGAGAGAGAGAGCAGCCTCACGGACGCGAACAACAGTGTACTGACTGCCGTGGTGGGGGAGGTGGAGGAAGGTACACGAAGATAAACGGTGGTGGCAGGAGACTTGACTTGGGATGGTGAATATGCAGCACAGTGTACAGATGGCGTGTTGTAGAACTGAACACCTGAAATCTGTGTGATTGTGTTGGCCAGAGGCACCCCCATCAATTCACTAAAAAGGAAAAAACAAAGAAAGCACAATCGCGACCGCATACATGGGTGACTGAAGCTATACTGCCTTTCCTGGGGGGAGCAGAGCACGGGGCCGGGTGTGGAGGCTGAGAGGCGACATGATCATCACCCCTGCTTGGTGATCCAGCGAACACCCACGGGACGATCCTCTCAGAAGTTGCTGGTACGCTTACTTGCATTGCCCAGTTTTGCCCATAGTTAAGCAATGATTTTTTAAAACATTTTCCCCAGGAAATGCACTTTGTTATCTGTATAAATTACAAACTAGCACAGTGAAAATCCACAGATAGTCATAATGTATTGTGTTAGCCATAATATCTTTCCTCTTCATTACTAAACCTTTGTATCCAGGGATCAACAAATACAAGTGGCTAGATTTATTTTTAGCTTTATTTTTAATTCTGAAAGGCCTAGCTTTTGGCACCAAGGATATGCCATAAAGGTAGGCATGAAAGGATAAAAAGCAGCAAAGAACACTGCTAGCAACCTGCCATTTTAAAAGTTCAAAGTTCCAAGGTGGTGAGGACACAGGGACACTTCTGAGCGGGCCAGCGCCCTCCTCAGGGGCACCGGTCCCTCTGCCCGGATGCTCAAGGTCTGTCCTTGGGGCTCATTTCTAGACACCGGGCGGCCCGGGGTACACAGTGGATTGGTCGTCAGAGGTACTTTCAGAGGCTGAAGGATGATCTGTCCTGATGCGTCTGATTAGAAATCACCAATTTACTTCTAAATCCACGGAGACCGACCGCAGAGCGGCTGACATTTTCTTTCCATTCAGGTAGATGTGCTGTGTGAGGAGCCCTGGAGGAGGTACCTCTCCCTTCTGCTTTATTACAATTCCATTTCTCTCCCAAACAAACCTGCCCCAGGGGATCGCTTAAATGCAAAGGTTTCTCTCACCTCTTCCTGGGACCAGCGACTGTCTGGCAATCCCGCACTGAATCTGTTTCTGCGTTTCCAAAGCCAAAGAGGAAGTCAGCTCCTTTCTCACTGAGTCTTGCCAGAGTTCCCACAGGCTAAATTTGGGTCAAATGATTTACTAATGCAGCACAGTTAAAGTCAGGAAAAGATAGGGCTCTGATGGGAGTAGATTGCTTAGGCTGGTGGAGTTTGCTTCTTTCAACTTTATGCTAAGAAAATTGGCACGGGCTGACTTTGAAGATGGTAAATTAAGCACTGACTCAAATTTGTGGTGTGACAGGCACTAATGCTCTATGTCGTTAGGAATCAAAGAAGCAAGCTTTGGGGCTATTAATTACAAATGAAACAACAGATTATGTTTCATTCACAAGCAAAAACAAGCAAAATGGGAAACCAAACCTCAGGCTCCTTTCTGCGTTAGGGAGGGGCAGCTCCCTGGTGTGACCGCACAGGGTCACACGTGGTTTCCAAGCTCTGCTGTCACCGTCTGAAGTGTCTAAACAAGGGTGCTGCATTTCTCTGCAAGGGCCCCTGAAATTACCTCACCAGTCCCGCACGAGAGGTACGCACATGATCGATCTATCGTCCTTATCTGCTTATTAACAGAAAAGCATTCATCCGCTCATTCACTCCATAGCTGTTTGCTGAGACTGACTGTGTGCTAAAAAATGTGAGAAACTCTAAGAAGACAGGTATATTCATTATCCTCATGGAGTTAACAGGCTAAAGAAATAAACAAAAGAGTGAAAAATAACATTTAAATAAGAAAAATATTTAAGTGCTCAGCTGACCTTCAAAACTGTAAACAAAAATTCCACGTGGCCGTTCAAACGGAAGTATTCCTCAACGGAACAAACATACCCCACTTGGCTGCTGCTCTTAGTCTTCCCCCGCCCCCTTCTGTCCTTCGACCTGGGAGCTGAGTGAAGAGCACTGGTCCCCCAAGGCAAACGGGCGTCAACGCTCAGGGAGGGCCAGCTGGGGTTCACAGCACCAGGACCTCGTTTGCCGAGCTGGCAAAGGTAGCATTTCAGAAAGCAGCGCAGGCACTTCCAAACACGAGTGCGGGAGTGAGACTCGATGCACGCACCATCCCCGTGCTCCACTTATTTCAAACGTGCCACGCCCTCCGCACCCCACGAGCCACTGCCCCACTAGATGGATCGTGTCGGGTGTGGTGGCCCCAACAAACACCGCGATGTTTCCAGTAATCGATGGCTCAGGGGTCTCCTCCTCACCACCTCCATGCTGATGGTTAGATTTGCTCCATTTCAGCCAGGATGTCCTGGCAGCTGGCCAGATAGGAAAGGCTCCTCATCAACGATGACTGAATTGAGGACACTTCTGAGCACCTTCACCGCCTTTCAAATGCACGCTGGCAGTGTGTCTCAGCCCCTACGGCTGACAATTGTTCTTTTTTCTTTATAGGAAAGGAGCAGCCAACCTAATTTCTCTCTAGAATACCTGGCTGAATCAGTCACTGTGGAGTGGCGGGACCAAAGCACCGAACGGAAGACCCCTGACCAAAATGACTCCATCAACGTGGCGTAATAGCCGTGGACTCTGCACAGCTCCATTTCCAATGACTGACAGTGTCAGCATTGTCTGCTGGTTGGAACGGAACTAAAATAGGAACAGGTAAAGAAGACACTCTTTTCAACTTAACTGGATCAGAAATGCGTACATTGAAACAGATCTTTAGGCACAGGGCTATTGACATCTAAAACAGGGAAGTCCATACATCTGTATTTTGCTGTAAGGTATGGACACCGATGGACAGCCCATCCCGACTGCAGGGAGCGGGCTGAAGGCAGGGAGCAGAAGGGGCTGCTGGGGAGACAGAGCTAGGCTGTGGGAACGGGACCTGGGAGCTGCTTGTGCGCCGAGTCACGTTCCTCCAGACGGAGGTCAGAGGTTTGAGGACTGAGGGCGAGCAGCCAAAGAATGCCTTAACGAGCCACCTCGGGCCGAGGTGAGGACAGCGTTTCCCAGCACTACCGCAGGACCGTGGGGCGAATTGCCCGAGTAGCGGGTGTGCCTGGTGGATGCTCTGCACCTTCCTCTGCCTCCCCCGCCCCGCCTCATGCGGAGGTCCTGGTCCTGGCTGCAGATGCTGTGTCCCACCCACTGAGGTCGCCCCCAGCACAGCCTGAGAGGCCTCGCTGGGTTTCCAGGGTCCTTTACTTAGGCCTTTGATTCGGTAGCTCTCCGTAGGTGGGCCCTGAGTGCAGATAACTCCCTGCATGTGGGTGGGGACGGGGCATGGGAGGCGTGGAGTTGATGGAGCGCCACAGGAGTCTCCCCCATCGGCCATGATAGTAGCAGACAGAGGAGCTGGACCAAAGAGGCCTGTCAGCCTGGCCTGTGGAAAGGAAAGACTGGTTGGAAGGCAGACCACCCCCCACCCCCAGCCCCCTGAAGCGCACAAGCACCTGCCCTGTGCCATGCCCAGAACAAAACACATGTCCCAGGGGAACAAAGAGACACTGTCTCTTGCTCAGCTCTCTGGCTCATTGCTTGCTGCTCAGGAGGTACACTTGGAGGGTGCACTGACCTGTCCTCTGCATGGGCCATGTGTCCTTAGTAGTCATGTGACCCATGGCCTGCAGGAGGAAGTCTGTCTGTCTCTCTCTCTCATTGACCTGGTGGAGCAATCACCAGTGTGTTCCTGTGCTCTCTTGCCTGGGAGCACATGACCTTGCAGCCTTAGCAGCCACAAGGCTTATGGCTGTGCTGGCCCCACACACAGCCTCCTGGAAGAAGCTTGAAGCCAGACAGCAGCTGGGAATAAGCTAAGCTACCTGGATGACTGCTTGGTAGCCACCTGCGGGCTCCAAAGGATGGCACTTTAAACTGAAGCAGGAACTCTGGGCACTGGCTTTTGTTTTGGTCTTGCTGAGGACGGCTGGGTTTTATTTGAATTTTGCGGAGAAGATGAGCTTAGAGATGGGGAGTCCCCCATTCTCCCAAATGGTTCAGCATACGAGTAAAATCCTCTTTCCTTTCTCACCAGCCTTTGCCTCTTGAGTCTGCCTTTTGTGGCAGTGGACAGCCGAGTCCCCCCCTTTTTTGGTTTGGTAACGGCATGAGTGCTGGACACAAGAAGTGACCTAGCCAAAAGAAAGGGGGGTAATTCACAATGTCACAAAGAGAATGCAGGCCAACCATGCCACGGACCCCAAATTAGTACCTTGCACAGGTGAGTTCCCGGATTTAAAATTTTCCAGAATGATTTTAAGCGAATCAGCAGTCAGGTAAGTGTGACAATTGTGACGAGCACAGGGTGGGCTGAGACACTACAGCAGGGGCCTGACAGTTGTACGCGGTAGATAGTGCTGTGCCCATCGGGCCTCCGCTAGAGAATAAAATGTTGATAAAGTTGAAAAGATACCCACAACAAGCACGGTTCCTTCCAGCTGTGCAATCTGAGAAGACCGCATGGGGAAGTCAACCTTCAAACCTGGCCTTGAAAGACAAGTAGATTTGGGGCCTGTGAAAAGGGGAAGAGAAATGCGAAGGGAGTAGTTTCTGCACAGGCACAAGAGTGGGATTGGGTAGAGAGAGCACAAGAACCATGAGAAAGCTCAGGCTGGCCCAAGAGGAACGCCCAGGAAGGATGTCAGTGGATGCTAAGGAAACGAATGGAACTTAGCGGAGCGCTGTAGAAGGTCTTTATCCTCTGGGAGTGACCGAGGTACTCCAAGGGCCTTGAAGGGCCATGACCACAGCGGAAAAGATGGCTCCGGAGGCAACCTGGGATGCTGTGGAGGGAGGCGGGTGTGCAGGAAGCGAGCCAGGCAAATAACAGAC
Source organism: Desmodus rotundus (assembly GCF_022682495.2). Taxonomy (NCBI): domain Eukaryota; kingdom Metazoa; phylum Chordata; class Mammalia; order Chiroptera; family Phyllostomidae; genus Desmodus; species Desmodus rotundus. The sequence goes on along the minus strand of NC_071399.1, from coordinate 89,789,959 downwards.
ACTCTCCGCCTCGCACAAGTCTCCTGAGCCATTTGAAAGAAATGTAGTGCCCCAGGACACTAACTGAGAACACCATTTCATGCCAAGTGTTTTATTTTAATGGCCACTCAGAGATGATGACCACCGTAGTGGCATGTTTCAATTATGTCTACTTACCTATTAACTAACTTTTTCACAGTAAATTCAAGACAATAAAATTTCTCATCGTTCTATAGAATCCAGCCTCTGACAGCAAAGTAATTCACTGTTTTATTGCACATTCTTTGCCCCGTTTCTATTTCCCATTTCAAAAAGCATTTTATCTTTCTTTTACAATATACTTGGTACAGTTTTTAAAGAATTATATATAACCATCAAAGGTATTTTCCTTTTATTTGGTTCAGGTCCCCCGAGGACCAGAAACAAGAGCTCCAAAACCCTTGCACTGAGCTCTAATCTGAGCAAACTTCACCTCAAGCTCCCTGCAAAGATCGCTGGCAAGCTTCGTTTTGTGAAGATAAAATAGCGACCCAGCTGTATAACACGATGCAGAAGCTTGGTTTTGGCGCAACGGCGATGGCATCTTTCCAAGGGGGAGTCTAGTGGCCAAAGCCAGGAATTTATAAACTGCTCCCCAGGTCACAAGAAGTAAAATACAATTTACTTCTTTTGTCCTCCATAGCCACCTATCACAGTTTCAAGCACACAGCTGCAGCTGGATTGTAAGATTAACTGAGAAAATGTGTGTACAAAAGCGTGCTGGATGTTATAAAAGGCTACGTTAAAAGTAGCTGACATCAGTAGCGTTGAACTCTAAAGGCTTTTGCCTTCAATTCGCCTCTGGTTACGCATGAGGGATACAAATACAGACAGGTAGTAATAACCAGGCTGCGAATACAAGGGATTGTATCGAAGAAGAGACAGAGTGTTTGAGGTGGTATAAAAAAATCGCCACGATGAAGCAAGCCCCCAATATGGGGGCACGTGCTAAAAAAAGAAACCCATTTGCTCAAATGCTGAGAATGTCTATAGAGATGTGTATAGTGCCCCTTGAGTGTGTGATCTGTGGCAGTCACAGGAAGCCAGTCAAAACCCTCAGGGAAGAGTACTACTAGTTCAAAAACTGGCCGGGCAAGGGAAGTAGGGTCCCATAGCAGACTAGAAGTAGATGGCAGCATAGCCAAAGTTCTTTCTTGATAGTTTTTATAGTCCTTTCTTCACTTCGTTTCTTAATCCCTGATATCTGGAATGCTGCTTAGCACCACGCGAGATTCCATACGTATTTGTGTAAAGAATGAAGCATATAAACTTTTTAAGGTAAGGTTAAGTTTAAAATTTTAAGTGGAATGAACTATTAGGAATAGCCACCATTTGTTGGGAACCTGGTTTTCCAGGCCCGACACGGTGTGACTCACACGTATTTAACCTTCACGACAACCCAGTGAGTTAGCGGGACTATTAGTATGAGGCTGATAAGTGAAGCTGAGCATCAGGACGGTCAGACAGGACAAGAGCCTCAAGGTCTGGGCCATTCTTACTACCTGCTATTCTTGCTAAGTGTAAAAATGCAGTACAATATTTTGCCATAAACAGGGTAAGCTGGGCAAGAACCCAACTGGGTAAGTGTAGCCAACTACAAAGAAGAAATCAATATGTAATTGACTAGCGTATACAAGCAGTGCCTAAGCCCCCTTCAGGGAGACAGAGCTCTGGATACCAATCCCCTGTCTCCTTTACTTGCTGTAAGAAAATAAAACTACCTCGCTGACAACCACTTCTTGTTATTTTTTGTAATCCTCACCTGAGGACATGATTACTGATTTTAGGGAAAGGAGAAGTGGGGGACAGGCAGGAGAGAGAGCAAGGGAGAGAAACATCTATGTGAGAGAGAAACCCTATGTGAGAGTCGATCAGTTGCCTCATGCACGTACCCCAACTGGGGATCGAACCCGCAACCTACACATGTACCCTGACCAGAATCACACCTGTGACCTTTTGTTTTACGGGACAAAGCTCCAACCAAACAAGCCACACCAGCCAGGGCAACCACCTCTCGCTCCTGAATGGAGCACCCCAAGCGGCGAACCCCTTGAGTTTGGAAACAGGGCCATGAAGCCAACGAGCGGCAGAACTTGACCTCACCTGCCCAGACCCTGTGTTCACTGGCTTTGCACAACACCACATGGCCAAAGAACAATCTGAACACACGAACAGAAGGCATTACTTGGAGATTTGCTAATATAAGAAAAAAGTACTAACATTTCATTTTATTTGGTGTTACAGAAACATATTTTTCCGGGATCTGATTGCATGTAAAATTTGGAAGCATCCCACGTGGGAAAAACTGTTGATAGTCTAATCTTAGGCTGTGAGTAATGCCACAAAAACAATCTGCCACAATTTACAAGCCTAACCAGCTAAAGAGAGAAAGTAGAGAGAAATAAAAACATTTCCCTTGTCCAATATTCTCCACCACCTTAAAATCTCACCAGACTTCCAGGTCTGCCTCGACTGGACTGCCAGGCCCGCACTACACCAAGCACGGGTGTCTGGAGGTACACTGAAGTCACAGGTATGCAAAACAGTCCCAGGCAGGGAGGACGAGCTCACTGCTGCGTGCTGTAATGAAACCTCCTGGGCGCCAAGGGCAACAGGCAGCCCAGCTGAATTTTAAACGGCGCTTACCTGGACACTATAATCAGGAAGCCACCAGTGGGAGGCTGAGATAAATGAACTGACTGTCTTTCACCAGGAGATCAAAATATTGAATAAAATACCATCTTTATGCATGAGACCCCAACCACAAAAAATAAAAAGGTTAAAATACGTAGCCTTCACACGTCTGCTTACTCACTGCATGGCCACTTCTAGATTTTTTGTGTTAGTGAACATTATGCAAAATGATTTTTTCCCTCTACCTCAATTTTCCTTGCCATTTATTCCAGAAAAAATAGGACATATTCCTTCAAAGAGCAAACTTCAGAATCCTGCTCCATCCTCATAGTAGCTGTTAAGCGCTGGGCACTATCCTGAGGGAGGCCTGGAATTGATGATTGAGTTATACAGAGCGAGGAGCTTGCCTTCCAATCAGTAGAGCTAAATGGTAAGAGAAAGTGTCAGGATTTGAAAGCCATGTCTCTTTAAGAGTCAGTGAAGCAGCCCTGGTCAGTGTGGCTCAGTTGGTTGGGTGTCATCCTGCAAACCGAAAGGTTGCTGGTTCAATACCTGGTCAGGGAATGTGCCTGGGTTGCGGATTCAAGCCCCAGTTGGGACATGTGCAAGAATCCATGTTTCTCTTCCTCTCTTCCTTCCTCCCTTCCTCTCTCTCTGGAATCAATAACAGAAAAAAGAGTAAATGAAGTAACACTCTCACATGAACGTTTTCAAAGAAACTGTTTTCATATAAATATAAAACCTGATCGTCCTCATGAGCTTTTGGCCCATGTTTCCAACTGGCCACGTGGCCTTCCACCTTCAAGTCCCACCAAAACCTGAACCACACCCTGCCCGGGCCCCAGCTCATCACCCTGCCCCCCCACCACGCCGGCGGCTGGCACCCCGGTCTCCAGGGGGAAAGCCTCATTCTAGGAGGCTCACAGTGGCAAAGCGGACAGGCGCCGCTGACATGCATTCTCACCCCTGACGATCAACTGCCAAGCCCCACGGGTGGTGTTTGTGTCCCATCCTTTGTATCTCTCTGTCTCTTACGTTTCCCAGGGGCCAGAGCCTCACTGGACAGATCCCCAGGGAGGATCCGGAAGGCCCAGCCAAGGGAAGTGCAGTCAAGTGAGACTTTACCATCCGGGGGTGGGGAGGTTGGAGGTTTGGGAAAATCAGGAGAGCGGGGCGAGCCAATCCTGTAGAGCAGGAGAGCAGGAGGAGACTGCAGTTCCATGACCATGTAGCTACCTGGCGGACACCCGCTCCCCACCCCCACGAAATGGAAAAGTATTTCACAAAGGAACTTGATCCACAGCAAATCATTACAGAGCTTCCACTGTAGCCCTCTGGCCCTTTCAGCTTTTTCAATGAGCAGGGCCGAAGACTCAGAAGAAGGCACTCAGGGTCTGCGGCTGTGTCTGGCTAAGGCTGGCAGCAGCCGACCTGTTCCACAGCCTGTTCAATATGGATACCGTCTCTCAGGACCTTGAGGACGTCCGCCCAGTAACTTCTCCCTGAATCACCGGGGCATCCGCATCACATGTGTCCGCGCAACTCCTTGTATTAGACTTTGAGAAGAGCGAAGAGGCCTCTGCCGTCAGGGGGTTAAAGCAGTCAGAGAACAACGACACTGTCCACACATCTGCACAAATGAAGTGACACAGGTGTACAGGTGTACAGGTGTACAAAACACCGTGAAGGGACTAGATGCAATGCCAACAAAAAATGACTGCATGCGGGTACTTTTTTCCATTCATTTTTCATCCCGTTCGTTTGTTCAAAGGGTATGAAATATTAACAGCTGTATCCCAGAACCAAGTACCTAGACATCAGTATCCCTTACCTCATACACACATACACTATGCAGAGAAATTCCATAACGACTCTTTCCCTTCTCACATGATAACTATGGTTACCTCCGCCTCAGAAGGACTAGTAGCAGTCAAAGAATCCAGGAGCTTTCCGGCCAACCACCACTTCACTTCACCTGCCTTAAATGAACAGGCTCCTCATGGACAAGGATAAGCAGCACCTTCCTGCTCAACCTCCTCATCACTTCGTTGGCTTCTTATCTCACGAGTGAGCGTCCTCACCACCAATCCCTCTGGCCCAGGCCTCTCAGCCTTATCTGCACTCCTGCCTCTGGCCTTCCGCTAATTCTGCCGGCTCACACGGAATGCTTTGTCCCTGCAGGTCACTGGCACGTGTCCCTGCCCCCCTACTTCTCCATGCTTCAGTCTCAGCTCAAACCTGACATCCTCAGAGAAACTGCTTGGCACCCATCCAGGTCACGATCGCCTACGGTGCCCCTTTCCTTCCTAACATGGACCACGCCTGCAGCTTCACATTCATCTGGAGGAGTGCTGGATTGATGTTCATCGCTCTCGCTAAAATGCCAGGCAGACACGATCCACACCTTTCCGATCAGCGCTCTAGCTCCAGTGCCTAGAAGGGAGCCTGGCACATAGTAGGCACGTAAAAATCACGTTGAGTAAATGAACAAAAGCACCACAGTAAATTTTCTTCACGTTGTCACATCCAGTATGTCTACACTTTCAAGCCGTGTAAATACCAGGGTGACTTCCCTTAAGGCTGGAACTGATGTTCTTCCTCAGCGCTCCATCAGGAGAAGTAACTCTTACTTGCTTAGAAAGGACGAGGGAGATGAGAAAGACGTTGCCTTAATTGCTCAGGATTACCATTTTCCATGGAAGTTAGGAATTGCAATGCCAAATAAGAAAAATGAATCAAACGAACAGTGACAAAAATGATGTCCTACCCTCATGGGACAGAACGTGAAAAATCATATGTTTTTAATCCAAGACACCTGTGCACACATAGTCGGGGAGGAGAGGTAAGGTGGGAATCTGGGGATGTGCCGAGGAGCCAACCGTGGCCAGGAGTAAGGAAAAGCTCTACCAAATTTGACGGTGCACTCTGCCCTCCCTTCCACCACACGTGCGCTGGAGTGCCATGGTGTTAGAGGGAGCCCGCCACCTCCCGTGCATGTGCCCGACCCACGCGACATGGAGACATACGGTCGTGTCTCACACACAGCGACCCAGACGCACTAGATCAAATGAGAATAACACACAGCCACAAAATCGAACTGCTTTAGAGCCTAAAGACATACTTCTGCTTCTCAAAGATTTTATATAACAAATATATGAGAACTACAAATCACACTGGAATGACAATATTATTGTAAGTCATATTTTCTTGTATTTTTTTAATTATGAGAAACTAGAAAAAAATGAAAATGCCTAGTTTCTTATATGAACAGAAATACAGAATTATTGACTCATTCATTCATTCATTCATCTGTTCATCTAAAGATAGGAGCCGCGAGACCTACTTGCCTCTCCCTCAGAAATGTCTTCAAAATCCTTTTCTCTTTATTCCCACAGCTTTAACGAGGTTCTCAGCATCTCGGTCTGAGGCTACTCTACCAACTCCCGCTGATTTTTCTGGTCTGGGGTGTTCCCCAAATCAACGTTCATTCTTCACTGTTACTACATTACATAGCTCCTAAGTCAATTTCAACCACCGCCACTCAAAGGCTGAAGTTTGGTTAACTGTAGAATTCTCCACCTGAAATATAAAGAGGAACCTTCCAAACCTGACTCCATCTGCCCTCTCCACATTTACGCTTTGTCCCACCCTCCCTAAGTCATACCTAGTCTATTGCCAGTCCCTGAACTCCCATGAGATCTTGTCCTAACTCCTTGGCTTTGAAAACTTCTAGGAGGAGAGACAACGGCTGTCAAAGATACTGCCCGAGAAAGAGCTAGAGAGGGAGAAATACCCTGGCTGTCCCCACCCCCACCGGCTGCACATTATTTGGATGCCAGATGCCAAGTATCCAGGCATACACGGCCAAGCAGAAGAGCAGAGGGGAAAACGACTGGCCCACTTGGCTGCCTCGCTCAGCACTGTGCAGGCAAACGTGGAAGTGTGCGCACCTACCTGGAGTCTTTGGGCTTTCATCTCAGCTCACACGTGGGCCACCTGCATAAGACTGTGAGCTCAATGGCAGAGCCCTGCCTCAATTTGTATCCTGACACCTCCTGCCATAGTTGGCATGTAGTAGGCACTCAGGGAATACTGTTAAGTGCCTATAGACACTATCTCTGGTGTAAAACTCAGCATTTCCCAAAGCTTGTTCTGCTGGCCATTGATTCAAATGGGTGTTAATGCTTTTTTCAGGTGGACGGGACTCTGCCATTCCATATTAGTTTTTGAAAAACAGTGTTAAAGAGAAGCTGTTATTTTAGTCCATTGGAGCTGCTGTAACAAAATAGTACAGACGAGGTTGCAAGTCAGAGATCAGCTTGCCAGTGTGGTGGGGTGGGGTGGGGCCCTGTTCTGGGTCGCAGACTTCTCATTGTCTCCCCCCATGGCAAGAAGGGCAAGGGTGCTCTCTCCAACTTCCAGTACAAGGGCATTGGTCTCATTCCCGAGGGCTCCACCCGCATGACCTGATCACCTAGCAAAGGCCCCACCTCCTGAGGTCATCACTTTGGGCAACAGGATTTCACCAAATGGACCTGTGGGGCACACGAACGTTGAAACCATAGCGGTTGGTTCCTTTATTGCAGAAAATAAATAAAACTCATTTTAAAATGTCCTTAAAGAGGAAGACGTGTTATACAGTACCATTTCAACATATCGGACGAACATTACACGGGCACATTCGTTAAGGGGATATTGCTTTAAATGCCCACATCTGTAACATTATTTTATTTCATCTTTGAAATATTTCTGTGAGGTATAGAAGAACAAGGTCACAACTTACAGATAAAAAGAACTATGGCTAATAATAAATAATTAAAACTAAATCATACATCAAGTAATAATTGAAAATATAAGATGTTTACTATTCTACTCACTGCAGGGCTAGAAGAAAAACATAAATTTAGTTCCTGCTCTGTTTGAAGAGATGAGACATACAAGAAAAACAGGGAACCATAAAAGGAGCTTTCTTTTTATCCAACAGTGTTTTTATGCATGTTTTGTCCATCGAGGTACTTGGTGTTGCCTGATTATTAAAAATATGATACACAGGTCAGTTCTGGAGCTAACAGTACAGTTCGAGCTTCATGACCTCCAGGAGCCAATCACGAAGTGGTGTGATGTCCACCGTGTAAAGGAAGGGAAGGCTAACGAGATCCCCCACTAATGAGTCGGTGAGATCAGCGTGCCGGAACTGGGGCAAAGTGACTCTGACCCTGTGATCTTCTAAAAATAATCCCTCGAAAGTCCCTGGGGGATCACCAGGCTCCATTACAGTCTTCTGGCTAGAACTCGTTTGTTTCTATCATAATATTTTATTGATCAAGACTGACAACCTAGAACATCATCCTTCATTTCTAAGGACAGGCACAAGGCCCTTGGTCTTGTTATTTAAGGAGACGGTCCTCTGGAATTAACATCATCTTCACTCGTGATGGAGGATTATTATGGAGCCTTTGGACAGTGAGGTATGTACGCTAGAAACCTCGGCCAGCACACAATAATGGAAGATCACACGCTCCTGTTAAGTAGTTTTCAAAGGACAATATGTTTGCTTTGGTCATATGGGTTGGCCTACCGCTCTCAGGGCCTCTCTACCACACGTAACATTATTAACATCCACCCGCAATGTACTTAGTTCTCAAGAACTGGCAAAATGTTAGTGTATCACATATTACTCCACGTGGTTCTGTCGGACCACAAACAGACACTGATGACCACAGATGCATTAAAAATGTCACGCTAAGGGACGTTATTATCCATAATGGTCAGGAATTCTGGGTTCTATACATAATACAATGGGGAATTTCAGTGAATACCCTATTTTGGTGATGTATTCACGGCTCAGCCAGTAACTAATGGGGTGACTTGGGGATGTCACTCTCTAACATGCAGTGACCTCAGCTGTAAAGAAAAAAAATGACCAGCCTCACTGGGGTGAAATGAGAACTGGATAGATTCCCCAGATCATGGGTCCCTGTGGTGTGCAGGGCTCCAATAAGTTAGAAAAACACTTAATGCTACACTTAGCATACAGTGTAGCCTCCCCCTGTCCCCGCAGGAGGGAGGTAAGAGGCCATCAACATACTAAAAGACTGTGACTTCTGCTGCGATGGGATCTATGAACTTCCCACAGCCAAGTGTTTCTCCAACCTACTTGTTCCCCAAATTATTTCGCTTTTTCCTGTTGAGGCCTATTGGTGCGCCTGGGAATCAGTGTTGCTCAGAACACACTTGAGGGTGATACCTTCAGAGCACAGCAAGGTGAACTTGAATGACACCTAAAGTGACACTTTTGAACTGGACACTGCTTATTCTTTGTCATTATACCCGACACACCACTCTGGGAAAGCTGGGGAGCTGGGGGCTGAAATACTAACAGTGTAACGCCGATGACTGGGAAGTGCAACACGCTATGCACCTTATCATACTACGTGCAACGATGTAAAGCTCTCGGGAGGTGTTTTAAGTTTTTAAAATAGGAATAGTTACAAATTTATATTCCTCGGTTGGTTTTCTTGTGAATAACAACAAGATTTTGCCAGACAGCGAAGTCCATGAGTCAGGAAGGCTCACTCTCCATACTGACCCTGGCCCCAGCTGGACGTGCCCGTGGCTGTGTTAGCTGCTGGTACGAAAGGTAAGTAAGTCAAACTTCAAATGACTCCCTTAGAAAAATGCCACATATTTTAAGTGAATAAAATTGGCTCCACGTAAAGCAAAGGAAGATTGGATCATGCCAAAAATTAAGTAAATAAAACAATCTACACCAGTCAAAGAAAAAAGTCTTGCATAGCTTCGAATATGACAGATTCAAGTACAGTGGATAACTCCTTCTTCCACCAGCTCTAAGAATAATTATCAGTGTGATTTTTGACTTCAGAGACACAATCCTAGGAAGTAAAAACTACTAACTGAGAATAAGGAAACACTGAGCACTTGGCAGTAAAGAAACCAGGGATCTGAGCACACCCTCAGGGACCTGGAGCCGGCCACAGCTCCCTGTCCAGGGCGAAGGATACAAACACAGCGTTGCCGGCTTGTAATCTGCAGCTGAAGTCACACGTCAAAACGCGCATTTCCGTCTACGCACAGCGTGGAAGAGATGTGGGTACGCTGCCCACGCGGCTGCCCATCACCAGGACCCGCTCAGGCCTGCCTTAAAGCAGAACGCAGTTATAAACTGCCCTGTTCCTGCCCCAACTCCACTCTTTGCTGCTAAGAGCACATCGTCCCCAAATAAACAACGCTGGATGGAAAGAGACTGATAATCCACACAGAGCTTAACAGTTGATATAAGTGTATGTCCTGGAAGGTTTTAGGGGAATGAAATTGGCTCACGTTTCTCAAAATGTGTCCAGAACCCACGGTGGTGGTCCGGGGAGGGGGTGTTCGTTCAAAGTGCTTCTCGCCGGTCCCACCCGGACCTACTGAGTCAGACTCTGTGGGGCAGGGCCTTGGACTATCCCTGTGGAGTAAACTCTTAGGTGACGTTTAGGGCCACTAGAGAGTTAAAAGAATAGTGCACTGAATTCTGACATCAATTATTCATATGCAGAACTTGGAAGCTTCATAGGAAAGTCTGAAAACCATGAGAAACTTTTCAAATTAAGGCTTAAAGCCCAAGTTCTCCTGGGGGAAGAAAGTACACACACACGAAAAACAAAACAAAACAAAACAAAAAAACCCAAAACCTGGTGACAGTGATTGTTTTGGAAATGTAATTTTAAAACACCATTAGGGACAACCATATAAAATTTGACGTCCTAGATTTTATTAAAGATCAGTGCATTTGTCGACGTCCCTGCCTGTAACCAATGCGGAGCCGGCCCACATGCTGTGAGTGGCGCTGGCTATTGGCCATCTGCACCGCCTGTCCCTCCCACTCGGACCTGGCTGGCCAGGCCCTGCCCGCCCCGTTACCCTGTCCATCTCAAGCCCATTCCTCGTTATTATCAGTGTACCTGGGACTTACGGTGGTGGTGGCAGGTGTGATCTGCGGCCCTGGGAAGTACTATTATTCAGCAAGAGTGCCCCAACGTCCCTAAGGCTGTTTGAGACCAGGTGGCTTTGCCCTTAGTCAAAGCTGGTTCAGGTATCGCCAGGCCCAGCAGCGGCCGCTCAGACTGGCTGGCTCCTGCGGGCCTTCCTGGCCTCCCCATCCTGCTTTTCCCAGAGGTACAAGGCTTCGCAGAGCTGGCCAAGGGCTGCCTGGGCCGGGCTCTCTGGTCCGCAGTACAGCCTTCGTGCCTCTCAGTTGGCAAGTCCTCGCTGAAAATCCACTGCGTGAAAACTGCAGAGGGTGTATTAAGGCTTTATTTTTAGTTCTCCAGCTATAAAATCTTGTTTCTGGTAAAGGGTAATGGTAAATGAAAAATACATATGATACACATTATGTAATGTATATATAATATATTATAATACATATATAATATGCATTAAGAGAGAGAACTGAGTTCTGGAATTAAACTGTCTACCAGAAGCCACATTTTTAAAAACATGAAACAGTTAACTGAGAACAAGATGTGGCCTCAGAACCAGCATTATCGGGGAACTGTACTAGAAACACAAATTTTCAGTCCCCTCACCCCACCAAACCTAGTGGATCAGAAATTCCCGGGTGGGCCCCCCAAATCTGTGTTTTATAAAGTCCTGCAGGAGATTCCGGTGCGTGCTAAAGTTTCAGAGCCACTGGCTCAGATTTCAAGACAAGGCACCAGCACCTTAAGTTGTAGGTGGGAGGGAGCTGACCGAAGCATCTACACGACATCATTGGCAGTGACCCAAACGAGACCTGCCTGCTCTTCCCACTGGCCCCCGAAAGGCCGGGGTTTCCTAAAACTAGAGCAACTCCAGTTAAGACACGGTCACTATAAAGCCCCTCTGCTCATTAATGCACCAACACATCATGTATCTTATTCTTCAGCTGCCACTTGACAGAGAACCTGGTATGAAGAAAAGCAAAGTGTGGTGGATCGTATGACAGGTCAGGCTTAAAGTGGGGCGGGGGCGGGGGGTCCGAAGGGGTGAAAGGCAGGCCCAGGTGGGACCGTGCTGTGAGGGGGCTCTGCAAAGGCAAGGACGCTTTCAGCAGACAGAGACAGCGATGCTCGGACCGCGGCTTCTTAGAACACAGGAGCGCCTCCCCTGGAAAAAGAGTGGTTTGCTGCTGCTGAGCATTCTGCACCCATTTTCTGCATACATGTGACTCCCATTCACACTAAATGTGGGTTACTCTGAATCTGGGACTCTCTGCAGGGCCTCCTCATGACAGTTTCCGAAGGTGAAATCTCTAAATCCAGATCCTGGCATTTGCGAGCACCAGCTGACGGAACTTCCTTAGGGTGTCTTCACAATGTTCTTATTACATTTAATAAGGTTGCATTTACCGAGCACGTAAATAACATATCTTACCAACACATACATTGAAGTCTCCATCACAGTACTGAATGACTACAGCAGTATTTGGAAGCACGTAGTTTTCTATTCGACAAACAAAACCAGCATTAAAGCCTCGATTTTCTCAGAGCACATTCCCACACCATGCGAATGCTACCATATTTGTTATACCCTCTATTTCTCCAAGGCTGCCGACATGCCTTTTAGAAACTCAGTTAGAGGTAAAACTCAACTCAGACTTGTTTTTACAAATGATGACAAAAAAATAGGACTTAAAATATAAGAGGGAGATGGTGGCATAGAAAGTTTATCTTCACGTTACTTCAGGGAAGACAGAAGTCATGGAAGGATTCCTCCCCCAGGTAGCAAATGGCCAGGTGCGAGAGTCCCGTTTTGTGGTGTTCTATTGGCTGACAGGTGACATTTTAACCTCTAACCAACCATAGCAAGATTATTCAAAATTAAGGTTGACATTTTGTCCTTTAACCAGTCCCAAAGTCCTGCCGGGGTTTACTGCCTGATGTCACACCATATGTGCACGCTCTGGACCCAGCAGGCAGCAGGCACGAGGCAGGATGCCTCTGGACTCTGCCATCCTGCCGCTTCCTGTTGTTGCTGGAACAGCCCTAACTTTAGCTAAACATAACCCTCGGGGTGAACCATTTTTAGTAAGAGCACCCGCCTTACAGCCCAGTACCCTCCGCGCTGACTCCAATCCTGAAGCTCTGCCATCTGCCACCCGTGGAACCCACAGAACTCACTGCCGTGGACTTCGGCAATCTTCACGAAGCCCACCCATCTTATGAAACATTGCATAGAATAAAATGACTTGCCACTGAAGTGGATATGAATAAAAACCCTAACCCTGATGAAATGAACAGCAGGAGGAATTCTTTGTGACACTTTTTTTTTTTTTTTGCTTCTGTCAGCTGGTTTACCACAACATGACAGCAATGAAGGGCAGGCTTTTCCTAAGCCTTCCCCATGATTCAAGTTCTTTTCTAATTCTAAATTTACTATCCTCTCGGGTACTAGGGTGTATTTACCTCCTTGAGCCCTCAAGAGCTTTGACTCCGAAAAACCCTCTTAGTTTTTACATTTGGAATTTTTTTTTTGCCAGATATGAAATATATATATGGGGAGTGAGAGGATGCCAACTGCTGGTCATACGCTTTACTCTTAGGTTAATGTCAGTAACTTACCAAGCCAGGGTTCATGAAAAGCATACACAAAGAACAAAAAACCAGTCCCTTTAAAAATATATATAACTTCCCTCATTGGTCTTTCTTCTTGCGTTTTTCTGTAAAGTTAAGCGTCTAGCTCTGTACAATCCAGAAAATCTATACGTAGTTTACAGAAAGAAGCATAAATCTCATGGGTCTCAGATTCACTTTCTGTTGCCTGCCTTCATCATATGTTTAAAGATAATCAATGAGAAATGATTTCTCTTTGTAAGCATTTTCCTGTTCTGCCAGAAATAATAGCAGCCCCTGCCCTGAAATGAAGGGGAATAAAGGAAAGTAACATTTACCATAAGAGGAGAAAAAGAAACTGCCTAAGCGTTTTTCCAGAGCCAAGTGAAACAAAAACAGCCAATCAAGTTTATTCTTGACGAAAAAGAGTTAAATGCTCCTGGCATTCGTTTTATCCTTAACATCCAAGGTATCAACAAGTTTGCAAACTCTGGATTTATACTGCAACTTCCAACGGACCTTTTCGGCTTCATAGTAGCCGTGCTGTATTTCTGTATGAATATACATACCACACGCAACGCTTCTGTCAGTGTGGAACACTAAGACAATAAAGAAGGGGTGGAGTCCCTCAAATTGCCTTCTAGGGCAGCGTGACATGGAAAACTACAGAGGGAAAAAACCCAGATGAAAACAAAATTACATCTGGTAAGGAAATGCAGAACTGCAAACAACTCTATTCCTTCTTTCCAAACGCAAAACTTTGTGCCACTTGCAGTTTCATCATAAGAATTTTCTTACTGAAAACACTATTGAAAGTTTTATACCAAATAATCTGAAATCATCTGTTGGGGCTTCTCCAATATGTAGACTCTATCTCAAAACTATCCATTTTTAATTGTTTTCTTCTGGATTTTTCACAAAAGACTGGAAGAGAACACCAAATGGAATAGTTACAGACTCTTCCTTTGTAATGAAGTTACAAATATATTTTACACATTTTCCTGGCTTTCCCCCCTTCACTCTGTATTATCTACGAGGGTTGTCATATTTCATCAGGGCAGATTATAAATCAGACAAGTTCAGCCTTTCAGGTTGAAAAATGGAGGTGAAAGGCACAGCGGAAAATATATAAAGTATAATTAGAACCATATGACCAGAGATATTGAAGCAGTACTTGTTGGAGAAAAACCAAGTAAAAATCAAACTTTTTCTGGTGTTAGTGAGACTCTCCAGCCCATTTGGAACAAGTACACATCATTTGCTAAATATTCTTTTTTTTTTTTTCTTAACAGCAAGAGTACCCAGGGAAATGAAACCCTAACAAGGTAGTTGAGGCTACACAGCTATCTTTGCAGTGAAATTCAGAGTTCTCACTGTAAAAGAGAGCTCTGATTTAAAACAGTAATTGCTTATTTAGAAATAGAATTTAAGATTGGGTAAGGGTCGATTTTACTGGAGAATTACAGACTTAAGATGACTAAGTGGGATCAAAAGCCTTTTCTACTTTTCTATGACGTCTTCGTCATTCAAGACCTGAGAATTCCAGTAAGACACAGAAAATCTAATTCCTTACTGTTGACCACAAAGAGTAAGGAGTGATGGAACGCAAACCGTCTCCCCTGCTACATTATAAAGGACCTCAATGCTACTGCCGCGTGTAGCTGGCACTTAGCAGGCAAATGATGCCTGTGTGTCTAAGGATGTATGGACATTAAGAACTCTCCAAGTGGGAAAGCAATTCTGGTAAAAACCTTTGAGTCTGGTCATCTATCACCAAAGCCATTCCGTCTATTTCTCCAGAGCATTCCAAATGTCAATTATAATAATCTCAGTAGACAACTGGAACATAATTTTCAATATTGCTTTGGGATTCCGGTAAACAACTCGAGTGTAGCCAGTCACTTACCCCCCAGAAACTGGATTCCTCCAGCCACTCTCCCCACTGTCCTGGAGATGAGATCCGACACACAGCAACCCATGAGGGCCGTGAGAGCCACCAGGAGGAGGAGGCCACAGCCCAGGCCGGTCACGATGGTGCAGATCCTCCATTCCGCGCTGGGGATGCCCTGGAAGGAGGCGTAGCGCCCACATTCTTCCACCATCACCATCATCTTCCGACTCTCATCATGGACAGGGTACGAGCACCTCCGGAAAGTACCGAAGGACACAGGCTTGCCCAGCTGGGACCCCCAGAGCCAGTAAGGCATAAAGAACCCCACGCAGGAGGTAGCAGCACAAAGAAACGAGAGCAAAGCCCAGATCACCCCAGTGCACGTCAGGCTGGATGCCATCTTTCCCAAGGCAGGGCGACGCAAAGGGATGCTGCTGGGGCTGCTGGGGCTTCAGGAGTAGGGGAAGGTGTGACACCACCGGGGACTGGGACCACAGGTAATCCGCTGTTCTGTACTGCGCAGTTGCCTACAAACAGAATGGCTCTTCAGTCTTCCGGGGCCTCCACTCCCCCTCCTCTGCAGAAAGGGCAACGATGATCCCTGGGAGAACAAGAAGACACAGTAAGGGTCTCAGGTTTTTAGTGAAGTGATAACAGCAATTCAGTGGCTCCACAACTTTTAATTAATACGCCTTCAAACTTGCCTCAAGACTTCAAAAGTGGGAAGAACGTAAGGTTCTCCATAAACGTCTCTTTCATTCAGGTTTTGTCAAACTAGCTTAAAACTTCTTCGTGTCTCGATCTCCTATAAATGCTCCCAAAGTAACTCTGACAGCTATTTACTTTTTTAAAAAAAATGCACGACCTCTATTTGCAAATGAATTCATTTCATAGACTCACATTAAAAGTTAGGTAGCATTTTTATTGGCAGTAAACACAGTTCCAAATACCATAATCCAATGAACCCAACCATGGTTTGTCTACTTGATCTGCAAGTTTATGCTCATGATTTGTAGTAACTTCTCTGTGTCCCTTTCGGTGTGTTAACTCCCTGCAGGAGCCCCCACAAAATAATCAGGATAATTTTCACAACTGCAAAGCATGATCAGTTGGATAGACTTTACGGCCCGTCTACACATGTGGAAGGGATGGAGCTCCTGGGCCCTTCCAGCACTCATCCAGTCGCGTTTGGGAATCCCTTCCACCTTAACTAACCTCTCCTACGGCAGAGGAAGGAAGAAAGCTGGTGTAGGACTTAATTTCGTAGCTGCAATTTTGATTCACTGGTTCTGATAAAATTATTGGAACTATCTCTCCAGTTCAGTGATTGTCAGTGTCTAATCTGACACTTTTCATTACAATGAAAAGTAATACGTACTTTCCAGCTCCAGTAATAGGTACCCTACACCCAACCCCAGTCATTCAAATAGTTCCACATGTGCCCTGGTGGGTGCGGCTCACATGCCTGGGCATCCTTCGGGAAAAGCAAAAGATCACCAGCTGGATTCCAGGTCGGGCAGAGGCCTGGGTTGCGGGTTCGGGTCCCAGACTGGGCATATAGGATAGATGTGTGTCTCTCTCTCGTGCCTGTTTCTCTCCCTTTCTTTCTCCCTCCCTTCCCTTCTCTCTAGAATTAATGAAATCGTTCAAATAGTTCCACATGCATTTGACGACCACCACCTCCTTCCCTTTCAAACAGAGTTCCTGAATCATTTCCCACACTTTCCATAAAAAAAATAAATACAGAAGCACAAAGGCCACGCATCCCCGAGTTCCAGCGCCAGAACTCTCAACTCCAGCGTGCAGAGTCCCCAGCGAGTGTCCCCTTCTCTCACCGCTCCCCCTTCCCAAGTCTCGCCTCTGCGGTTTCCTCTCCACCCACCGCCCCACGCACGTCCCGGGTGTCACTCCAGGGGAGCTCTGGATACTGTGGTGTTTTTTTAATCTTGTCAACCGCGGCCAACGTCTGCGTTAGCGACTGAAGTTGTCTGTCTGGGTCGTGAGGCTGGGGAAGGTGAGTGTGGGGGGGGGGTATCACCGAGAGCAGGGTAAGGAGCACCTGGAGTACCCCGAGATAGCTCCTCAGCAGCTTCCTGCCTCGGCCTCGCCCACCCCGCCCACCCCCGAAGACACACAGGATCCCCAATCCCAAAAGAGGGAGCGAGGCGTTTTCCAGCCGGCCTGTGCAGGGAGGGGACAAAGATGGGGAGGCGGCCACCCCCGGAGGCAGACGCCCACGGCGGCCGCGGCGGGCTGGGGGAGCCGGGCCGGCAGCCCCGCGCTGGAAGTCAGGAGCCCGGGGGCAGCACAACTCCGGCGTCCGGGGACCAGGGGGCCGCGGGCAGCAGGGAGCGGAGCCAACGCCCCGGGGGCGGCCGGGCGCTTTACTCACATGGCTGGCGGGCGGCGGCCACCTTCTGTCCCCGGGCCGGGGCGCACACACAACTTGCTGTCTTTTCTGGGCGGCACATCCACGGCCGAGGAGACCGTCCTTCCTTCTTCGCCGCGGTCCCTAACAGCCACGGAGACTCCGGGCCCGACTTGGGGGCGAGGGCGGGGGCCGGCTGCCGAGGCTCCTCGGGAGGACGGGCTGCGCCGCCCCCGGTGCGGCCGGCGCCCCCCGCGGCTCTCCGGCGGCGGCTCGGGCGGATCGCGGGGCGCGGGGGCTCGCTCGCACGGGCAGGGACCTCGCTTTGGCAGGCGCGGCACGCACCGCCTCCTCCCGCGGCCGCCCGGCCCTCCCCCTTCTGCTGTCCCCTCCCCTCGCGCCCCGCGGACCCGGCGCGGACGGACCCGGGACGAGGCGCGGCCGGCGGGGACCTTTCCGGCGCGCGGGGAGGGGCGGGGAGGGGCGCGCCCCTCCGTCCGCTGCGATCCAAGCCCGTCCCCGGGGGTGGCTCCCCCAGCCCCTAGCACCCCCCCCCGCCCCCCGCTCTGCTCTCATTGCGACACTTTCAAAGGGGAGAGCGGGGGATGCAGACAGACCGAGAAGTAGGGGAGAAAGTTGCTGGTCTTCTGGGGTGCTCGCCAGGGGCACGCGTTTCCCGTTTGCTTCTGTGGGTCTGGTTTTTGGGGTCAGAGCCCCGGTGGCCTCCCGCCGTCAGGACCCGCGGATCAGAACGAGGGCCGTGAAGACTGGGTCGAGCGACCCCGTAAGCTCTGAGGAGGCCCTTGGGAGGTGGTCGCTTTGGGAGGGGGCGCCCAGGCGGGCGTGGGAATGCGAGAGAAATCGGCGGCCCGAGGCTCAGGGCTTCAGGCCGGCAGCCGTCTTTCTCGACGGACATGCCAGGGAGGAGGCTGGGAGAGCCTCCAGCAAGAGCCTCGCCCAAGATTCTCCCCTTCTCTGGGAACCTCTTTCAAGGCATGGCTTTCTCTCTCTCTCTCTCTCTCTCTCTCTCTCTCTCTCTCTCTCTCTCTCTCCCCCCGCCCCCCCCCCCCGCCTCCCCACCCTCCCTCCTTCCTTTCCTTTCCCTTCCATCCCTCCAATCAATCTTGCAATCAATACCACCATTGGATTTCTTTTCTAAGAAACAACTGATTTTTTTTACTTCCTTTCCAGTCTTGACGGTGTGTGTGTGTGTGTGTGTGTGTGTGTTCTGGTGTCATTAGTGCTCACCCCTTTGGAAGTTCCACCCTCTGTTCCATAGAAGACTCTTGAAGTCTCTGCTGGAGGCAGTGTTTTAAGAATCCTGCCACCTGGGAATAGCAGTTTCTGAAGCACCTCCGTCCCCGGATATCGTCTGTGAGGTGCTTCCTCAGAGTAATCGAAAGGAATAAATGGGTAGGTGTACAAATAGTAAATGTTCAAAGTGCGCCATCGTATCTGGCCATGACGGTGTACTTTCCCCCAGAACGGATGTGCGTTCTTTCATTTCTACTTTGAAAGGCTGTGAATAACTGGCCCTTTTGAGGCCGTAGACCCTTTAAGAATAGGATGCAGCTGATGAGCCTCCCAGAAGAAAAAAACTGCACGTACACATGAAGCTCTATCCCAGTGATTCTCAAGCGGGAGAAGGGAGATCCTGCTCCCCGTGGACACTTGGCGTGGGGGTTGGACATGTTTTTGATGATGGAGACCAGGGAGGTGTCATCACCCCCGTGTCTAGCGGTTAGACGCCAGGGATTCTTCTGACCACCCTGCGGTGTGAAGGACCCGAAGTTAGAAGGACTCAGAGTTATCGGGCCCGACATGTCCACAGTGCCAAGGTGGAGAATACCCATTTCAGTGAAATGTCAGATGGGTCCCTGTTCCCCAGCAGCCCACCCGTGAACCCCAGATTCGGAAGGCCTGATTGAAGTGATTCACGTTGTCTTGTACAAAACGCTGGATGCTGAGTTCCGTGACAGCCTAGTAACTGGCTGCCAGTTATGCGCCACACCCTCCTGCTCTCCTTAGGGACAGTGTGCTCACAAAATGATGATGGTGACATGCGGGCTCGCTCCTCACTCAGCCTGCGAGGACATGGGTCTGGGACCTTCCCCACACTCGGAAGAGTTTTAGGCCCTGAAGTGGGTGGCTGGGATTAACTCCTTGCTGTGTTAGTCACTATGCTAACTTTTTTAACAGGTTACTTCTTTATCTAGTCCTCAACAAGGAGGAAGAAAAAAAACTATGAGAAAGACACAATTATTATTCTACAGAGAGGTCATTTTATTATCTGTGTTCTACTAAACAGAGTAAATGCTATTGGAGAGATTTTGCCTAAGATGAAAAAGAAGATAGAGGAAGAGGCTGATTTTTTTAAAAAAAAATCTATTAGGATGGAGCATCAGTTATTTGTGAAATCATAGTGTGTTATATACTAGGACTCAAATTCTAACTTAGACAAGTGAATTTGGACAAATGGCGATCTTTTGAGCCTAAGTGATCTCATTTGTAAAAAGAGGTTAGAACAGATGATTTTTAATATTCTGCTACCTCATGACTTCTAGCATCATAATCAGGTAGGTACTCATACATGAGAAGGAGTTTAGGGTTGGTCTAACTTGTTCAAGTACGTAATGAATGGAGGTGATGGAGGTCCAGAACCCTTCCTGCGTCTGACCCAAAGCCGAGCCTAGAATCCATGTATCCTGATCTGTCCTTTCATTCCACCATGTAATTATCTTCCCAAACTATAAAATCTTCTGAATCACTCTTTGGGCTGTTGTATACACACTTTAAAGGCTAAATGCATTATAATATCTTGGAAACCCTTTCATTAAATTTGCGCCTTCAAAGGATCTTTGAGTTGCTTCCCAGCCAGAAGTTCCCACGCTGCAGATGCCACTTCTACCTCCTATTCGAGGTTTGAGCTTCCCAGTGGTTGGAAAGTTGTCTCGTGGAGTTAGGAGATGCAGTCGTGATGTGAAAGTTTGTGCAAAGCTGCAACGCATCTATGACAACACTTTTGGTCGTCTCCTCAACGTTGATTCTCAACCTACTCTCCTTGTTTCTTGGTCTCCATCGCAAGTGGTCTCTGAGTGAGACCTTATATTGCTTTTAGAATTCCCTCTCCCATTTTTATACATACATTTATCCCGGCAATCGCAACATCCTGCTACAATAGGGTTTCTTTTTGCTTGTGGAAATGGTGTCGGTCTGGTTAGTGCAGTTTCTACATGCAGCGACCGTGTGACTGCCCTCCTCGGGAAGTGTTCGGGAAGTAAGTTGTGTTTGGTGCGCCGCCTGCCCCAGGGGCACTGTTCGAGTTATTCATTTAAACTTTGAGAATTACTTTGGAAATAGAGAGTGCTATATAATTTCTCTGCATAATTATTTTATGAATTAATGTGGCATACAAATTTTAAATCGATAAATTATTCATGAGAAAAAAAGTAAAGTGTTAAATCACACTTAACATAGCGAACACTTCACATTAAACCATGAAAATGGAAAGCGTCCATAATCGATTATATATATCACACATATATACCTTTTCTGCACAACCCAGTACGCATTTTAAAGCTGTACATGATTATGCTTAATATGGAGTCAGTGTTATGCTTTTGCTAGTTTCAAATTCTTTTTTTTCCCCCTTACAATATCAAGTCATCTCAGGCTTTTCAGTGGTACAAATGTTTTCTGGTTTTTTTTTTTTTAATTCCCTAGAACATGTAAAGAGATGACTATAGTGCTTTCTACAGAAAGATACAGAATTTTTTGTGGATAATATTTGCCATCAATCACTCATAACTTTAAGAAAATTCAAAAAGATTTGTTTCAACGGTATTTTTAAAATCTTAAACCCTCCCCTTCACCAAAATAAGATGCATTGCCAGAATCAAATATACCAATAAAGTAATCTAACAGGAGAAAGCCAGAACTGAAACACTTGATTTGGCGTTACAACACTAAGGGGACTTAAACATCGATTTTTCTGAAGTCCCTAATTTATATCACAGCCTTTGTGGGACGGCCGAGGGAAATGCTTCTTCCCCAGCTCTCTGGTTTTCCTCAGGGGAAACTTTCCTCGAGTGCACCAGGCTTCTGTCCACTCATCGGAGCGCCTGGGACACGTGCAGACTGCAGGAGAACGTGCGCTTGCGCGCTTGCTTGTCCCTGCTCTTCTCCGATGGGTGCATCCTCTCCACACGCCAGGGGCACCTCTGTAACTCAGCGAGGCCACTCGCCCAGACCCCAGACCGAGTGAGGGGACGCCTACAGCTCAGAGGCTCCGTCAGCAGGCCCCTCACCGAGCTCCAGCTTCCCCTCCACGTCAGCCCTTGTCCGTCGCAATTGTGATGTCGTGGACTTCCCCTGCCACTTTCCCCTGGGTTTGTCCAGTTGTGACGGCAGAGGAGACGTGCTCCTTACTGGCTCCATCAGAGACCGCGATAGGAGCTATCACAAACCGCAAGTAAGCACATTTAAATATTGGTTACATATTACTTATGCTGTGACTAATATGCCAGCAACCCCAGGTCCGTATGAATGGGGTCAAGGAGAAAAGAGGGGAGCTAATTTTCAGCAGTTAGCCCTTAGTTGAACCACCAAAGATTGTATCTTCAATGCTGTGCTTGGTTGACTTGCCAGCAGCAGTGCATGTGGAGATGAAGAGAGCGTGCTCTGTGGCCAGTTACGTCTTCCGGAGAGCAGTATGTCTGCGTGTTAAAAGCTAGAGAGCACAGGCTAGGTGACAAGAAGCAGAAGATATAAAAATAGCACGAAGAGCAGCGCACGACATCGCCCATGTCAGCAGACAGACATGAGAAGTGATGATGCTGTGATAAATGGCCGGCTGAGGTGTGGGAGCAGAGGGCAAGGGAGGAGGAGGGAGAGGGAGGAACTGGGGAGGGAGTGCCGGGGAGAGGGGTGGAGACAGAGAGAGAAGACACCTCTTCTGTTTCTAGTTTTTGGTTCTGGTTTCCTTTGTGTCCAGGGACACAGGGGTATGTAGCAATGTTGTGTCTTGTACCCTGAAGGCATGGACACAGGGCACTTGTCATGTCTGGCCAGGATGGGAAAAAAAGGGCTGCAATGACTCAGTTGCTACTACGTGGGTGTTGGTGCACCACGAGGAACACAGTTTTTAACTCGGAAGTGTTAGCGGTCCGAGGGGCACTCAGTGTACACAGGGAGACGCTAAGCCATGTTTGCCAGCCCTTCGTCACCTTCTACATAGTGATGCCCCCAGTAGTGACAGGTGTTTGATATGATGGCCTTTCCAACTGGCTCAGGCAATTAGCCAGGCCTTCCTCTATGCTTGCGATCAATTTATAGCTACTCCCACTGTCAGGATTCCTGGAAGGCAGCGTAATTATTTGCTTGTGAATGTGGACCCCAACCTTGACTATTTGCTCTTGAAGAACTGCCTTACGCCGTCTGCTAAGCATGTAGCTGGTGCTCACGTAGTCAGGCCTCAATGTTCATGGGAGTCTCCGCCTTGAGGTCTTGGTGTCTCACAGGGCCTCCCCACCCAGAAAGAAAGGTACCCACCTGAGCAAGCTCCCTGTCAGCCTGATCAGCTGCACCCCACGAGATCCTCAACCTAATGGGTTACCTCCCTACTGGCCCCCAGAATTATTCAAACAAGTCAATCGCATCCTCCTTGGGAACCGGGCCGGGCCGCTTCACCCTCTCGCTGCTACAAAGCCTGCTTCGCACAGCCTCCGCTGGTTCACTCTGCTCCCAAGTGCCACGTGGGCATGGCGCTGCAGGACTGGGGGGCCCCCTTCCCCGGGCTGTGGTGTGTACGATTGATAAACTGTTGCCACCTCTTCTGTCCAGCGTTGGGCGTCATGCGTGCAGCCATTCACCCGATTTAGGTGGACAGACTGCTTCCTCATTAATGAAGTGGATAGGAGGCGATTGGAAAAGTGCTGAATAAATTCTTGATTAAAGAAAAGTAATGTAAGACCCCATAACATTAAAAAAAGACATTATATATTTCTATGTTTTTCTAAAGGCACAGAATTATACAATATGCTTTGGAAACATTTCCGTATAGCAAAAATGGAAGGTTTGGAATGTAAGTCCTTACCTATCTAGAAATCTACTAGGTAAATCAGCCACCCCTTGATTGGCAGTTAAAATTTTACTGGGTCGTTGAAATACCAATTACTTGGAAATTATTAAAATGTGGTAATATTGAAGGAGTTTGGCTTTTCTGTATTTCCTAATCTTTCTTCAAATAACCCAGATTGTGTTTCATTAGCTGTAGAAGCCAATTATCAATTGAACAAGCCCTCTGAGACAGAGAATAACTAAATCTAACCGACTGGACAGAATGACTTAAGAAGAAGCACGTTTCAGGTCAGAGCAGGAAAGGAGTTGTTTCTGAAGTGGAACATGCATTTTGAACCCTCACGAAGTCCAACATAGTAAGTATTCACAGAGCAGATCTGTGTTGTAGAACAAACGTTGTAGAAAACAATCCACATTTGGTCTGAAGTTCTAGTAGATTATTTTCTGTTCCCTTCTGTTCTCCTAGGGTTACCTGTCTCTTTAACACGTGTCCAATAGCTCAAACCCATGGCCAACGAGGCCCCTGCATTTCTACAGGTGCTGGAGGAAGCCTAGATGGGTCTCACTCAGACCCATCTCACATCTCTGTCATCACAGGCTCCCGCACCACACCCCAAGTGGCAAAAGATCTCTTCTACTTTCTCTCCAAAGTCAGACCCCCCAGGTGGCAGTTCATTAAAGACTTTGAGGAGGACCGGGAAAGGGGGTTGCATTTTAGAGGTGCTGAACAGTCCACCTGGAGTGGAGTACTGGGCCTCCTCATCTGGAGTCCCCCAACCCCCACCATGGGGAGGGTCATAGGGGTTACCATCCCCTTCTTGCTTGCTGCCATTTTCCACGGCTGCTGGGTCCTTCCTGGGTCCTCCTTCAGTTGCTGCTTCCTCCACCCCTAACTCTTTCAGAACCACTTACACCTCTTTCCCAGGCTTCTCTTAGAAACAAAAGGTGTCTGCTTTCTGTACTATTTGAGCATTTCAGCTTTCTCCGTTTGTCTCACGGTTGTTCACCTGCAGGGGTTAGCACGGCCCAAGGCACTGTAATGCCATCCACCCCCCAACCAATCTAAAAATAAAAGTGTTCTCTTTTAAGGGGATTTGGAGTTTTGCCTTCCTCAAATGCTAACTGGCTCAAACATCAATCTGCTTTTTAAAAATATAAAATGAAGTTATTTAAAATATATTGCCAGACCATGTTCCAGAGGGTCCTTCTTTACAAACAACTTTTCATTTATGCAGCATGAGTTTTATATTGTCTTATGAGCCTCTGAGCCAAAATATCAGAACAAGAAGCCCACATTACTATTGCTTTAAGAAAGAACACAAACTATATTGCTACCTTGCCTTCAAACATGTTCATCTCCTCCCAGAGGAGGCACAGCCAGCTTCTGAGCAGCCTGATCACAACCCATGGGGTTCAGCAGAGGAAAGAAGACCATGTGGGGAGTCGAAGACCCGGCCATAGTACGGATGTTGCCCCGCCGCTGACTCAGATGTCAATGCTATTATAACCCATTTACACAAAGGCAAGGCCTTGGCTACACCGAGGGAGCATTCACCATCACGTCTGACCCCTTGGCTGAGGTGAAATGAATCAGTTAACTTATTCATATTAGTTAATGGTAGAGCTCAAATGAATGGTAGTGCTTGGGTTCGAATGCGCTTTTCCTGAATGCAAAGTATTTGTTTCTTTAAACCAGAAGCCTCCTGGTGGCAGAAATGCAGCAAAAAGGACACTGGGCCTTCTGTTTTTCTTCTGGGTGTAAGTCGTATGTCAGATTTCAGGCTGACCTTGTCTGACTTTTCTGGGGATACCTCATTAGCATCCCGGTGTCTCTACTCCTACGCCATTGACACGGGAGCAGGCTTGGTTTGGTAGACGGGTGTTGCAAAATGGCACTAGGTCACGAGAAGCTTAGGTTCTGTCTTGACTGGAAGCTCCCTTGTGTTCTTTTTCTTCTTTTTGTTTTTACATTTCTGGCCATTATTTCTTTCATGGTCATGCTGCCCAATCAGGAATTAGGCATAATGCACTCACTGCTAAAATTTAAGTCTTCACTTACCACCTGCTTTGTACCCAATTGTGCTGCATGTCTTATTTGAACTTGGATGTTGCTTGGAAAGCAAATAATTATAGTATGGTGAAGAGAAGAAAGACCTAGTTCCCGAGATTCAAAGGAGCCTTTCAGTCTGGTGACACGGAAGACTTAGAGAATAAACATCTGTTTCTTGACTGACACTCCCTAACCTTCATTTTTCTCTGTAAAGAGACAGAAACCAGGGAGGCCGCATTGCAGCAGGAGATCTAAGCACAGCGGTAGGGGCGAGAACAGTTCTGGGCTTGGCTAAGCTGCTAGATTGTAGCTTGACCTTGGCCAAGCAGCCACGTAAAATGAGGGGTCTGATCATCCTATTCTCTCCTCTTAGAAAAAGCTTCACGGTTCTGTAATGAGGGTGATCACATGATTACCAACAGCCAATCCGGCCAGAAATCAGGAAGTTCCCTGCTGTAGTATGTTAGCGAAACCTGTATGTTACAAACTTCTTGAGGGCTCAACAAACCTCAACAGGGATATAGCTGAAAAGCCGCACCATTTTGCCACAGATTAAGTTTTCCCCTATTTTTTGATCCTTAATATCTTAGATAAAAATTGCACCTTAAAGCCTTAATAACAATTGTCCTGTACTGATCAGTGACAGGACAACCTGACATCAAACTTCCCAATGGAAAGAATTAATCCAAACTCTCAGTTTTGAATTATTTATTTCTCCTAGCTGGGTTCTGCAGTGTTTCTCTTCTACCATCTTAAAATTCACTTAGTAACAAAGAAGCCAACATGGTTGAACCTACAATAAGAGTCTGACCTGATCCACTCTTCTAAGATGCAGTCCAGGGTGTGATTATTTTGCCAGTAGCACACAAAGAGCAAGAAGATGTTAGGGGTCACAACACAGCATTGAACCTAAACCCACTTGTTTTTCTCATTCTTTACTAAAGAGAAAAATCCTTCTTTTTTTCCCCTCTGGCTATTTTCCAGAGTTTCTTTGAATTAAGTGTTGTTGTATTGATATAATAAAGGTAAATACATGTATAAGATTTAGCTGCCACCAAGACAGGTTGATCTGGATTTGATTTAGCCATAGAAACACCACTTCCAGGGGCAGGGCCTGTTATGGGTCAGAGCGGGCAGATTATGGGCCCTGTCCCTGCTTTTCTCATCTCAGACGCGTGAATTATTTAAGCTGTTTAAAGCTCAGTTTGCTCATCTGTAAAGTGGATATAGTATCTGCCCACAGTATAATTCTAAGGACTAAATGAGATGAGCATATGTAAAGTATTTACCACGGAGTCAAGCACATAGTAACTGCTCAATACGTGGTAGCTATCATTTTAGTAAGATTTCCCCTCTACTATCTGCTCTTCGAGTCGGGCAAGATGGAATTATTTCCATCTACAAGGTACATAGGAGGATGCAGCGACTCCGAAGCTTCGTCCTGCTCCAAGCCACACAGTAAGATCACAATGCCAGGACGCATGCGCAGGACTCGTGGCTCCACCTCCGGGGCTCTTTCTACATCTCACACTTTCCTGCCCTTTAGGTCCTAGTAGAAGTGATTGTGTTGGGAGTGACTGACTGACACGAGAATGATGGAGTTAATGTACCCACGTTATCCTGACCCTTCCGGTGTGAGGACTTAAGTGTAAAGAGTAATGAATACGATAGGAAAAAAGAAATTGAAAAGGAAGAGAAGTCCAAGTTCTGATATTTACTCCCAGACTTCATCACGAAGTAATGAAGTCTTCTCTGCCGAGAAAAATCCCTCCCATCCTTTAAGACTTGGCAAAGAATTACTTTGTGAGTTCTTCCTCTGGGCTCTCCTCTGCATACACAGCACACACCCTCCTAACTGCTGCGCTTCTCTAATGCTTGTCCCTGCCTCTTTTGGGGGGTTCACTGTGGGGGGGGCGTGGAGGGCAGTGGCATAAATATCAGAAATATACATTCATATTTGCTATATATAAAATGACTCTCACATCTCTCCTTTCCTTACAACCTCCTTTGTACCCAAATTTAACCCTCAAATATAATTTTTGTTCTAGCCAAATGTCTCAATGTGGATGACCATGTTAAAGTAAGAGATTCAAACTCAAATGTCTACAGAGACTGGAGAACGAGTAGAAATGGGTAAAGTAGGCCCAAGTATGGGAAAAGTCAACTGGCCTCTCTCTCATTTTTCCAACAAAAACTGGTATTGTTCTAATATGAAGTGTGCTTGATGGTAAACGGTAACATTCAACCTCAGTATTTGTGTATAAATCATAGGGAATGACGTGAATTGTGACAAATTGGAAAGTGCATGGCCTCTTTAAAGGGGCAAAAGTATGTTCTTCCAAATAACTGTTGCCTTGTGGAAATCAAGGACAGTATTGATAGAAGATGAGAAGAGCTTCAATTTTATCAATTGAGAAGAGCCTCTATTTTATTTTCAAGTAGAGCTAGAAATTTTAATTTTTATATAAAACCAGATTTTACATTTTGGCTTGGATTTAGTTAAAATTCTGTGCCGGCTAAGTGAGTCATAAGTGGGGTCCCAATTTGGCCAGTTTGCAGCCTCTGATTTTAATAATAGGTCAAGACTAGCATCAACATAAAATACTGGTTTGAGAGATTTTAAAAAGAGCCTCTTACCTAGCAACCTGGGGTTCATCTCAGAAATTCCACTGCTGAACATCCTTCTTTTGAATTAAAAAGATGTTCTCTACTCAAAATAAATATCTCTTAGAAAGTAATGTATTAAGTTATTATTCGTGTTGTGAACTTTATTCTTTTAACCTATTGGATAGATAAGACAGATTAAGAGAAGAAAACTGAACAGAGCATATAAGATGGGAGGAACCAGCCACCCAGGGTAGGAAAGAGCTAAAAACCATGTGTTAGGGTCTAAAATTAAACTTCTACTCCATGATATAATTTTCAGCAGCCCTTGACCTTAAACTTATAATTATAGTTCCAGTAAGCAACCATTGTTCTTTTCATAAATCCTAAAACCAAAAAAAAAAAAAAAAAAAAAAGGAGTCCAGGCTGGTGTGGCTCAGTTGTTTGGAGCATCGTCCAAAAGGCCATGGGTTCAATTCCAGGTCAGGGCACATATCCAGGTTGTGGGTTCAACCCAGGTCGGGAGGGCGTACAAGAAGGCAACCAATTGATGAGGTTTCGCACTTTCTTTCTCTCTCTCCCATCTTCTTTCTCTAAAAAATAAAAAAAATGTCCTTGGGTGAGGATAAAGATATTTTTTTTAAATGGAGATGTTCTTACTTTTTATGGAATGTTCTTTTCTTTCATTCGTTCAGTTTTCACATGACAAGATGTGAAGTGGCAAAAATTACATGAAGTTCATATATGAAGCTCATATAAAAAACCATCATATACATTTCTTCCGACAGCAGAAATGTTAAGTATAGAAGAGTCTTAGTTAAAATGCATCTAATACTGTTATCCCATTAATATTGGGTTGGCCAAAAAGTTGGTATGTTTTTTTCCATAAGATGGCTGTAGTAGCATTTAGCTCTCTTTAACTTCATTCAAAACAATTGTTAGATTGTATTGTGACAGCTGTCATATCAGCATGCATTAAAGAAACACTTATCAAAATTGGTGAATTTTTGTGTAGCCATTTTAATGTTGAGGATTGAAGAAAATACACAACATTTTTTGGCACATTATGCTTTATTATTTCAAGAAAGGTAAAAACACAACTGAAGCACACACAAAAAAAGATTTGTGCAGTGTATGGAGAAGGTGCTGTGACTGACTGAATGTGTCAAAAGTGGTTTGCAAATCTTCATGCTAGAGATTTTTCTTTGGATGATGATGCTCCATGGTTGGGTAGACCAGTTGAAGTTGATAGCGATCAAATCAAGAGATTAATTGAGAACATCAACATTCTACCACATGGGAGATAGCTGACATACTCAATATCCAAATCAATAAAGTTACTGGTGAAAATGAAAAATATGTCTTTTATTTTATGGAAAAAACTCAACAGACTTTTTGGCCAATGAAATATTTCAGCAGAGATAGTGGGACTTTCCTATGAAGACTTGAGCCCTGTAGGGGCAGCCTTACTTCAAGGTATTTAACTTTTTAATGGAAGGGCAGAAAAGAAGCCCTACACCAGGAATGGAGGATTGAAAAAGTTAAAAAGTACAATCTTTGCCCTTGTTTTGCCTGTGGCTAGTTTTGAGTCGATGCGACAGTGTCATGTCCTTCCCTGAAAATATTGCCCTTCCCTTCCCTACTATAGAAGAAGAAAAATAGTAACTTTCCTTCTACTCTTCTAAGTTCTTCTAGCTGGTCTAATAATCAAATTGGCAGGAGACAGATGAATAGGAAAATTAAACCCAATTTATCATATATGTACATATGGGGGTTCTATAAGAATATGGGACCAGAGGGCAAATCTGGTATCTGAGGCTTACGTGGCATCTTGAGCCAAGGAGAAGGGGGATTGTGGTTTCACATTCTTCTGCAAATTGCTCAAAGGTCAATTACTTTCTATACCTTCTTTGGTGAAGCCGGGCCCTCTCTCCATTAGATTCACTGCACAGTACTTTGTTTTCTTCTGCACTAACCACAATCTAGTAACATTAAGTTCCTTGTCTCCGACAGAAAATGTAGATCCTCCAACGCCTACCAGAGTATCTGGTTCGTAAAATGCCTTCAATCAATACTTTCCAAAGACAAAAAAAGCATTCAAGGAAGATGAATTTGTTTTGAATTAACTTTTAGTGAACTTACATGTCAGGCATAAGTCTCTCCGTATTTTATTAATACTTAGCTCATACTTTCATATACTCAAGATTCCGAAATCCTTTAAACCCCTGTACAATGGTTCTATTTTTTTTCTTTAATCGCGCATGCGCGGCAGCACACCGTGCGCATGCGCAGTTCTGGCGCTGCCGGGCTGAGGTGGACCTTGCACCGAGCAGGGGGTGGACCCGCGACGCTATGGCCGAGGCCGGCGGGGAAGTTGTCGCGGCGTCCCCATCCGGGGCTGCCAGCGGCCTCAGCAATGGGGCCGGCGGGGCCTCGGCGCAGACCAGCAACCCGCTGTCGCGGAAGCTGCATAAGATTCTGGAGACGCGGCTGGACAACGACAAGGTAATCGGGCTGGCAGGGTGGCAGACGGCCTGCGGGGCGGAGCCGGGCCGGGGGCGGGGTCTGGGCGGCTCCGGGTCCCTTGCCCCTTGCCCCACCGCCGAGGGACCCCAGCCCCGCGCGAGGTTGCCGGGGGGCGGGGGAGACCCTGGGCATTACTCCTATTTACAAAAGTTCCAATGGTGGAGCCCCCGTTCCCTCCGACGTGTTCGGGGTCCGAGCAGGCGGGGAGGAGGGCAGGGCCCGGGGCAGGATAAGGGGGTTAGGGATGGATGGGAATGATCAAGCGTTAAGGTTATTTCTGATCTTTGCAATTCCAAACTGTTCTGCAGCGAATAACCTCGTGCAGACGCTGCAAGGCACAAGCCAGTATATCCTCATGGTGTTTCAGAAATAAGTTTCCTGTCCAGGGCTGTGACGCTCATTCAGCATTTTGGGGGGTTGTTTCACGGGAACACGTGATTTGAAAATGGTCTCATTGAATTCTGGCTGGAGATGAGGAAAACATTTGAAAATTGATCCCAATCACTTTCTTCTGTCATCAATCGTTTAGGAGATGTTGGAAGCTCTCAAGGCCCTTTCAACCTTTTTTGTTGAAAACAGTTTGCGGACTCGAAGAAATTTACGTGGAGATATTGAACGCAGGAGTTTAGCCATCAATGAAGAATTTGTAAGCATTTTCAAGGAGGTGAAGGAAGTATGTAAACTGTTCATTAAGTTTTTATTGAAAATGTACTATATGCCTGGCTCTGTGCTAAGTATTTTCATGAATTAGGTTGACATACTTGTTTTTCGTGTACCATGTTCAAATAGGGAATGTGACTACTTGCTCCGGAAGCATCTAGGTCGGTCTTTGGATTAGAATGGTTTCTGAATCTGTGACTTCTACTAATGCTGGCCCTTAGGACGGTGTAACATTTGTTGCAGGATATTCTCTTAGGTATTGTGGCTTCTTTAACAATTAAAAAAAAACCCAAACATTTCTCCGAATAGTTTCCCACTAGCAATATTTCCTTATTGAATAAACTTTCCTTGGGTAACCACTTCTCCACTGGCTATAATTCAGATTGGGTTAGTTTACTGCATCCTAAATTATCAAAGTTTCAGAATAATTAAGATGAATACTTCAATGTATAGATAATGATTCGTTGTACTTGAGTAAGCAGTCTACTCATCAGTGGGTAACAATGCTTTTATTTTTATATTCTATTTTTTATCATGTAATATGTTGTTATATTACGTAGTAATATTACCTAGTTAATATTTCTGTGTGAGTTGTATGAATTATACATGATTTCAATGAGTACTTAAAAACATTTTTAACAGTTTGGTAGGATTTCATTGACTGAAGGCTAATAATCTGTAAGGTTTAAAGGAAAGCTTAGTGGTGTTCCCCAAGACAGGAAGAAGGAGTAGCGATGAGTGCATCCAGACTGCGCTCTCCAAACACCCTTCCCACAGGGCAGCTGTCTGCGACTGTTGGGAAGGTGTCAGAACGACTGGAGCTACTTGAAGAGGCTTCTGCTGGCCGACCCTAGGACGGTGTGAGCACCAATAAGAATAACTCAGTGGGCCGAAGCACATGAAACATGTTTAAGTCCGTGAATTCACCGTCATACCGAAAACCAAACAGAGCCTCCATTGGTTGGTTATCTTCCGTAGATACATGGGAACCAGCTTACTGTTTTGAAAACTGCTGAGTAAAAGGAACATTTATCCTGACTTTCGTACCAGCTGTGTGCAGTTGTTGAGGGCAAGCTTTCCGTTATAGAAATTTTCCCTCTAATAAATGCAGAAATGGTAGAATTAGATTAGAAGTTGTGACCACTCTTTGTCAACCTTGGTGTGACTGACATTGTTGAGGACTACTGTATGTTGCCGTGTATAATGTGTACTTTTTTGCCAAATTTTTGAGGGAAAAATAAGGATGCGTGTTATACATGAGTAGTTCTAATTCCATATCTTTAAAAATGTTTTTAGTTCTTTTATTTATGCTTATGCATTCAAAGTGTAACTCTAGAAAGCAATAATGATATCTGTCTGCAAAATAATACCCTGGAACATGATAATTTATTTTGTTTCTAAAGATAAATAAGTAAATAATTAAATTAAAAAATTAAAACGAGAGATTTTTTTCCTCTGAAAGCTTGGGCCAGAAACATGGGTACGCATTACAGACAGGAGCCCATTATACACGGCGTAATATGGTGTCCTCTGCCCTGTAGGACGGTTAGCAGCATCCCTGGCCTCTGCCCACTAGATGCCAGTAGCACCACCTTCCCCCTACTTATTTCAATCAAAAATATCTCCAGACAATGCCAGATGCCCCCTCAGGGGCAAAACTACCCTGGTTGAGAACCACTGATCTAGCCTGTGGTCATCCCTGGCTGCTAGCCTCACAAAAAGAGGAACCATATATGTGACTATTAATAAAGGTATATAACACCAGAATTCTTGCCAGCAAATTGAACCAGATAGAGTCAAGCTCCCAGATCTAACTGCCAGTTTATAGGAGACACAGTGGGCAGAGGAGTGTGTTAATACCTTGAAGATTCATTCAGTGAAATCTGCAGTGTCAGGAACTGTACGGGCAGATGAACTGGCTTCTTCAACAAATAAAGCATAAGAAAAAGAAAAAGAACTAGGGAGGAGTGAGGATCTATGTATCAAGAAATAAGAGAAATAATTAATTACTATTTGTGAATCTTTTTGGTTCCTGGTTTGAACAGAATGACTTGAAAAAAATTGAGACAAGTGGGGAAATTTGAACACTGACTAGATAGTTGATATTAAGAAATTATTTATTAAGAAATTATTGTTTATTAAGAAATTATGTTTAGATGTGAAAATAGCATTGTGTGTTTTTTGATCCTCTTAGAATTACATACGGGTATGTTTATGGACGAAATTATGGGTATGGATGATACCTGGAATTCAGAATGATCCAGTTTGCAGGGGAGGGAGTGGGGAGGTAGGGAGCAAGTGGGGGAGAGATGAAGCAAAGGTGGTCACGAGTTGGTAATTGTTGAAATCGGGTGATATGTACATAGGCATTCTTATTTTCTCAACTTCTGGACATTTTTGAAAATGATCCGTAACGACAGTACAATGACGTATACATAAGGGGTATAAATGATAGGGCTTAGTGACCAGTTAAATTCACGTGCGTTTGGGGGGCTGGAGGAGGAAATAGGACACTTAACTTCCGAGTCACCCAGAAATAACTGGTGGTAGCATGTCAGTGTATGGCCTTTCCTGTGTTCTTTTGCACACACATACGTATTTTTCTAAACAATGGGGGGGCATTATGCATTGTTCCATAGCACTTTTTTTTACCTTATCCAGACATCTTTCCACGTCAGTAAACACAGGTGTGTACATGCACAGTCAGTGCTAATGTTTGCACAGATTTCTGTTGTGTGGTTGGAAAGGTTTCACACTTCCCATCTGTTTTAGGCACCTCTGTTGATTGTAGTCTTACATGCATGGTTGCACACTTACCCAGTGAATCCTTGGGTAAGGTCTTAGATTTCTGAATAGAGAGGTATTAAAAATTTTAAAGTATTTGCTGTTTTTTATTGCTGCACCATCTACAAAGAATATACTAGTTTTTGAGTTTTTTTAAACATCTTTTTAACACTTGATGTTAGTCTTTTTATTCATTTCCAGCCTTAAGTATGAGATCTTTTGTCGTGTTTTGGCAGAAAAAGTCACGGGTGGAAGGAAGGTCAGGATTTGGCTAAGAGAAGAGGCACTTCTCTGGCAGTGTATTTAACGGTGTCACTTCTCCCCTCTTCAGGAGCTGGAAAGCATAAACGAAGATGTTCGAGCAATGAGTAGCTGCTGTGAAGACATGACGAGCCGCCTGCAGGTGCTGTGTGATGGCTAATTTAGCGTTGTCCCTGGTACAGAGTGAGCTTCCGAAGACTGTTAAAGGGGCTCACACAGTGTATGCATATCTACCGCCCAGTGCTCCGAAGGAAGTTTGAATATAAGTAGTATGCTTTTTTTTTTTTACCTATGCGTGCTTTGTATTTCTTTGGGTGATGGTTTACGAATATCGTTAACTGCAGAAGCCTTTACATTTTGATCTCGCTGGTAGAGAACTCACTGTATAGAATTTTGATAAACTTTTCCTGTAAATATCCCGTACGTCCAGCAGAAATGAATTGAGGAAATATTATATTTTAAAAAACTGTACAAGGCAAGATGAAGAGTGGAGGTGGATCTTTCAACCAGGACGGTGGGAACTGCCATGTTCAGCTCCATTCATCAGGAGTTCGCCCTCTGCTGTGTTATCTCTGTTCGAATCCGCTTTCTTAAAAATACCGGCTGTTTGCTGGGCACTTAATTTGGTTGCAAGGAGCATAGGTTCATAATGGCTTCATTAGAGGTGGGGTTGGGCCTGTGAATTTTTGATGGGAGGTGGATAAGTCAGGAACACAGAAAGTTTCTTGGACGATCTGGACGAGGCCTCTGAGGACCCAGAACTTGGTGGCGGGGGTGGCGTTTCTAGATCTATTTCAGTTACGACTCAGAAACGTTTGAGAAACGTTTGAGTTCTGGAGTGCGATCTCATTTGCTATAAGTCTGAACTCCAGTAAGTATTACTATTCATTTTTTGAAGTATAATAAAATTGAAATGTACTGATATTACATATGGTCATAATTTTAGGCAGCAAAGGAGCAGACTCAAGACTTAATAGTCAAAACCACTAAACTTCAAGCTGAAAGGTAAGTTTTACCTTGTGTAGTCACTCTTCATTAATTTGAAGATTAACTGGAAATAAAATGATAGATAAAATCAAATCAAAGTTAAAATAATAAAAAACCTGATTCAAAATCAATACAACATATAAGGTTCTGAGCTGTTGTCCAAGAGTAAAACAAACACTAAACAGTAGCTAAGGAACATTAAACTTGATACTGAGGTTAGGGGATTATTCCTTTTTTGGTATTGTTTGCTGTACAGTTAAAAAGTAATTGCTTTTAAAAATGTAGATATTTTTAGATTTTTAACAATTTTTTTTACAATGACTGTCTCTTAGTTTTTTAACTATGACTAATTTTCTGTGACATGATCAAAAGTTAATAGTATCGATTCTTCTTGGAGTAGTTTACACATAGGCACACTAGTATTTGTTCACTGATTAAGTGTGTGCATGGAGGTGAGTACAGTATGGGTGTGTGTGTTGCAGTCTCCTGTTTCCTGTTGGTTCGATGGTCTCTTTTCCTATTGAACTTGAGCTCCTTGAGAACAATGACAATATTTTTATCCTCCTTGTGTCTCCGGTGCCTAACACATAGATTCAATAGAAAATTTTTGAGTGGGTGAATACAGAATGCAACTATATTAACATCAGGAGGGGAACATAAAGTAAAAACGGAAAAACAGGCATTGTAGTGGAGCTTTTAACATACATGGATTTCCAAGTGCAATATTAGAACATTGTGCTTGTACTCCTGTTTTCTCAAAACTATTAAATAGTTTTGGTTATTTTATTATTTTTTTTTAACAAATAAGGATTTATTTTTATCTCCTAAAAAGAAATTTGGAGCTTAAGGTATATACTATTCTTAAAAATAGCCAAATGTAATATGATTCTGTTTCAAATAAACCCAACGATAGAAAAAATGATCAAGAAAATTTGAAACTGACCAGATAATTGGTGATATTAAGTGATGCCGGAACTTACTGAGCAGCAGCAGCTATTGTGTGACATGAGGTGAAAAGCACGACAGAAAGGCTGAGAGAACCCCAGCGACATTGGCCTGCCGTGTTTGAACAGCCGGCGTTCCTTCTGTAGCTCAGGTGGTTGCGTTAACGTTTTGGCAGGACGTCGGGACTGACCTCATCCCATCGCCAGTCCCAGTTCCGTGTAGGTAGTTCACGCAGAGCAGTGCGGGGGCTGGGAGGGTGAGCATCTGAACTTGAGAGAGCAGGGCGTCAGGGAGGAGAGTGGGAGGAAGCGACCACAGTGATGGCCACACATTCCTAAAAAAAGGACACTTATGCAACTGTAATTGAAAAATAAAAAAAGATAAAACATTTTAAAGGACACTCCTGGGCTTAATAAGATTAAACATTATAAAAAATGAACCACACCTTGAATTTTTGCCATTTGTTTAAACCTTAAAAAATGTTTCAATTACAATTGGCATACATTATTATTATATTAGTTTCAGGTGTGCACCCAAGCGATTATTAGACATTATGTAGCTTACTAAGTGATCATCCCAATAAAATCTCACTCTGACGGCACACGTGGTTATTAGAGTGTTACTGACTGTATTCCCTGCGCTGTGCTTTACATCCCCGGGACTGTTGTGTGACTGCCAGTTTGTACTTCTCAGTCTCTTCAGCTTTTCACCCAGTCAGTCCCCCAGCCCCCTCCCATCTGGCAACCGTCAAAACGTTCTCTGTGTCTGTGAGTCTGTTTCTGTTCTGCTGCTTGTTTTCTTTGTTTTACAGATTCAGCTGTTGATCGGTTTGTATTTATTGCCATTGTATTGATCATATTTATTATCTGTTTTTCCTTCTTCATATAATACTGGTTTGGTGGTGACGAACTCGTTTAGCTGCTTCTTGTCTGGGAAGCTCTTCATCTGCCACCATCCCAGCCGGCCTCCAGCCGCAGTCACTCCTGCCTTCCCTGTCCTTGCTCCTGTGTGGCCACCGCTGTGTGACCTCCAGAGCTTTAGCGTGAGCTTCTGGGAGCAGGCCGCTGAGGCCAGGGCACCTCTGCTTGCCTGTGAGAGTTTCTGGGATTCATTTCCCTTTGCCTTGCCTCTTTCCCATCTAGAAGGGGCTTCTGGACTGGACGCCACTGCCAACTGAACAGTCCACCCCAGAAGGCCATGGGGGGATGTTGGGGGGGCTGGAACAAAGGCCCCTGACCCCTGGGACCTGCCCTCTCCCTTTTGAGCTTCATGCCTGGCTGGCGACATGTCCCCGGATGCTCTCAGATTTGCTCTCACTCCCTGTTTATTTGATAAAACCCAGTTAATACATTAATGTGAAGTAAAGAAATTTCAAAAGGAGTGTTAACAAAACCTGTTAAGGTGAATTTTCATAATCAGCAATATGATGATTAAGGACATATGCCATTTAAGTCTGTGTAGATTTAATTAGCTGGTTTATGTTACCATTTGATATAAACAGAACATTACTGCCACCTGGAGGAATTTTCCTTCTCAGTTTTTGTGTTATTCTGCAGGACATCTGACTGAATTTAGAACCTTACAACCCGAGAGTACAAACAAAACAAAGATAACAGATACATTGTATTGTCTCTACTAATAGTGTTGATACTCATCTTTGTTCAGTGTCTTTCGGGTGTTATTAGATGTAGAACATTG
The DNA here is from genome assembly GCF_022682495.2 of Desmodus rotundus. Lineage (NCBI taxonomy): Eukaryota > Metazoa > Chordata > Mammalia > Chiroptera > Phyllostomidae > Desmodus > Desmodus rotundus. Next base: position 89,751,863 of record NC_071399.1, on the reverse strand, counting down.
CTGCCTGGTGAATACTGCGGGTGAAGCACTTCCAACCTTATCTCCGTCTCTGGGAGTCTGTGCTCCGAGAGCCCAGACGGGGCTGGGAGGGCCCGCACAGGCAGCTTGCCCTCCTCAGATGCCTTCAGGCCCTCCTCGCATTCCCGACTACAGTGTGCCTTTTCCTAATTTACAGTTCGTCCCAATAGGTTGCGCTCAGTTAATATATTTTAAAAGACGTTTTTTATTACCCTAGTATGCAGAAAAAGCCAAGAAGACAAAAGTGGAGAAGTGACTTTATAGATTTATGAGGAATTAGTAAATTGACTTCTGTCTCTAACCTAAAATTAAAACAAAACAAAGAACAATAGATCTGATATTTGGTGGTTGTGTACTTTATGTGAAAACTTCAAAGGCTTAGGAACTTTTAGTGCCTGAGATGAAAACAGCTGCAAGTGGGCCTGTTTCTCTCCAGTAAGAGAACCTTACTATCACAAGGTAGGCTATTCAGGTGCCTGTAAGTGGCTGAGAGCTTGTAATGTAGGGACCGTTTGTGAACGAACTTCATCATAATTACTAACTCCTCTCACTGTGTGCAAGTACCTGGGCTGGAACGGTAGCAGCTAATTTTATCACCTGTGTGCCTGATGAGCTTACAGGATTGGAGGCAGAAATGAGACTTTCGAAGATGTTGAGAATCTTTCACAACTTTACTTTAAAGTTAGAATGCCAGACACATAACTGTTGTAAAGCTATGTAGATGCACAGTGTGCGTGATTTTCATTGCTTGTCTCTGTTATTATTATAGTCAAAGACTAGAAATCAGAGCCCAAGTTGCCGATGCTTTCTTGGCCAAGTTCCAGCTTACTTCTGATGAAATGAGCCTTCTCCGAGGTGTAAGAGACGGCCCCATCACTGAGGTATCTTGCTTTGGTTACAATCATTTAAAGTATAGCAGTTGTGGGTGCTACAGAGAAAAGTAAAACACTATTTTACCATCAAAAAAATATTTTTGAATTTGGAAATTCAGGTGCGAGTTTTAAGTTATTTTAATGTTTTATTTTTTTCAAATCAGTCTGTGTCCTTTTTAAAAGGAAGCCAGAGTACCAGGCTTATAAAGAAAACCTAATCACCTCGTCCACTCCTGCCATCTCTAAGTCCTTTGTCAGCTGTTTTCAACCCTGTTAGTTGCTTCCTTCATAAATTCTGCATTCCAGATGTATAGTTAAAAAGAATAAGCTTTTAATGTAGTGGGAATGGAAAGGCAGTAAGTTCCCCAAGCAAACACATTTAAAGATCACTATTAGGTTTTTTTTGCTTTATTTTTACTTTTTTAAAATTGTTGTTCAATTACAGTTGTCTCATTTTCCCCCCATTGGTCTCCCCACTGTTAGTTATTTATACTAAATTTAGTGCTTTTCTCCTCTTATCCTGGGGATGGGGGCTGTATAGGATATTAAATCAATTATAAAAGTCAACTATATGTTCTTCCATTAAAAAATACATTTTAATGATCTGTGTTAACTATTTTCTATCGATTTCCTGCCATGGGATATGAGGAGTCCGCTCCCACCAGCCCCCTCCCTGACACATGGTCTCTCTCCGTCATGCCTCAGTGCCCAGTGACGTGGCATTTCCTGTTTGCAGGACAGTGACATTATAGTGGTTACATGTCCTTCAGTTTATACCTTTCTGTCTTTCCTGGAATTAGAAATTCCGTAATTTTTCATCTAATTAATTTTTTAACCTATGCCATTCTTTCCAAACTGACACAATTATAAAACCTCTCAAAATGCTAAAAACCAGGGAAACGTTTTATTTATTTATATTTTTACTTGAAAGACATTCAGTTTTTCCAGAAAGGAGTCTTTCCTTCTGCCTGGGAGGAACTCTAAACCCCCACCTGCTGAGGGCGGGAAGAGGTCTTGCGGTGGGGGTGGGGCCTTCCCAGCGGCTGTGACAGCTGTAGCTGTTCCCTGCTCCTGCACCTGCCCCTGCACCTGCACCTGCACCTGCGTGGAAGGAGGGAGGGAGGGAGGGAGAGGATGGGTAGGGACACCAGTATTTGCTGCCCTGGTCATTTGAGGAACTTACCACATTTCAAATATTTGACATCTCACCCTTTTCACCACTTGGTAGAAATAATAAATAGTATTAGAGAAGATGTTTTTATTTAAATTTTATTCATCAAAGAAAAATGCACATTCACTCTTTTTAGGTTTAGAACACTACTTGGGTATCTGGAAACTACAGCTCCAGATAGCCAGGTTTCCTTAAGTAACTTTCCTAAGTAAACCTTAGTAAAGGTTTTCCCAAAGTACAAATAGCTTGGAGTTCAGCATCCGTCAGCTCTTACGTACTGAATGAGCATCTTTCTCGCATCCAACTTTGCAGTCCGCTCCTGGATGTGAGGGCAACAGCAGGTATATAAAAGATACATAAAACGTCCCCTTTATTGACGTGAAGGCTGTGCTTAATTAAGTCGTAAGATGTGTAATACACGGCATATTTTCCTTTACGTCGTCATCTTTAGGTTTGTGTTTCCCTCACACTAGAGCCTGCGCTTCCTAAGGACGGGTTTTTCTTTCATTTAAATTTTCTGTCCCTGTCAGCTAGCACACAATTTGGCATATAGTAGACATCGAAGTCTAATGTACGTTTTAAAATTGGAATCAATATATTACACCTCGTATAAAAATTTAGAGAAAGTTGAGAACAGTACAGAAAGCATTAGAGAGGTGAACGTATGTTTTTCCTTTGTGGTGATAGCTCATCTTAGAGTAATGTACTTTTACCTGAAAACACGGACGTTTTAAAGTTGCATTCTTAATTTTAAAGGACTTCTTCAAGGCATTGGGAAGAGTGAAACAGATCCATAATGATGTCAAAGTTCTCCTGCGTACAAACCAACAGACAGCAGGGTGAGTAACCACTTCAGTTCGTGATTGCCTTGCCTCTTATATTTCCAAAATCTGAAAACATTCTGGGTTCTTTCCGAAACGTTTGCTTTTTATGTGTCTTCGGGTAAGGAGGGAGTGACAGCCTGGTGTGCTCAGAGTAACACAGCGTGGGGTAACGGAGTGACACTCATAAAATTTGACATGTGTTTAATTATAAAAAATGGAAAACTCATTTTGTAAAATGATAAAAAGCTAACACGATGTGACCATATCTGTCTGTAATTAAACGAAATAACTAGGTTCTTAGATGTGGGCTGTTGGCTACTAGTTTATATCATAATAACCTTTTATTCATTTATGTTGTAGCTTAGAGATCATGGAGCAGATGGCCCTGCTTCAGGAGACAGCCTACGAGAGACTGTATCGCTGGGCTCAGAGTAAGTGGTGTGTCTCAGGTGGTCAGGGCTCGGGAGTGTCAGTGTTAGAGTTTTTTTATCTTACTTGGGCTTTATTTCATGTACTATTTTGACTTTAGCTATCAGAAAGTATTCGTAGCCCTGGCTGGTGTGGCTCAGTGAGTTGAGGGCCAGTCTGCGAACCCACAGGTCGCTGGGTGGGGACGTGCGAGAGGCAGCCGATCCATGTGTCTCTTGAACATCCGTGTTTCTCTCCCTCGATTTCTCCCTCCCCTCCCCTCTCTCTAAAAATAAATAAATAAGATCTTTTAAAAAGGTTTTTAAAAGGAAAAACGAACTTTACATTTGAACATACTGCCTTTATGTTTGTATTATGAACTGTTAAGACCAGTCAAGCAATATGTTGATTAAGGATGGAAATGAAAAAAACGAGTCACTATTTCTAGATTATTTTATCTAATCTAGATTAGATTATTTTAAAGTTGATTAGACATCTCTGGTTACTTACTTACCATCTGTTATAAATGGTGAAATAATTTTTCGCTGTTAGCCTAACAAGTTGCCCCGACTGAATGGCGTGAACAGCACCGGTTTACCCTCCTGTAGGGGATAGGTGAGAAATCAGATGGGATTCTCACCGCACTGGCACACACAGGGTTGGCTCGGTTGCCCCACTGCTGGAGGCCCTGAGGAGTGACCTGTCTCCTCACCTACTCGAGGTGTGGGGCTTGGGTAGCTCCTCGAGCCTGCGGCACTGGGGTTGAGCGTGCCTGCTGGCTGCCACTGAGGGCTCGCCCCAGGCTTCAGAGGCTGCCTGCATCCCTCCTTGTGGCCTCTTCCTCCATCTTTAACACCAGCATCAGAGCATGGAGTCCCTTGTTCACTTCTCCTGGCTCTTGTTCAGTCTCTCCTGGCTCTGCTTCCATCTGTGTCTCCGAGTCAGTCTTCCGCCAGCCTCTTCCACTTGAAGTCCGGTGTGACTCCCTGGGACGCCCTCGGGCAATCTGGGACAGTTGCCCTGTTGTGTGGTCTGGCAGCTTCGTTCCATCTGCATGGTCTCTCTGCCACGAAGGCGACCCACTCCCAGGTTCCGGGGACTGAGGACTTTGGCGGGCCATTACTTTGCACATCACACATGGTTAGTTGCTTTAGTTTCATTTCAGAGTGTTTCAGGAAGTTCACAGAACTGCCTGTTAAAACCGAAGGGCAGGAGCACAGACATTTTTATAGGTGTTACCGGCTGACTGTTGGGAGGAGGTGGGATTCAATCAGCCAGCCGGTGACTCCTGCACCATGCTGACAAGACCTGTGGTCTGGATCAGGTGACTCGGTCGTCACCTCCAGAGCGCGGTTCTCTTTCGGCGTCTCTGGTCGGCACTGTTTACTCCCATTCAGGACGTTGTCTCTTCTCTGTTCATACACAAGTCCTACCTCAGCCTTCAAAGCTGAGCTTAGGTTCTGTATTTTCTTGGACTCTCCGTGACTGCGTTGAGTTACAGTGACTTCCCCCTTCTCTGAACACTAGCTGCTGGAAATACCCACTTGGCACGCGGTAATTTACTACGCTGTCATTACCCTCTGTACATGTATGTCTTTGCTGTCCACTGAGAGTCTTTCTCAAAGGCAAGGCCATCGCCTCAGGTTTCTTTGCGCTCCCATGCCCTCGGCTCTGGTGGTTCCAAACGGCGGGCCTCGGACGCCTAGGGACTGTAAGGTGCCTCCGTTTCATACCTGCGGGCCTGTGAGAACGTCCACGCGTGCGCAGAGTACAGTGCGGGTGTGAGGTCCTCGCACACCAAAGGCTGGGGGTTCTCGAACAAGTGTGAAGTCCTTGGACATAGTGGACTCTCAATAAGTGTAGTGAAATAAAGAAACTGGTGTAGGGATTTTTAAGAGTTTAAAGTCCAAACTTTTAAAATCGTAGTCTTACTACTATATCTGAGTTTCCTACATGCACGTTTTTAACACACTGTGTGCAGGTTACTCGCAAGGGAAGGAGCCGGCAGAGTGTTGTTCGTACTCCTCCCCCTGCATGGCGGTATTCGGCGGGTATTTTCTCATTGATTAGTTTTCTAGAACTGCAGGTTTTTAAAAATAACAATGAAAGAGAAGTTTGGGGTGTGCCAGACAGCATATGTGGTCTTTTGAAGTATATAAGTACATAAGTAAAATTTTTAGTTTGGTTGACGGCAGAAACCAGGTCTTGGTAGACCTATTCTCTAGGTTTTCCCAGGCGATTGTCTAAAGTGCTATTTGCTGTAGAACTTAGACTGCGCGTGTGCAGCAGACCTGACAGAGAGCTGCCTTTAATCTCGCAAGGGCTATAACGTTAACCATTTTTCAGGTGAGTGCAGAGCGCGGACGCAGGAATCCTGTGACATCTCTCCGGTGCTGACGCAGGCGATGGAAGCCCTGCAGGACAGGCCCGTCTTGTACAAGTTGGTGACCTTTCCTGGTTAAAAAAGACAAGCCCTGCTTTTACTTTGATAATTTACACGAACTTTTGGTATTACTAATATAGCTGTTTGAGCGATATTTATAATAACGTACAATGATATTTGTGTCTCGCATTATGTGTATGTATCAATGCTAGCGTGAGTTTACTGGCCTGTTCTATGCTAACGAATAGAAGGGGAGCCAGGGTGTCCCTGTGTGTAGACTACCCCTTGTTCTTAGGTAGAGGTTGAAGGGTGTTGCCCCAACCTGCCATCTCATTAACTGCCTTGGAATGGCGAGTGAAACTCCTGTAGCAGCCCTACCCCGGAGAGACTGAGGGCAAGCAGAGGCCCGAGAGACGGAAACGTTCAAATTGTGTTAATAGGGTTCCGGAAAAGCATGGGTGCAGGTCTTTGATCCGTGAGTTGTGCTAGCCCAGAGCTGATGATAATGCTTGGAGTGGGAAGCTGCTCATTATCAGCTTACTGGTTTTGTTAAGTGTGGCATCGTCCAAAGATTCACAAGGTTAATCTTTTTTTAAAGAAAATGCCGTTGTGTGTTTTGGACATTTGAAAAGGTCAGCTGACTTCTACCATGTAAATAGATTTTCACTACACTTGGATTTTTGATCAACACTTGGAAAGGAGCCACACTGCGCAGTGGCTTGGAAGGTGGGCTCTGAGCTAGCGTTTTGACAAGCCTCTGCATCTTTATAAGCTTCTGTTTCCTTGGCTGTAAAATGAGGATAAAAACGGGGCCTATATTACAGGGTCCTTGTGAAGATGAAATTAGATTCTCCTCATAGAGTGTTTAGCATAACGCTTTGCTCATCACTAAATAGTAGCTGTTACATCTAGAAAATTGGCCTTTTGTTAAGTAATCGTGTGTTTTCAAAGTGGTAGATTCTTTAAATTTGGCAAAAACTTAATGTGTCATGTTAACCACCAGATGGCATCATATGAACTTTATTTCAGTGACGTGTAGTAGCTTCACTCTTCCTTACTGAGTCTCAAACGTGTAGGCGTCGTGTATTAGAAAAGTGGCGGTTACTGAAGCCCTTCGGGGAGGTGGCCGTTCTCGTTGTTGTTAGTATGTAACTGGAACGCCAGTGCGTTTTTAACTTTGGATGAATCAAGCATAGAAATTGCTTTGCAGAGAAATGTATTACACATGGAAATGAAAAAAATCGATGTTGTCTTCTTTCTTTTGGTAAACTTTCAGAACATAAATTATTAAAGACTAGGTACAGTATTGCATTTCTTAGAGAGGCTTTTACACTGTTCTTTTTTCATTTATTTTGAGCAAAATTTTTCATCTTTTAATTTGCCTTTTGACCAGGATTTTTCTTTTCTTTCCTTTTCTTTTTTTTTTTAACTATAGCTAGATAAAATAAAAATGGGGGTTTTAAATGAAAATTTTACTAGAGACATTTTAGAATATTGACATAATTTTACTTCACCTTTGTAAATAAATGTAGCATTTTGAATTTTTGACCTTTGTTGGAAAAGAATCTGTTTTGGGTCAAAAAGTTTTCTTCTGTCTCTGGGGAGATGTTTCATGTCTACAGATATCATTGAATGTTTATTGTAGCTCATACTGTTCTTGCTTCAAATTGTATCTGTTACTGTAGTCAGATTAATGTTGGTGTTTGTTGATGTTTCATAGTATTATGCAGGTAAGATTCCACTGTAGGTGGCTTCTAATGTAACTTTTGGTCACAGCGAACAGTCCTAGAAGTAGAAGTTACACTGTGTCTCTTTATTGTTTGCTGGATCCTAGAGTGAAGATTAGTTTTCTATCTTTAAAAAACTGGAAGTCTGTGAATTTTGAAAAAGTTGGAATTTTGTGAATTTTGTTCTGTGATAAGCAGTCATTTAATCAAAAGTCATTTCTTAGAATTGGTGAAAAAATGCAGTTTTCACACTGAAACATTTAGAATTTAAGAGCACGAGGGAGAAAATGGCAGTAAGAAATCATTTTGGTTGTCATTTGTTTTGCAGAGCAGAAAGCGAACGCAAGGCAGGTGTGCAGTGTAAGAAACTTAGCTTAGTCTGGGCTTCGGGTGGGCAGTTGCTAGCCTGTCGCTGCAGGGAACCGCACCGTCATTCCCACTTAGCTGGAAACGAGCTCAAAGCCACGATCTGGGCACTGCTGACCGGTCTTTTAAAAAGGTTCGGATTCCTGAAAATTGATCGTTACCGACCACTTCGCTTACACTCTCACTTTTATTTAAAAATACTCTCTCTGCCAGCTTGTGTTTAAAAAAAATGTGTTTCATTAAATCAGTAGCATAACAAAGAAGGCACTGTAGCTTAAATTAATTCTTTGGAAACCTTTGAGACATTCTGGTAACTTTAGTTTATATGTACAGTAACAAAATAATTCTTAATACTTAGTCTATCAGGATGCTGTTTAGGGATTTATAAGTTACTGGGTCTGGAATCTGCTGCCACTGGGCTGTGAAAGGAGATTTTTGTTTTCCTGTGTACTTTTAGAATAGAAGGAACTTTCAGCTGGGCGGTGGGTTTAAGGAGCGGTGGCGGTGATGGGAGACAAAGGGTGGTTTTAGTCAAAGAAGTGGGTGCCTGTGGCCACGCCAAGTCATCCTAGAATTTTACCCCAAATTGTTCCGTCTCCCAGTTTAAAGTCCCCCTTCTGTAAGAATTCCCTCCCCGCGGAAAGTCTCCCCCCCTTTTTAACTACAACTGGGGACGTGCAAACACGTGTGAAAGGAAGGCCTTTGCTGTGTCTGCCGAGGTGGTCAGTAAGTTTGAGGAGTGTATCTAATGTCAGAGTCAAAGTGAGCAAATTTCGGTGGTAAGCTGTGATTAATGTGTATAAAGGGGAGGTTCTTAATGCAGAAGAAAAGGTTCGCGTTTGGGCTGCAGAGCTGAAATGGGCCTGGGGACTACGCTGGGGTTTTGTTCGTGTGTCTGCTTTATCGCCACAGCCCCTGTGATTGATCCCAGATCTCAGCATCCTTCCCGTGAGGAGAGAAAATACGTGCCTATAGATTGAGTTTTCATTGTGATAAATTATTATTTCCAGTTTTTGTTGTTGTTTACAAACAGTACTGCTTGAGAGAGTTGCTTTAGACGTCTTGCTTATCTTAGACACCCCGTGAATAGTTTGATGCAACCACTAGGGAGAAAACCAGCTGTTCTTCCTGTAACTCGCTTCCTCCAGGTACACCTTGGATGAATTTGGAACGGCCAGAAGAAGCACAGTCGTCCGTGGATTCATCGACGCTCTGACGAGAGGGGGCCCTGGTGGCACACCCAGACCCATTGAAATGCATTCCCACGACCCTTTAAGGTACAGTGGTCGGACAGTACCGGAGGGCTTGGTGGTTTTCGGAAGGAGACCGTCGCTGACGCGGCTTTTCCCATCAGGTACGTGGGAGACATGCTGGCGTGGCTCCATCAGGCGACCGCGTCTGAGAAAGAACACCTCGAAGCTCTCTTAAAGCAGGTGACTGCACAAGGTGGGCCCCAAGTGTCATTGCTGATGCCTAAACACAGACACAGACGTGTCTGCTTCTGTGCTCGCCCTTGACTCCGTCCTGGAGGCAACTTTTCACACCTGCGAGGCACAGCGGGCACCCTGTTTGGTCTCCCTCTGCCAGCGCCCCCCGCTTCTGCTAATAAGCGGGCTCTCCACCCCTTTCACCCTGTCACACGAGGGTTCGCACTCTGATGGTGACCCCTTGTGACCTTCCGCATGGAGCCTGGACTCCTCTGTGTCACGTACAGGACACTGCCTCAGCATGCCCTGGCTCAGGTCCTGCACGCCGCTCACTGTGAGGGTGAAAGGCAGTGTCACCTTCGCCTCAGCGGGGAGGGGACAGACGACAGGCTTGCTTGTGGTCATCACGCTGCTCTTTCTTTCATTTACACTACCCCCCCGCCTTTATGGCCAGGTGACAATGTGAGAGTTTCTTTGAATAATTACCAATGTACTAACTGTACTTACAATTCCAGCTTTCCTTTCAAGGAAGAAAAGTGACTTTTTTTAGTTGCTTACACTTTTGTTCACAGAATTTCAGATCTTCTCTGTTGTGACTACCTTGAGTGCTGTTGAAGGGGACTAATGGATAATGAAGATGTTCTGGGGTTTTTTTTTTTTTTTTTGAAAGGTTTTACTTATTTACTGTTAGAGAGAGGGAGAGGGAGGGAGAAAGAGAGCAGGAGAAACATCAGTGTGTGGTTGCCTCTTGTGCGCCCCTCAACCAGGGACCTGGCCTGCAGCCCAGGCAGGGGCCCAGGAATTGAACTAGGGACCTTTCAGGTCACAGTGCGACGCCCATCCCACGGAGCCACACCACTCAGGGCCAGATGTCCTGTTTTTGATCGGAAGTGGAAAGAAGGAAGCATGGTGACTGGTCGCACTTTGGTTTCTGCATAGCGTGGCTCCCCTTCATTCCGTGTCAGCATGAGGTCTGCAGGGGTGGCCAGGTATGAATTGGTGGCAAGGCCTGGCCGCCCCATTTTTAACTCCTTGGTGTCAGGGTTAGACCAGCAGCATGCCTGTTAGATCGACGCAAAGTCTGTGTTTTTTAAAGTTGTTTTCTGTGTTCCTGATTCCCAAGTGTAAGAGAATGTATTTCTTAAAAGCTGTTTCAGTAAAGTTAATGTGAGAGGCAGCGTTAAGTGGTGGGCAGAAAACATATTGGAGTTAGATGAAATAGGTCATTCTGTGGGCATGGCTTAATTCAACCAAGAGTTGGTTTTACCATCTGTAAAAATGAAGTGGGTTAGGCCCTGGCCGGGTACTTCGGTCGGTTAGCACATTGCTCCTGGTACCTCAAGGTTGCAGGTTTGATCCCAGGGTGGGGCACGTATGAGAACCAACCAGTGAGTGTGTAATTAAGCGGTACAGCAAATCGATGCTTCTCTCTCTCTCTCTCTCTCTCTCTCTCTCTCCATCTCTCCCTCTCTCCCTCTCTCTCTAAGCATTAATAAATGAATAAAGAAGGTGGCAGTAAGCAGTAAATGTCAGGTGTCTGGTACCGAGCTCGATGAGTAGTGTCTAGTAAATGTCAGCATTTCCAGTAGCTCACAGGGGTGGCGCTCATCTTCTTGCCCTCAGCGAACGTGCTCTTCCTCACTGCCTGGAAGGGGATGTTTGCAGAACAAAAGCTAATACGTCTTCACATCTCTTCCTTCAGTTAATGTATGTTACAGTCGTCTTTTCCTGTGACTCCTGTGTTCACTTTTTCACGAAGCAACACGTTCACTTGTTGGTCAGCAGTCAGATGAACTAGCATGGCTCTGCCTCTAAACTCAGATGTCAACATAAGTAGCGATGTCCTAAGAGCTACTGGACTTAATACAATATGAAGAAGGTTATTTTGAATGTTTGTTATTAGTGCCAGTAATCACATGCATTTTTTTTTTAAATTGATAAACTGATTTTTTTAATTGTTCGGTTACAGTTGTCCCTATCACTCTCTGCTGCCCCCCCACCCCCACGACGCCCACCATCAGTCTCCCCCCATCATATGCATTATTGTTTGCTAGTTTTGTGAGCGTGAAGCAAAGTGCACTACGGGAAAAATCTTTCAGTAATGTGATAACTAATTCTAGGTGTTGAAGAAAACATTCAGGAAGTTGTTGGGCACATCACTGAGGGCGTGTGCAGGCCGCTGAAGGTAAAATGCTTTGGTTTTCTATATGTTATGTGGTATCGGGTTAAATTACTGCCTTATTATGAGTTTAAACACACTGATAACAGCTTGAATTAAAGCTGTAATTTTGTCAAATTAACACATTAATGTATGATAATAAGATACATTTAAAAATAATTATTGTCAATTTTCTAAGAAAGAAAATTTGAAGCATTCTCAGTTTGCATATATTACCTATTATGTTTCCCATAGTAATTTATCAGTCAGTTGAGAAAAAGTATGTTAAATTGAAATAACTAATCTCTGGACCCATAACAGATTTACTGCCATGTTCCATTTACTTCATTGCTTCAAGTGCAGTAAATTTTATTACAGCAATAAATAATGATTAATCCGAGGATAGTACATGTGTGATATTGTCAATACTATTTATAGCACAGGGAACAGAACTTGAAGTCAAAATTAGAATTCCCACTTTGCAGATTAGTTTGCTTGCTCGTTCAAATCGCCTACGTCTTCTGCACCTTAATTTGCTCACGCTGCACCTGTGTAGAAAAATACCTGCCAGCGAGGGTTGCGGGGACGGACTGAGACAGCTGTGCAGGTGAAGCGCGTGTGGTCCCTGGCATGGGTGGGTGATGTGAGTGATGAATCAGTGATATAATTTAAGTCCCTATTGAAGCCTTGGCATTCGAAAGAAATTGTAATACGAAATTTTGGTTTTTGAATTCAAATGCTCTTTATGATTTATAATATTGTGGTATTAGCTGGACTGATTTATGCCAACAGATATATCAGTTTCATAAACACGTTAATAATGTAAAGGTCATTTAATTTCTATCAGGTAATTACAGAAATGACATTTTTTGCATACTCATACATACGTTCATAAAATCTTACTACAGCGAATCCCATTGGTCAGCACTATGACATGTTCGAAAATCTAAGTACAGAGAAACTGCGACTTTGGAAAGCGTTTATTAAACACCTGCTGTGTGTGTACTGTTTAGCCAGAGGTTGTAGAGATGTAAAAGAAGCAGAAAACAGTGTTCCTGTCTAGAATCTAGTTAGGAAATGAGACACAGTGTAAGCAGCAGCTTAAGAGCAGGTATGGTATGATATATAAAGAGCACGGATCAGCATACTGCAGATTCTGTTCATTAATTAGGGAACATAAAGTAAGGGAAAGATTAGTGACGGATGGAATTTAATTAAGAAGATTCCTGGTAGTTAATCTTGACACAGATCAAATTAATCTAGAACCAGATCTGATAAAGCCCTGGTTAGTGTTATAATTAGACAAATATGTTGGTGCTAATTTAAGATTGATCTGCTCTTCTTTCTGTAATTAATATAAAAAGCAACTGGGTATGATAGTTTAAAGATAAAAGTTCTTTCAGTCTTTCCTGAATATTTGGTGAGAGAGAAGTACATTTGCACTGAGAATCTGTTTTTACAGATGTCACAATTTCTTTGCAATTTAGTGCTGAACTAAATTCCATTGTTTACGGGTGAAAAGCTGCAAAATGCTCTCATTACTGCTTTGGTCATTCCTGGTACCCACTGCCTGGCACCTAGTTCTGCAGGTAATAGGTAACTTTCTGGAGAGTGTATCTGTTAAAGCGTTTTTGTTAGTTTACCATCCTCTATGACTTCATATTCAGAAATCCTTTATTTAGAAGGAATTTTATGATTTCTGCAGCGATAAAATGTTGTCATTTTTTAATGCTTCTTATAACACGTGATTAGTGCAGAAAAGTTATGCTTTGAAAAAATGTTTAGTATTTTTCTCACATGTTTTATAGGTTCGGATTGAACAAGTAATAGTTGCTGAACCTGGAGCAGTTTTGTTATATAAGATTTCTAACCTCCTTAAGTTTTACCATCACACAATCAGGTGCGTGGAGTGGTTAAACGTGCTTGCTAAGCCCTGCGATGCCTTGTTTCGGTGAGGACGGTGTGAGGGGTGTGGGTTTTCACTGTTGGCTGACCGAGTAAGACTGGTGGAGCCCCCACAGCAGTGCGGGAAGCATCGGGCTTACTGTCTGCTGATCTGCGTGCTGCTCCCCGAGGCCCATCCTTCCCCTCCGCCTTTCCCCTGCAAACAGACCAGACCCCGCACCCGCACACGGGCGCGCACACAGCTGACATGACCATGTACATCTCTAGCACGTCGGTAGAAGGGATCCACGGCTCCTAGAGCGGGGAGGCATTGTACTCAGAATAGGACGTGATGAGAGAAATAGCCGGTGCTGGATGTAAATAACAAAGTCTTTGTTATCACTTAGTTTTCTGTTAGGACAAAACAGAACCATAGCTTTATCTTCTCTAAATAAAGCTACATTAGCATCTCTACATAAAAGCTGCTTTAGAGTCTCTAAATGAAATCTACTGATTTTATCTGATTAGGAGCCACTTATTTAAAATTTAAATTTTGACTCCAAAATTTGCATTCACTTCGCTTTGCATATATCCACTGATGGCATACATTGGAGCTTTATTATAAATGACACCATTAGGAAAAAGGACTCAAGGACGTGGACAACAGTGTGGGGATTGCTGGGGGGAGGGTGGTGTGAAGGGGCTAAATGGTAATGGGAAAAAATACAATAAAGATTAAATCAAAAAAGCTATGTTATATATGCAGTTGTGTTAAAACAGTGTCCTTTCAAGCTTTATTTTTGATAGTTTCCACATTAGTCTATTAAAAACGATTTACAAATTACTTTTATCTGGTGTGGCAGTATCAGGAACAGAATGCCAGTTGCTAAAATCCAGGAGGATCACTGTAGCCAACAGATAGGGAGAGGCGCAGGGGTCACCAGCTGGCAGCGCACCAACAGACCGTGGCAGCGATGCTCCCTGCCTCCCAGCCGCTGACGTTCGCCTCCCAAACGTCTCAGCCGGGAGGTTACTTCTCCCAGAAGTACACCAAAAGGTGGCTGGTTCGATTCCCAATCAGGGCACGTAACTGTGGTCCCAACCGCAGCACGTGCCTGGTCAGGCCGTGTACCAGAGGCAACAGATCAGTGTTTCTCTTTTGCATCAATGTTTCTCTCTCTCTCTCTCTTCCACTCTCTCTCTAAGACTCAGTAAACATATCACTGGGTGAAGATTTTTTTTAAAAGTGATTTTTACAAATATAAATGAACAAAAATGACTTCCAAAGAAGTGGAAAACTCATGGACGTAGGCAGCGGAGTAATTGTTTTCAATTTACAGGTTATCGTCTGTATAAAAACTTTTATTTAACTCTAGATCTTTCTAAAGAGTGCCCCTCACAGAACTGAATCGTCGTAGCCCGTTTTGCAGCCTGAAATGCTCTCTGCTTTTAGTGGCATCGTTGGGAACAGTGCGGCTGCGTTGCTGACCACCATCGAAGAGATGCATTTGCTAAGCAAAAAACTATTCTTCAACAGCCTGAGTCTTCATGCGGGCAAACTAATGGACAAGGTACGTTTCAAGTGCATTTCTTAAACTCTGTGAATGTGTATCTTTCACATGGAATGTTTTGCTTTTTTACCTGAGTAACGATTTTTACCTGTCCCATACAATGTTCTTTTGAGGTCTTCCTGTGAAAACAAAATTCATTCTGAGGTGGCTGACTGGGTCTAGGTTAATAGCCCGTGTTCCTGGAACAGTGTAACGTTGAGTCATAGTGGAGATAGACTCTCAGGCCCTACTCTCACTACCATTTTCCTCTAACCAAAAATTGGTAACTAAATCAGACTTACTATTTTTAGGTCAGGGCTGAAATGACATACAGATTAGAAAGCTGGAACTCTTAGTAACTGTTTTTTCTAAGCAGCTTGCTTGTATTTTTACTCTCTGATGATCCAGCTTTGTCCTTAGGAAATTTATGCTCTTTTGAGTTAAATACTATAATTAATTATGAAAACAAACAAGATAATAACCTCTCCCTCAAGGAATAAAACCAGATAAACAATAACAGAGCCTGAAAGAATCCTACGAGAGCTAATATTTTAAGTTGAACAGTGTCTTGCGGCAGAACCAGAAGGGATGGGTTTATCACGATCAAATCTTTCCTTATTTTTGTTTAGTTATTTTTTTATTCTTTAAAAAAACAACTGTGCTAGAACCCACCCCACGTAATTTTTAAGGACTCATGTGTGTGAAGGGTGCGTGCGAGGCCCTACGCTGGTTCCCCCTCCTCCTCTTTAGTCGCAGTGCTGTGTGCGTGGCCGTTGTGGGGCGCCGGTTGGTCGGAGAGTGTGGGACAGGCCGTGGCAGTGCAGCCCCGGCACCGGGCCAGTTTCTGCATCCTCATCCCAGAGTGCCGGAGGGGCAGCGTCTGGCCCCGTGCCTACCTCAGATCCTTGTGGAAAAGCAACATGAATATTTAGAGCTGGAATATTTGCCTTAGATTTTTTCCTGCTTTATGTATTTCTGTTTGCACAAGAAGGGCACGGACAGTCATTCAACTCTGGCTGTACACCTGTTTATAGGCATTTATTTACACATTGAAATTCGGTGGAAAAGTATAAGCAGGGGATAACGAACTATACCTTATTTTAGGTCGAGCTCCCCCCACCCGATCTTGGGCCGAGTTCTGCGTTAAATCAGACTCTCACGTTGTTGCGTGAAGTTCTGGCATCTCACGATTCTTCAGTCGTCCCCTTAGATGCCCGTCAGGCTGATTTTGTGCAGGTATTTGTACGTTTATTTTTAATGATTGCTTTTTACTGCTCTCTGGGAAATTCTGTTGAAATTCTGGTGTTTTTTGACCCATATATTTTGGCAAACGTTCTCACTGATTTTTTCTTCAAATATTAAATCAGTTCTCTTTAATTTAAAAAGTGTTTATTCAGTGATGCTCATTTGAGAAACTCTTCTGGTAATTGTACTCTTTCGCCCTGCTCTTATGTGCCTCTCTGAGTGGGTCCTTTCCAGTGCAGTTGGGCATTCGTCGTGAAGTGCCATTAACCCAGGCCTGCCCCTGGTTGGGAATTAAAGAGCACGTTTTATTTTCTTCTTCGTCGGTAGGTTTTATCGTGTGTCTTGGACCCCCTCCTGCAGATGTGCACGGTGTCCGCCAGCAGCTTAGGCACCGCCGACATGGCCACGTTCATGGTCAACTCGCTGTACATGATGAAGACGACTTTGGCCATGTTTGAATTCACTGACCGGCGTCTGGAAATGCTACAGTTTCAGGTGGGTTTTGCCGTAAAAGGACAGCTCACTGTGATGGAGTCCTTTTTCTGGACGCGGGCTCAGTTACTGGCTTTTTGCCCCAATTCCTGTAAATCCTTTTGTTAGTCCAAGGAAGGCCACACACACAAGGGCGTGCTCATCATCTTAGTTTTGTCTTGGAGAAGTCAGACTATGGGATGCGTAAGGTGGTGTATTCAAACCACAGTCTGTGATGGCGGAATGAAGCTTTTCTGATGAATTTGAACAGTTACTCTGTGTGCAGAGTTCCCTCTTCGGGCGTGAGTAATGTGCGATGGTTTTCAAGCTGGGAGGCTAGCGCAGGCGATGTTGCGGAGGGCAGGTACCTTTTATCTGTGTGTGAGCCAGCGTCCCACAGGGCATTGCAATTCCTTATACCAGCACTGTCGTCCTTGGACCAAATGGCGTCTCTTAGCGTTTTATAAAGTGGCTAAAACAGCCTTTTATAAAATTCACCAGGTACTTGGGTTCTGATTTTGAAATAGTGATTTTTGGTAGATATGCTTCTTAAGGAACTTTGGTGGTTGTGTTGTCACCAGCACATAAACAAGGCGGCTGTGGCTGTGGTAGAAAGTTCATTGTGAAGTTCTGGGGTTTTTCTGAGGGGTAAGTGGATCCATCTAAATCCGTGGTATTTTCTATTTAAAGAGAAATGTAATAAAGTTTTCCTTTCTTGCATAACTTTTTAATGTAGAGTTAATAAAATTGTTTTTAAAAATTGTTATTTTTTACTGCATGTATGACTAATTCAACTCCAAATTCTTCCGTTTGTCTAAATCTTTTCTCAAGACCTTCAGGTAATTATCAGGTGACCGTCATCTGTTTTATCGCCAATTGCCTGCATTTCTTAAATATTCATAGACTCTCTTTTTACATTTCAAGAGAACAGGCCCCCCTGAGTGAGTGCCATTAAACTTGCGTCAGGCCTGTCCGTCCGTCCGTCCGTCCGTCCGTCCGTGGGGAAGGGCTGTGGGAGCACGGGAAACCGAGACTGGCTCATTCGCCCCTGCAGAGTAGCCGCTTGCCTTGCTGAGTGAAAGATGCTTGATTTTCAGACCTCGGCCACTAATCCTATTAATTTTCTTCTACTCCTTCTTAGCTTCATTCCATGTTTCAAGTAAGAAGTGCAGGCTGGTGTTTCTCTTTGTTTGGGGTAACCTGTTTTATCCGTCCGCAGCTTGTAAGGATTTTCTCTGAGCTCAGCCGTCTCCTCGGGATATTTTTCATGTGTCCCTTTTTCCACTAGTTCTTCTTGGATTTTCGGAGCCGTTTCAGTCTGAAGGTTCAACCCTTTCTTTTGCTCAGTTAAGTTTTCTGTTATCTTCAGTTAATGGTTACTTCTCCTTCTGTTACTTTTCATATTCTGAAGCTTCTGCCCTTATTTGGCTTTAGCTCCGAAATCTTTCTTTTTAAATCTCTTTCCTTTAGCCAATTTCTCTAATGTTTATTCTGTATTACTTTTCTTTCATTTTCTTTCAGATACTAATTTGGTTTTTATCCATAACTCTTTCATTAAATGTTTGCATTTGCACATCTTGTTCTTCTTGGATTTCCAGTGAGTCTAGTAGAGGAAGGACTGTAATTTTACGTCCTCGGGCATCACTTAGGAAAACCAGGTTCTCTGTTTTTCAGTAGCGTTACCTCCACGAAGAGATACCTGTTCTAATTATTCAGATGGGCTCTCTCCTAGAACCTGCTCACCTCTTTCAAACCGCCCGTGAGTTTGTGGCTCAGCTCTTGGAATGACCGGGATGGGCCAGCACTCGGGTGGCGGCTGCACAGCTAGTCCTGTGCTGTGTCGTCGGCAGACAAACTGGCAGCGTGGAGGGAGCTTTCTGGGCAGAACGGAAGGAAGCCCTCGCGGCTCTCAGGCCTGGACTGCTGACAGTAAGGGAGCAGCAGACTTCTCCCCCCCATGGGCTCCTTCGCCCCGATAGGGGCAGTTCCCTTCTGTGGCTTCCGCCTCCATGAGTATCAGGTGGCCCCCGGGACCGCGCAGAGGCGTTTCAGACGGGGTGCCTGATCTCTGGGGTGGGGCCTTCCAGCCTGCTCTCACAGCCACTTCCAGGAAGAACCCCATGATGAAGAGCTGCGACTGCAAGGTAGTCTACTTACTTCTCCTCTCGTCAGTCTTATAACTCCTAAAATACTCTCTTTCTGTGTGTTTTATTTTAGATTGAAGCACATTTGGACACCCTTATAAATGAGCAAGCTTCTTATGTCCTAACTAGAGCAGGCTTGAGTTACATCTATAACACCGTACAGCAGCATAAACCTGAGCAGGTAAGCTCACGGGTGTTCCAGTGCGGAGTCTGGGTTCTGCAGCTAGACTCCAGTTTGCACCTTGGCTTTGCCACGTCCCAGCTGATTTTCACTTGGAAAGTGACATTGCTCTCTTTCCTCTGCCGAAGATGAGGGGTAATAAAATGTGTTTCCTAGGCTGGTGCTAAGACTGAGGTAATACACGCATAGTTCTTGGGTGATTACCGTAGCGCCCCGAACTGTGGAGTGAGTGCCCTTTTCGTTATAGACAGCTCGAAGGGTTCAAAGTAATGACAATAGACACAGATTAGTTACAAATACATGAAGACTATCCATTCTGGAAAAGTTTTAGTCTTAGGTCACTGTCAGTTGATTGGACCCATACATCACTGTGTAAATAGCGTCGTCCCCTTTTTATGTAGCGAGTCCTGGCCTGTGACTCTGGAGAGGTAGAGACTTCCATGGCCAGCAGCATGTGACCTTGTTAAATTGTAGACCTCCAGTGTAAATAGGTAATGGAGTGAGGGAACTCTTGAAAACCAGGTAAACACCTTCTTTAAAATCCAAAGAACTCTTTTAAATGATGTTAATCTGAAGAATATTTTACAGCCCGGGATTTCTTAGATGAAGCTCTCAAAACTCACAAGTTCTAAATGTTTTCTTTTGATAAAGTAGGAAGCAAATTTCTACCAGAAGGAACCAGTTCTGTTGTCTTTTTAATACTATCTAAAATCGTCAGAGTTTAACCTTAGAGCCTCCATGACTCATTGTCATTTCCTGAGTGCTGCTTTTCCTTTTTGGTTTTTTTTTGCTCATGAATAAATCTGAGATATCCTGGTTTTTCCATTGTTAATAAACTTACGTGCTTTTCACTCCCTCCAACAAATATCATTAGTGCTTTCATGCTACTTACACAAAAACGAGCAAATCCGGGTCCTGGCTCTGACTGAGGTGGAAGGAGTGACCCTTGAGTTCTCTGGAAATGAGCTAAATGTCCAAACGTGGGCAGTCCACCAATGGACTGTGTTTTGTAAGTGAAGTGGAATGCATAGCATGTTTTTTACATCTTGTTTCTTCTCTTTGCCTGTTTTTATTTTTTAGGGTGCTTTAGCTAACTTGCCCAACCTCGATTCGGTGGCCCTGAAGGCTGCAATGGTGAGTGCGCACTAAAGCATTTCAGTACCGGTTTCCTTATGGAATGGTGTTCTTTTAAAATTTAATTTTAATTTTAGTTTTCAATTACAGTTCTCATTCGACATTATTTTGTATTACCGTCAGGTGTGAAGTGCAGTGGTCAGGTAGTCATACCTTTACAAGAGGGTCCCGCTGATAATCGCAGGTGCCCGCCTGGCGCGATTTGTAGTCAGGACAGCGGCCCCTGTGCTGTGCCCCACACCCGGTGATTGACAAGCACAGCGGGTCTCAGGGGGAGGGAGACTGGAAATCCGGCGACCTTGCTTCTGGTTAATAGTGTTGCTCAGGAGCTTGGTGAGCGAGATGGAGATGAAGGGCTTAGACTCGGAATTTTAAAAGTAGGTGCTACTTGCTGGATTTTGACTAATTTAAAAAGTTGACACTTTTAGGGAGTTCAGTTAAAATGTTTAAGAAGTAACTCCCTTTGGTCACAAGCTGCTCTCTGGGATATGGGGTTTGGGCTGAGGGTTAACCCCTCACAGACGCAGTGGCATGTTTGAGAGGGCCGTCGACGAGTGCACGCACCCCCGTCATGCCACTCTGTGTCGTCAGGTCCAGTTTGATCGCTACCTCTCCACCCCAGACCGCCTGCTGATGCCGCAGCTGGACTTCCTCCTAAGCGCCACAGTGAAGTAAGTGCATTTGGGTCTCAGTTAGTTGGTAAAGAATCACATATTTTTAAATACCAAGCACATTTCTTTGAAAAAAAAATTATTCATAGGAATAGGAGATTTGCCATTGAAGATCTGTAGTTCTCATCCTTTTTTTTTTGCCTTGGCACCTCTGAGAGATTCGACCTTACCCTGTTCGTACTTATTTCTTGCACGTGTACCACTCCAAAATCTTCACGTAGTGAATGATTTTCTGAATTAACACGAATATAATTGGAGCTCTGGAGCTGTAATACCGAATTCCCTTGTATTAACAAACATGTCGGAATGACATGGAGCATGGGAATTGTGCACATAGCAACAGTGTATTCGCTGTGCAGTGCGGGTGAGCTACCTCATACACTGTTCGGGGCCTCTGCAGTTCCTGTAGAGACATTGTACAACTGTTCAGTATCATATTTTTATCAGGACAAAGAGCCGGGGCTACGTACATGACAACATTAGGACACTGCAGTTGGAAGAAGCTGGGAGATCATATTGTCTGAAGTGTTTGAGTTTAAGAGAAATATTGACAGATCAGAATTGTCCACAAGTAGGAACTTAGGCAACAGCTGCCCACTTTTTTTTGTCCCCTCAACCAGCTGTGCGTTAAGTGCTTTCTGTGTAATGGGCAGTAGGGATTAAGATTTAGAAGGCATTTGCAGTGTCTTCGTGGAGATTAATAGGATGGGTCAAATAGACATATGAACGAGTACTTAAATTAAAAAGGGAAGCAAGGAGAGAACTGTCGAACTCGAATACTTCAGATACTGAACGGGTGCAACGGTGCGGGGGGGTGCACGAGTCTCCTGTTGTTTAGAGAGCAGCCTAAGCTACGAAGAGAGTAAGGAGGCAGATTTTCGCCCAACACGCGGAAGAATTTAGTGCTGGTTACAGCTTGCTGAAATGGGCTGGACCGTTTTCCTCTCAGACGTAGGGAAGTCCCCTGTTCAGTGTGGTTAATGTGATTAGAGTGAATGACTTGAATGTTTTTTTATTTTTATGTTTTGTTATTTTAAAATATCTCATACATCTGCAAAACCGGAATCGTGAAGACCTGAGAGATTATGAAGGAAACCCTGCTTTGCCCTGGCTCCGGTTGTTGGTGCCTTCCTTAAATTACTTAATTTTTAAATCAAATACATTTAACTATTTTAGATTTAACCACGTTTCAATACGTGGTATGGGAACGTTCAGTTGTGTGAATCATCACTGAATAGGAAAGATGCCATTATTTTCATAATACAGAGATTGAGGGGAGATTTTAATCTGTTTCAAAGAGTTGATGCATAGCCCCGATTCCACTGCAGTGCAAAGAGTATTGTATCGCGATAAAGCGAGTCATAATCTTTTCTCTGCTGGAGGGTTTTGCCTTCATTTTATTAAACTGTAGCATCTGTGAAGTGCAGTTAAGCAAAGCACAATAAAACAAGGTCTGTTTGTACAAGTGAAAAAAGCAGTTTATTATAAGTTATTCTGGGATTTGAAGTATTAACGAGTTTGAGTAGTTACAAGCCTCTTTCTGTGACGTGTTACCAGTGTGTTTGCGGAGTCAGTGCGTTGCTGGTGGGTTGCAGCTTCTGGTTCGCAGATGTCTAACCCACTACGTGCCGGGCGCTCTTGCAGCCCTGAGGGTACAGCAGTGAACAGACACCGCCCCTGCCCTCCTGAAACCTGCATGCTAACGGGGAACATTTCACAGAGGAATGAAATACATCAAAACGTTTTTATCCCTAACTGAAATAAGTAACTTGTATAGAGGTACTGTGACTTTTTACTCTTATCGGTGAGATAATTATTGTCACATCAATAATGTTACCAATAATAATTACCAATACTACTTCTCGATGTGGAATGCATAGGCTCAACTACGAAGCTTTCTTGCGATTCCGAGTGAGTATTTTAAGACCGTGGTTTCACGCTTTGCTTGCCCATCAACAGGGAGCAGATCCTGAAGCAGTCTGTGGAGCTGGTCTGCAGAGCCTACGGGGAGGTGTATGCCGCCGTGATGAGCCCGGCCAGCGGCTACAAGGACCCAGAGAGCGTTCTGCACCGCTCGCCGCAGCAAGTGCAGACTCTCCTCTTCTGATGCCGCCGTGGACGGCAGCCGAACACCGCCTCCCCAGAGCGCCGGGGTGGTTTTCTTGGTTTCTAGTCTGTTAATCCTCACGTTGAGATTTGGTGATTACAGTTTTCTTTGTATCATAAGATTGTAAGTCCCAGTAATTGCCTTGTTTGGTCACAGTAATGTGTGAGTAAGTAACACATGCGGACCTGTGTTAGTGTTGCCCTGTGTCCCCTCTGTGTGGAGAGATGCTCCGCTCTCCGCTAGCCGCCCCTCCAGCTCTGCAGCTTGCCTCCCTCCTGGAATATAACAGTGCGGGGGGAAAGTAGTGTGAGAGGTTTGAGGGACCTTTTTATAGGATCGGTTTTACATTAACTACATAAAAAATTAAACTTAAGAGTTAGTATGAGGATAGGGCCTAATAAATGTCTCGTACCTGGAGATTCATTTGCTATTCATTAGTTATTAATGTGAGTAGGTGTACTTGATGAAGAGCAGAAATATACACTCAGCAAAAAGAGGGAAAAGAGAGAGGGAAATAATTTAAAGTGTATGCGCTCGGCTGAATTCAACATGAAGTTCGGGTGTGCAGGCGTCCTGTGTGGCACGCAAGTCTCGCATTGGAAGGTAGGTGTTGGTTATACGGTGCAGACTCGAAATGCAACCAGGCCCAGTTTTTGTCTGAGGTTCAAACCAAAGACATAAGGACCTACTTGCTCTGACGCTGGAGGAAAGAATGCCAGGAGCCATGGCTGATGGACAGAACGGGTGTCTGTCTCCGTGGGGGCCCCTTCCAGGAACGGTCGGGTTCTCACTGCACTACTTTCCATGTGACCTTGCCTTGTCGGTAATATTTTGAGGAGAATTCTTATTAGTAGACTGTCTTAATTTCTGGTAAATCAACAAAAGAAGTAAGCCCGTAAATTATAAATGAGAAAACTGAGGCATAAGGAGAAGTTGACTAGGTTAGGATATTTTGAAAAGTAGTAACGTGAAATTAAAATTTGTATAACAAGTACATAACAATTAGCATTTACAGAACATAGTCTATTCATCTATCTGAAATGTATAATTGTTTATATTAATACGATTCTTTGGGAGCAAGAAGAGTATATATCATCTCTTGTTACAAATCTGTGTTTTTAGTCTTTTTCCTTCAATGACTTTGTGTGACATCTAAAAGACAGAAAATAAAGCAGGATATAAATCAAGAGCTTAAATTTAGATAATTTATTTTTACTGTGAAGAAAGATTACTACCTTATTAATAGTGCATTCCTTTGTTTTATAAGGAAAAAAGTGGATTTGACCTTTTACCTAGTTTCCTCAAATAAAATGTTAAACTACTTCTAGAGCAGTGATCATTGCAGTATTTCTTTACATCTTTTTAAAGTGCTTTTCAGAAAAGGTACTGATAGAAAAGGAAGTGTAGGATAGGGCCAAACTGAAATACCCAGTGGAGGGCTGATGTGGAGAATGTGCTATCAGTACAACCTTGACGCTAAGTCAAAATAGGAAATTATAAGTGTTAATCCACCAGTGTAACACTTTCATTTGCCATTATACTTCATAGTTTGCATTTGAACTATTCTGATGTGGCATAAGTATAACCTTAGATAACACAGGCTAGCTTTTTCCTTCAGAGAGAAAAGGTATTTGGCAAAAATTGAGTTGAACTTTTCTATTTCTTTCTCTGGGCTTTTACTTGAACAAGTGAATGTTCAAATTGAAAATTATAACTGAAATTTAAGAAATTCACTACAGGAGCTCAACAGTAGATCTGTGCGGGCGGGGAGAACAATCAGCAAACCCGAAGGTAGGTCGCTGAGATTATCGCATCTGAGAAACAGGAAAAAAGGTAATGAAAGAAAAGGAACAGACCCCAGGGACCTGCGGGATAGTACCAACCATGTGCATGCCGTGGGAGTCTCCAAAGGGAAAGAGAGGAAGAAAGGGGCCAAAGAGTATTTGAAGGAATATTGACAGGAAACTTTCCAAATTTCATTAAAAAATCATTAAAATACATACTCAAGAAGTTCACCAAACTCCAAGTGGGATAAACTCAGAGAGATTCACATTGATACATATCATAAACTACCAAAAGCCAAAGACTAGGAGGGAATCTTGGTAACAGCAAGAGAGGTAACCGTCATGTCTAAATGATTCTCGTTAAGATCGACACCTGATTTGTCATCAGCAGCCATAGAGGCCAGAAGGCATTGGATGAGACAAAGTGTTGAAAGAACAAAACTGTTCACTTAGAGTTCTGTATCCTGCCAAACCGCCTGTGAAAGTACAGGCAGAACTAAGACATCCCAGATCAATTATTTCACCTTGCCTGTACGAATGTTAAAGGGAGTCCTTGAGGCTGAAATGAAAGGATATTAGAAAGTGAATCAATAAAAGAAAGAGTAGCAAGGAAATGGAAGGTTTGGGCGACACTGTAGACTAGCTAGAATTAATAGCATCTGTGTCACAGCAGCAGAGTACACCTTTCTCCACGGTGCATGTGCTGTGCTCTCCAAGATCATGTTATGCCAAAATCCACATCTCAATACATTTGAAAAGATTAAAATTATACCAGGTATGTTCTACAAGTACAAGGACATGAAATGAGAGAGCAATAAGAAAGGAAACTTAGAATGCATGAATATATGGAAATGCAATAAGACACCCTTAAACAGCCAGCGGGTCAAAGAAGAAATCGCCAAGGAAGTCAGGGAGAACTTGGCGATGAATGAAAGTTTGGCCTGCGGCAGCATATCAGTTCTTAAAGGAGGCAGCAAAAACGGTGCCCGAGGGGAATGTTCAGCCTACATTAAAGAAAAGGAAGTTAACTGAATCTTACACCATAAAAATCTAGAAAGAGAAGATAAAATAAACTGAAGCAAACAGGAAATAAAATTATAACAGACATAGAGAAAATACAGAATAGAAAAATAACATTTCAGTGATTGGCTGTTCGAACCATTCTGTGACACCTGTGTTGGAATACAGATGTTTGGACCCGTATAAAAATGATGTTTTAAATTTTTTTTTGCATAGCCTGTTGAGGAGAGTTTTCTCTTTGAGACTGTGCTGAGCATCACGTTGTGCAGACAGACAAGCGTCTAAAGACACGTGTAGGAAGATACTTCCAGGAGTGGTCCCTGCTCGGTCATAGAGAATAGTGCTGTTTCAGCTGTTGGGTGTGCTCACTGTGAAGTACTGCATGGTGAAGTGTTACCATGTAGAAAGGTGTTTAAGTATATATAAAACATATAGGAAATTGATATAAAAATTAAAAAAATATAAAAATAGTCATATAAAAATAGGAACAGGAAATTTGGTTCTTTGAAATGATAAAAAAAATTGACTAGCCTTTAGCTACAATGACAAAGAAAAAAGAGAGTGGACTCATTACTAAAATCTGGTATGAAAGGGGACATTACAACTGACCTTGCAGAAATAAATAGGAAAACAACTGTGAATAATTACATGTCAACAATAAATAATAGAGATGGAATGCATAAATACCTATAAAAACTCAAACTAAACTGACTCAAGGAGAAGTAGAGGGTCTAAATAGACATATAGCAAAGAGATTGAGTCAGTAATCTACATTTTCAACAACAAAAAACCTCAGGTTCAGATGGCTTCACTGGTGAATTCTACAAAATGTTTAAGGAACACTAATCTCCATCAAATTTTCCCAAAAACTACCCCCAGAACTAAACAACCAACCAACCAGAGGGAGCACTCTAACTTACACTGTGAGAGCAGTGTTTGTTACTCAGGTAACAAAGCGGGCAAAGGCATCACAAGGAAACCGCAGACTGATAACCCCTTGTGAATGCAAAGTCCTTAAAACACTGGCAAATGGGATTGTATGGTTCAGCCAAGTGGATTTATCTCAGGAACAGTTTAGGTCTGTTTAACATATGCAAGTTAATCAGTGCATTAACAGAAGAAAGGAAAGAATGATTATTCCAATAGATGAAGAAAAAGCATTTTATAAAATGTAACACCCTTCCATGATTAAAAAAACAGTGAACTAAGAACAGAAGGGAGCTTCCTCAAACTGTTGCAGGACATTTATGAAAACCCATAGCTAACGTGCTCCATGGTGAAAAACAAAGCTCCCCCCCCCCCACTGAGCTCACAAGCAAGCTGTGGATGTCCACTCCTGCCGCTTCTGGTCCACGTTGTGTTAGAAATTCTAGTCAGGGTAATTAGGCAAGAAAAACAAAGGCACTTGGAGAAAGGAAGAAGTAAAAAACTATTGCAGATGGCAGGGTCAAATATACATAAAATCCTAAAGAAGAAGAAAAGTCCATTATAACTAACAAGTGTAGCAGCATTGCAGTATGGAAGATCAGTGTGCAAATCTTTTGTACTTGCACACACTAGCAATGAACAATCTGAAAAGTAACAAAACAACTCCGTTTACAGTAGCACCACAAGGAGTAAAGTGCTTAGGAATAGGTGTAACCAAGGAAGTGAAATACCTATCCACTGAAACCTACAAGACACTCGAAAGAAATTAAAAGTGACCTCAATAAGTGGAAAGTCATGGATTGGAAGACATAATATTGCTAAAATGGCAGTGCTCTCCAAATTGATACACAGATTCCAAGCAATCTCTATCAATTCAAAATTCCATCTGTCCTATTTTTTCCAGAATTGGATGAGCTGACCCTAAAGTAAATATGGACATAGAGGGGAACGTGAGCAGCCAAAACTATCTTGAATCTTCTCAGTTTCAACACTTAATACCACAGCGGTCACAACAGTGTGATACTGGCGTGACACAGACGTATAGTTCGATGGAATAGAATTCAAGTGCACAAAGAAGCCCGTGCACCGGTTGCCAGTTTCCCTTTCACATGGCAGCAAAGACCACTAATGGGGGAGAAACTCATCGTTTTAGTCAACGGGGCTGGAACAGCTGGAAATTCACATGCAAAGATTCCACTTGGACCCGTATCTCATACCGTATACGAAAATTAACTCAGATCAAAGATCTAAATGCAAATTTTAATAAAAACTATAAAACAAGGAAATGTAGATATAAATCTTTTTGGCCTTGTATTAGGCTATCAATTTTTATCTTTTATACAATGTGGTTTTAAAAATAAGTGTATAAGGAAAAAGCAATCACATAATGTTAACATAATAACGTTAAAAACTTGGCAGTAATCTGTTTCTATATTTAGTTAAATATGCTGTTTAAAATATTACAGACACATATGATTATTTGGAGGATATAATTGTATTTAAGTACAACCAGCTTGAAAATACCCATTTATTTCTCCTCAGAGAGAATGTGCTTTTGGAGATAGATAATATAATTGTGTCTTTTTACAGGTCCAAGTATAAAGTTACTACAAATTAGCTCAGAAGTGAATATAATAATCATACTCATAACAGCATGCTAGTCTATCCAATTCAACTAACATAAATGCCAGTGCACGTTAAAAGGAAAAACTTCTGTAGCACTGATAATTTAATCAGTAAGGATAACTGGTACTGAGCTTATAAAAATGAGCTGAACTGAGAAAAATTTTTGACAGGGCCAAAGGTTTTCACATAAGTACCTGCTTTGAGGGGATATATCTTTTTTTTACAGAGTATTTTGTCACTGTGTACTGTCAGCAGCCAAAGTCCAAGCCGATCTAGGATTTTCCAAGTGTATAGCTTTGCTACCAGGAAATTAATTCACTTAAATTCCATTTCCATCAGTCTCAAGATCTGCAATTCCACGGGAGCAAGCATTAGATTTTTGCCTGCAGAAAGCAAAATGACAAGAAATGAGCAGTTTTTCTCATGGAGCTACCACCCTACGTCGGGTGTCCTGTGTTGAAAGGCCACCAGCCCTTCTGGGGCTGCCATCTGTGGGATCCCAGTTACAGGACTCGGACAGGCCTGCTGCAAATAGCCAGGAATGTGTGACGGTGATGAGGGTCGAGCTGAAGTAGAAAAATGCATTTGCTGTAGAAGCCAAGTCTTAAAAATGGAAACCAAAGATTTGGTTAATATTCCACAGACTTGCAGTGTGTATTTCATAGCAGACCATGAATCTTCTTGCTTAAAAAAAGATGTATTAGTTCCTTTTCCTAAAGATGTCAGCAAAGCAAACATTCAAAGGCAAGAAAGCTGTTGTTAAAAGTAAAAATGGAAACAGCGTATCTAAGTACCCCGCCTTTGTTCTGAATCTTACAAAGAAGAAAATTACTCATCCGACGCATATGAACAGGTTACTAATGTAATGAATCATATGATGATAAACCATAATGGAATGTGCAGAAACCAAAAAATGTGCAAATACCCTCTTAGCACTTACCGAAAGCCTCTGTTTGCAGGTGGTAAATCATTAGCCACGGCGCGGCTCTCGGTGACTGCAGGTCCCCAGGGCTGGTGCAGAACCAGCATTGCTCCCTACCTTCTGGGTGTGGTGACTGGGGGGTGGGGCCACCCCTGTCGTGAACCCATCTTTGGTATATGGGCACACTTTTCTGGATCTTTTTTGCATTTTTCTCATTGGTCTGTCTATTCCTACACCAATAACGAATGTCTTAATTATTATTCAAGCTTCATAATAAGTCTTGATATCCGGTAGGATGTTCCACTTTATTTTCTTCGTCGAGAGTCCCACAGCGACTGGGAATGTGGTTGGGATGATTTTGAATCAATATATCAATTTGTGTAGAATTAATATCTTTATGATATTAAATAATCCAAATCATCAACATGTTAAATTTTCCCTGTTAAATTAAGGTAGTAGTGCCCATCAAATTTTTCAATAATTTTCTCTGTAGAAATCTAAGAAAGCTTTGGTATATTTATTCCTAAGAAACTTTAAAGTTTTGTTCATAGTGTAAATGGCATCTATTTTGATTACATTCTAAAATTATTTGTTGCTGTATATGGAGATGGAGTAGACTTTCGTGTATTGATTGTATTGGATCCAAGCACCTTTCTGACTCACTCATTACTGCTGATGATTTTGCTTTTGGTTTCCTGTAGAGACATTGGTCCTATTTGAGACTGGATGCCAGTTTTCCTTCTCTCTTTGCAATCCATATGCCTTATATTTTCATCTTTAACAAACTGGGTAGAACCTCTAGCACAATGTTAACTAGTAGAGGCGATAATGGACATTTGCCTTAATTCAGATTTTTTGTCTAATTTATTCCATTGTTGACGCTATTACAGATGTTCCCAACATCTCATCATTAAGAGTTACATTTGCTGTGGGTTTCCAGGATATTACCAGAAGAAGTTTTTTCTAGTCTTGTATGCTCTTAGTTATTAATTATAAATATGTGTTAAGTTTTATTAAATGACTTTCAGAATCTATTGAGATGGTCATGTGGTTTTTCTCTTTTATTTGTTAATGTGATAAATGACATTTAGAGTTTTTCTGATGATAACCCACTCTTGTATTCCTCAGATAATCTTAAATTGATCATGTTATTTTCTCTTTTTGCATAAATCACTGGATTTAGTTTTGTTTTTGTACATTGACTAGTGACCTTGCCAAATTCACTTATTAATTCTAAACTTTACATGTAGATTTTTTTTGTAATCTTTATGGATTCAATCCCAATAGTCATTAATGATGGTTTTGCCCCTTCCTTTTACTCTGTCCTGGCTTTGCGACACTGTGTGATGTCCCACCAGTGCAATGTTACCCTGTGGGGAAGGGGTGGTCATAGTGGTCCCCTGTCTTTTTCCAAAACGTGGGGCGGAGGGAAAACTTTCACTGGGTGGACGCTTTGTAGATAAGCCTTATCAAATTCAGAAAGTTCCCCTCCCTTCCTGGTTTGTTATAATTACTTCAAACCGTGAATGAATATTGGATTTTATAAAAACAATTTCTGTATGTATTTCGATACCCATGTAGTCCCCCTCCCCCTTATGTGCTTACTGTGGAGAATTTTGAATGTGAAACACCTTTGCAGTCTTGAAATAACCCCAGTGGTCATAATTTATAGTCTTTGTATATACCTCTTGACTTGGTTTACTACTATTTTATTTAGAATTTTTTCATCTGTGGTCGTGAGAGAGACTGCCCTGTTATTTTTCTTTCTTTTAATGCCCCTCTCCGGTCTTGGGGACAAGGTTATGCTGGCCCCCTGGGTCCTGTTCTCTTCTGTTATCTGAGCTTATGTAGGATTGTTGTTACTTCTTCCCTGAAGTTTGGAAAAACTGCAAGTGCAGTCTCTTACCTGGAGGTGACTGTGGGAAAGACTTAAACTAGATACAGGGCTATGCATATACTCCACTTCTTTACGTGTCAGTTTTGGTGAATTTTCTTTTTCAAGGTGTATGTTCATTTTATCTAAATTTATTGTCATAATGTTCTCCTTTGAATGTCTGTGGACTTGGTATTAGTAATTGTGTTTTCTTCCTATCTTTTTTCTTGATTAGTCTTGCTAAGGGTTATGGACTTTGTTAGTCTTGTCAAAAAGCCTGTTTAAAAAAAAATCTAGTTTATTGTATTTATTTATGTTTATTTTCTATTTCATTCATGTTTACTCTATCCTTATTTCCTTCTTTCTACTTGGTGTTGCATTTGCTCTTTTTCTGCCTTCTGGAAGTGAAAGCTTATGTCATCAATTTTTAGAGTTATTCTTCTGTAATCATTCATTTAATATGTTTGTATTTCTATCTAAACACAGACCTAGCTATCAGTGTTTATGTCATACTTTCATTATATTTCACTTTAAAGTATTTTCTAATTTCCACTGTGATTTCTTCTCAATTATTTAGAAATGTACGTCCAAACATATGAAGATTTCCTAGTTATTTCAGTATAGCCAGCAAATACAGGGTCCAGCAGAAGTAAGGCCTGCTTGGGTGTGGTTGGTAGGGTAATAATATGGGTGTGATAATTTATAGTTTTATTGCAAACATTTCACCTAACATGTCACATGGTGTGCTCGAGTGTGATGGTGTTATGGTCCAGAATGGCATGCTGATGATTTTGTGATGAAAAAGCAGCGTTACTTGTGCTGGCCCCTGGGTACGTGGCACCCCAGTCCCTTTATGTTCGCTCATATTTACTTTACAGTCCGGTACGATCTATTTTAATAAATGATGTCCCCTTCATACTTGAAAATGGTGTCTTCTGAACTTATTGGGGACAGTCTTCTACATACGTTAAGAGCATACATTTTGTTATTGTTCAAATCATCAATATAGCCCTTCTGAGAGATGTGTTAAAATTTCTAACTATGATTGTGGATTTCTTAACATTTAGTTTCAGTGTTGTCAGTTTTTGCTTTATATGTTTTGAGGCTATTTCTAGGTATTTAAATTGTATTAATTGTAACATTTTCCTTGAAGCATTAGTTACTTCGAAGTATGTTATTTTCTATTAAGATTTAGCAAGGGAGTGAGGCAGTCCACTTTTTTAAACAGAATACTCACTGATAACGCCCCTTCGATACCCCTCTCTCAGGGTCCTACTCCAGAGTTAGAAAAATAAACTGGATACTCACCAGTTGAGCCACTCAGTGAGACATGAGCTATTGGCAGCTCCAGTTGCTTTGGTCCCATGATACATTAAGCTAAATCCTCACAGCATATTGGGATACCATTCATATTGTTAATTTCTACTGAGGCAGAATAGTAGACGCTAGGAAAATGTCTTGGCAAATGGAATGGGAAAGCTGAGACAGACAGCTGAACACAATGACTGAGAAATTTGCAGCCAGGTACAGATGGTCATCAGGCTGGAAAGCCCCGGGTGCCTAGCAACAGGCAAAACTGGTGCAGGACCTTCCACCTGGGTGGCCTTTCCTCCCCTCGCTTATTGCACGGTTCACGTGGTTTAGAACCTCCTGGCCTCTCCTCCCTGGAGATAGTAACATCTCGGCCTCAGTTGTATTTCAGCTCCAGGCCCAGAAAATCAGCAAAATCAGGGTCAGCGGCACTGACTAATGACCCACAGCCCTGGCACAGGCCAATCAGTGGAGACCACCAGCCTGAAAGGACACACCTAGAGAACTGATGAATGTCTGATTAAGACCCTCCCCTGGGGCCTCCCCTGGATTCCCAGACTTGAAAATCCCCCAAACAGAGATTCCCAGCTGGGCTCTCCCTCCAGGGAGCAGCCCACACCTTCCCCTCTCTCCTCTTTATCCCCCACAGGCATGCATCTCCTAAACTCTAAGAGACCACGAGACTTCCAACCAGGGGAGCATGGGCCGTGGCACCTTGTCCCTGTCCCGGAGGCCCCCTTTTCTCTGACTCCAGTGAGCTGAAGCATTCCCGACTAGGCTCACTTCTTTCCTCCAATGTTCCTAGGGAGCCAAAGCGGCCCTGCTTGGGCTCTCCTGGCGTTTCTTCTACCCTTGGCCCTTCCTTGACTCACTGTCCCAGCTTTAATAAATGCACCCTCCTAGTCGCCTGGAGTCATGCTGTGAAATCTTTCCTGCAGGAAGCCAAGAGCCCACACACTACCAGCCAGCCTGAGGCCGGCCCCACCCCCGGCTGGTCCCCTTTCCAGGGACTCTTTCTTCTGTCCTCTCTCAAACCCTGTGTGGGGTGATTTGGGCTCTGTCGGCTCTGACTGGCTTTCTTTAATACTTTAATGGCTTTCAGCTCTAGGAGACCGTGGTATCTTAAGCACTGGCGATAATCTGATTTCATTAGCTGAAATGACATCTCAAAGTGAATTATGGTACATAACCGCATTAACAGTATTAGCAGGTGTGCCACATTGATGTCCAGCTTCCAGCCTTTTGAGACAGTAAAATGGGAATCCTTTCTATCCCTGAATGTTGCAACGTTCCTTCCAGAGAGTGAACAAAATAAGGAGGCAATTTTCGTGCTTGGTGGATAGCCTGCTGCTTACCAAACTATCCATCATCTGAAGTATAAGGTTAATGCAAAACTCAGTTTGGTTTACACCCAACAGCTTCTGAGAAGTTTCACAGAGTTTTGGTGGTCGCAGTATTGGAATAAAATCGTCGCAGCCTGTGGGCTGTGCGCAGATACCGGATGCGATGAAGGAATTACTCTTTAACCGAGCAATTAGGCCCAGTGCCCAAACCATTAAGGCTTAAATGCCAAGCGCCCATAGGGAGGGATCTGTTACAGGACTTTGCCACCAGCCCCTGGCTCACTTACCAGAGAGTGGCACTCCAGGCTTCCTGATATTTGTGCCAGCCTGGCTGAGTCTCAGCAGCTGCCACCTGGCCACTGCTAGCTTCTAGATCCTCTCCCCAGTGCTGCCTCGGCCCCCACCCTTCTTGCCCATCTGCCCACCATCTGCCTGTCCCTCCAGCAGCGGCTGCCCAGCGGGGGGCACCACACACGTTGAGCCATGACGACCAGCTGATTCATTGCGTTCACCTTCCCTGTGCCTCCCCCTCTCCTCCGGAAGTATCCAGGCACCCAAGGACACTGGGCACGGCGGTGATGAGCACCCTCCGCTGACCTGCACCCAAATAACATGGGGGAACAAGAGTAGCCTTTATAACCAAAATTTCATCAAGAGGAACTGAAACATGGTCCTGTCGTTTTCCCATCTCCCACCCCATCTCGTAACCTGCCCTTCCCCCCAAACACGACAAAACACCAGAGCAGTGGAATATCTTAACAAACTTGACTTTTATCCAGAACTGAGGCTCTTTATTTGTTAGAGCTAAGCATTCGGTCCAAGATTTTCTAATTCTGTGGGAACTCGAATCAGCATCCCCTCCCCAGCCCCCACGGAAGAAGCAGATGCGGATCTTGGCAAGGCTCAGAAGTCCAGGACTTGGACAGGTTGAGGGTTCTAGCTGCCAGGCTGAATTGCTTGTAATTAAAAAGGCTTATACTCCTCCTCTTGTGCTCTTCTGAACTTATCTGAGGAGTCAAGAGAATATTAAATCATGCACAAAAACAAATCTGTCCCCGTGAGTGAAAATCTGCATTTGAAGTCCGGGCCTTGCCAGCAGGGGGAGCCGAAGGACACAGCCGGTGTGGTTCCCCCAGGTGAGGGCTGGCTGCGGGCCCTCCTCTGTCCCCACCCCCTGCTTCGGGTCTCAGTCTCCTCACCTAAGTCGTGCCCACTGGTGTGGAGTCTTGTTCACCAGAGTCACCCGATTGTGGACGCTCATCTGCTTGCTAATCCTGACAGTGAGCACGTGGTCAGTCTTGACATTTGGAATGTGTGAGGGTTCCGGACTCGACTTCGCTTCTCCCACACTGCGTTGTTCTAATTGCCAGACTGAGCGCGTGGTGGGCAGGGGAGAACGCAGGGAGGCATGGCCACTCGTGGCTCTTGGACTAATACAAATTTATTTTCAGGAGAAACTGGTTTTTTTTTTTTTTTAATTTCTTTCTCCATTTAGGAGCTCTTAGATGGGGGGTGGGGGGGGTGGGGGAGGCAGGTGCCGGAAGCATTGTATTGACTGCACCTGTGCGGGGTGAGGAGCGGGACTTCCCCGCGCGTTAGTGGTGGGGCGTGATGGGCTCGGGCACGCCCACTGGTGCGCGCACTCCCAGGGCCACGGAGGAAGACGGCGTGGGCACGAGCTCCCCTCCAGGTGGGCACAGGCTTGAGCGGTTGCTGGGACCGTCCCCTCCTGTAGTCATTCTCTGATGGTTAGGTTTCCCTGTCATGCAGGTAGACAGCTCCCCTTCCCGCTCAGAACTCTGCCTCAGAGGCCACTGGGCACGAGAAGCGCCAAGTGGGTGGCTCGCTCGGGTAGCCACGCCAGGGTGCACTCGGGAGACGGGGAGGGGGACAGAAAAGATCTGGTGACCGTCTGTCAGCCCCAGTCCCGAGCCCTCTTTGCACGAGAGCTGCCACCACGGTGGGTTTGACAAGTCATGCGTCCAGAAGACCCCTGTCGTTGCCAGGGCGGCACAAGTGGGCACGCTCAGGTCACTGCCACTCACACTCATTTGGGCAGTTTTGTTCTCTGGCGGTTTAACACACGTCTCTTGCTCGCCCTCGCACTGAGGCTCAGTAACCCGTTCTCCCAAGGCAATTATAGTTAACTATTATGTGCAATCGTCCACTCACATCAGTGGCCTCAGCCGGGGCGCCTGGTGTGGACGTCGCGGTGGCGCTCCCTGCTGGTCCCCCAGGCGGGTGGGCCGCTGACTCTCCTCCTGGCCCTGCCTCTCGCGCAGGTGGCTCAGTGCTGCCGCAGGCCAAGGAGGACAGCCGTGGTCAGCTGGTGCCCTAGGGCTGCCGCTGGCTGCGTGGGGAGCCTGCTCTTCCTCCCCGGCTCTGCTGTACTGGCCGGCTCACCGATCTGGGCCGGGGCCCCAGGGGCCCCCCAGGTTGGAGGAGCCAGAGAGACTAACTTGGATAATCAAAGCCGTGCAATTGGGTCTGATACATATATATATATATTTTTTTTTTCTTTTTTCTTTTTAGTGATCTAGGCTTTAGGTGCCTAGTGGTGGAGGTGGGACAGGTGGCGGTGGGATGTATGCCCATCCTATCTTTGCAAGGTAGTCTGTTGGTAACTTTAGAAAATGAGGTTGTGAGTAGGAGATATCTACTTTGTTCGAGGTAGTGTACCTAATTTATACAGCAGCCACCCAATCCTTTTGGACGTGTCTGTGAGTAGTGATCCCAGCCCTGCGTGTCCGCAGAGGGAGCCGTTTCTTGAATTTTGTCCTTACCTTTCACTTGATTTCTTAAAAGATTGATCACATATGCATGTGTCCCTATTCATTGTCATAATTTGTTCTGCTCACTGGGAGAGTTATTGAGCTGTCAGTCCCTGGGCCGCCTTCTGCAACATCCTCTCCTCGGCTCAGTGTGCTGGAAATGGAGATCAGACATCAGTGGGTGTTTCTGTTTGTTCCACGACGTCCAACTATTGCTTGGAATGAACCTAAAAATGCACCACACACAACGGCACATGAAGTTTGGGTAGATTGGGGTTAACTGGACTTCCAAAAGATGGTTTTTCAGAAGAGTTCTGATCAACCAAGAGTTGGGAAAATACGACTGTATTGAAAAAGCTGAAGAAAACAGCTACAGGAAAATAATAATATCAGCTCTTTTATTCTAGGGTCTGCCTTGGTTTCTAGAACTATTAGATTGAAAAAAGGGTTGGGGAAGAAGAAGCAGGAGGAAGAGGAGGCGGTGAGGGAGGAAGAGGAATAAAGGACAACTTGTATGTCACGCACGGGTGTTATTTTAAGAAAATGTATTCTGACCAATTTTGTTCAAAAAATAAATCAGCAAACACCCAGTAGCAATCTGCCCCAAGAATTCTTCTTCCCAATATAGACCTAATCAAAGTAATCAGGTTGTGTTAGAAAAAAGTTTGCAGTGAAAATTCCTGTCTCTATCTTTCCCAGTGCTCTCGTTGAATATCAGCCACCGCGGCTTGCGCATTCCACGTGCTTGGTAAGGCCAGCTAAGGAACTATTAATACTGTGCCCTTTTCCCTCAGAAAGATGAAGACAAATGAGAAAAGACATAACTAATGTTGTACAGCCTTTTATGACTATTTTATGAATCAGGGAAATTAAAGATGAAAAACGAAACCGCAACTCAGCCAGTCCTCTAATTGTCTACTGTACACTATGAAGTAGTAGGCTGGTCTGGTTTTTTTTTTTTAAGTGTTTTTTCAATTTATTCAATGCTTTTAAGGAAAAAGGAAAGTAATTTGCACTGCTCGACCTTTAAAGTAAGTTTTATGTTAGGGATAGAATATTATGTAACCAAAAGGTAGAGAATGAAAGCCAAGCCACATAATAAAATATCATGGGTTTTGATCACTTAGGAAATTATAGGGAATAATTGTTACCTAAAAGGAAACCTTAAAATCCCCAACTGTTGAAAGTGCATAGATGTGCTGGCTTCCAGGGTCCATGTTGCAATGATAAGTTATTGCAACCAGGTAAGATTAAAAACTGGCAAAAAGCTGAATTTAGTGGCTGTCTGTTAAATTGCCAAATAATGATCTACATTTAACTAATAGCTTATTAGCTGAATTTCCATTGAGGTGCAGGAGTAATAGATACATACAAATAGAAGAGTTTATCACCTCAGAGTACTTCAGGGCAACAAAAATATACAAAACTTAATTTTTACAATGTAGTGAGGTCCACAGAAATAAATTGTACCATAACAAGAACATCTAAACCACAAAAACATATTACTAAAGTCAGACACCATGGCTTGACTTTGAGCAATTGCTGTCTTTGTTTATTAGTCCGAACTCACACGTGCCCCCCGTCACGTACAGACCGGGCGCTGCAGACCTTGGCCGCACGAAGAGCACGCAGTGTGGGTACAGGATTGGCAGGCGCCGCCCGACTGAAGCAAAGCATTCTTAGTTATGAGACTTCTTTATCAAAAGGACTTCAATGTCGGAACAGACCCCGAAGTGTTAAACAGATGCTTGCTTCTCCTTTAGGAGGTTCGAGTATGCACTCTGAAACATGAGGGAGAGACAATTCTGTTGGGGGGAAATGCTACTGTAAGCCTGGCCCCTGCAGCGGGGCAGGCAGGCAAGTGGGCGGGGAGAGGCCTCCACGGCCCCAAGGGGCTGAGTCCATGCCTGCCATTCTTTCCACCATGCCCTCTGTCCCAGTTCTTAGTGACTCAGTTTACCGGTAATTTACCACTTCCCTCAAACCCACTTTGCTAGGAAAGACTACCTAGCCTGCTAGGAAAATCTGTCAGATTCCCCTCGCTCTGTTTAATTTCCTAATGACTCTCACTTGATTTAGCTCATTTCATTGCCTATCTTTAGTGTGTTCAGACTCATTGTCTTCTATGTGCGTTTTCTGTTTCTCTTCTTTTCCTTCAGCTTCCTCTTGCTAGTTGTTGCCAGGATGAAAGCAAACACGGTTTGGCTTGTGGATATGGGAGCAGTTAATCATTGGTTTCCTTCCACAAAGTAACAAGGACAACACAAATGGATCCCTTACTATGTCGGGGGTGGTGCTCCGGGCTTTGTATACATTCTCGCATTCGCTAAGCACCCGCTATTTGCCGGACACCAGGAATGCCAAGCTAAATAGGATCCTGCCATTGTTGTCAAGGAGCTTACGATGTACAGAGAGAAGCAAGCACTCTAACAGACCACGTCAACGTGGCATAATCAGCGCACGGGGCTGTCTGCCGGAGAGTTGCTGGACCACAGGGGATGCAGGTCCCCTCCAGCAGGGGAGAGGCAGGAGCGAGCGCAGAGGTCAGGTGCGGTGGGAGGATGACATCCTGGATGAGGTGAAATCTAGACCAAGTCTTTGAGGACACACCAAGGGGGTTGCAGTTGGAGAGGATGTTCAGATTCCTGGGCCAGGCTAGCTCTTCTCAGTTGGAACAGCTCGAAGGTCACCTGCCTCCCTTGACTCTACGTAATTGTGAGGTTACTTACCGAGGACCTGCTGAATCTCTGAATGGGTGTTCCAGGAACCTTGGTACTGACAAGTGGGTAGTGGAACACACATTTACCACTGTAATTGATCAATTACATTGTAGCAGACCTGTCTGAAGCCATGTGCTAATGGAGAGGTATCATCTGCCCAGAGTCTAGAAAAAGCCGGATAGAGCACAAGGCCGGGACCAGCTTCCATTCATTGAGAACATCCAGGGGAAGGGGCGACTGTATGCCAGGGTGTGTATCGCCACCGTTGGATTTCCAAATGTCTAAGAACACCCCAGACCTTTCTGCCGCTTGAATGCAATAGCCCTTCCTATTATTGAACACTTATTCTTCCAGAATCTGAGCTCATCAAATAATACCCTTTTTATCAGTAGAGGCAGAACTGTATCATAGTGACTAGGGCTCTGCCTTCAGACCTCTGGGCTCTGACACTTAGCAGCTTTGTGAATTAGTCATCTATGGATACAGAACAAACCACCCCAAAGCTAGCAGTTCAAAAACAGTGAACGTTTACCATCTCGTGATTTAGCAGGGGCTCAGCTGGCTCAGGGTCTGTCTTCAGGATGCTTTCATTGGCAGGCTCGGCTGGGGCAGGGGGACCCACGTCCAGGTGGCTGACTTACTGGGGGTGCCGCACTCTGGTGCTGGTCGTTGGGCCTCCCATGTAGGCCTCTCTACAAGCTGCCTGAGAGTCCTCAGGATGTGATGACGGGCTTCCCCCCGAGTGAGCCACTCAGAACAGGGCCGGGAAGAAGGGACAGTGTCTCTGGCCCCAACTGAGGAGGCCTCCACCATCACTCCCACCACACTCCGTTCCCTAGTGTTGAGTCTGTAAGTCTGATTCCAATCGAGGGAGGAAGAGATTTGTACTCCACTTTTTGAAGATTTCACACTGTGTCAACCTTGGGCAGTTGATAGAACACATCTGTGCTCCAGTTTCTTCATCAGCAGCATGGACGTATTAGGATCTGCCTTACAGACCTGTTATAACAGTGAAATGAATTAGTGTAAAGGTCTTATAACAGTGCAGGATGTATGTATTCGCAATCATTACTCTGACTGATCACTAAATCTATTCCACACCTCTCTGGCCTGGGCGGGAGCTAATCTGGAGGCAAGAACGACCAACGCTGACATCCGCCGATCTTTCCTAAAAGCAACAGAGCTCTCTCCACATCCTCCTGTGGGGCACTGATGAGTCTG
The DNA here is from genome assembly GCF_022682495.2 of Desmodus rotundus. NCBI lineage: Eukaryota > Metazoa > Chordata > Mammalia > Chiroptera > Phyllostomidae > Desmodus > Desmodus rotundus. Next base: position 89,711,604 of record NC_071399.1, on the reverse strand, counting down.
CGCACTGTTCTTGCCGAGGCTGGGGATCCAGGACCGGCAGCGTGTTTCCTTCTTTGTTGTCAAGGCTCCTTATCCTTTTTCCACCAGAGGACGTGGTTGGCAGAGTGCCGTCCAGACCATGTGACTTCTCAGGTCCAATGGCAGGGGGATAAGGAAGGTCAAGGCCTCTAGCAGTCCTGCTGTAATCAGAGGCATGCCTCCCAGCTGAGCCCCCAGGTGCTCTCCAAGAACCCTTGAATAGATGCTTTCAGCTTCTTCGGGTGGCTTCACTGAGCCAGGGCCTCTCCAAGGCTCTGTCCTGAAGTCACCTCTGAAAGCTGTGTCTCTGACATCACAGGAAAGGGATCCAGGGCCAGAAGTCATTCCAAAATCAGCCACCCCTGTCTCACCTCTGAGAATTGAGCTATCGGGAACAAATATTGCAGGAATGTTCCGAGATTCTGGCTACCAAACCATCCTTGGAGATGTTATTTCAGACTACAGGCAATTAATAAATATTTATTAGGTATCCACAATTAGCACGTTATAATAGTTCCCCAATTGGAAGAAACTTTCTGAGGAATGAACAGAATGTTAACCCACATAGGATCTTAGACCAATTGCTTTCTGCTGCAGTCAAAATTCAGTGCTATTTCAAGAACACATGTCAGGAAGTTCACTAAGGGGAGAGTCTTGAATTTTTACTTGCAAGTGCATTGAGTTTAAACTGGAAACCAATATTACTACCCAATCCTCACAGGGGCAGCCTTCACACTAGCGAAAAGAGGAAGACCAAAAAGAGAGAAGAAATCTGAGAGGGTGTCCAAATACCCCAACTCCTAAAACCTAACCAAATTAAGTTAAAAGTTCAGAACTTTGTTTTTAAGTGTATAACGCAAAGTAATGACTAATTCCACAGAAGGTGAGACCATCAGGAAGCATGAGCGTTGCCCCCTGGCGTGCATGCCCTTCCCGGAAAGAAATGTCCCTTATCTTCAAAGGCAGTATCCGGGGAGATGTAATTTATAGATTTTATTTTATTTTATTTAGATTTTAATACAACAAATGAAAATTACTATTTCTGGTCAAGGGTTCCTATTAATCTGGATGAAATGAAAACTAAAAAAAGAGAATCCATAGTTTCCTAAGGTATCACACGTTCAGCTAACTTGGCAGAAAACTCAGCTTCAGGATCAATACTTGGGTATTTTATATGCACTCACCGCCTTAGGGAGGTCTGAGGATGTTTGTATGCAGAATATGACGATCAAGTTATTGCACGTAATTTTCACGCAGAATTTACCTTTTTAAAGTGGATTGCAAACCATCTAATTTCCCCTTGGGTTCACTCCTGTGAAAGAATGCCACCCCAGGGACCAGACAGAGAATCAAAGAGGAGAGTCTTCCTTGCACAAAAGTTTGCACGGGAAAAGACGGATGGCTCTCGGCGGGGCTGCGAACCACACACCCTTCTTTTCTTCTTGGAAAATGGGCTCCAATTAGCCGAGGACACTGGAAGAGCTGCTGCTAAGTACAATGTTCATTACCCTCGGCAACACTGAAAGCTATTGAGTGGTACCAGCCATTCTGAATTCATTTTCCTCCAAGGGCCCTAAGTCTCTTTCACAATCCCTCCTCCCCTCTCTTAAAATGTCTCCTATTCACTGTGAGACTCTCATCCAAATAGATGGCAGGGAAGGACCTGGGGGTGGGGACAGGGACGCAGAGAGCGCTGCTGTAGAGAAGGGATGGAGAGGTGGACACGTGTTAGAGGGCCAGAGGACTCCTGGCAAACATAAAATTAGGTCCAAACATTCACCCCGATTCCCTGGAACATGCAAATTTGTTTGAGCTGCAAGAAGAGAGGTTTTTTAAAAAATGCACTTTTTCCTCTAAGAGTATGAAATGAACTTGTGCCATAGAAAAAAAAAAATGTGATCGCTAATGAGGAGGCCTTTTTTTTCCCTTTTACAGTGTGAGAAACTAAACAGCTGGCAGAGAACTATTTCATATTTCAGATGCAGCCGCTGAATAACCTTCTTATTTTGACTCACAGCTCCCCACAACGGAGGCTTTCACCACATGAAGAGCCAGAGCACAGAGTTTGGGGCCATTTTCTCCTTTTATTCATTTTCTAAGCCCCATCCCTCCCCCCCCATTTCCTCTGTGTGGGTTTGAATGGCTGAAGTGAGCCCACAATGTGTATGTACTAGATACATTGTCACCTCCCTTTTCCCAAAAGCACCTGGCAGGCTCCCCAGCCTCATCAGCACCCTGCCCCCCCCACCTCCCCCCCTCCGCCGTGGAGTCTGGTTTAACTCCTTGAGTGACAAGTGTCTATGTTTTACACTGATTTTAGCAAATGTGAGAAATGGGCTAACTACTTGAACATGTACTTTAAAAACTGGATGGACGATAGAGCCTGTGCTATTTTCCTGAGTTTCATAATTTCCTTTCTACTCTTCCTCTCTTCTTGTCTCCTTTTCCCTTGGGTGCCTCGCATCAAGATGGGAATTTGTTCTTCCCAGGCTGAATCAGTGGGAGATGGGGATATTAATTGCTTTTAAATCTAAGTCTGAAAATAGCTGTAGGCTTTGTGGTTATAAAACAAGCAACCGCTTGTACTTGGTAAAGAAAAAAACAAAACCCATTACACAGCAAAGCATAAGAACCATCAAAGGCTTCGTATTTTTAGAAACAGAATCCTTCAGAGGGCTGTGAGCATGTACGTCTTCAGATTTCTGCTTCCAGGCATGATGGGGCGACAGGGACTGGATGTACTCTCCTGTCTGCAACAACCAAAACTCCAAACAGACTCTGCGAGCCCTGGCCGGGTAGCTCAGTTGGCTGGAGCATCACCTGCTACATCAAAAGGTCATGGGTTCGGTTCCGGTCATGGCACGCACCGAAGTTGTGGGTTTGATCCCTGGTTGGGACGTATACAGGAGGCTACCAATCGATGTTTCTCTCTCACATGGATGTTTCTCTTTCTCTCTCCCTCCCTTCCCTCTCTTTATATATTTTTAAAAGAATTTTAAACTATATGAAACGATAGTTTTAAGACACCGGGCAATAGGCAGCTTAGGATGACGTAAATCAGATGCAGCTTTATTTTAGTTAGAAGTGGTAGTCTGGGCCGTCTGTAATTTGTCACGGGGTGCAGGTGTAGAATGTTGGACATGCTGATGTTGTAACCGTGGGGACTCCCCACTCTTATCAGGATCAGATCAGGCAAGAGCCCTCCCAAAATACCGAATTTTGTAAGAAGTACAGGAAAAACAGGTTTTGGTTAGACTGAACCTCAACCTCCACTCTATTTTTACCTGCATTTAGCATTTTGATAGAATCTTAGCTTAATGGAGATGAGTGCTCTCCTTGCCCTTGAACTTGAGCATGAGGTGATCATGTTTAGAGCCATGGTAAGAGACCGGAGCCATAGAAAGCGGGCAGCTGCTGCCTCCCCCCTGTCAGAGCGGGGCCGGCAGCTCCTGGGCCGGAATGCTCAGGGGCCAGTGGCTGCAGCCTGTGGCTTCCCTTCCCTCTTGGCGGGCATGGGCGGACAGCTTAAACACTAGGGTTGGAATCCTGGCTTTAAAAACGGGTGCCGCTTGTGCGGGACCTTCCAGGGTGCTGCTGATCTCCCGTCTCTTGCTCTTTGTGACAGTTTATCAAGCTGTAGATTGAAGACTGTGACATTTCCTCTGTGTGTAAGGAGTCATAAAAATAAGCATGGTGGTGGTCCATAGTAATTACCTCTCTTTTAATCGATCCCATTTTGATCCAATTATTACTTTATTTTGGATGAATTTTTGATGGTGATACTAGAGGCCTTACAGATTTTCAAGTCACAGGAAAGAATTCAGTCTCCATTCCTGCAGGTGGAGACAAAGCTATAGAATTCAAACCTATGTCCACTGTTCGGAAAGCTTTACTCCTCCATGAGAAGTAAATATTCTCATTGACAAAGGCGTGCTGGTCGGAGCTCGTGGTGTGGCATTTTTAAAGAAATGTACGGATGTTCAGCAATGTAAAAACCTGGCTTTTTTCAATGACTGCATGGATAAAATTTGTTGTTGATTGCTTTAGATTTTAGTTTTCCCTTTTTCATTTCTAATGTCCTCAGTGAACACAATAACGCTTTAAAAATGCCTTATGCTCTTCCGTGTATCCTGTGAAAGTCTTGGAGTCCAGAACTGTGTCTCTTCTGTGTTAAAATGGTTTTACAGGTGGCAGTACCATGTACATGCTTGGGACACTGAGCTGACAATACTTTCCAGAGGTCTTCTTAGACTACGGACCAATTCAAATGAACCCTGCCTGGCTGGACACCTGATATTATGAAACATGGCCCCCAGTTGGAACTTCAGGCCAGCAAGGGACTCAGAATATGTGTCAGTTTAATCCCAGGACGGCTGAGCACTGCTTACCCGGGTCTCCCTAGAGCTACACAGAGCCATACACAATAGTGATACAATTTCACGTTCAAGTTCAACTTCTGAGTTTGCCGAGAGGAGCTTTTCTTTGCCGTCTGGTTGAAGATCTTTGGAAATAAAGGCAACCCCAAGTCAAGTTGAGATCATTTTTCTCACTATCCTACAGGATGTGGAAGCCGTGCTGGAGGTGGCCCCAAGCAGCATGGAGCCTGGGGAGTGACCCTAGTGGTCAGGGAGGCAAAGTGGCTGCAGTGAGCCTTCGCTTTGGGCTGGTGCCATTTGGCCGACTCCAGGTGGGACATCTGATGTGGACAGAGGGTCACGAGGAGGCTGAGCCTGGAAAAGTTGCCATCACCTTCACGGTCAGCTGGGAGCTCACATTCGCAGAACTCTTAGGAGCCACCTGAAAGCATCTGTCTGCCTAGGTCAGGGTATAGCCCACCTGACCTCACCTGCAAAGAGTGGTGCAGGTGTGGGACCTTCCGGAGAGCATGCTTTGAAGGGCAAGGGTGCTGCTTAGAAGAGCCTTGAGAAATGAGTGGTAGGGTTCAGAAGCAGAGGCTTGGGTTGGTCAGGAGACTCCAACAGAGGCTGGAGAAGACCACAGCCACCTGGGAGGGGACAGTGGCCTCTGGGCACCACAGCCAGCCAACCAGTGTTTACTGAACTGTATTTTGCTCTGTGGGCTGTAAGCATTGGACACGGAAGTCAAGAAGCCCGCTTTCAGGGAGTGCACAGAATAGAGCCCAGGAGCAGGCTCCTCAGTGAGTTGGAATTAGTCAACACTTTACCCCTGGCTGGTGTGTCCTGGTGGGTTGAGCACCAATCTGTGAACAAAAAGGTCGCTAGTTCGATTCCCGATCAGGGCAGACGCCTGGGTTGCTGGGGGTGTGTGTCTGTCCCTTTTTCTCCCTCCTTTCTCCTCTCTCTAAAAAATAAATAAGATCTTTAAAAAATTTTTTAAATAACAAGAATTTTAAGTTTACTGTGAGAGAATGAATCATTCAATATAGCAGATTGTCCATGTGCCCACAAGATTTCCAACCCCTTTTATTTTAAAGACTGAAAGTTAGGGACACCTGTCTATGAGAAGATGGTGTCCTTAACCAAAGCCCTGGGACAGGAGGGAACAGTGAGTTGCTCCAAATAAATTCCCCAAGAGGGAAGGAGGAGAGCAGCCTGTGGGTTGGCTTCTATCCCAAACTGCCTGTTGAAGGTGGGACAGCGCTTTGGGAGCCCCCAGAGTGTGAGTTCAGGGTCCAACCCCAGGGGGCAGTCTGACAGCCCCAGGAAGGGCCTAAGGAAGTGAGTCAGAAAGGCTCACGCGTGACTCCAGATCCCTGTGGTTAGGGGCGCCCCTCTGTGAGGCGGCACTGGGAAGAAGGAGCTGCCCTGGACTGGGCAGGATGTGTGTGAAGGCCAGTCTCAGGCCACGGCTGTGGAAGCGACCAGCTGCATTATGCTTTGGTCTCGGGGCCAGGGCTGGGCCACCAGAGCCTCTTTGTCTCCACTGGTAAATGTTACCTGCCCAGGTTTAAAATGCACGTATCTGTACAGTCATTTTTGTTGTTGTTGTTACGATTCAGGAGTTTTCTCCTATAGACAATACGTATTTTAAATTGTTAAAAGTGTCTACAGACACTCCTCCACCATTCAGGTATATCTGCAAACCCTTTAGTCTCAAATTACTCAACGTTATAAACATTTAGTGTACTCAGAAGAGCTTGCAGCTGGAATAGTGTATCTCATGCAACATTTTGCTTTTCTAGCTATTGACATATCCATAATTCTTACTAAATCCTTCAACTTGGAGATTCAGGCAAAAGCAAACCATTCTCCAAAGAAAGCAGGAGAGAACAGGGGCTCTTGCGCTGGAGGATGAAGGGTTTTCCGTTTTGCTCAGCTTTGAGGAATGAAGGAAATACTTTATCAAAGCCGGGGCTGACCTCCGTGCCCCAGGACGGAAACGCGACGTGTTGGGCAGAGCAGGGGACGATCCCAGGGAGGCGGGTCAGGGCAGAGCTGTTTACGCCCTGGCTCAGGAAATCCTGCTCTCTGAGGGCAGGAAAAGGGGAAGCAGGCTGAAACCCCAGAGCTGGCCGCAGCTCCTAATGCATGCAGCACGGGGAGCAGGCTGAGCAAAGGAAGCCAGTGAATGCCTGTGAGAGGAGAGGAGGAAATCAGCCATGTCCAACAGCCAGGCTCAGAATGGGGGTGGTTTTCCTTCTGGGAGCAGAGGAAGCTGGGCCGGACCTCTGCAGTGGAGAGGACAGGCAGAGGAGGGACTGGGAAGGCCGGTGACCTGTGGGGCTGAGCCCTGGCTCTGCCAGCTATAACCCACCCGCCGTGGCGTGGAAGAAGGGTGGGGGCTCAGAAAAGTGCCTGGGGACAGTGGGGGCTTGCAGTGCTGGTTGGGGGGCACTGCTGTCAGGGCTGGACAGTTTAAAACTCATAGCTGCAGGAAACGCCCAGCCCAGTAGCGTGATACTGGAGCAGGTTTTGCAGAGAGAAAATTGTACTCACTTATACTTGCACATTTTATTTATTTTTTCTTTTAAATATTTTATTGTTTATGCTATTACAGCTGTCCCACTTTTTCCCCCTTCGCCCCCCTCCACCCAGCCCATCCCCACTTCCATAATCAGCCCCCTCACTGTTGTCCATGTCCATGGGTCCTTCATACGGGTTCTTTGACTGGTCCCTTCAACCATCAGTCCCCACCTCCCGCTCCTCTCTTACAGTTGTCAGTCCATTCCATGATTCTATGCCTCAGGTTCATTTTGCTCATTAGCTTATTTTGTTCATTACATTTCCCTTACAGGTGAGAGCATATGGTATTTGTCTTTCAACCACTGGCTTATTTCACCTAGCATAATCGTCTCTACTTCCCACCATGCTGTCGCAAAAGGTAGGAGTCCCTTCTTTCTTTCTGCTGCGTTGTATTCCAGTGTGTCGCTGTGCCAACAGTTTCTTTATCCACTCATCTGCTGATGGGTACAGGCTGTTCCCAAACCTTGGCTATTGTAAATAATGCTGCAATGACCATGGCGACGCATAAGTTCTCGGGAATTGGTGTTTCGGGATTCTTCAGGTATATTCCCAGCCGCAGAATTGCTTTTTAAAGTTCCACGTGACAGCTACAGCATTTTGGACAAACACAAAACTGAGAATGCCGTTTTAAAGCGCCCCCAGGAAGGGCCACGCTCTGACACCATCCTGCTGAGGCCTGCTCAGGGGAGGTCTCCTGGTTCCAGAGGTGACCCTGACTTCACCCATAGCCGCACTGTCCATTCACAGCTGGGCTCAAGGGAAACTTTTGCTGATGGCATGACCAGTGGATTCTTGCAACCCTCTGAGGTTGTGGCATGCATGAGGGTGGAAAGCAGGCAGATTGCGCTGCCTCCCTCCCGTTCATAATTCAATGACCGTACGTTCTTAACACACTATTTCATCTGAAATGTGACAGGCGACTGAGACACTTAACACTATTAATCACGTTCTGAGCCCTGAACGATGGCTTACTGGAAAGTATTTTGAGGAATTTACAGATGGGAAATGAAAGGCACCACAAGTCTGCTGGGCCTCTGCCCACTTTTTTCAAAGGTAGGAAATGTCCCCGTGGGTGGTTGTGAGATTGGATCCCCACGCTCTGAATGGCAGTGAGTAGACCGGGTCAAGGGTCGGGGGAGTGGAGAGAACAAAAGGGTGTGGGCAGTCAGTGCCCTAAAGGCCCGTGTCAGGCAAGATGCTCGGTTGGCTTTCAGCAACATGCTCTTGAACTGCCTGCCAAGAAGATGGGCTTAATTGCGTAGGAAAGTGTGGGAGGAAACTGATGTTAGTGGAACGTTTAACTGGACTCTGTGTCAAGTGGGGTGTATGCGTGTCTGCATTTAATCCTCACAACCGTCCGTAATGAGGATTAGTAGCCCTATTGTGTAGAGGCGGAAACACACTCAGGTTAAGTAAACTCTCCGCGTGGTGCAAATTTATTGAGAGGGTAGGGCAAGTATCTGACACTGACTTCTATACTTTTATTCTAAAATAATTCACTCCTCTATTTGCTGTTAGCTCTCTCTGTATGTAGAGCTATATACACATATCGATTATACATTTATTTAATATATACTTACTTGTGTATAATTTACATTTAAAAAGCGGAGTTGGCTGGCAGGAGACAGCAAGGCTTCCTTGCAGGATTTCAGGCACTTGGGACAGAGGTGAGGAGAAAAGATATGGGGTGAGACTGTCCCGAAGGGCCACACTTAAAGGCCTTCCCTGTGTGACAGCTGTCACCACAGGGCACTAATCAGCTGGGAGCAGAATGTCCAGTTGCCCTGTTTAGATAAAGATCACAAGCCCGTCACCCATCACCCCACAGGGCTCAGATAAATCTCTGTGTTGGTCCTCACTGGGGATGCTCAGGAATGCGGAGAATTCAAAGCAGGAAATTGCACCCTCAGCAACATTGTCTCTGAACGTTGACACTTGCTAGAGGTCAGGCCACCCCCAAGGGCCACCGTCCTCATCGTGTGACCCGTGCAGGACCTTGTGCTGCTGGAGCCGGTTCAGGCCTGGGAAGTGATGAGGTCTCGGAAAACGCTGCCCGGCCGGTGGAAACCGGGCCAGATGGTTTTGTCATCGGCCCTTGTCTGCGAGGTAGCTCACAGTTGAATGGAAAGGGGAGGGATGGACCAAGCGGAAACTCGGATGTGCTCTTTGGAGCACTGCAGAGGATAACACGGACACACAGCACGTAGGAGCACCGTGAGGGTTTGACGGAAAACAAAGGCAGGGGCCGGTGAACTGTACACAGCGTGGGCGTGAGCCATTAGTGCTGTCGCTGTTGCTGTTCACGTCCTTGTCTCAAACGTGTGTTACTTTCTGGATCACTTTAGTGGCCACAGATTGTCAAAAGAGGGAGTGACCGAAGGAAAATTAAACCCTAATGGTGCATTTAGGGAACCACTTTTTTCTCACCACGCTTTCCTTTTCTCTTATACGTTACTGCTCCCCTGTGCGGTTTCACCGACGGTGCGTACCGAAGGGGGCAGAGGTAGTGTTAGGCGGAGGATGAGTCAGCTATCCTCACTCGTTGTTCCTTTTAAATTTTATTATTTGTGAATAGGTAATAACACGTGTTCTGTAGCAGATTCAAGAGGTACAAGAGGACATACAGTGACAGTTGGGTCTCCCTCTTGCCCTGGACCTCGGTCACCCCAGTTCGCTTCCCCAGGGGCCGTCCCTGTTCTTGCGTGTGCGTTAGAGAGAATCCGTGTGTGCGCGTTCACACGCAGGCTGAACAGAAGCGATAGCATAGTATTTACAGTGTTCTGTTCCTTCTGTTCTGTACTCAGCGATGTGTAATACTCCATTCCTGAGTGTGTTCTCATGCCCAGTATTTTAAGTCACTGTATAGTATTCCATAGTATGGATTTCCTCTAGTTTATCATCCAGTTCTTATTGAATGGATATTTTGATTTTGTTATTACAAATAATGCGGTGATGATGCACTTATTCTTTAATGTTTGGTCCCTTAAATATTAAATATTTTCTTTACCTGGTATTGATTATTTTAATAGATAGGAGGCAGGGAGCCAACCTCATTTTTTAACCAGATATGATGTGTTGAATAATCTGCCTTTTTCCCAATGATTCGAAATATGCTTTCATCGTATACTTGGTTCTCCCGTGTATTCAGACAGCAACCCGAGTGTGTGGATTCTGTAGTCAGTCTGGGTGGGAAACTTAGCACCTCCCCTGATTAATGGTTCACCCGTGAACAAATTTTTTATTATCTTTGCCCCAACTTTTTCATCTAATAAGTGAGAACGAACGTAGTAACAATTCCATACTATTACTGATAACATAATGAAAAGCAAACATTGTTCGAGGCTTACAATATTGCCTGATTCAGCCATCACTTGATATCCTCAGGGGATTGGTTCCACATCCCCATGGGTACCAACTCCTCAACGCTCAAGTCTGTTACAGAAGATGCTGCAGTGTTTGTATGTAATCTGGGCACAGCCTCCCATAGACCTGAAATCATCTCTAGATTACTTACAATCCCTGATACAATGTAAATAGTTCTTACACTGTATTGTGTACGGAATAATGACCAAAAAAGTCTGTGCGTGTTCAGTACAGACACACCCGTCCTGGATCAAACGACATAGTCCACATCAGCAACCATGTAACTTTTAACAAATGTATTTTTGACCCTTGGCTGAATCTGCTGATACAGAACCTTCAGATATGGAGGACTGACTGCATAAAATAAAGTCTGAATAACATCAGCTATTGCTGTTTCTCTCCTTACTGGTATTTCTGGCCTTTGTAATATGTCTCCATTGTTCTTTCCACTCTTCACGAGTCACAAATCTAGTATTTATGAATCCATGGATTCATGAATTGATGGGATACTTTTTTCCTGGCTTTCTGTGCATTTTAAATTTCTGTTTAACCCCTTTCCTCCCTTTAGTGGTATCTTTGAAGGAGTTAAATTCGTTCTGGAGCAGCTGTTTGTACAGATGCATGTGGAAAGGAATCGATGTCATGTTTTAGGCTAGGGGAAATTCTCGTCCACATTCAGGGCTGTGTGTGAGTGAGTCACTGAAACTTTGTGTCCATCCGACTGAATTCGGTATCGGACCTCCCCCTTTAATGGGCAGACTGCTTCCCGCAAAGTGGCCGGTCTGTGATTTCTCCTTCAGTCTTACCTTCCACGCTTCCTGGAGCTACTGAGAGTGCCTATACTTCTTTCTTCAGACAAGAGGGCTTTGTCCCTGTAAGGGGCCACCCTCGTACAACTGTGCTCTGCTGATTTGCTGAGGCCTGCGTCTGTGAGCATTCCCACCTGCCTTGACTTTTACTGCATTGTCCAGCTCTTCCTGCGATTACATACATGTCCTGGTTGGTCAGAGATGGAGCTTGCCTTTCTATTTCTTCTTCTTGTTTCTCTCTGCTGTTTTCTACGATTCCAGCGGTATTTTAAATGACTGATTCGGAAAGCACCTAGAGCATGGTTAACATTAATAATTTAAAAAGCCTTTTCTTCCTCTCTCAAATATCTCTGCAACGACAAAAAAAAAAAAGGAGAAAATTTTGTTGCTGGGAAGCGGTTAGATGGTGAGAGCGGAAAGCCAGCTGGGATGCTTGCAATGTTAGATAAAACATCGCAGGGTCCATTTCAACGGAGGAGGGGAAGGAGAAAAGGAAAGGAGGAGCGGATGGTCAGTGGGCGCACCAGGTGTACATTCGGTGTTTACCGGTGACGTCGGCTCTGATCGGACCAGTATTTGTTCTGATTGTCGGTCTGTACTGTACCACTTTGGTTATGCCAAGACGTAACTGTAGCTAGAGTTACATGACGTAACTGTATAACCTGCCATGACTCATCTACCCAGCACAACGTAGAGAAACGTTACTTGTTTGAATACGTCAGTCAGTGAGGACAGACAATGTGGAAGAGTCCTTGATTTTTCCACACTGACTAAATTAACCAGGTATTTGCCATATATCCAAAGTATTATCTGACGCTGACACTAGCTTTTCTATTTATTCTTCTTGTGTCTTTGACTTGACGGGCAAAGTAACTCTGTGGGGGCGTTGCCCCTTCACCAAGTATTTTATTCATGAATAGGGCCCTCTGATTCACACTTCCTATACTGCCAAAGCCGTGTGTACACACAAACAGTAAACTGGGCTGTTTGTGCAGGACGGCCAGCCTGGCTGGTCACGAATTCAGCGCAGCCTTTCTCAGGACGTGAAAGCTCTAGTGTTCGGATGAACAAACTCTTTCAGAAGCCGTCAACGGTAGCCAAAAACCCTTTCGGTCCAGCCAGATCTACAGACGTGGGTCCTTTTCTCCATCAAGGATTAGAGACACAAATACACAAACAAAACCACCCGGCTGAATCCTACCTTTGAACTGTGTTGAGCCGATCCAGGTGGGGCAAACGGTGCCAGGGGTGATGACCATCAAATCGATTTAGCCTTCCTCCAGCGTTCATATGAGATGCTCCCACCCTGCTCCTCCCCCTGCTGAAGACTTTCTTACTTCACGTCTCACGTGGTAAGACTCTGCCGTGCCATCGCTATGCTCACATGTGACAACCGTCTGCCACGTCCCAGGAGCTGTGATTTCCACGCTTCACCTTGTTTATTTAGCCTTCAGGACAACTCGGTTAAGATGGAGCCATTGCCAACCCAACTAATGGACTGTAACTTCCAGTGTAAGGGCACCGCAGGAGGGAGAGGACAAGCACACCACATAATACTGTACAGCCAACCGGGGCCGCCTGACCCTACTAAGCGGCCCGGCCTTCTGCACACACTTCTGCTTTGGGCTTCTGTTCTTTCTCACCTGCCTTCTTACCCCAGCAGCTTTCCATCCTGGCTGCATGTTTGAGTTACCTGCTCAACTTTTAAACAATATTAATTTTCAGAGATATAAATTTAATTTGTTTGGATGGGGCTCAGATCCCATCTGAGGTTCAACCTGTGGGTTTGATCCCCCACTGGGGCACGTGTGAGAGGCAACCATTCAATGTTTTTCTCTCTCTCTCTTTCAGATGAAAAAGTTTTGGAGATGCATGGTCATTGATGGCTACACAGCAATATGATGTTCTTAATACACAGCACTGTACACTTAAAATGATCAAAGTGGTACATTTATGCTACATATACTTACCACAAAAAATAATCATGTCCCCAGAAGGAGTCAAATCTGAAAAAAATGTTTTAAGTCATGTGACCCACCAACTTCCCTTTCTTCCCATGAGACCTTCCCATGAGACACCTCCCACCCCATCTCTAACAATTGCCACCCAAGGGTGTCACCCAAGGGTTTCTCTTCCCAGCTCTACTGCCAGAGCCTCGGCTTCTCAATCTATTTCTCAAGTTACTCCCTTGTTTTGGTGGATACTGTTATTTACAAAAAGCACGCATTTGTATTAAATATTCCAAGTCCTTGCATGTTCCAAAGTGTCTCTGTTCCGCCCTTAGCTGACTTGCATTCAGTTTTCCTCAGAATATTCAAGGCATCTCTCCGTTTGCTCCTGGCACCCAAGTCAATGCTTTCCAGTTGGGTCATTACGCCTTTGTTATCATGTACCTCAGCCTCCACGTATGATCCCTGTCTTTCAGGTGTTATTGGATCTGATTTCTGACTTGGAGGTTGCTCCCACATGCATGTGTTTGTAAAGTTAGTAAGACCATTGGTGAACGCCATTCACTGATGTTTTACCCCTTGTCTACCAGCTGAGTTTGAGCCTTTGCCCCTTGCTGTTCCCAGGAAGTTATTGGAATTCCATAGCTAAACCCTGACCATATAAAAAAAGGGACTACCAAGTTGTCCAAAGTTTAAGGTTTTCCTGATTTTCTGTTGCATTTCAAAACAGGTTTGGAATTGGATTCGCTATTTCTATTCTTCAAAGATAAAGTGTACATCTCCAGAAGAGAAAAACATCGAGCAAATAAAAACCTCTATTTGTTTGAAAATTTAATTTGTTAGTTATCATGTATTACTTTCAAATTTTCATTCTAAACTGTTATTATTAACCGCAAGTCAGTCTTTGCAGAAGCCAGATCCTCCCGCCTCCCACAGCGTGACGCTGAGTGTGAGAAAACATACTTTAGATTTCATTTCACTTTTTTGTTTTGTTTACTCTGTGCCTTTCTATGTGTTCCCATCTAAGTGTTTTCCTTCTTAAATAAATATTTAATACCCCGGTCCACATTTGGATGCATGCACGATCAGCATCTCCTTCAGTTAAACCCACTGCATTTTGCAACAAATGGCAGAAATTGACCTTGATATTTTCCAGGAGGACAAGCTCATAAATACGAAAATAGAAAAGGCAATCTGCAGAAGAGAGCAAAGGACTCACTGCAGCCTCTGTCGTGAGATAAAGACAGTTCGCGAGGCCGGCGCATTTGTGAAAAGTACAATAAGTGCTAAGATGCCACAAATCAGCACAGATAACGTGAGCCTGGGGTTTTTCTCGGTGCCAGCAGTTTGAATACACCTCCCATGCTTCGCCTGCAGTGGGTTTTTCCCACGAGAACTAAACATCCTAGAGAGAGCTAGCTCCCTGCTTGAAGCTGCCACTTCGGCTGCGTTGTAGAGGCTTCGTGCAGGAAGGACTACGACCAACCTTTATTTCTTTTTCTTGTAGAGAGAGAGAGAGAAAGCACTGGTGAAGGAAATCCATAGATAACAACATCACGAGGCCGCGATTTGAGCTTCCTGACCGGTTAGGAATGCCACCAGGCCTTTCTTGCTCACATCCTTGGACGCGCACAGAAAGGCTGCACGGTTAAGGCAGTGAGAGGAAGTACTGGGTACCGGTAAATGAAGACGTAGGTGTGGTACCTACAGTTCCTGATTTCCCCAGGGGCACTCTGCCACACCAGGGCCCTTCTCAGGGGCAGCCACTCCCCCCAGCTCCGCCCCTCCTCCTTGTCTCAGGCCTGGCTGACTCAGTTTGTCTTCCCCTTGTGTGGGTCCCTCCATCATTCACTTTGTCCCAGGAATTCACACCCTCCTTCTCCTCCCTCCTCGATACTTAGGGGAGAGAGGACCCAATACATCAGCTGTCCTGGTGTATGCTACTCCCCCCAAACAGCTCCTCCTAGAACGGCTTCAGTGCAGAAAGGGAAGATGCTTGTGAAGAACTATACGACCAACACCAGGTGCCCACGTGATAAGCACAGCACAGGGGCTGCGTGTCCACGTGGAATTCTGTCCTTCTGAGTGACTCTCTGAGACGGGCATCGTCATCTCTTGGGGAGGTTGGAGACTTCTCTCTCGGTCACTTGAAGGCCCACAGTCTGGCCCACAGGATGGTGTCTAACGAGCTTGCGAGGCCGTGGTTTCCGGCTTCCAACCAGAAGTCCTCTCTTGCCTCCATTTCTTCCCAGCACCCCCTCTGCTCAGGGGTCACCGCCAAGGAAGCACATGCTGGGCTTGTTGTTACTGGAGAAGGTAAGTGGCAGATGACGGTGCCTGGGGAGCCTGGCCGGGACAGAGTGGAGAGCATTCTTCCTCCGCCACCACACCTGAGGCTTATGTCACCCCCCAACCCCCAATAGTCCCACCCCCTGACCCCTAGTGCCTGATGACTTTGGGGCTTCCAAGGGAGTTGGGTCAGAGTCCTGGAAAGCAGGACTGGGTGTGTCTTTCCATTGCAATGGAAATGCTGATTTTGCGAAATGAAGGTCGACCAGCAGAGAACGTTTGAATGATGGCTGTAAGGCCCCGGTAGGGATGTTCGTGTTCTTCCAGTGATCTCAAGCTGTGTGGTGAATGTCAGCTAGAGGACGTTTGTATGACAGAGATGATACACATCATATATATATATATATATATATGGTTCCCTTCTATCCGTGGTTTCAAGCATCCTCGGGGGGGCATGCTTTAGAATACATCCCCCATAAATAAGGGGGGACAACGCCATGTAATGGGAGTAATACAAGTTTTCTCATAAAACTCGTGAACATTAAACAAGAAAATCAACGTGAAGAAGTTAGTCTGGTTCCTGATGCTTGATAGACAGTCAATACACGTTAGCTGTTGTTTTTCAATTAGAATGACCCTTAATTGCCATCATCAGCACTGCATTCGGCCACCGAGGGGCTCGCGGCCACAGCTCTCGTCTCCACACTTCACGGCGGAACGCGCCACAGGTCAAGCACAGGAACTGAAGTGGCTGCGGGGACCATGGGGCTCATCTGTCTGGGTGACTGTCTTTCTAGCTGCTGGTTGACAGACTGATCAGAATCCTGAGGGAGGGGGGAGAGAGGGGCCAGCTCCGTGACACAGACTCTCCCAGACACTGACCGCAGCTTTCCCGACGGTCCCGCGTGGCCACGGGTCTTCACAGACATGCCCTCAAAAGTGAGGGGGCCACAGCTGGAAGTCCCTCCTAGTGACATTAATATTAAATAGCAAATTGTCTGTGTGCTGCTTTTTGGCACTTTTAAAGCACTTTCACATATGTATATATTTACCCCATTTTACAGGTGAGAAGGTTGAGACTCCAAGATGGGGCTTGTCCCCCAAACAGTAGAGCTGAAATATAATGTTAAAATCTATACTAGAAAACTGTCCCCTGTGACACTGTGGCCTTTTCCTTCATATCAGGTGCCACCAGATGTCACTCCCATCTCACAGCTATTTCTTTTCACCTGAGGTATTTTTTTCTTTTGGGCAGAGTTACCTCATTTATTATTGATACTGATTAAGGAAGACTTATCAGTAATTTGAGACTTGATTACTTATCTTCCTTTAATTCTGGGATGACAAAAAATATATTCTTTAAAGATCAATACTGTAGTGTCAAAATGTGTGATGTCCACTGAAAAGTGGCGTGTTCCCTTTAAGAGGTTTGGGAGCGAAGTCTGGAGTGGGTGGTTCAGCTCTGACGACCCTTCGAGCGCTTGTTAGGCGCTCATTTCTATAACGTGCCAACAACTCATTTTGCAGTTACGCTGATGGTAAGAATATCAATATCAATAACAAAAAAGTTTCAGTGGGTATAGGTGTATACACACACACATATAATCACAAACATGCATTTCTACACAAGAAAAATACAAGTGGATCCAATAGAGTGGTAAAACTTTAATTTTTCCTTTTTTTTTTGCTGTCTTAGACAAATGTTTGCTTCCTATTGCCCTTCGATGACGGAATTCTTGTATGCGGCAGAGAGCCGTCGCCAGCGTGTGCTGCTCAGCATAGGGTTTTCCATCAGTATGAAATTATCCTGATCGCCACCTGCCAGGCTCTGCGATTCCAATTGTTTGAGGAACACGGTGCCGTTCAGATAATGTTCAAAACCGCAAATATTCGTAGTAGGAATGTCTGCAAAAGTACTTGCCCACATTCTATTGAAGGAAAAATAGCAGCAGAAGTATGATAATACTCCGCTGCCACAGGCGAAGCAACACCCTGGGGTGGGGGGTGGCAGCTGAAAGTTAAAACGAGGGTGGGAAGATAGTGTTCTTGTTGTGAGTTCTTACCAATCGCTGGTATAACCTGGACTGCTCTGAGCTTCACGGAAAATCAGAACAACCCAGGCCTTTTCGTCAGATTTTCAGATTTTTCTTCCTATGTTAGTGTATGCTCCCTGATGTTTAGGATCGACTGTCCACCCCTTGGGCTGGGTTATTTTGAAGCATCTGCACAGAGTTTTGCTTGGTTGAATGTTGGGACTCCGGATTTCCGTGTCCAAGCACCCTGCCAGCTGCTTCAGATGGGGATAGGGGCCAGAGCTGGTCCACTGACTGAGGGAGCTGAGCTCTAGGATCTGCTGTAGCTGAAAAGACAAAGGGTGAAGGACAGCCGGTCAGGACGACTGACTCGTGGTGTCTGTCTCCATATCTCCAGCTCCTGAGCACGGGACTCTGCTGGAGTTGAGCGACCCATTTGGGGGCTTGTGAGGGCAGTTCCTGAAGAGTCAGGTGTCTCTCTCTCTCTTTTCTTTGTTTGTCTATGAAGAAAATAGAGTCAGAAGTCTCAACCTGGCGCGAGTGGCATTTGGACCCGATCTTTCTCTATTGTGGGGGGGGGGGGGGTGATGTTGTCCTGTGCATTATATAATTTTTAGCAGCATCCCTGGCCTCTACCCACTAGGTGTCAGTAGTAGCCCCCAGTTGTGACAATGGGAACTGTCTGCAGACATTGCCAAATAGCCCCCTGGGTGAGTGCCCAGCAAATTGCTCCTGGCAGAGAACCACGGATAGGGAACGTTGTTGGAGGTACTTACCATTAAGACAAACATTTCTATATTGTTGGCTCCTAAAGTTTTTTCCTCTTGTCTTAAGAAGGGAAGTGTTAAAGTTTTATAGTTCTATGGCCCCTAACATGTATTACATGGTTTTAGTGTTAATTTTTTCATAGTAGTGAGCACCTTATGAAGACAACTAATTTTTTATTTAAAGGATCCATTTGGAGATGATCACAGGATTCTTATTGCTATTATTTTTCTCTTGCCCTTCTTCGCCTTCCCCCGGTGCTTCCAGAACCTCCATGGAAAGTAAAAGGAGGGGAGGTGGCACTGCCCCTGTAAGGTTGAAGAGGTGCTATTGCATTCTGGGGAGATGGCTAGATAGAGGAGAAAAATTCGGCATTTGGGAGGAGAGGGACCATGCCTCCCTTCTCTTTGTCCTGGACAAGAATGCACGCAGCGGTGTAGACGTGGGCCTAGACGCTGGGCCGCCCAAGCAGACCTCTGCAGTGTCAGAGACGGACAGGGGCCCCCATAGGAAATACGGCCCTGGAGGGAAAAATGGTTTTCAAGTTATCAGGGGAGAGGAACGATCTAAAGAACCAATGTGGAATTACTGAAGAACTGGAACCCCAAACCCCGAGTATAAATTCTTCTTTATCTTATACCTTTTCCCTTCACTTTGTGTGCTGTTTATGCAATTTACTGACACACTTAAACTCTTAACATTATGCAGATGACATGTAGGTTTTTGCGCTAAGATAGGCGTGAGTGAATCTGGGTTTGGAAATCTTCAAGAGGAATAACGCAGCCCAATCCCTTCCAGCCTTGCATTGGGCCCCAAGGTCAATAGTAATAGAGAATAGTTGTTGGTTGTTGTCATCAATGTGTGTATTTCCCTTGGTCAATGAGAAGAAGAAATGACTGGATTTGGGGATTCTTGGAATCCTCTTCGTTATCTTTTTAATTTCACCGGTTACTTCCCTTTGTCTTATTCACTAGTTGAATCCTTATTGCACAAGTAGCAATAAGGATCTTTCCAGAAGTCTTCATGTATGTTCTTGCTTCCTATATGCTTTTCACACCTGTGACGCCTTTAGAAATACTAGATTTTGAAACATGCTTGAAAGAGAAAAGGCTTAGTCTTCCACTTGGGCAAAATCTGCATATGTTTATGAAGATTTTATAAACCCAAAGCGAGTCTGTTCATTTCATCCCATCAATATCCTCACTCAAATCCCCAAGAAATTCTGAGTTTTGGGTATGTATTTTGTAGACTAATGTTCACAGTTTGTTCCTGGATCAAATTTGCCTCTAGGTGACACATTTCAAAGGCGAGACTTGAATTCTCTTACGTACTTTGGTTTTAGCAGGGAAAAATTTCCAAATGCTTGGACCTTCTTTGTCTCCAGTGGATGTTGGCTGGAGACAAAAATATAACCAGGATAGATTCTTAGAGTAACTCTATTTTGCATAAAACCTTTTAAAAACTTTGTGATATATCTTATATAACATGAATGTGTGAAATGGTCTCTTGAAGTTTCAGGGGCTTTCTCCCTCTAATTGTAACATAATGCACCTACTTTCCTTAAGGACTTTTATTTTAAAAGATAAAGATTTTGAAATATTTTATCCCTTGGTAACCTTCAAAATCCCGAGGTCAGTATGTCAGTTGCTCTCCCACGTGAACTTGATCCGATACAGACTCTGAAAACACCGCACTGCGTGCTTGAAATGCTCCGTTTCCAGGACTTACACAGCTCAAAGCTCCTCTTGAGAAAGTGGAAGTCTTCCGTGCCAGGGACCAGCAGTGAATGAAAGAAGAATTGAATGTCCTTTAATATTTTAACCACATCCATTTCTCACCAAGATGGGCCACAGGACTTTTCTAGGCTGGTCTAAAATGAACATGCAGCAGCACCCCTCGTTAAAAAATTTTGAAGAATTTCAGGACAGTAATGGCAATCATTAAACTGAGTTAAGGACTCTTGTAAGAATAGCAGTTTTCAAAAGAGACATTTTTTTTCCTTCTGGTTATCTAGCATCTCTTTCTGGCTCAGCCGGGTGCTTTGTAAGTCGGGGAGGCTTGACTTGTTCAGAACAGGCCAGGGTGATTCATCCCATGGCCCAGCTTGTAGTAACAAGGAAACATGGGGCTTTTGAATAACACCATTAACCTGCAAAACGCTTTGACCCGAACCGCACTTTATTAAATTTAGACAGCCTCAGTTCTAAGAAATACCATTGTTCCATGTACCATTAAGGAAGAAAAGATGCACCATTAAATACAACGCATCATCCATCATCATGTGAACCATTCGGTTCAGAGACAGTAAACTGTTACAGATCTCAGAAGGGGTGGAACTGTGTATCTCAACAGAGAGGTCTTGCAACACGGAGCTCCCTACCATTCGGCCCTACCACATAATGCTGGCAGGCGCTTTTGGTCGTGGAAACGAGGCACGAGGGTTAAGGAGATGTACTAAGGTCCCGGCTATCATTAGGAGTGGAGTAATGGGGTAGACCACTGGGGAGAAAGGGAGAAATAGTCTCACGAACATTAATTTATTTTACTGTATATAAAAATATATATGTGTGCCCATATTGTACATACAGTATATATACACATTTGTATAAATTTTACTATGTGTGTATTTTAGATGACATTTGCAAAACAGTATTTCTTGTGTGAAGTTAATGTATGCCTCATTTTAAATTAGTATGTGTGTACATACATGTTTTCAGGCTGTTGATTTGTGTGTGCATATACACACATGCAATACTTCTTTTCTTGGGTGAGTGGTGTGCTGCACAAGCACCATAAAGCTCCGTGTAAGCTGCAGAGCCAGTCGAGATGAGGTGAGGCCCGCCATCTCTGTGTTCCGAGTGCGCAATCTGAAATGGCCAAAGAACTTCCGGGAGACATATTTATCAGGAATCATTTCTTCCTCATTAGCGCCCATCTTATCAACACACGCTCACTCACTCCCGCACACCTCACCCTCTGGCCACATGCCCTTTATGTCATTCTCCCTAAGAGATGGCTGTCACTTCAGAGAGCAACATCTCTAAGACAGTCTTTGTCTCTCACCCAAGCTGCATTCCACTCTGGGAGGAGGAGGGTTGGGGCTGGGCTGAAATGTGGAGAAAAAGGAATTTGTTCCCGTACCCTGGATTTCCTGGGTGAAAAAGCGGCCTTTGAGGGGGGCAGCTTGGCCAGGTGGCCCGGATGCCTCTGAGATTCCAGGGGGCCACAACAAAAGGGTGCCGGGGGCAGTTCTGCAGGCCAGCAGCTAAAGCTCAGATACCCATTACAAAGCATGAGTGCCAAACAAAAGCTCATATTCAAGTCGATCCTTTGGAAGAGAAGAGGTAAAAGGAAACGGGTCTGGAGGAAAGCTGTTGGCACTTCAGCTTGAAGAGCCACGTAGCCAAAGACAAGTTCAAGTTACAATCTTCCAAAGACATTCTTCTCCAGCCTGAAAGCCGCAGCTGGTAGAAACTTGCCTGAGCCTCGGACAGCAGTGGAAGTGATCAGCTTTAGGTGGGAAAAATCAAGCATGGAATGTGTTAGAAAACAATTTTAGTTCCTAGCTTTCCCCCCATTTTCTTTTTTGTTGTTTTTCCTTGGTTTCATAGTGGAAGAGGGGAAGAAATGCGTCTGTCCTATTATCCCTTAGTTTTCATCTTAGCGCTGTCCCCTCATGGTCATTGGCACTGAGTCAATGCCAACGGGCACACCCAGTTGGGGTGCCGTGAAGATGGAGACATTTTACTCAGTGCAAACAGCTCGATGGTGACACAGCACGGCTGTGAGGAGGCCCTGGGGCGCGGTGCCTCTCAGGTTAGACAGCTCTGTTCTGCCCTGCTGCACCTACTCCCGGCCTCCTTGCCCTGTGCCAGTCGGCTCCGGGAAATGTCTCCTGTGTTTGAACACAGACAGGAAACACAGTCTTCAGTCTTTGGTGGGAGGGGAAGTCCATTGTCAGAGCCAAAGGGAGCTGTTTTAGACAGAAGTCCCCTCCCCTGGCGTCTGATTGGCCCATCTTCATGCAAATGAGGACTCCAAAGCCTCACAATTTGATTGGTCCAAAGAGTACTATCCGGATTGATCAGAATGGAGCTGCTCTGATGGGCCGGTGAAGAAGCTGATAAGGATAAAGCTGCACAACTCTGGTTGGATGGGGAAAGCCTCGGTCCTATTGGTTGAAATAGGATTCCAGGAGCTGCTTTGTAAGGGCGGCTCAGATGGCAGAGACACAGTGGAGGCAGGCAGTTCAGTGCAGGCTTCTCCCTGAAGTGCAGTTTGCATGAGAGTTCCCTGTGTGGAAATGGTTGCTAGGCTCTGTTTTTTAACCGTGAGCCCTGTTAGCCACTAAGAGCCCTTCTTAGTATGTATCTTATTTCTCAGGGTCCACACACCTCATTATCTTAATCAGGATGTCACGGTTAAGCGCATTAATTTCTGAGGAAAATTCTAGCAGGTTCTTGTAGCTGTTGATGATCTGCGGCTAATTGTTGCAATTAGAATTTCCCAGCATGACCTGAAATGCATTTTTATGTGTTCGATTGGCAGGAAGTTTAAACAAAACAGTAGCATTCGTAAGGGGGTGTGTTCTTTCTGGGCTTTTGAGGATCTGGGACAAAAGGAAGGAGGTCAGGGATCATGACACAGTAGCCACCAAGATCAGGTACAAAACTGTTTTATCTGAGGCCAAATGGGTTTCCAGCAGAATAGCGTACATTGAAGGAGAGACTGCCCAGGGCTTTGGAATACAGCATCTTCCGCTGAGAAAGGTGGAAGAACTTGGTCTACAAAGGGAAGGTTCCTGTCAAGAATACAACCAGACGTGGGCTGCTAGCTGCTTTGTCAGTCATGGGGGCTCCACGGAGCACTTGGAATGTGAAACGAAGGGAGCTGACCCCCTGTGTGAGAAGCAGCTAGAAACAAGGACTGGGGGTTTGAGTGGCTACTTACCTCTCATTGGTGCTCTCCACTTTCAGACTCCCCGTCTGTGAAATGAAAGAGATAGAGACTCATGTACCTCCCAGGGTGTCCTTGTAGCGTTGTGTATGAAAAGGTTTGGTGGGGACAAGTGGAGTCATCAGAAGGTCCTGGGCCACAGTTACGATCAGTTACGTGGAGAATTAAAGTCCATGATGCTTGAAATGAAAGAATGCCAAACCCCAGACCTCTAGCGTCCTGCCCCTACGAACAGAAGAAAATATGAAGGAGAAAGAAAAACGAAAACTGGGAAAGAAGAGCCCAAAGGTCATGATATGCTCTGGGGGGTGAGATACGGTGAGGAGGGTGCCTGGGGTCATGATATGCTCTGGGGGGTGAGATACGGTGAGGAGGGTGCCTGGAAATGCCCCTGTAGGTCATTGCCAGGCATGCACCCAGAACCTCGGGGATGGCGGTCGGTTTATAAATGACAAAACCGACCAGATTAGGAGACCGCCTTGATTGCGGGTGGCAACGGGACCTGAGAGAAACGAGAGAAATGTATGTCAGTCTGTTAACAGAAGGCGCCATAATTAGAGAGGAGGAAAAGCAGCAACAAGGAGAAAGAAAGTGGAAGATATGAAATATCTGCAAATTCAATTTTAGAAGCACACACACGTAAACCCAAACACACTTTATTTAGAGTAAAGAAAACAAATCTAAACTAAAGTAAAACAAACAGAAAAGCCTCCCTCCCAAACTCTTCCCTCCCCAACAGAACAGGTCGTTTGAATCACACAGACAGTTAAGCCAAACTGGTCATCTCGTTGCTTCTTGCAGGCGACCTTAATGAGCCCTTTTTAACTTGGTCTTAGAATACAACAGATGAGATTCTGGGGAGGACCAAGTAAAACAAAATGAGTCACGGATCAGAACGGTCCAGTTTATCTGCAGTGAAAAGCAGGACAAAGCCGATTTTCCTGCCCTCTGGTTGGAGCCCTAGGCACGGAAGCATGATGGTTGTGTTGGTGGGGAGGAAGCAGGAAGGGCAAGGGGCAGGGGGCCCCGTGTGCTTTTCCTCTTTCTGGTAGAGTTGGCAGCAGACTGTGTCAAAGAGAGCGAAGGGGCCGATTCCATTTTCCTCTGCCAGTGCTGGTACTACCCGGCTTCCCAGTGCTGCGGTATGGCCCAGGGGAGCAAAGCATAGTAAGTTACTGATGTGGAAACCAACCCAGATCAAGCCTTACTTTCCAGGCAATCTGAGTGAAAAATAAGCTTTCAGAATCAAGGCTGGCGATTGACGTACTTGTCCTTGTCAAGTCAGCATGTGACAAGATCACCGAGGAAAGGCAGATGAAACCTCCGTCTCACGTAGCCTTGCTGTGTATCGTGAAATGCCTTCCTCATCATCTCCCAGGGCATTTCAATACCTTGAAGGCTTACGGCTTGTTTGAACTACACGTGTATTGGATATTGAGTATTTTCCTTTGCAACTCCAGAGGAAAAGTGTAGAGGAAAGTAAAATAGCACCCCGCCCCCACACGTACTTCCTGTCCCTGTGCATTTTCTGCACCAAGAACATCACATTCCCAGGTAGGCACAGCAGGCAGACACATCCTGGGGAGACGGGGAAATTCTCCCGCATCTGTGGGTCCTCAGCCCACTTATTTCTTTGAACGCTCTTCCAAACAGAAGAAAATTTTCCTCACAATAAAGTTTCAGAATAGACGAGTTAGAAATGGGAAACGTCCTGGCTTCTTGCATCTTATCTCAGATGAAAGAAAAAAGGGGGGTGAGGAAAAGGGGGAGGTAGAGGCAGCCCTGTCCAAACAACTGGGGATGCTCACGGTTTATTTCTCCTCAGGGACAAAACCCCTCTTAAATCAAGCCCTCAGGCAGTGGGGCCCGAACAAGTGGTTTTTGGACATATCTTAGTACTTTTCTTCACCAAAGGCTCGTACCTCCCATGACATATGGACATTTTAAGGTCTGCAAACTCACATGCTAGTCAATAAAAGGGCTGTTTGTAAGCTCCAAGTGGCAAATGGAATATTCTGAGAGATCTTTCAAAATTCACATTAAAGGAGAAGGGGACACATAATTTATTTTTATTAGTTGAGAAAGAAACAACCAATATGATTTCCTAGGAAAATGGTGCTGACCTTATCACTGGCATCCCCTTTATTCCTGAACTGTTCCCTCAAGCTCTTCTCTTTTTCTATGAAATACAAGTGAATACGGCTTTCCCTGGAAGTGAGCCCTAAGACTGAATTTTATGCTGCTGATTTGAAACGATTTAAAACAAATATTTTTGTGAATGCTGATCCTCAAATTGGGAAGAACTGTTTATAAACAGATACTGACATGGTTGGTGACATAGTTGGCTCAAAAACGTAAGCCTTCCTTTACACTGGCCACCTGAAATGGTATTTGTAAATGATGAATTTGTGTGTAAAGAAACAATTTCCTGTAAATCAATGTACCTTACTTTAGATTTCAGTCTAATACCTAAAACCCTGTCCTTGGAAAACAAATGGCATACAAATTACTTACAATCTTCGCAGGAAAAAGCCATCTGTCATTTGGGTGATTTCACTAGACTTGCAATCCCTTCTCATTGGACACCTGTATTTCTCAATAAAGTTCCAATTGAACCAGCACAGCAGAATAAATCTGGAATATCTGTATTGCAAATAAATGGGCACAGGCTGATTCTTCGGGCATTTTCATTGTGGGATGCACCCTAACAAACAAATAGCAAATGCTTTTAATGAAACCATGCCATGAAATGGCTTTTGCTTTCCCAGTTTCAGACCTTCTCAGAGCTATTTCAGTTATTAGAGAGAAGAAAAACAGACAGGGACTGCTCACCATGGTTGAGGACAAGTGTAGTGGAGCCAGTCCACAGGAAAATCCCTGTTGACTTTCAGCCATACTACCCCAGGTAGGGAGCTGAAGCAATGCTCCCTGTTCAGTTGTGTTAGAACAGAAGAGTTTTTGTTTTTTGTGGACAGGGAGTGGGTATTTGTAAAACTGTTGTATGATTCTGCTTGTCTGTTAAAAGAGAACATGGACAAAAAAATTCTCTTACAAAATAGGTAGTTTCGCATTCGGAAACCAAATTCCCCACTCCGTCAAAAGTTGGCATTAGGGAAGTGCATCGTTGTTCTGTGCCACCTGGGACTCTTTGCACCAACTGGGGGAAAGGTGAATGCCCCAAAGAGAGGGGTTTGACTTTGGAGCACGCAGTTCCGTGCCAGAAGCTGCCGTCTGCCACGTGGTATAGGAAGGGCCCACACTATGGCTAGTGGTGCTTTCTTTTTGTTCGGAGAGAAGAGGATGAGGTCAGGAGATGCTTTTCATCTCTCTGTTTGTATCATGCAGGAAGGAGCCCAGAGGCCCAGAGGCTGTTCCCTGGGACTTTTCAAAGCTCAGAAACGCCTTTCTTCCATCATGGGAATAGGATTACGACCTGGGCGAGGGTTTGGGGACTGGTTTCTCTGAGATTAGATTCTAGCCAATAGGTTTTGTCCCCTGTCTATTTATGCGTGATTTGGCAAGTCCATTTACTTAGTCCTCATTTTTGCCTCCTTTATAGGATGACAATATTTTCTTGTGTTAACTAAACACAAGAGACTTTATAGGATTATTATTTTTATTTTCAGTAACACAAATCCCAAGACAAGCATGATTGTAGTATCGTGTATTTCCATAGTGCTCTATGGTTTATAAAGCATTTTTTAAACATAAAATGACACATTTGATACTTATGAAAATACTGGAAGACAAACTAGGTGGATGTAATTTTTCCATTGTATAAAGAAAGAAATGAACAACCAGAAAGGTTAGATGATTTATTTTAGGTCACACAGTCCTGCAAAGGGACTCAGAACCCTTTATGATTATGATTATTGTCAACTAGTATTTAGCTCCCCTTGGGTGCTAGAGTTCTAGCAGGTCCCTAAATTTGTCTGTGCTTCCCTGAGTCAAGCCACTTCAAATCCTAATATTCTGACTTACCAAGCACTGCAGTTCTAGTGTAGAAATAAAACCGTGACCGGTCTGCTGGGTTGTGAGCTACGGTGTGAAGGCTTTGACAGCCGGGTAAAGCTCAAACTCAATGCCTCACAAACATGCAGACTTAATAGAGAAGGGATTTTTAACTCCAAGTTTATAACAGAGACAAGTAGGAGTGTTCAACTATTTGTTCTGTGCAGAACTTACTGAATTTTTCCACAGCTTACTGTTTAATAGTTCCTCAGAGTCTTTTTGTGGAGTAAGTTCGCACTCCCCTGGCCTCTGTTTTGGCTTCAGGGTAGACTTCTAATGAAACGGGGCCACTCAGCATCGTTATGTGAGAGTAATTGGGCTGTAATGTGTACATTTCTAGGGCCGCCATTCTCATCACATGTTTTGCAAAGGAAGAAGAAGAAGAGGATGAAGGAGAAGAAGAAGAAGGAGAAGGAGGAGAAGAAGGAGACGAAGGAGAAGGAAGAAGGAAGAACAGAGAAGGAAGAAGAAGAAGAAAGACAGAGAGAGAGAGAGAGAGAGAGGATGAATCGGAAGTAAAGCAGTAAAGCCTTTGGAGAAGAGATGAGAAAGTTCTAGCACCTTCCTAGGGACTTGTGGTAACCCTGCCCTTGGGCTCTGGGATACAGCTCTGAAGCCTTACTGATGTACGAACCTGGATTCAACGTGCATAAGATCACCTTTCAATCCAACTGAAACCGTTTTTCAAAGCAACTGCCTTCTCAGCAGAGCATTTCACATTCGGCTCTTTAATCCTTGCCATGTGTCGGGCACGCAGCGAAGCACTGATACAATTATGTGACTGATGCAATTATGTGAAGGACAGTGGAAATTAAAAGGAGGAAATGTGGTCTGGTGGTTAACTTGGCAGACTAAATGTCAGGAGCCTTGTTTCTGTTTTTGACGTGACTCAAGGGACGTCCTCAGGCCTTGGCGGAGTTCAAAAGCATACGTCTGTCTCCTCCTTAGTCGGACGCAGCCTTTGACGCTCTGGGACCCCATGGATGGTAGAAGATGCCCATGCATGTGGAGAAGTCATTAAGCCCATGTGGAGTGGAGGGCTAATTTCACAGTTGACCCGTACTTCCTTATCTACAGAACAGAGGCCGGTATAGATCCGGCTGGGTGGGGCCAGTTGCAATTATGGAAATCAAAGCCAACCTACTTTTTACCATATGACGGAGTTACTGGCTCAACACAGAAAAAGTACTTGGGTGAGGGAATGGCAGGTGTGTGTGTGTGTGTGTGTGCAAAGACGCAAGCACGCTTCTCTTTAAATGCTGCTCTTCTGTTTCCAGAGAACAAGCCTCGTCTTCCAGAACCGTGCCCTGACAGCGCTCTTTAGTCCCAACTCCTTTCCATTTCCTGGTGGTGTCTTCTCATTGGCTCAGAACAATCGTCACATGTCCCTGCTTCCACATGACATTGTTGTCTACGTAGCAACCCCCTCCACATTGTACCCAGGTATTCCATGAAACAGAATTAAACAAAACATGTAGGGGATCTGTATGCTGAAATTTATAAAATGCTGATAAAAGGAATCAAAGAATACCTAAATAAATAGAGAGACACATTGGGGAAAATTTAGTGTCATAAAGATATCAATTCTCCCTAAATTGATCTATAGGTTTAAGGTCATTTCTATAAAAATATTAGTACAGCTTTTTTTGAGACATAGACACCTCACTCTAAAGTTTATACATAATAGCTAAAATAACTTCTTGATAAGAAGGAAAACATGTGGGCTTGGGAAGTGGACATTTTAGTGAGCGAGTGTCCTTCCTGTTAAGTCTGATGCTCTCTCCTGGTTCCAGTCCTTGATCTGAATCCAAACTTTGTGAAAAGAAGCGTGACTCATTTGGCTGGAATTATCTCACTCTCTACCCCCACGCTACCCCAAGCCCTTTCCTCTACCTCCTTAGCTCCTTTATTTAAACCGAATCACTGGTCTGGCCCTTAAAGTCTACAAGTATCTAGCCTCTGAAACCTTAAAGTGTCCCTTCACACACCTGTCTGGATCAGCCCCTCCAGGCCTTTGGGGCACGCACTGTATTGGGCACTGCCCATTGGCACACCCATGTCATAACTCACTAGAGTGGAATGCTGAGCCATTGTCCGCTGAAAGGGGTAAAGAACTTAGGTATTGCTGGATGTGCCTACAGTTTCCTACAGGTGAGCCACTCAGACAATACTGCACTTAAAATTCCAATTCCATTGTGCTCAGGGGCTTAATAAACCTTTTGGGACCTAAGCCAACATTTCTCTCTCATACGTGCCCTTTCATCAAAAGGACAAAGGCCAAGATTGTCCGTCTACAGTCTTATTGTTAGCTTTTCTTTCCCTGGGCCAAGGACTTTCCCTTGGCCTAAGATGCTCAACCCAATACCATCACCCCAGGCTCACTTTCCCGACCAACACCGGGACCAAGGCCCTCAGGTGTGAGATGACATTTAATCAAGTCGGTAAATTCTTGGCTGTGATCTGAAACACAGGGATAGAGTCCCGTCCACCTGGCCTTTACACTGCAGGATTAATGTGTTGAAACCAGGCTGGAGATCCCGTGACAAAGAGCCGAGGTACCGTAAACACCGTCACTTATTTCTCCCCGGAGACGTTTGATAGACCGGGGATTCTGTTGCTCTGGTGTTTTAATTCCGTGTCAGTACCAGAGGCAGAGAATTAAATGGCTTCTCAGTGACGCCTCAAGTCCCTCGCTAGCCCCTCACGCTCACCTCTGTTTCTTAGTAAGTGGCTGGGTTGTATATCACCACGGTCGCGTCATTTCCCGGTTGTAGGCGCTTGCACTCTGTACTGCTTTCCAATTTTTCTCAGATGGTTGTAAATCCATTACAGAACAGGGGTATAAAAAACGCCTCTTTTGAATGTAGACAATATCATCTTTTCTGTGTGAAATGTCTCAAAAATGTATAATAATGTGCACTTGGGGACACATGCTTTTGAAAATTGATCATGGAATTCTCTCTGGGACTTGTCACTCTAGCTTATGAGAGGTCTGAGTTGATGTCACCCATGTAAGACATGCAGTACCAGACCCGAGGGTGGACGCCTCGGCCACAGCAAGGCCCACTGCACCCGCTCCGGGGCCAAACATTTGTGTCAATCTGCTCTGATGGCCCCACGTGCATGGTATGTCCCCCCTTATTTCTTCTCTACGATGATTTCACTTTCATCATTGTCCATTTGCCAACACAAATCATGATGCTTTAACCTCGGAATGCCAGCTCCTTTCTACCATCAACACTCAATTCAATTCCCTTCCTCATTCATTTAACAAACATTGATTGAGTAATATCCATCGACATGCTAGAGTTGGGGTACACACTGGTGAATAAGCAGACACGCTCTCTGCCCTGTGGCACCGACAGCCTATTGAGGGAGGCAGACACTGGACTGGAAAGCACACACCTAAGTAATAGAGAATGAACAATGGGAGAGAACAGTAGGGAGAGCCTACTTAGCGAGGGTGGTGACATTTCAGCTATGACCTGAAAATTGAAAAGAAGTCAGCTGTCCTGGGGCAGGGAAAGTGGGAACAGGGCCCCTGTCAGATGGAATGGCACGCGATGTGACTTGATGTATACTTCCAAAAGCTACGTGGGGACAGGGGGTCGGAGAAGGACAGAAGATGAAATGGAGAGACCAGCAGGTGACTGGGAAGGCAGATGGCAGGGAAAATGGTGCATGAGGCTGGTGGCAGGGAAAACAGAGCGAAGTAACAATGTTGGATTGTCTCTAAGGTGTGGAGGACTGGAAGGAGCCAGAAACACATCATTCCCAGTCAATTCAAACCCCTACTTAGTCTTTTAGGCAAGTATCCAGTAAAGATCAAAACGTATTTGCTCCTTTTCTCTGAAGACTTAGCCATTTCATACACCACTTGTTTGCCAGTAACACTGGTGATATCCTGTGACATCTCTCACTGTTTTTTAATTGGAGATACTGGAACATACCAGATAAACGCTAAAGAGTGTTCTTTGAAGACATAATAATGTCTTTCTGTGACAGCAAGGCCATAATAACCAAAAAGAGGCATTAATTATAATTTCTTTCTTTGATTTTATCTGGTATCATTTTCTTGATTAATGATGAACTTAGTTCTAGGGTAATGTTTCAGGCAGGACCCTTACTCATGATTATAGACCAGAAAGTAAAGGGCAGGATCGCATTGGTGGGGAGTCCTGAGGCTGAGCTAGCACCATGGGCCAGAAGGGATGGAGCCAGTCACATGTCGTCCCAGTCCGGCTCATTGGCACAGCAGAAGCAGAGGGGGCTGGGCTTGCCTGCTGGAGGCTGAGGGGAGGGAACAGGAGAGATGCGCTGCTGAAGGAGGAAGCTGAGTGCATATTGTTCCCCATCATCTGGGGATCAGTTTGCTTAGTTAGAGACCTCATGTCGGACTCTATGCCTCGATTTCCTGCACCGCTACTGGAGGTCTGAGAGCCAACAGAAGGCAGGCGGACTTGGAAATGGCCCAGCTAGAGTATCCCGGCCTGGAGATTTTTGAGCAGGAAGCTTTGGAAAACCATGTGTCAGATACTGGTGGGGTGGGAATGAGACAGGCAGCTGAAAAAATGTGGGCAGGTCCCTGTTCTTATCATTAATATTAAGGGAAAATCTTTTATTATGAAAAGATAGTCTTCCTATAAATGCTTTGATTGCCGTGATTTTCAACCATTTTCATCTCATGGCACACAGATTAATTACTAAAATTCTGTGGCACATGAAAACTACATTCTATTTTTTGCCACTCTGACAAAAGAATTTGTTATAATTTTGGTTCATTCATAGCAGATGGCTATTGTTGTGTTGGCTGTTGTCATTTTTTTTTAATGTGACAGCATAAGGGACAAGCGGTCAGTGTCCCTGACTGGACGGTCAGGCAGGGCACGTTGCACAAACGCTTGTGGCCGCCGGTTGAAAATCACTGTTCTATTGTCCAAATGTTTCTAAAAAGTTGTGAAATCAACTCAGTATTCCACATTCTCCTACTTAAAATAGTAAAACAACAAACACGGATTATTCAGTTTTTCCCTCCGGAAAAGGAAACAGCGTGTCAATTCAACCCACAGCGGAGGCTGTGATCACAGTCCTTTGTACCCTGGAGGAGTGGTGTGGAGGCGGGGCTCTGCCACTGGCCACTGCAGCCATTTAGAAAGAGCTCCAGGCTGTCCCTGCCGTGCGGAAAACCCCGCCGAAACCACTGCAGCTGAGTCAACGGACTGACAGCTTTGCTGAACCCAATTAGCTGTGACAGGCTGTGTGAGGTAGCCACACAGTCAGGACGCTGGCAGTGGCCGTGCCCTTGTCCAGCCCTGGCAAATGCTTACCCAGTTACAGTGTGGGTGCATCGCGGCCCTTCCTCAGCTCACCCACAGGACACACACAGGGCCCTTTCTTTTCCAAGTACCGGAGTGAAATAAACGCTGCCAGTCAAAAAGTACAGACTGGGAACTTGGACTGGGGAGTGAGCAAGGAACCCCCACCTGGGGACGACATCTGGAAAAGCCAAATCCTGAATCTCGTGCTTCCGCTTTTCAGTGGTGAGGGTTTATTGTGTGTTCCAGGCCACAGAAATGCACTGGCTTTTTCAGTTCCGTGCTTAGCCTGTGGGTCCCACCTTGGTCTCTGAAAATGTGCACATTGGCTATCGTTTTCCTCTACCTGTCGGAAAGAAGACAGCGTGAGTGGGAGACCTTCCTGAGTCAGGGCTTTTATAATGACACCCACGGCTACAATGGTGAAACGATCGTTTGCCAATGTATCGGTATGATTCTTTTTCTTGTTGTGTTGGTGCACTTTTAAATGAATACCGCCAAAGCATTCTTTCTTATAATTCAGTTTTATACTCTAAAGCATCATTTAAAGGAGCTTTTTGGCTCATGTGTTTCTGCTGCCAAATGATGGTCACCTGTCTACTTTAAGTTACAAAAGGAAATGTGTTTGGCTCTCTCACCACCCCTGTGAGAAGCGATGGTATCGGGGTTGCTCAGGCCAGTTTTTGCTGGAGGAACCGTGTTCCCATCCAGAGGAGCTTCCTGAATGGGCGTTCCTTCTACGTTGTTCACGGGGGCCATTTAATCGAGGGGGGGCGGTTGGGCTGAACTTGGGCAAGCAGCTGTGGCTGCTTTGGGAACTGTGCTGTCGTAAAATGCGAAAACAATGATTTGGGCTCCTGTGTTAGGGATCTGCCACATTTAATTTTTCCTGAGGACCAGGCAAGGGTCAGCAGTCCCTGAGCAGGATGTGACCCTCCCCCACGGGCACGCATCCGCCTGCGTGACAGCACTCATCCCGCGGAGGTAAATGTGTCTCAGGTGCCTGTTTCCTCCCCTCGCCTGTGAAGGCTGAGGCAGTGTGGGAGAAGGGCAGGGCTGGGCTCACACTGGTGCTTAAGTTTCATGACGTCCCCAAGTCTCTGTGTTACTACTTGGTGAAAAATGAGAATAATTCCTCTGTGACGGGTTAAATTCAGAATAAATATCTACTTGCCTGCTACATATATTGGGTGCTCAAGGAGTAAGAATGTCTACACACCTCATTTTCAGAGTGCTGCTGATCTAGTAATGCTTACCCTGCACCTGCCCTTGGCCGAGGATGTGATAAATATGTATTAAATAAATTGATGAAGAGAGGAAGAAAGCAAGAGTCATCCAGATTTTTGATACGGGAGTCTGCATGGAAAACTGTCCATTGTTTTTTCTGTCATCAGCATCCCTCATCTGGATTCCTGACACTGTGTGCTCATGTCCAGGGTTTATATAGTGTTAGCGTGGGGCGGGTGGGGTGGGAGGGAACGACCTTCCGCTGCCCACTTGTGAGTTAGTGAGGGCACTAGTTGAGTGAGTTAGGGGCCACTGATCTGTATGTAAGCCTAAATCCACTAAAATAGGAAAAAATAGTTGTTCCTCAAAATCCTTACTGATAGGCGTGACGGAAAGTTTACAGCGTTAGGAAATGTGTCCCCAGGCAGCCCACCGGCGGCGAGCCCGAGGCTGTGTTGCGGCCAGCTTCACGGGCACGAGGGAAAGACAGAGCTCCATTTCCTGCTTGCCATTTTCCAGTGCCAAGCATTCTCCTTTAGCCCTTTTTTCAGCTAGGAGATAGCCTTACAAATCCATCTGAGTAATTAATTCCTCCTTCAAAATAATCTATTTCTTTCTCTGTGTCTTCACCTGTTATTCTGAGAGCAGAAGGTGATGAAAGGAATGCCTCCTCAAAGGAGATTCCAACAGCAGTTGTTAGGAAACATCTCGTTTTTCTACGGCTAAATCCTATTCAGAACACAGGTACAGCTACGAGCAGTTTCTCCGGTGTCTGCCAAGCCCGGAGCCGCAGACGGGTGAGAGGCACAGACCATGAGCAATGAGTGAACGTGGGCTAAGAGATCCCATGTTTAGACAGATGGTGGTGAGCGGTGTGGGAGCCAGAGAAAGCAAGAGCCGGGGTCTGGGGCCCCAGGCCCGGGGAGAGCTCGTGGAGACACTGGCAGCAACCGTGTGAGGTCATAGGAAGAGGCAAATAGGAAGACAAGATTCTCAGTCACCATCACCCACAAAGTGTCACCAAGAAAGGAAAGGGCTTTTAGTCATCAACTGGGTAAATGGCTTATTTTTCTTGAAGGAGGGTTTTTATGAGAATGAAGTCATCTGATGTCAAAATAAGGGATGTCAAAATAAGCATTAGTGACAGGTTTGGGGTGGTGCTCGTGGTTAGGGGGTGGTAACCCTACTTCTTCGTTACTATCCTGACCCTCATGGATCCTTGGGCTGGACCTGGTTTACCGAGTGGGTTTTGTTTCTGGTGTCCACAAGGGTCCGTTGGTAATGGCTGCCCGGAATGCAGGGAAAGGATCTGATGATCGATGGCCGATGTCTCTGCCACAGGACAGGACAGCAGAGTAGTTGTATTAATGCCATTTACTGGCCATCCCTGGTCAAGATTGTAATTTTCTTAGGCTTTACTTTCCTCATCTTGAAAACAATGCCACCCAGAGTTATGTGAATTATTCTAAGCATAAAGTGTAACTAATGAGAGTATTGTTCAAGGTGTTTTTTTTAAAAGGTTTTATTTATTTATTTTTAGAGAGCGGAAGGGAGGGATAAAGAGAGGGAGAGAAACATCAGTGTGTGGTTGCTTCTTGAGTGCCTCCCACTGGGGACCTGGCCCACAACCCAGGCATGTGCCCTGATTGAAAATCAAACCAATGACCCTTTGATTCTCAGGCTGGCACTCAATCCCCTGAGCCACACCAGCCAGGGTGGGTTTTAGTTTTTGGGGGTTATATTAAGTTCACTAGCATATATAACATCCTTTTCAGCATCCAAGTAAATGAAAGTATCCAACCTTTGACATTATTCATTGTAACCTATTCGTTCCGCATGGGTATCTGGGATTAAAATAGTCCTGGTATTATGTTATCATTTACATAATGCAGTGGTACCTGATACAGCCTTGTGAATTACAGGCTTTTTTCTGGTTGGAGTCTTATAATGTGTAATGTCAAAGACCCAAGCATTGCAAAACGTGTTATACAAAAGGGTGAGACACGCAAAATTGTCTTGGATATCTCTATGTATCTATCTATTTACTTAACTTCAAAATATTGGAGATGGGGCATTAGAGACAAGTAACGTAAGCCTGTATTTTTAAAAATTGCCTCATAGCAAAAAGACTCTTTGATCACAAGACCTTGAAAACACACTCTTAGGACCCAGGGTCTGGAAGAGTCTTTGAGAATCCACCAAACCGAACCCTCCCTTGCATCCAGGCAGGACTTTCTGTGAAGGGCTTCCAGGGTTCCTTTGCACAATTTCTTCTTTAAAGTGCCCGAAGGAGATTTGACAGTGTCCTTGAATAACCTTGTACATGGTAGATCCAAGTTTTGTGGGTCCTGGAGCTCATACAAATTTGAGGGTTCCTTTTAGAGAAAATGAAGACAAAAGTCTCTTTTACAAACTTTACATAAACATAAGACATGTGAACACATTTACGAGTCCTCTGCTGGGGTTTTGGGGTTTGGAAGGGGCGTGTGACATCAGCTTCATCCGTCCTGAAGCATTAACTATATCAGCTTCTTATGCTTCTCAGTAAGTAACTTTGGCTAACTTCTTAATCTTGCTTTCAAAAAAACCCACATTTATTCAAGAATATAAGTACTATAATGAATATATTTGGTTATTTAATAATAGTTTAAAATATGTCATACAGAAGCACATGGACAACATTTAATGCTTTTCTTTTTTCAACGACATCTCTAGCAGAAACACGGCCAAGACCCCAGGTGACCCTCCCATATAGCAGCACAAGCGCGCAATGACGAGGCCCCAGACAGTTAAGGAGGGAAGGGTGTGAAATGATCGTATTAGAAACTTGAGTGAACAAACTTTTATCTAAGGCTCTGAACAGCTAAGACGATACAGGAAACAAAGAAATACCAAGATCTTACCTGAAAAAAGTGGGTGAACACTTACCTGCTCTGTATTGACTGGCTACCCCTGCTAACAAAGCGTTTCTGTAGGTGTTTGGATGGACCCAGTGCTCTGCAGAAGTTTGCTCTGGCACCACGGGTCAGTTCCAGGGAGATTTAAACTTTCTGACGCTCCTAACTCAGGCTGGAAAATGGTCCCCAGTTAGGCCGTGTGCTGCAGGGGTTGTCTGTAATTGCTTCTGAGAAATTATTTATTTTTGACAACTGTACTTTGGTCTGATTTGTTGCTGTGAGCCATTACTTTCTGTCTTGTTTGGGTGTTTTTGTTGTCAAATCTAAGGGTTTAAAGCCAGTTGGCAGGTCTAACAAGAAGCCAGTTGGCAGGTCTGACAAGAAGCCACGATTGTCCCCTTCTGTTAAGTGACAGTGGCACAGGTCTGACACGGTGGAGAGCTCTGGAGCTCAACTGGAGGACAGGTAGGTGCACCAGCCACAGATGAGCGAGTCACAGAATTACCTGAGCAAAAGCCGCCATCTAGAAAGGGGCCAACGCGTTGTCAGGGATGAAGGAAGACGCAGAATTCAAGGACCCAGAGATGTGCCAAGCCAGGAAACGGAAACCCTAATCCAACCCTTCGGCAGCTCTAGGAACTGGGGACAGAACGAGCTGAGGACAGTGAGAAAAAATGCAATGATATTACAAATCAGCTTACCAATGAAACTCTACAGGCATTGTAATGAAGCAGTGTGTTTGTGGGCACACACTTAACACAGGAGTTGCTACTGGGTTTCGTGCCAAGGCGGAGAGCAAGCAGACCGGGTGGCCTGGTTCACCACCGTCGCTTGTCTTACTGTGAGATGTACTATTAATAACCACTCGTGCAGAAAAAGACAAAAAGAAAGGGGGCAAAGAAAGAAAAACAAGAATCCTTTTTACAAACAGTGCAAGTGTACACTTAGAGAGTTCAGGGACAGAAAAGGAATCTGTAAAAACCTGTCACCTATATGTGTGGTTCTGTTACTTGTCAGTGGCTGCATGGCATAACATATACAGGAGGTGACAGTGAAGAAATTAAATGACGGTAGAAATACTGAGCCAGATACAGTGAAAAGGTCACAGTGTTTCAAATTAGTTAACACGATCAGTCCACTCATTCACCCACTCATTTATTCTCTTGTTGATTATTTCTGTCCATAAAAACACAGGCCTCTGTTAAGGGACTGAGGCAGTTTCCAGGCTGGCCTGTCTGATGACGCAGGTGATCACAAGGTTGTCACGAACATCGGTAAGTGCCGTCGTGGGCGTGAGGCTGCCCTTGCCCCAAACACTGGCGCAGAGTAGGTTTCAGAGATCATTTTTGTGTCATATGAGAAGGCCAGTTTGGTTAGTTTAAGGGCCTAGCTCATTTTATCAAACAAAAATAGACAAAAACCCTACTTTGATGCTCTGTGTTGACCGGGCAGCTTTACAAAGTGACAATATGGTACAATTTGTGTTTTATTTACCTGACTGAGCTTCAGGTGACGTGTGGATATGGACGAAGGTTTGGCATCGTTGAGAAGATGTGAAGAAGTGCTTGACGTTCTGCAAGGACTTAAGGAGGGCACCAGTGCTGAATGAGGCAGCACCCTTGTGATAAATGTCAAATACCCCGGAGGGACTGCTAGGAAGGGGACAACACTCCCTGAGATGAATCAGTGGGGGGGGGTCTAAGACCCCAGTCTCCTTACCTAACTACTCATTCCTTTTTCGGGAGAGAATGCTCTGGTTTTACATAGCTCCTAGTCAACCAGCGTTTAGTGCTTTCCCTGCACTACCGCCTTCCTCTGAGCACCAAACAGTAATGATTTTCTGAAATGTTCCTGTTAGGCACGGGAACTGGGATCAGATGAATGGGATTTGAGTCCCAGACTGTAACCCGAAGGGAGGCTAATCTCTCTAAGCCTCCACTTTTCCCCTCAAAACATTTTACTACAAAGCATTTCAAATGAAAGTCAAAGCTGAAAGACATTTACAGCGAACATTCATAATTACGTCATCTAGACTTTACCATTCACAATATATTTTTTTTATTTTTAGAGAGAGAGAGAAAAAAGAGAGACATTGTTTTGTTGCTCCACTTATTTATGCATTCATTGGTTGATTCTTGTATGTGCCCTGACCTGGGATTGAACCTGCCACCTTAGTGTATTAGGACAGTGCTCTAACCAACTGAGCTACCCGACCAGCACAACACTTTACTTTCTTTACACATATATATAGATATATCCATCTCTCTATTCACCCACTAATCTGTCTTATATTTTTATGGATTTTAAAGTAAATTTGCATAGATTACTATCTTTCCCCTAAACACTTCAGCATGCATATTATTAACTAGAGTTACAGATTTGCTTACAATTCTTCTTTTGCTATAAAATGGACATACATTATAATACATAAATCTTGCAGTAGCCAGGTGGCTCAGTGGGTTGGAGCACCGTCCCATACACCAAGACATTGTGGGTTCGATTCATGGTCAGGGCACATACATAGGTTGCAGGTTCAATCTCTGGTTGGGGCATGTACAGGAGGCAACCGATTGATGTTTCTCACATCACTGTTTCTCTCTCTCTCAAACCCTTCCTCTCTCCCTAAAATCAATAAGAGCATATCCTTGGGTGAGGATTAAAAAAACAGTAATAAAAAAAGAAATACATAAGTATACCATTGCCAAGTTTTGACAAGTGCATGCACCTTTGAGATCCAGCCGTTCCCTGGTTGAACCTCCATTTTATCCTTCAGTTATAGAGCGAGACGTGGAGCCCTGGTCGGAAAGAGTTGTGAGGGTCGGATGGGTGGAAAGCGCTGTGCGAGGCGAGGGATAGATGGGTGGAAAGTGCTGTGCGAAGCAAGGTATCAGTGTGAGGCACCGTTTTTACAACTGTCATTCATGTGATCGCCGTCTCTTTGATGAGTGTTGCTCTTTGAAGTGGCGCAAACACTGAGAGGGTGACAGTTTCAGTTCGACCTGTAACCTTAATCACTAGAAAAGCTATCACTGCCCATGTTCGTCGCTGAGCGATTTGCACAGGAGTGTTCTCGCACACACGACAGCCACTTCTATGATGCCCATTCCAGTGGTCCAAGCCGCCATCGCTGAGTGATGTCTGGCATTTGTCTGGCAAAATGGCGATGGCAGCATTGTCTCCTCTCGATTCAACCACCATTGTTTCATTGCATTTTCCAAACTGTCTGGGAGGACTCAGGGGCTGGCCCTGGCTTCATGCCCACTTTTTGGTTCTGTCAGTTTGTGAATGGTGGACAAACCAGATTGCTATGGGTCATGGAAGAAGACTGGCTTCCTGCCCACCTTTAACAAAACCTCCACAACAGTGAAGGTTCAGATGTGGACATTTGTCTGTATTTGGTGCCAGGTAACCCTCCATATTCATGTTGTTAATAATTTGGTTATAATGCATTTGGTTAATAAAATAATATTGGGAGAACAATGACCAGGACGTGTCTGGGACTTGACCTGCATGAAAATAGTTGGCAGGTGTTGGAAATTTTTGAATAGATTCAGGTCTTCAGAGAAAATCCTGTCCAGTGGTGTGGGCGGGGCGTGGCTACAGAGAAGAGGTAGTCGAGCATGTGGCTGGCGTGACAGAATACTGATCCCACGAGGAATCAAGCGGGAGTAACTACAAGTCCATGGCAACAGGGGCTGTATGAGTTATCAAGAACTCTGAAGGGTTTGAGATTTCTACCCGTTTTGTAAACTAACTAGTCAGCCCGCCACAGTTTCATGAGCTTTTTGAAATCAATAAGTGGATGAGTACAACGAAAGGAAAATGGCAAAAGATACGAGTGGAATCTGCCACGAGGAGAGATACAGATGAGCAGCCCTTTTTGACACAATGTTCACGCTTCCTACGATGCAAAAAATTTCAAGTAAAAGCAAAAATAAGATACTATCCCTCCTCCATCAACTGATGAAGATTAAAAATAATATCCAATGTTGGCTAGGGTGCCGGAAAATGAGCAAGTAACAGTGACTCAAGTATAGGTTCATCTTTCCAGAAAAAAAATTGGAAATAGTTATTTAACATCTTTAATATTTATTAAAACATTCCCTTTGCACCTGGAATTCCAGCTACAAGTCTGAGGATAAAGGCAGAAACATATTCATCTCAGGATGTTTAATAGGAAAAAACTGGAACACCTGAGCTTCTGATCAGTTTTCCAACTGAACTGACACTTGAGTTAAGTAGATGACATACCTTAGAAGTCATTAGAAGTAGATTGCCGACGAACACTAATTAACATTGGAAATGTTCAGGCGGTGTTGTTTAGCGTCAAAACAGCAGATTGTAAAACCGCATGCGTTATATGATCTTATTGCTGTAAAAAATGCTATGCACAATAAAGATATAGAAGAACAGACAATAAAATATTAATGGACGCCATCTTTGATGTTGGGATTATAAGCAACTGGATTGTAAAGTTCCTTACGTGTGGCCAAACTTGTTTTTGAGTGGGACATGGGATTTTGAGTCCATGTTCTCACTCTGACAGACACGGAGTCAAGGGCAATACTTAGGCAGGACATCTAGCGTGATAGATGGCTACTGAATGGAAGAATGATTTTGTTGATGGAATGATTTTAAATACTCTGTGCGGCTCAAAATGAGGACTTTGGAACAAAAAAAGAAGGAATGATAAATGTCGCCGGGCCAGTGGTGCTCCCTACTGGGGTTTGGATGACCTTGTTTGGTAGACTTCGTAGGAATCTGCTTTCCTAAAGTCCCAAGCAGCCATCTGGGAAAGATCATCTCAGGACAAGCGAGGCCTCATGGCAAAGCATTGCAGCAAGAGGCCAACTGGTTCAGTTGTCACAGCATCTGCCACTCATGAGTCCCGGTACAGTTTTCCTAGACCCTTGTCTGAGGTATCATTGGCAAATATGTTTTCCCATACAGTTGGTTCTCTTCTCATTTTAATGCTGTTTTCTTTAGCCATGCAGAAGCTTTTTCATTCGACGAGGTCCCATTTGTTTATTCTTTCCTTTATGTCCCTTGCTTTAGGGGACATATCAGTGAAGATGTTGCTGTGTGGAATGTCCGAGATTTTCCTGCTGATGTTTTCCTCTAGGACTTTTGATTGGGCAAATCTTGATTACAGAATTTAGAGCCATGTTCTAATGGGAGTCCACTCTGGGGTTTTGTGCGTGTGCAGAGCATTTGAGCAGAGAGCTCTGGGGGAGAAGTTCGGGTTGTGTTGAGCGGTTTTTCTCAACTGCAGCTCCTCCTTTCTGGCCTCCGTGCGAACAAGGCAGCTTACAAGGCCCAAGGCCGGGATCATCCTGTGTGAGAGTGGCCCAGCCCCACAACCTGTGAAGGCAGCTCCCAGACTCTGAACAACCCTCATTCTGTGGCACTTTGACAAGTTTTGCTGAAAGAGAGGCCTATTTCCTCAAATTTTAGCAATTGTAATTTACTTTTTTAACAACTGTAATTTCTTAATGAAATCACTAAGATTGCATAGCTTCCTTCCCACATTAGAAATTACACAGAAATAAAGTTTCTCATATCAACAGCATTCTTTTGTCCTAGCTCACTGTTCTCACTTTCAAAATATGTTAAAACAATAAAAATAATATGTGGTTTCAAATCTGCCAAATCTAATTTCAAATACACACACCCAGACCCCATTATTATGACTGTTTCTAGCTGATATCCCATTATCTTATCACAGCTGGCCCCACACCCACACATCACCCCAGGTTATTTATGAAGATAAGTCCTGTGCCGAGATCAAAATCAACAACCATTTTTTCATACATCTAAATTTATTTTTGTAGCTTTAAAAAAGATTTAAAAAATATTTTCCAGTGGGTTTATTTGCTTTAAAAAAATTTGGTAAAAAAAAAAAAAAATCACTTTGAACAAAAAGTATCTTTTGGGTTGTCAGCTACCAACTCCCACATATTTGGAATATCTTGAATTATCTGGGAACTGACAATTCCATTTCAGGATTATTTGTACCCTTGGCTTTGTTGTTAATGTTTGAAGGTTTTCGAAGTTTGTCTAAAAATATAGCTGCGATCATTAATTTCTGGCTCCTTGTGCGCATGGGCTTATTCACTGATTGAACCCAGACTATCTGAGCTTCAGTTTCTCATCTGTAAAGAGCAATGAGTATTACCTACTTTATAGAGTCGCCGTGGGAATTCAATGGCATCATATGGAATACACGTAAAGTAATTATTGCCCATCACACAG
The DNA here is from genome assembly GCF_022682495.2 of Desmodus rotundus. Classification (NCBI taxonomy): domain Eukaryota; kingdom Metazoa; phylum Chordata; class Mammalia; order Chiroptera; family Phyllostomidae; genus Desmodus; species Desmodus rotundus. The sequence goes on along the minus strand of NC_071399.1, from coordinate 89,668,776 downwards.
GAAGTGCTCAAGAAAGGGAGGCTCTGAAGTACCATCTAAAGAGAGAAGCTGAAAATTAATAATTGGGTTACAGTAATTCCTGCACGTCCTCCATCCCCATGTGCGTGCATGCTTCATGCTCTGGGAGGACGGGCCGGGGCCGTCCGAGACCTTCGGTCCTCCCCAGGCCGCAGCCCGGCCCTGACACAGAGCATTCTCTCTGTGCATTTCGGGGGAACGAAATCCATCTGAGCATCCACTTGCCTTGCTCTCCACTGCATTGGTACGTGGGAGCTATTGATAGTTGTTTGCGTTCAGTTTTGTTTTCTTTTCCCTAAATGCATTTTAAAAATTTAACTCTAATTTTAAAAATACTGTTCTTGTTTTACACTTCCATTTAACAAGTGGAAGGTGAAGGTCAGTAAATGAGTGTTAAAAAGCTTCCGCCTCAAAAGAGTCAGCAGATGAATGATGTCTTCAGCTTTTCCAAGGAGAGGTGAAACTGCGACCGCTTGGGAGAACATGAGGAACTTGATGGTATTTTTAGGGCTCTTCTCAAAACAATGAGCTGCCGTGTGGACAGCCGAGCCACAACTAAGACAGGCCTGGACCTCACGCGTGGGTGAGTTGACCACTCTGTTGTGAGATGACCCGTGTCTTCAGGGCCGCCCACTGGCACGATTCGGTGAAAGCCACACTGGCTGTGCGCATACAGGTCTGTCCTATAAGGAATATATTTTCCAAGTCGGCTTTTCATAGACCATTTCTACTCTTACATACACATAAACAAATGTGTACAAATGACTGCTCCAAACTAATGTACAAGCGTGAGCTGGAACTACATCGGTATCCTAAACATACTGGGCTCAGATTTCAATGTCGTGTGTGTGTGTGTGTTTAAAGAGAACTTTAATTGTGTACTAGGATTATATTTAATATTAGTCTAACAAATATTTCACACTCAATATGTGTTATGAAGAGAGCAAGAGCTAAAGATATGGCAGCAAAGAGTAAGAGGAAAAGCGCTAAGAACTAAACCTGTGACGGAAATGGTTCTGGGCCAGAAAGCAGCTTTAGTGGGCAAGCCAGCCGTGGGAGGTGGGAGTAGACTCACAGGCTGAGTGTTCTCGGTTCTTCTCTAATGGTCGAAGGCAACCACTGGAGTTTTCGGGAAAAGGAAGTGGCCTCATCATGCCTGTGCTTAAGGAAAGGTTGTCAACAACCCGGAGAATGAATCAGAAAAGAAGTCATTACCATATTTGATCTCCCCTCACAGAGAACTTTTCTAGACACAGGAGATACTACCCACCTTTGCAGCTCCTCCCAGCTGCTCAGCTTCTCAGTGGAGGGGAGGGCGAGAAGCTCTTGCTGCTGAGACAGGTCACTGGAATGGGGAGGGCGGCTCTGCTCTGCCCACCCAGGAAGGGGGTGCAGTCCTTCCACTCACTTAGTTTGCAGGAATAGAGCCATAAATTTGTTTCACACTTCAGCTTTCAGAATCAAGGCTGCTTGTTGAATGAGACGTTTTCTAAATCCCAAGCTGAGTCTCCTCCTGATAAATATGATAAATTCATCCAAGAAAGTGAATCCCTATCGCCTGACCCAGGGTAGCATTCAGACTCTGCTGATAGCCGAGAACAGACATCCAAAATCAGAAGCGTTTATCTGGAAGAGAGAGAGCAGCCCAGAGTGCAGTCTGTCAATCACAGTTCCAGCAGGAAGCAGGGGGCACTCTGGGACTGAGCAAGTGAGGAGTGTTACAGAGGGCTTACAGAGGGGCGGAGGGATTTAGAGCCGTGTGCAAAGGAGGCTGAAAGGCCTTGGAGCTCAAACCGCAGGAGGTGATGGTGGTTGTTAAATTCTCTACCACCCGCAAGTCGGACAGGAACGTGGCATTTCCAGACGTCAGTAGTGGGTGGCTGTAGAGAGAGGGTCATCGGAGCAGAACTGTGACATTGACGGGGAAATGCGGTTAACTTGTACACACTGCAGAAAGAGAATTGAACGCATAGCCTCCCTGTCCTCTCACTTGCGCCCAGAGCCCATTGCAGATGCAGCTGCTTTAGATCAGCCTGCAGGGAACAGACTGGAACAGAGAAGGCTAAAGAGTGGGTCTGCAGGGCAAAGAGCAAATGACGAGCTCGCTGCAGTTTTTGGTATGTGGTAAATCCACAGAAAACTGACTTTGGAGGCCGGGTGTTGTGTTTTCACTTTTGACCATCTGTCCAGGAAGAGGACAGTTCTTGTGGCACCCGCAACGGGAGCAGAGGCAGCAGAAAGCAAAATGGAAGCTCGGAGAATGGGCAAGCTGGTTTGGCCTCCGCCTCCTTTGGGAAAAAACAGTCTCTAAAAGATCGAGATCCTCTCGCTGAACTTGAGTTATAAATAAAAGTCAGAATTAAAGTTTCCAACTTTTTAAACGAGTTTTAATAGGTATATTGCTTAGCTTCCTGACAAATTGATGAAACACAGGCCTGCTCAATTGCAAAACTGTCCGTGCCATTTGTTTACGTGGACAGTTACGAGAACAGAGATCGTTTGTGATATCTTTTTTTATAGCAAAACTCAAAACTATGCTTCTGCAGACTTCTGAATTCGTACATTTTACACCTTTAAAATCCCTTTCAAACCTGTTACCTACAGCATCACAGTAGCTGGGGAGGTGGTGTACCTGTCAGGCCAGGTATTTGTGCTCTATAGGTGACATTTTCAGACCAGAAGGTGGAGGCACGGCTGAGGACCCAGGCTTGGGACACAGTCTGAAGGCCAGGGGCATCGGCCTGGCGGAGGGGCCTGGGCTCTCTCAGACGGAGAGAGCTGATACGTCTCGGGGGAGGTGCTGTAGTGTGAACGGGTTTTCACAGAGTTATCTAGAGAAGTGACTCCACATTTTGTTAGGTTCCATTTACTGCCGCTGCTCTTTCAGAGTTTTACAACATCCCCTCTCTGTCACCGGCCTCACACACAGAGCTCGAGGTCACCCGAGCGACAGAAGCACTTGGTGCAATCAAGCAGCTGAAACCCTTAAACCACTTAAAGGCTACGCGAGTGGACCGGCTTCATACTTCCCGCCCAGGTTGTCTCACAGACCCCGGCCCAGTGAAGACAGAGCCCACCTCCCTTCGGAAAATGGAGATTGAAGAAAGGAAAAAAATTGGGAATAAAAATGTGTCCTTTATCATTCACATCTGGCCAGGTGACGTCCTTTCCCTTCTGTAGGCCGTATGCTTTAACAGGGGAGTGGAGCTCCATTAAGAAAGAACTGTCCTTTCCCGGAGTTGAACATCTGCTTGCTGAGTTTGCCAGCAGCTGCCCTGCCTCCAGCCAGAGTAGCAGATGGCTGGGTCGAGGCTTACCTGAAGGTGGAAGGTATGAGTAGGTGTAGGTGAAGGCATCGGCAGCCTCTTTCTAGTCTTGTGTTTCAAGTCGAGTTAGCTCAGTTTTCTAAGGATACCTCCTGGGTGGAGGTGGAGGGTGGGGTTGGGGAGGACCCATCAGCAGGTGTGCAGGACCTGGGGGCCAGGTACCCCTGATCACCAGCAAGGTTGGGGAGGCGAAAACCCCATTAGGCTGACCAGAGCTCGGTGGTACCCTCTCCTTCTACCTAAATATTTACTAAACCCTTAATCAAAAGACTGGCAAGTCCCTGAAGATCAGTTCCGTCCTCTGGGGTCTTTCAAATTTGGTTCCACCCCGTGGGGCCCGTGGATCATGGGAGATGCTGCCCTCACCTGCAGAGAGCTCGGGCCACCAGGCCTCGGTCATGCCATGGCTGTCTGTCCTTCCGAGTCCTCATCATCACAGATAGCTCTGCTGTCAGCTCTCAGTTTTGTTTGAGTTCGGACCTGGAAATATCTCCCTTTTCTTCTCTGCTTCCCTTCCTCAGCCCACAGCACACTACCGTGTCGGAGAAAGCCTTTGGGTGCTTAGAGCAAGGCTGCTTCAGCCCCGTCACCGTGCTGGGGTGTAGCCTGCATTCAGCAGAACGGAAGTGGAGTGGGGGCATTTATCTGCGTACTCACCAGGTCTAAAAATTTCAGAGACACCCCTCACTGTGCTGGTGACGCACGGACTCCTGGGGGATGAATAATCATTGACATTCATTTGGGGGGATACGCAGTAGAGGACAATGAGTCCAAACTGATTCTAAACTACAAAAATGAATACCACGAACCTCAACAGATGCTCTCATTGTGAACGGAGGATTTTGTTTCCTGATCAGCTATTCTTCTGCCATTTTATTTTTTTTATTTCTTTAAGCCCAAGAGGTCACTTTCATTCACACCTTCTCCTTAACAGGCTGCTGCCTGGGTACATGCACACCCCATGGCGTGCTCAGGGCGAGGTGGGGCTGCCCGGCTGGAGGCTGTGCCCAGCATCGGGTTTTCAGAGGGCGGGAGAGTTGTGAGTCCACCGCTTCTGGTAAAGATGCTTCCCCTACACTTTACAATAATCAGCCCACTTTCAAATTAAGTTATTTAGATTTTGAGGTGACTCAACAAGCAGTCACTTGTCCTTTACAAATTTAGGTGCTATTATAGCAATTTGGTCATTTTCAATATCTGGTGAAATAAAAGTAAGAACTACTCAATTGGGTGAACAACCAAGCACCTAACTTGACTTCTTTTCCTACTTACGACCAACGTGTTTTTCCCCTTTTCCTTTGGGTTGTGTGTGTAAACACCGACATAAGGACAAGTGTCCTGTATTTGGGGAATAGAGGTATTTTTTTATTTTTATGTTTTTTATGATAATGGCATACGGAGCCCTGAACTGGAACATCTTGGGAGTAGGTAGAGGTTGCCAAGACGAGTGGCCACGCCCATCGGTGTCTTTGAAGAAGGGCTGCGTTATGCAACGTAGGGCCAAGGCTGAGGTTGAAAGGACGCCTAGCCTCCCCCTTCAAAACTCCCCACCCAGCAGTATTGCTCCAGGGTGTCTGGAGCCTGGGGCAGAAGCTCAGCCATCACATGGAGTAAGGGACGCTCAGCCCCGGGAGATGCCCACAGAGGCCAGCTTCCTTAATTTACAGCCTAAGGCCTATGTAAGTTCACTCTGGTTTTGTATGAAAAGTCCCATATTTTCAAGTCCCATTTTCAGTTAAGAAAACCGAGGCTCGGGAAGGTTGAGTGGCTAGTTCCATGTCATAAACCTGAATGTAATGGAGCTCAGGCTGTAAACCCTACGTTCTTCTCATGCACGCCCGTCGCAGCCAGAGCAGTGGGTGGGTCCTCCAGCAAAAACCCACTGTCTGCTTCCTAGGTGTCTGCTGCTGTGCACAGCTCTGTAACCTCTGTCCTCTCTGCCTCTAGGCCATTAATAAAATGGTGTTACTAAATTGGAATAAACTTTATTTTCAGTCCTTTTTAATTTCATTAGGGAAATAAATACAAGAATTTGGATTTTTTTTTTGGTCTTCATTTTCCTGTGCAGATAACGAGTCCCATTTTGGCTTGTCACATGAAGGTGGTACCAATGTACCTGACAGAGATAATCATAACATCTCCTGTGGAGGTATGTGGGAGACTTCCTGATCCAACTTTGTCATTTTTAGAGACGAGAAAATAACACCAGGAGCTTCAATTAAATTTTCCAAGGCCACATATCTACTTAGATGTTGAGCCAGGACTGGAAATCAAAATGTCTGATCAGTTTATTTCTCCTTGAAGATGAATAGCTTTTAGTGTAGTTTGATTGTTTCATTAATACTTCTTTTCCCAAGACAGACTTAAAAAGGGATAGGATAAAAAGGACACCTTTGGGCTGAGATGTATGTGTCTTCCTGACACAAGCATACAATAAAAAATGCGCAATTAAGCACATTAATCTGAGAGAAGAGGAGAGAAACTAGGGGCACATCTGTCCCCAGTTATATTTTTCCTTCCTAATCAAAACCATGTGAGAAGCTAGAAGAGAATCCGGAGCCCCGTGTGACTGCCAAAGTTGAAGGGACAGCAGAGAAAGAAAAATGAGGGACCAGGGAGCAGAGGCCCAGGATTCTTTCCAACATCCTAGCACACGGTCACACTTCCAGTTCTTCACCAGATAAGAATGTTTGGCACACTTTGGACCAGTTGATGCTGCACAGGAAAGCCTGTCACTGAGCCCCCAGCCCCCCCACTTCCTGTGGGAGTCAGAGCAGCAGGCTGCGACCTGCATGTCCTTGACCAGAATGCTTCCAAGCCCGAGGAGGAACCTCACTGTGCATCCTTCCATTTGGTGGAAGGGTCCCCAGTCAGCTCCCGACAACCATTAAGGAAGTGTTGTCTAGTTCTCAGGTGTCTTTTTCCTTTCTCGTGTGTGTGTGTGTGTGTGTGTGTGTGTGTGTAAGAAAGCTTAGCTCTCTTTTGGCTCACAGCACTCCATATGATTATGATCCATACAAGTTCATTGTTTGCAGTGGTAAGTTTTGTTTTTCCATGACCGAGCAAGCAAGTTTACGTACAGGAAAAGCCTGTTCACCGCTTGGGGCTGACCTCCATTTCTACAGTCCCTTCTCAGAACCCGGCATTCGGGGTGTTCATCCACAGTCATCTTCAACTTCCTCATAGTCATCCTTTGACCTTCTCCGGCTTCCTCCTTTCCTCCCTCTCTGATTGCCCCGATGCTAGTAATAAGGTCGCAAAGTTTTTTCCTAGGTGCCACCACCACTAAGCACCTACTGAGAGATTCTGTCACTCCAGTCTTTCTCTTGGTGTCCCCAGGTCTGACGTGGGACTGGGAAAGAAGGTGCAGCTGGCTCACCTTGTCCACACCTCCTAGCCCCTGCTATTCTGGATTGGCTCTTCTTGGACGGTTTTCTCTGTGCGCTCCTGCCTCTCACCCCAGCCTGAATCTACTCATGCGAAAAACACTGTTCCTGTTGGAAGGTTTTTTGGGGTCCCCTGAGAGGCCTCAGGGTCTCTTGGTCTCCCCATAATCTGGGAGCTCCTGCTAGAGCTGATTCTCGGTTGGCACTACCAGAATAGGAAGTAAACGTCTAACTTCTCGTTCAGGGATCAAGCCTCGTGAGATGAAATGATATGTCCACCATCCACAGAGTTAGTGGAAAACGCAGGACCAAAAAGACTCAGATCTGCGTTTCAGCTCAGTGTTCTCTCCAACTTCTAAGTGCTGGCTGAGCTGAGCTGCGGGGAGCGTGGGCAGAGGGTCATCCAGGAGAACTTCCTGCTCAGCGCACTTGGTCCTCTGGGTTTTGATTATATTTCTTACTGAGTACAAGCAATTATTCTTCTTAGGAAATCTGAAGGAGTAGAGACCCAGAAACTCTGGGTGGGAATTATATAATTTACGCACATCTCCTTGGAGGGCACACAGGATACAAGAGTGATTGATGTGACCTAAGTTTTAAGACACGAAATGAACCTAAATGTCTTCCTTATAGATATTCAACGCTTAGATATTCTAAAAATATGCTCGGTCAGTCCTTTCAACGTTTTAAAGCGCACTGTTCTCACACAATGCTTTTTCAGGGAACCTTTCCGTATGTCTGTAAGACAGGAAGATTTTGAGCAATTTCACTTCTCATATTTGGAATCATGATTGTCATGTGTCCCCAGAAGGACTAGGTACCTGCCCCCCACATCCCCTGAGGGTTTCTGTAGTGCAGTCCCACAGATGGAGAACGCCAAGGGACGACCTGGCTGACGTTCTGTAGCTGGTTAGCTCCTTGCCCGAAATAAGAACATATGTTTCCTGTCTTCTAGTCAAGAGGTTTACCATCGATAATAGTCTGTGTCCCTAGGGTTTAGGTGTATCAAGAATGTGAGATGTACTTAGAGTTTTCAATTCTTCAAATTCTTTAAAGTGCTCAAAATACTTCGCCGGGGGAGAGTGGTTCTAGACACTTTCTGGGACACGGCACACGGTGCATCCATCATCCGAATGGTTCTTTAGCAGCACTGACGGGAGAAGCAGAGAATGGAGCCCCCGCCAAAGTCTCAATCTGCCTCTGAACAAAGGGGAGGGAAGCAAATGAGGATGAGAGTTACAGGAAAAAAAGCACCGGTGACCCTTTGCATTTGCATAGTAAAAACTGAGGGACGCAAACCCCAAAGCAGCGTCAGGCCGAATTCCCAGGGTTAACATTTTAAGCACCAAACTAATCAGTCAAGTGAAATGAGAATTACAAAATGCTTCTAAGTGCCTCAGGAATCTTTAGAAATTGAAGCAACATGCTATAATTAATACACATGGGATTTTATTTCTTTTTTAAGAAAGGGAAAGTACAGCTGTACCGTGGACTCACAAAGAAAGATAGAGAATTTCATCCTGAAAGACATAAAATGATCTCTCTCCGAGACCATCAAAGCTGGTAGACTCATTCTGCAAGGGACAGGAAAGGACAGTAGCCGCTGCAAGGAATGTGTGGGTGGAGGACCATAGAAACTTTTAAAGCTTCATGAAAGGGTTGGAGAGATAAGAGACACAGGACGTCCATTAGTAAGGGATAAGAAAGATGAATGATGAATCTGACATAATTGAGATAATAAAGTGTATCATAAAATTTATCTCTTAAAATGAAGACAAAATATGTCCAGGAATCTTTTTGGGCGGGGAGAGGAGGGTAGAAATCTGAATCTTACCCCATGTCATAAGCTTTATTCAACTGTTAGGAGCTCCTCATTTCTTAAATGGGCTCCAGAATTTGTGGTGTCCGGGAAGGTTGACGCCCCCTATCGACACAGGCGAGCTACATTATTTGCACGTGATCTGTAGGTGCTGCAGCCCTGGCCTGGCCTTCCGCTGGGCCCGGGGAAGGCGACCTTGCACTCCCCACGTCTTCCCAGCAAAGAGAAGCAGTGGGAAGTCAGGAGGCCCAGGTTCCTGTCTGACTGTGAACTTGTGAACGTTCCTTACCGTCCTCAGACTCCAGGGCCCTCCTTTGGGACGCGAGGGGCTTGAATCAGATGACCTCCGAAAGCCCTCCCCGTCCTGAGATTCTATAACTGTACCCTTGGCCTAAAGAAGAGCGTCGTCCTTTACATGGGAATTTTGTCCTCTGTCAGGTTCTGCTGCCCCCAACATTGCAGGGCCTGACTTGTACACAATGAGGAGCCAAAGGCCCCTCCTTTGGATGCTGCGGCTCACAATATTTAGTTCTTCGGTGTATGAAATATTCTCTTCAACTATTATAACCTTCACATAGCTAGATTTGTACTAATCTAAGCACACACCCAGTCTAGATTTGTTCTCACATTTTAGTTATGTATCAACAAATATCTGTGGGGTGGCGACCAGACAGCAGGTACTATGCTAAGCCCTGGGGAAGCTAAAGTGGACAAAACGGGAGAAAAGTCATACCCTCGTGTAACTGATGTTACAACAGCGAAAGCAAATAAATCTGTCAGTCACATAGCGCATCAAATGCTAATACATTGTACAGAAAAAAGCAGCGCAGGAAAGAAGGGGCCTGGGTAGATTTTTGTGCACCAGTATCCTCTCCGGCAGTACCCACCACAGCCGAAAGGCGGAAGCCTCCCCGATGTCCGTCCATGGGTGAATGGATAAATACAATGTGGCATATTCATCCCACAGGCTATTATGCAGCCATAAAAGGAAAGAATTTCAGACTTAGGCTACAGTAGAAAGGGGCTGGAGATTGTGTTCAGTCACCAAGGACCAGCAATTGTATCGGTCATTCCTGTGTAGTGAACCCTCCATGAGAATCCATGAGGAGGGCTTCAGACAGCTTCTGGGGTGGTGGACAGACACATGGGGGTGCTGAGAGAGTGGCCCCCTGGAGCAGGGAGCCTCTGTGTCTCTCCCCACTCCTGGCCCACCTTGTCCATCTGACTGTTCCTGAGTTACACCCTCTTACAACCAATTGATAACCCAGGAAGTGAAACAGTTCCCTGAGCTCTGTGAACTGCTCTAGCAAACTAATCAAACTGAGGACAGGGTCGTCGTAACCTCTGATCTATTGTAAGTCAGTCATCAGACACACCAGTGACAGCTGAACTTGCCATTGGCACCTGAAAGAGGGTGGAGCTGTGGACCTGTGGGATCTGATGCTGTCTCCAGGCAGACAGTGTCAGGACTGAGTTGAATTGTAGGAAGCCCAGCGGGGGTCAGGGAATCGCTGGTGTGGGGAAAACCTTCCCCGCGTTGTAACTGGTGACCAGAATTGCCAGTAGTCTATTGCTGATTAATTACTTTCCTTGTAATCACTTTCTCACGCTTTGCTTTCAGCGACCCTAAATTCTATTCTTTGTCTCACTATTTTATCAGCCTCCTTTTAGTTTGCCGTAGTGTGGGCTCATTTTGCAAACACTTCTTCGGGTAAGTGTCCCTAAGGTTTAGGTCTCAGCTCTCTCCTTCTGTCCCGCAGTGTGTTCTCAAATGGTGACTTTATTCATTCCAAGACATTAAATTCTAATCATACCCCTAATCAATCCCTCGGTTCCATGCAGTATTTTCAAGGATCTTTTCGCTATTGGAGCCATGGTGTTGAGAACCACAGGTTAGATAACCGGAGACAGTCCCCACCCTTCTCAGACAGCTTCGCCTCTTCTGTGAGACGCAAGGGTTAATACTTCAGGCTGTGCATGGAGATTAGTAGGCAAGTTTCTTGGTGGGAGAAGGAAGCACGAACAGAACACAAATTTATCATAGGCTCTCTGTGAGCTTTAGAGGTGGCAGTAAGGCCGGGGGCATCGACTGAAGAATAGAACTGCAGGAGTTTACATATCGAGAATTCCAGAGAAGTTGCACTGAAGGAACAGTATGGCCTTGCTGACAGGCCACCTTTGCCGACACTGAGCCAGCTGCCGTGGCTGCAGCCGTGTCCTCGTGCCATGTGCTGCCTCTGCCTGCTCACCATCCTAGCATCGCACACAGGATCCGACGTCTCCGGATGGAACATCCCAGTGGCTGGCCCTGGGTCTGCCGCCTGTGCACCTGGGAGCAGGCAGAGGGACACCTAGTTCACCCAGCACACCAAGAGGACTCCCACCCAGTGGAAAGGGTGGTTGGATTTGGGACAGCAAATCCCTCTCCAATAAGACATTTTTACCATTGATTTCTCAAAGCTGCCTCAGACTCGAGATGTTTGAGACAGAACACCATCTGTTACCCAGGTAACTTCTGCCTAAAAGATCTGCCACAGGCACTCAGGATAGGAAATCGTGCTTCCCAGGGATTTTGTAGGTATTTGGTTTTATTCAGTAATTACGTTGGTCAGATTTTTGAGTTTTTGACCACTTCTGTCTTGTCTTTTCCAGTCCTAGCGCACAGGTTTTGTTAAGAGATGATTAATGAAGGAGTAATTTAGGGGCTCGCAGCAAAGCAAAGCAAACTCGAGGCATAGTTTCATCAATCTAGGACAAAAAAATCTTGACTGTAATTCTTGCTCTTGTGTGTGATTTTCATGACTATTTCTCCCTTGCAATTTTCAATGAGCTTCAGTTACCAAGTAACGCTTTTTCAAGGCTCTGAACGCTAATGAGAGAGCAGCACCTGGTGATTCAGGGCCAAACTTCCAGCAGAAAGAGGGAGCGTGCTGAGGCAACAGTTTCTCTGGTCTTTCGTCCTTGCTCTGTAAAGCAGATCATGACACTCGCAATACTCACCATCATCGTCTTTTGAAGGCATATGTGATTCAAATATCTAAACATTTTCATATGCTGATGAAAGAAACATCCCAGAAATTATGTGGGATTTGGAATACCCATGCAAGCCCACAGAGGAAGAGGAAAGGAAGGTGTCATCTCTCAAACACACATATTTTCCTTTAATTTTGATTGTGAAACTCAACATGTTCCTTTCATTCATGAGAAAATGAAGGCGATGACATATGGTATTTGAACATCTATGAATATCGCAGAGAGTAGTGTCGGCCTCTGCCACCTCGAAGCCCGTCTGCCGTGTGAATTTTCAGTGTCCAGCAGCTGTCTCAGATGCACTCCCCCAAATCCCCTGTGCTCTGGCTGTTCACTCCAGCAACCGGTGATTGTCCTACCGTCTGATTGTTTTACCTTTCCCAGAATGTCCTATAGGTGAAATCATCCCCCAGGCAGCCTTTTCAGATTGGTTGCTTTCACTTGGTGATGTGCATTCAGGGGTCTTCCATGTCTTTTCACGGCCTGATGGCTTTTTGGTGCTGAATACTACTCCACTGTCTGGTGGACCACAGTGTGTGTCTCCATTCACCTGCTGAAGGACACCCCGGTTGTTTCCAGGCTTTGGCAAACACGGGGAAAGCTGACAGAAACACCTGTGTTTACAGCAGGACTTTAGAATGCCATTGTGAACCACGTACGAAACAAGTGAGACAGAAGAAGTCGAGAACCATGTAACTTCACTCGTATGTGGGGTATAAAACCGAAGGCAACAAATAAACAGACATCTCATAGACACAGACAACAGTAAGGCGGTCACCGGGTACCAGAGAGAGGGGGGAGGGGTCCTAAAGGGGAAAAGGGGTCAAATATATGGTGGACACTCACGCAATATACAGAAGATGTATCATAAAACCGTACGCTTGAAACCTGTATCATTGTATTAACTAATGTCACCCCAATACATTGAATTACTGGGGAAAAGGAGTATGTTTAGTTTGGTAGGAAACCACCAAATTGTTTTCCAAAGTGCCTTTCGTGTTCTCACCAGCAGTGCCTGAGTTCCTGTCGCTCCACATCCTTTCCAACACTCGGCGTTGTAGGAACACAACTTTAGTTGCAAAATTTCTCCCCCAGCTTTGTCTGTGTGCGCAGCTAATAAATTCCAGCAGGAGGGAATTTCGGTTGGAAGAGAAATAGACTCAATCCCTCGGGCGATTACATAGGGTTCCTAATTTATACTTCTGGTGTGAACAGGTATCTGTCCCAAGGAAGGTGCGTCCTCTTCTTCAAGATTTTACTGAAAACTATGTGTTGTGCAGAAAACAAAATAGGCAGAAATCATAATCTAATCTCCAGCTGCTCGGTGTCTTCATCAACTGCTCTAGAAGACCTGGACTCACCATCTTACGGGTGTTGCTTTTCTTTTTCTTAAAAAAAAATCTAGAATCATTATCACAATTATTATCACCATCATCATCCTATGAAGTTTGACATTACATTATTTTAAATTTTCTAACTAAATACCGTAAAACCATACTTACTTCAAGGTCATTGCTGGAAAACGCAACACTCTGGAATTGAGTCGGTAAATGGTCTCTAGCTGTTTGGAATTGCCTAATTCAAACTATCTTTTCAGGATCTCCCTCCCTCGCTTCTTGTTCACTTTTACTGTTTTGGCTTTTGGGGGCACCTCTGGGGCGGTCTGCTTTCTCTCAGCCACGTGGCCTGGGGTGGTGAAGGAAAGAGCGGCACAGCCCAGGACGCAGGAGGAGTGTGGCTGCGCCTGGAGCTCGGGAGGAGAGCAGGGCCAGAGGGAGACACGCTATGACTAACCTGCTTTGTAGGCTAATCCCGTTATTAAATTTAAAAACTCTGCAGTCATTTGAGATGTCTTTATTCTACCTTTATACTTGATTTATTGTTTGGCTGGGTATTGGAATTTAAACAAAAAAAAAATTCCTCCTGATTTGAAGGCATTCTTCTTCGGCTTTTACATAGCCTTTGGCTGTATTTGAGTTGTTGTTTTTTTTAATCTCTAGAAGCTTTCAGATTTTTTTCCTTTGTCTTCAGTGTTCTAAACTTTTTAATGGGTGAGTCTTTATGTAGGTCTTTTTCAGAACAATTACAGGTTTTGGGCTAAGCATTTAAAGAGCCGTGGCAATGTTCAGTTTGAGAAATTTTCTGTATAATTTTTTTCTTGCACTATTTTTAATGGAAGTTACCACAGAGTGATGGGGAGAGATCACATTAAGCCTTTTAGCTGGGGAACCCCTAAATGTTAGCGAGCCGGGGGTCAGTTTCTCAAGAGTTAGTTTTTTAATCTCCTGCTTGGTAGGCTGAGTTTTCAGGCTCGCGCTGATATTCTGAGTCCAGGGAAGGGACAGGGTCGAGGGGCATCGCCATTCAGAGAGCAGACTTTCATCCACCTTCCCCCCACCCCTTTCCCTCTCTCTAGCCATAGCTGTAGTCCTGGGGTCTCGATCTTGTCTTTATGTCTCCTTGCGTAACCCTCTGGTCTTGTGCAGAGGTACAGCCTCTTACAGAGGTACCGTCACCTGGCTGCGGATGGGACAGCACACCTGGACACTCTCTGGCTCTGCCCACTGACTTCAACAAACCCTGTTTTCCAACCTGTACTTCACCCCCACCTTCTAGGGCAACAGGGCCTCCATCCTTCCGGGCTCTGTCTGCTAACTGGCCCATCCTTACCTGTGCTCAGCCAGGAGCTTCCTCCCTTGCGCCAGGCCAGGTATCGCCCCTTCATTGTCTCTCTGCACGCCAGATATTCGCTGCGATCTTTGTGCTCTCTACCTTTCTTTCCCCTTCACACAAGGTAACTTTTCAAAAAAGGTTCTTTGTGATTCTTTCACTGGGGTTTCGGAGGGAATTCAAATTAAGAGACAGCCTGACAGGCTCAGTTGGGACTCCAATCAGTCCTTCTCCAAACGCTCTGCCTGGGAGCCTTGGGGCTGGCTCTACCTCAGCCCTGCTGGGGGGCGGGGTTTGGGGTGGGGGAGCTGGCGAAACAGTGCATCTCCCACAGCGCTACAGTGGGGATAGCGCCATTCCATCAGCTTTAAATAGCGAGTTTCATGAAAGATGTCTTTGAGCAAGAAGTTCTGTGGCTAACACTTTCCGAAAACTGCTAGCCCAGCTCATCTTCCCAGGAAATTTGTGATGTTACTATATGATGAATATATAATTCTCTTATTCATTCAATAAATAGTCCTGGAGTGTCTGCTTGGTGGGCTCCTGGGTGATGTAAACAGATTTGGTAATGCTGCTTTGTAGTCAGAGATATTTGGTAGTGACCACACGCCACAGTTATTTACAACACAACCTAGGTGAGAGCAAGTTCAAGTGGTTCCGAGCGATCAGCGTCCCACGTGGACAGCAGAGCATCAGAATACTGAACAAACCTCCTTCTGCAAATGCGGGACTGGGGCCAGGACGGCGTCATTGCTTAGGGACAGAAGGCCACCGGACTTTCCTCTTTACCGCTTTGCCTCCAATTTGTATTCAAGTAACGATACAACTTTTATTTAGTTCCAATTAAATAACCTACTCCTTGACCTTCTGGAGACTGATTTTGCTTTAAGTTATTTATTATCTCAAATTCAGATAAAATAAGACACTCTTTTTGATGGGTGGCTGAAACATTACTTCAGTTGGTAGGGGAACAGTGTCATTCCTTACTAGCTGGCTCACTCTCCAGCTCTCTTTAGCTCAATGGACAGCACCCCCCAGTGCCTTAGGGTCTTAGTGTCCTAGGCTGCCTCATCAAAGTACTACCAATTGAGTGGCTTACACTATAGAAAGTTATTGTCTTATAGTCCTGGAATTGGAAGTCCAAGATCAAGGTGTCAGTAGGGTGGGTTCCTTCTGAGGACTCTGGGGAAGAATCTGTTCCATGCCGCTCCCCTGGCGTCTGGGGCTGTTCTGGCGACGTGCAGCATTCATCGGTGTGCGGAACACCCCCTGGCCGTGTGCCTCCACCCTGGCACAGCGTCATCCTCACATGCCTGTCTGTCTCTGAATTTCCCCTTCAGAAGGACACCAGTCAAGTTGGGTTAGAGCTCACCCTAACACACTCATTGGAACTCAATAATTTCTGTAAAGACTTTATCTCCAAGTCAGGTCGCATTCAGAGGTATTCGAGGTTAGAACCTCAACGTATTGGGAATTTTGGGGTAGACCATTCAACTCATGACACTCAGGAATCTAGATGTCACTCCTGTGACCTCACTCTCCTACCCCTCTCCACATCCAACGTGTCAAAATGTTCTGCCAGTTCTACCTTAAGTACACAATGGGTCTGCTTCTTTCTGTCTGTCCATACCCCAACACTATCTGTCTTTCTCCTGGACTAGGGTGGTAACTTCCTCACTGGTCCTCTGCTTCCACTCTAGTTTCTCCTGATCGATTTTCCATGTACCAGCCAGAGATCTTTCAGAAGGGCATATTTGCTTACATCTCCCTTCTTCTTACATGATTCAATGGCTTCCCATTGCCTGAAGGTAAATTTAAAACTCCTTCTTGTGGCTGACGCATGCTTTGGTGCCAGCATCGTCTCTCTTATTTCATCCTCTCTGGGCTCTGAGCTGGGGCCAGACAGGAACCTCTTTCCCTTCCTTAATTGCACCATGCTCTTGCCTCTGGGCTTTGAATGTGTTGTTCCAGGTCTGGACCACTCCCAACCTCAACTCCCCAAGCCCTGACTCATCCTTTGGGCCTCAGCTGTAATGTCGACTCACTTCAGGAAGGCCAGCCCTCTGTGGTGGGAGGAATTGTGGACCTCAAGAAGACATGCCTACGTCTTAATTTCCTGGAACCTGTGACTACCACCTTGTTTGGAGGAAACTAGGTCCCTAATGACGGGCCCCGTGCCTGTGTCATGCCATAGGTGCTCGTATTTCATATGAATGATATTAATAATGAGAGTTTTTCTTGAATAACTGAATCACTCAAAGGTTCCATATGGGCCTGGTCCAAATGGTACAGATTTGAAAAATATCAGCGGCCTGACACCTGTGAACATTCTGTAGTTCTGACCTTGGTAGTATCTTAAAAACTTTCGGACAACTTAGTAGGCAAAATGCTCACATCGGGCAGGGCGCTTTATGTTTTATTTTTACTGCCCGGAACATGCGCCATCCCACTGGAATTCTGCTTTGCCCACCTTTGTACAGCTGCAGGTGTGGTCCCTGGCAAGGCGCTTGAACATCCCTGAACGCAGCTCCACGCCTCCAAAATGAAGGCAAACATGGTCTAATCTGAGCGTGCAAGTTTCATAAGGGATCTCTTATCAAGACATTTGTTGGATTTCTTTTTTTATGGAATGCCCCGTTAGTTATTTAAAGCTGTTTTTAAAGGGGTGACATCATTCTTAACCTAGAACATTCTATAGTATGAGAGAGAAAAAGAACTATAATTTTTTTCTCATAAGCCAAAAGGCAGAAATATATGAGAAGGTAAAGACTAAAAAAAAAAACCCAACCCAAAAAACTAACAATGACAAGAAATAATAATACTAATCAAATTCACAAGTTCTATGTTTGTTTGAGTCCAATTCTAAGAGCTAAACATCGTAATCATTGATACTTCCTTATATGTCAAACAGCTTTTTCTTCGAGAAACTCCTGTGTTGGATTTCATGGGAGAGGCTGATTTTACTATTTCCTTTTTTCTTCTGCTGTTGCAGGTTCTGAAGATGGTGTAACCCAAGCTTCCTGTGGCCTTCGCAGCCAGCCTGCCTGAGACAGGAGCCAAGAGGAAAGTGAAGGTGAGAAATGGGAAGAGAGAAACAGAATCTAGCAGCGTTGGATCGGGGAGTGCCTGTGGCTCGGCTACCCTTGGACAAGACCTGTCTTTAGGTTGTGACACAAGCTATGAAGGGACCTGGGTGAAGGGACAGGGAGAGAAGGGTGGGAGGAGAATGTGACACAGAAGGCTAGACGTTCTTCAAAAATTAATGCTCCTGCCTCCACAGTGTAGGGTCGTCACTGGGCAGTGGCTGTCTGTTAGAGGCGACATTTCCCAGCACCCTGGCATCTACATGGGGACATGTGACTTGCTTTTGCAAATGGAATAGGGTGGGAATGAAGTGTGTCACTTTGTGTATTTTCTACAAACAGACAATTGTACTAAACCTTTGAGGCTCTGTGCGAATCATTCTGTTAATCCTGACTGCTATTCCCCCGGGTTTATTGAGGTGTAATCGCCCTATAACACTGTACAAGTTTAATGGAGCGTGTGTCCCTCTGGGGCCAAGGCAGCTACGAACTGGGTGTGCCTTCTCCACCCTCCCTCGTTCTCTTCTATTGGCTGGATTTAGAGGGCTCCAAAGGTTTCAAGGGCCTCTTTACTTCAGATCAATGAAAAAGGTAGTAGACTCCTGAAAATTTAAGAAATATAAGACTGAACTAGTAAGAAAGAGGCATTTAAAAAAAATAAATTGCAGAGCTGAAATGCTGTGTCTTTTCTGAATTAAAACAAAAAATTTGAATCTGGTGAATGGTGATGGCAGTGAAATCATCTACCAAGTGTCCCTCTTCACCGATTCCATGCACTAAAGCTTCACTTTCTAGGTCCGGAAGCTCTGTCGCTCACTGGAAAACACTTGATGTTGGTCACTTCTCAGGGCTTCAGTTCCATCCTACAGAGGGTCTCTGCTTCCCACCGGCCCGGCAGCCCTGAGGCCAGCATCTGGAACTCCTGGAACTGTGGGCCTGTCACTGGGAGCCTGTCACTGGGCGACACTTTAGCCGTGACTTTGCATCGGAGACAAAGAGCAAAACGGACCGGCTGCTGGAGCTTGTAGGTTTATGCAAATGTAGAGACAATTTGAGTTTACTGAGTTGTGTACTATGCGCTGAACTTCAGATCAGTAGCCATATCTTGTAAAAGAAAAAGTAGCATTATTTTGCATCAGTATTTGCAAGGAGGATGTCCTTTAGATAGGAGAGTATGGCTGTCACCTATTTTATAGCTGTTTGTGACAACAAATAGGATATCAGTCTGTGTCCCTTTCAGAGGGTATAAATTCCAATGACTACACTGAACAGCAACCAAGAAAGCTTTCGTTACTGTTCATTGAACAGAACCAAACGGCTGGCACCTGAGGTTGGAAACATGCAGGACAATGCTCGTCAGGGCTGAGGGCACCCGGATTCTTTACCCAATGACCACCATCAGGCTGGAATTGGTGGAGACCTCCAACAGTTTGCAACCCTTAGCCCTTTGCCCAATCCTTTCTCACATTTGTATGTGCCCGTGGGCTCAGCTCTGTGTGAAATATAATCTGACCCGAGCACTTTCTATGCCTTTAGGGTTGATTTGTGATTCTCTTCTCACGTTTGATTGGATTCCCACTGCTTCCTTCTCTGGTGAGTGATGCTCTCGAGGTGAATTTTACGAGCACTTTTAGTCTAAGAGACAAGCCAACAGCCATCCACGGCCCGTGTTTATTAAGAAAGCCAGGATGTGAAGTGTCAACCACTCTTGCACTGATTTGGAGAAGCATACTTTAAAAAAAAAAGGCAAAACACCTTTTCAATAACAAGGACATCATCAAATAACAAGTTTTTAAAAGTGATCCAAAGCCTAATGAGCTTCGCATATTTTCAGCCTCACACCACCAGGGAATGGTCCTAGGAAAGGGGGAGCACCGGAAGCTTTCTTCTTGCTTCTACATCTGGTCTTCTGTCTCTGAGAAGACAATTATTTCTAAAACGTGTTATTAGATAAATGGAACCTTAGCTATCGTCTAGCCAGAGGCAATATGTTTGAAATTTGAAGTCGCGTCTCCTACTCGTCTGTGCGGCAGGAGTTTTTGTGACCTTGCGCAAGTCACTTAACCGCCGAGTGGTTCACAGGTCCTCATCTGCAAAATGACCCTAATCAAGAAAACTAGGTTTTAGTTTTTTAAAACTGGTTGCATTAGCTAAACAATAACAGCCACAGGCTGAAAACCGAGGCCCTAAAAATTAATACATTCTTAAGAGTGGAAACAGGGTATATACAGCCAGTTCTCACACTATCATAAAACCACAGCAGAAACTAGCAATAAAAGTCAAAAACAACTCCAAACAAAACCCTGTGGCTGCCTGGACCTTAAAATTACTCTTCTAACTCGTTATGGATTTAAATATTTAATCAAAATCCAGTTGCAGCCTGTCTGAAAATGTAAGCATTACACATAGAATGTGATAAAAACAATTCTGATAACACAGTTCCAACCGCAGACAGTCCCAGTCTTAAATGACCACTTAATAAATAAGCATTCCACTCACTTGTTAGGAAACTTTAAAAAGAATTAAGTCAAAGGAAAAGGGAATTTGGGGGATACAAGTTAAAAACAATGAAAACGTGAAAAATATTATACTTGATTAATCTAAGAGTCGAATCTTTGTGAGTTAAAAACAAACAAGCACATCAAAAAGGCAACGAATTAGACAAATCTCTGGCAGTTATAATTTGAAAAGAAGAAAAAACAAAATTAATAAATTTGTGTAATCGTGAGTAGCAATGAGGTAATAAGGGGTGGAAATGCGCAGTAATGAGAAGTGGTTGGCATCAGAGACCCAAAGGAGATCATAGGCTTGCAGGAGAATTCACACCCTCTGGGCAGGGAATAAACATTGATTTCATATATCAGGAAAGAAGTCAGTCTATGAATCAAAATTCTTTAAAACGTGCCAACTTTTGGACCCAGAAATTTGTTTCCAGCACTATAGTTTGATAGATTATTTAAAAGTGAACTCTAAATTATTGTAGAGGTGAACATAAACGTATGTGACAGTTTATTGTTGCATTATCTACAAGAACAAAATATTAGACATTTTATAAACGTTCAATAAGAGACGTTTAAATACAAGACGGTATATTTTTTCAGTGAAATACCACGTGACCATTAAAAGGTGGTAGAATATTTGATGTATTTATTTCACTTTGGAACGTGGAAAAGGCAACCTTCAGAATCTCAGCCCAGGCTCTCTGGGCGGATTACCTGATTCAATTTATCTGTGTCGGGGCAGCAAAGGAGAAGATACTCGGCGTTCGTTTGCCCTCCCACACGGGGCCGTGCTGGGAGCTAGCTGTGTGTACAGTGGCTGTTCCAAGCCTGGCACGTGGACCTCACCCATCTGATATGACACCCTTTTCGTCTACTCCTGGGTTGTGTTCGGAGAGCTGCGGTTTTACTTCAGTCCACACCGGCATTTTTGCATCAGTATATACAGTGTGGTGCAGTGTGGCTACTGAGGTGGTGGGAAATGGCAAGGTGATTGTGTGGTTGTGTGTGTGTGCATGTGTGTGTGAACCTCTTAGCTGCTTCTCTCTCTCAACAGGTGCTCAGCACCGACAGCTTGCTGATAATCAGAGACGAGCAGCCGCGTGAAAACAGAGCGCATTCTGAGGTTCTGGCCAACATTCCCTACTTAGTCTGGTCATGAGCCAAGCTGTCCCCAGTTCAGCTCTAGGCATGAGTCTCGATGAGATGCATGTAGCAAGAGAACCCCCGGGACGTCCTGCTGAGAGCTGGCAGTGTCCGTCAGAGGGCAAAACACCCTCTATGATCGTTTTCATTGAAATTGGTGTGTTTTACGACAGCTTTTACAAAATTCTTTAGGTATACAGTCTGCAACCATTGGAGCCGATGTTAATGTTTATAATGTAGTACGTCGAGTCGTAACTGGACTTAGTCTTGCTGGAAGGAGTAGTTTCACTGGAATACTCCGAATAGGAGTCTGTTTCTGACACTTTTTTGTGTGTGTCTGTGCCTTGGTGTGGTCAAAGTAATGGAGTCCTATTATGTCTGTATGTCCAGCTGAGGTCCCGATGGGAAGCTCTGACAAGTCTTCGCAAGGTAAATTAGCACTAATGACCATCATTTATTCTTGCGTCAGCCCTGCACAAAATACCATCTTTGTAAAGTGTAATGCAATGACATGCCTAGGTTTCTCTTTCCGTACGATCGTGATTGTTAAAACCATCTTTGAAAGGACCTGTGAGAACAAGCCCATCGGGTGCGTGATTCGTGTGGCCTCCCGGGTAGGAAATTTTCTCCCTTCTGTCTTCAGTCTGTCTTAGAATCCCGAGCGCTATTTTGGATCTATTTCAACTGTTCACTTATCCTTCTATTTTGTGTCTACAGGGTATATTTTTATTCCGAACTCATCTGCTGTCCCTTCATCCCAATACTGAACAAGACACGGTTGTTCTAGCGAAGGACTTTTGGGGTGGACTGTTTTTTTGGTAGCACACGTTCAGGCTTATTCCCGTTCTCCGAACTGGGAAATCATATGGTATCAACCTATAAGAAGAGAGTCAGGGATCTGGCTGATGGGTGTACCATCACGTCAGGCTACAGGGCCCGCAAGCGAATGTGACCTCCTTATACAATGACGACGTCGGCAGTGTGAGAAGCAGAGTTCCAAAGATGCCCGAAAGCTTTCCCAGTCCCCTAAAAAAATCTTACAAAAAAAATCCCACAAAAAACCTTCAATGATTTAAGTGTAAATAGATTAGACACATACGGATTCAATTTCCCACCAAGGACACATGACTTGTTCAAATCCAGGGGAAAGAGCTTAGGGCAAAATGTGGTTTTGGTTTAGAAAAACCCAAACACTGGAAAATAACAACTGGAACAGTTGTCCAGCCCCCCGCGCCGCCAGGTCAGCTTATCCCTCACTGTCAGTTCGCAGCTTGTTCCAGGGAAGCAGACCGGCCTCATCTGTTCTTGTCTAGTGTGATAGATAAACTGCTCCCGAAAAAGGAGGGCCTCTTCCAAAAACATCTGTGAGGAAAAGCTTATCAAGGCTCCCAGACAGTTTCTAACACACGAGGGTATCATGTGCTCTGTCCAATAAAGCCACGATATCTTTTCTCTAGCAACGAGGCTCACATTTGCTTCCGTTTTGGGGCTTTTGTTTTTTGCTTACTTTGTATTGTTGGTCAGTATTTGCAGGTCCTTGAGCAAACTTTTCTTAACAATGGTAACAAATTATTTTAAAATACGCATGGCTTTCAAAGCCGGAACAAGCTCTGAAAATAAAAGTACTTTGAAATGCAATATCATATTGCTTGAGCTCCTTTAAGTCCTTTAGGACCGCTAAGCCCGACCCATTGCTCAGAAGTGCATTCTGAGTTCTAGTTCAAAGAGAGCAAGTGCCACCAACTTGTGAGAGGGGACAATGATCGCGCAGCAGGTGGGGACAGTAGGTGTTGAAGGCTTGTCTGCCAAACAGAGAGATGCTCCCATTACACCCAACACTGTGTGTGTTGACAGTGAACATTGCCACAGGTAAATAAAATTAGTTGATAATCCAAACTATAGCCCGGGCTGGTGTGGCTCAGTGGATTGAGCACCGGTCTGTGAACTGAAAGGTCGCTGGTTCGATTCCCAGTCAGGGCACATGCCTGGGTTGCAGGCCAGGTCCCTGGGTGGTGCTGTGTGAGAGGCAGCCAACTGATATTTCTCTCTCACACTGATATTCCTCTCCCTCTCTTTCCTTCTCCTTCCCCCCTTCTCTGAAAATAAATAAATAAAATCTTTTAAAAAAGTCCAAACTATATATTAGTCAAAAATACAACATCCTCATGCACTAAGTTATTTTATCAGCCCTACTCACCAGGAAGCTCGTCACGATGGCGGTAGTTCTGCACATGGAGTAAGCACCACGCGCTTTACCCCCTCCACCAAAATGCTTCCGTGGAGATATTTTAGCCCCAGTCTCTGGCTGAGAAAACCGAGAATCAATCTGCAAGTGACTCAACAAAGGTCACATACTTGTAAGATGATATTTGAATCCAGAGCTGTGTGATCACAAATCCATTGTTCCCTTTGGCCTGTTCCAAGCGCCCCCTCAGCTCTTTGGTTAGGAAGGTGAGGAGGGCCTGCCGGGTAGCTCACTTGTCCAGATACGCCGAGGTTGCGGGTTCAGTCCCCAGTCACAGCATATACAAGAACCAACCAATGAATACATAAAGAAGTGGAACAACAAATCAATGTCCCTCTCTCTCAAATCAATCAATAAAAGATTTATAAGAGATCAGGAGGAACAGTATAACCACGATAGTGGTAAGAACAGTAAAAGAGCAGCTAACAGTTATTTTGATATGAGAAGGTATTATGGTATGAGAAGCAACATTTTAAGTCTCTTATGAAATAACCTCTAGAGCAAGTAACCGACTGTTTTAACCTTTAGTGGGTTCAATGTTGTGAATGCTTTACATGCATCAGCTACTTTGACTCTCCCATGAAATACAATCCTAGGTCTTAGAAAAGAAAACTACCTGGTTTACTTTCCCATCGCCCCGCAGCTAGTAAGTGGCAGAGCCGGGACTCGAGGGCAGGGAGCATGGTCTGGAATCTCGGGCCTACACCCTCTGGGTCTTACTGTCTCTCCTAAACAAGCTGCTGGAGAAGGGAGAGGCTAACGCCTAAAGGTTTGGTGAAGTTGAAATTTCGGGAAGAGGCGATCTGGGCAAAGACTCGAGTCTTCCTCTGGATCCAGTGGTATAAAAAGGATCAGAGGTGGAGAAGGTTCACAGGCACCCTCTGCCAGGTCCGAGGGGAGGGGCAGTCGTGGTCTCTCCCAGCGGCTCAGTCCTAAGAGAGAGCGAATGTCTTGTCCCCAGACTCTCATCACGGTGCCTTCAGTACCTAGTTGACTCAAATGTCTTTGGTCCGAGGAATTACCCTTGATCGGCTTCGTCCTGGCATCTCAACTGATGGCAAGAGTCCCGGACTTGTCCGCAGACCAGCCAGCTCTGCTCCCGGTTCTGCGGATGGGCAGGTTCTCCCAGGCCTGTGAGCTCTGGGAAGGGAGGTGGATACCAGTCCAAAGTAGGGGTTCCTGAGGCAGGTGAACGAGGTGACATGGATGTGGGGCAGAGTATTCCCTGAGCCTCGCGGGTTGGGGGTGGGGGCGTGGGGAGGGCAAACCGAGAGGAGTCTGCGGCTTAGCAGCTTCCTAGACCGTTGAATACCGCCAGTGGCGGTGAGGAGTGAGGAGCTGTGCCATGCCAGGCGCTGCTGCGATCTCATGGAGCGAGTCCGTGAGCTGGGTGCTGCTCCCGGCAAAGGCTGAAAAGAGTTGCTTTGAGATGTGCCCCTAGGAGTGCTCCTTTGAGGGCACTAGAACGGGATTTGGTAGAAGTTCCGGAAGAGCCGTTTTTGCACAGTCGCGTGCATTCTGATAGCAGCCAGTAGAGGGCCCCCGAGGACACCTTTCCGAGCTGCCGGTCGGAGCCCAGGGAGCGGAGCGGATTGGAGGGCCAGCAGTCACCGGCCAACTAGCAGGTGCAGCCACAGAGACGGAGAAGCGGGTCCCTAAAATGTATATATTAGTCACTCGTGAGAAAGACGCTGGGAGCACTCACAGCTGTGCCGTCCAACCTACGTAGCCTCGAGCCTCACGTGGTTATTGAGCCCTGCAAATGTGACTCCTTCTCAAGGGAATGCGCTCCAATTGCAAAATACAAATCGGCTCCATATGAGAGAAAAGAAAATATCTCGATGTCGAGATATTTCATATTGATTAAATGTTGAAATGATAGTATCTTGAACGTTATGGGTTAAATAAGATTGAAATGAATACCACTTGTTTCTTATTTCTTACTTAAAAATAAAGAAAATTGCATGCATTTGTGCTCGCATTATAAATCCGTCGGACACGCCGAGCTCAGCCTTTAGCTAAGGAGTGGGAGCGACTAGGCGGGGGTCTGCTGGGCAGGGCGAGGGTCAGACCCACTGGAAAGCTTGGGAGGAGGCTTGTGCCAATTTGCAGACCCTTCCCTTAAGTTTCCATCCTGGAGTAAGGAGATTCCACAGCAGGAGTGTCCTGAGAGTTTAATGATGATGATAATGCTGAAAACAACAACTTTCCTTTAAGGGCATGGCCCAGCCTCTACCAGGTGCCACGTTCGTTTCTCTAGGTACCGCTGAAGAGCAATCACCTGAGCGGGGTGCGCACATTGCCACCAGCCTTTCTGGTTTTCGGTCTCCGCAGCTCACTCCCCTCATACACAAAGCCTCGTGCCCGATAAACCTGTCAAAATGGAACCATCAAAAAATCCTGTTTCAGATTCAACTCAACACCCAGCATATTAAGTGTATCCCACGGTTGCCCCAGAGCTTCCGTGTGAATCAGAACAGATGACTAATGTCAAACCTGGATTCCGGGGGAAAAAAACTACTGCCGTACAGATGCGTTTATCTCTTTCTTTTCTTTTTTTTTTTTTTTCTGGAATAGAAGTGCTCAACCACTGAACACTTAGAGACTAGGGAAGTGAGCTTTCATGAAATACTGCTGCTTGTGTGATCTGGCCCTGTAGAGGTGAACGAGGCTGACCTGTTAACAGTGCCTGTCACCGCTTGGCACCTGTCAGGCAGATAAGTATGTTGTGCACCACCTCCTTTTTCGGAGCAACACAGTGGAAATCTTCCAGCTCCTTCCTCTTTCAGAAAGAATTTCATTGCTTTTCAATACTTTTTATGTAATTGAAGACAGATGACTAATATGAACTGTTAAAACAGAGGCTTCCCAATAGGCTTGGCCATGGCCAAGGTGAAGAATCAAAGCAACCGGAAATGAAAGCAATCATGTGAAATAATGAATAAAATGGAGAGTCTTCATTCTAACTCCTAGGACACTGAGGTGGGCGTTTGTTCGGCTCTCGAAGTGGCGGAAGCTGTGAGTGTTGATATCCCGGGTTCTGCTTCCCTTCCTTGGGCCATCTGATCATCTCTCTCCTGCACCTCAGCGCCTGGCCTCCACGACAGCGTCCACTTTGGACCTCAGAGGCACTGCCCGGGCCACTCCAGGGCATGTTTTCCCTCTGCCTCTTCCCTCTAACCCTCTCCATGGTGAGAACC
Source organism: Desmodus rotundus (assembly GCF_022682495.2). Lineage (NCBI taxonomy): Eukaryota > Metazoa > Chordata > Mammalia > Chiroptera > Phyllostomidae > Desmodus > Desmodus rotundus. The sequence continues at coordinate 89,642,355 of NC_071399.1, read as the reverse complement.
CAAGCTTCTCCAGCTGCCCACGAGAGATCAGGAAGCTTTTAACTCTGTGATTATCACTGGTGATGAAATGTAAATATCTATTTCACGTTAAGAAAGGTGGGGCTGGCACTTGACAATGACCGAGTTCCATTCTAGGACACATACAACAGAACTGGGTGCATCTTTCAGCAGAAGCTTCAACGGGTAACTGTACGAAAGACCCATACCTTTTTTTGTCTTTTGCTCTCAATCGCTCGAACTCCCCCCAATACAGGGGGTAAATGGTGACAGCTGTTGACCTGACTTGGGGTGGTGAACACACAACACAGGGTACAGATAAGTGTAGTAGAATCGTGCACCTGAAGCCTGTATAATTTTGTTAGCCAGTGTCACCCCACTAAATCCAATTTTAAAAAAAGAAAAAAAGAAAACCACAATTCGATATCAAACAAAATTTTTTCCATGCACACTCCCCACCACTACCACTCTGTAGGGGGCAATCCTCATTTGAATATGCTAATTTCAACACACCTGACAAAGCTCAGCCCCATTCCTGATGCAAGTCAATAGCATTCAATAGCATTGTGCTCCTTTTGGCCTGAACCCTATTTGATTTCTTTCAAAACAAAAGGAAAGCTTATTTTGCCTTTTATTTGAGATTGTTCAGACAACCTTGTACACCTACTGAAGTGATGGTGCACCTTATTTTGCACCCGCCGTTCAACCCCAATGCAACTCATGAAAACACCGGGAGTTTACAAACTCAAAGGGCTGAGGAGGCTTAATTCAAAGAGCCTAAGATGCAGTGAAGGTTACCATATGAAATATGACTTTTGATCTTGTTCAGATAGTAAATATTCTTCCTTTGGTTCATATTCAGTGTCTACTCTGCCCACGATGCTGTAGTAGAGACTGTGGGAGATGCAAGGGCCAAAGGGTCAAAATAGGACTGCTGTCGTCAGGAAGCAGTTCCGGCAGGGGGAAGAAGTAAACCGTTACACAAGGAACTAAGAACGTCCTTAATGGGTAAGCCCCCAGGGAGGACATCAGTGGTCATTTAAAAGCATGTCCCACTATTTCAACTTAGGAGATAGCAGGGGAGGGACGGGAAGTTGAGATTGGAGATGGCTGGGGAGGACCCGCAGGAGTACTGAGCCGGGAGAGGAATGGCGGCGAAGTAGCGTGTGTAATATGGAAGGTTTGGCTTTGTCAGAGGCGCAGGTGAGGCCACTGAGAAGGACACAGAATGTGGCACAATGCCGGGTGCTGCTCCCAGGCCGATGGTTTGGGGCCAACTGTACAACAAGAGCACTGTGACGCTGTTGGCCAAACCACTTCAAGCTGCCTTCCTATCTTTGGCTCAGTGGTCTGGAGCGGGTGTGTGGCCCCTTGCTGTGTATCTCCACGCTGCACATTTCCATGGGGACTTAAAATTTTCATAAGTGGACACGTCTTTCTTCATTCGAAGGCTCTGTTCTCACATCTGTGATTCTAGCTCCTAAGAGTCATCTGATATCTTTGTATTGGGTTTTATTTTTACACTTAGGCAAAAAGTTCCCTGCTTTTCAGACCATTTTATTTATCACCATGCATAGAGTGATTTATTTTAAAATCCTGGGATCTTTCAAGTAAAAAGCCCAAAGAACTGCTATATAGTTAATAAGAATGGCAGTTTGGGTTCTTGCTATTGTTAATATGAATATTATCACTGATAGTACTGTTGCAAATGTGGAATCTGAGAGGGAAGATACCTACCAAAAAGAGCTCCTGGTGGCTAACTGGGTGCAAACTAAAACAAAAAACAAAACCAAAAAAACCCAAAACAGAGCCTAGCAGCTGTTTCTAACTGCAAGCTGCAGCCTGCACTTCAGGGAGAAGCCTGTACTAAGCTGCCTCTTTCCCACAGTGTTGCGGCCACTAGCCAGCCCTTATAAAGGAGTTCCTGGTATCCTATTTCAACCAATAGGGCTGAGACTTTCCTTTTCCAGTCAGAGCTGTGCAGCTTTATCCTCTTCACCAACCAATCAGAATGGCTCCATTTGGGATAGTATTTTTTTTTTTTTTGGACCAATCAAACTGCAAGGATTTGGAGTCTTTATTTGCATGAAGTCAGACCAATCAGGATCCAGGGGCGGGGGCTTCTATCTGTATAAGTCAGCTCTCTTCTGGCTTGGAGAGCACACTTTCCCTTTCCACCAAAGACCCATCCCTGCATCTCCCTGGCTGGAGTGGGAACACCGAAGGCCCCCCTGCCAGGGCAGAGAAGAGTGAAGCCAAGTGGAGCCGTGTAGCCAGGGAGGCTGCCTCGCAGCTGTGCTGCGTTACAGTCGAGCTCTCTGCACCCAATAAAGCCTCCTTCTTCCCCACGCTCTGAATAGGGGATTCCTTTGGCATCGAATCCGCACCAACAACCACCGGTTGACAGTAAAGTGCTTAAAAGCAGTGAGGGGATGGGAAGGTCTCACCACGTGAGTCCTTTGGCTTCAGCAGAGAGGCAGTGTCAGGCTCTTAAAAGGGGAACTGGGATATTTTAAATGTAGGGGTTCCCCTTTCAAAATGCAAAGTTGTGCTTTTGACCACAGTGGAAATTTCATACCCTGAATAAAAATTAAAAACCACGAATACATCTGAAAATCCGATCTGCCGAATTCTACCGACTGACAAATTACAGACTGCACTGGGTTCCCATGACAAACGGTAATGGAATATGGAACGCTGAAGGCTGTTGTCGCTTCGGCTGGCGACTGGCCTTTGCCAGGGAAGACAGTGCTGTAAACAGGAAGCCATCTCCGTGGCAACAGGCCATCCAACTTAACTTTTTAACACTTACAGAGGTAATTACTTTAGTTTTTATTTCCATTTTTATAATTTTCACAGTTTATAATAGCAGTGGAGACCTTTGGGTCAGGCGTTTTCTGGCTGCTAATAACAGGCTGATTTAAGGTCACCAATGCTTGAACATTGTCCAGTTTTTTTTTTTTAAATGAAAAGAGAGCTGTGATTTTCTTTTCCTTCCTGAGGACGGGAGCATAAATAAATGACAGAATTTTATGTTCGGACACATGGTATTTTGATTTCCTGCAGATGATAACATCAGGGAGGAGACTGATAACCTCGGGTGGGGGACGTGGGTGGAGGGGGAGCTTGGGTGGATCTCTCTTGGGTGACATGTTGGAAGATAACTCAGGACTAAGAGAGAAGACCAGGCCGAGGGGCACAGGGGAGAACTGGGAACGTGAAGATGGACAGCCCCAGAGAACAGGGAATGTTCTTTTGGAGGCAGTGTGCAGACCCCGGTTCCTGAGTTCGGTCAGCTCAGTGCAGGAGTCAGAGGCCTGGGCAGCTTCCCGGCCTTGGCCCATCCAGGAAAATTTGTCTTTCCCCTAGGAAGGAACCTCAGTGAACTGCACACAAGAAAATCTCAAGACATGGGTTGTCTTGGGACAAGATGGGAAGATTGGGTAAAGTCAGTACCTTAGGCAATAAAACATCACCTTAGGTAGCCAGCCACTCTCTGCAGGAGAGGCGGGGCCCAGAATAAGGGCCCCCTTGGTGCCTCAGCAGCCTGCGGGCAGTTTTTAACGTAGATCTAAAGGCCCCACCGGCCCCCACTCCTGGTCTCTGAAGGAAAAAGGAAAAGCACAGAACTCGACAGCAGTCAGCTCTTTCTGCCCACACACAATCTTTTAACCATTCACGTGCACGCATCAAAGTGGACAAAGAATCCGGATAAAAAATCTCTCACAGCAGCACCTTTTGCGGCCAGAACCCTGAGGAGAGACAAAGAGAAAAGAGAAATGAGGGGGCCAGGCCCTGCCACCTGCCCAATCTGCTCCCAACCCCAAATCAAACCCCAATAGGCTCGAGAACCAAGAGAGGTGCTCTGCACAGGAGGAAGGGAAGGCGGATGCCCGAGGGGAGGGAGGAATCCCGCAGAAAGTGGAGGTGGCCAAGCCCAGGCTCGGAAACCCAGCATCCCAGAGACGCCAGCAGAGTTCATTCTTCCTTGATAAATACTGGTGTTATGATGGCTGTGCAGTTTGAAATAAAGTGATTTTCAAGGTTTCTCTTTAAAAACCCACCCATTCATTTTACATGTTTTCTTTTTCCTTTATCTTAAAAATTAAATGGGGGTAACACTGGTCAACAACATGATATAAATGTCAGGTGTAGAACATGATACTATAACCTCCGTTTACGCAAGTTTTTTGAGATATATTATTAGCACACAGGCCCGTCCCTGTTGAAAATGGCACAGAATATCTCAGGAGCTGTGTGACAGAGCTGGGACAGGGATGTGACCTTGGGGGTCTGAGAGGATTCCTCTTGGGCTCCTCTGGCAGGAACCTGGTGATTATCACAGTCATCAGCCGCATTGACACACGGATAAGGGACCACTGAAGGTCATTCTTTCTTTCCTTTTCAGTCTCTCGTCACAGATTTTACTCTCTTAAAGGCTGAGATGACGGGAGCTGCCCCTGCCTGCCGCCCCAAAGCCGGCCATCTGGACTTTGAAGATGGTGTTGCTCCCAAATTCTTCTCCCCAGGTTCAGGCTTCTCTGATTTAGAATTCTGTCATTTTTCTTCCATTTCCTCAAAGTCAGAGGCAACTTGTGAAGGGAGTGTCCAAACTCGCTCTAAACGTTCCTTATCCAAACTATCCAATGAGAACATCATTAGATTTTATCTTGCCTTTATACTTTTAGCATCTTTAGAGCAGTGTTATACTGTTATGCATTGTCATTCAGTCCTGCCTAAATTACCCTAAATATTGATAAAGAAACCCTTCACAGAGCTGGGGAAACTGGAGGGGAAATAGCAGTGTTATCCCGTGTCTTCCGCATGCCAGGCACTGCGAGTAACAGGTATTTCTGTAGCCCACACGAGCCTGGGTGCAGCAGAGCAAGCGTGCTGCTCTCTAGCTGACTTGCAAAACAGTCTTTCTGTTCGAACTCTGCTTCTTGATCAGGCTGAGGGAAGAGTGCTGACAACATCCCACCAAGCTTCGTCTTCTCAAGGGTGTCTCTCAGGTGTCAAGTTATGCTGGGACCTCGCCAGGCAGCTAAGAGCTGCCCCGTCCTGTACACTGATGCCGAGGGTGGATGCTTCTTTCTTGTCTGCACTGTGTGGCCGGACCGAGTTCGTTACTGTGGCCTCCTAGCAGGGAAAACATTTCTCCTTTGGCCGATTGTGGATCTGGTTGATTTCATCAACTAGGCCGAAAGCTGATTGAGAATAGGTGCCCCACCTGCCTTGTGTTCTGACATCATCTTGATGCCGGGCACACGGCGGGCACTGGCTATTTCTGAACGACCAGAGTGACTCCAGCTGCAGCATGCCCTGGTCCCAGGGCATCCATCGGCTTCCCTTTCCCCAGGCAGCTTCCTGGTCACACTCCCACTGCCTTTCTGAGAAGATTCATTCCCGAACAACAAACAGGATGATCAAATAGGTGTTCTCTCTCTCCCCACCGCCCTTTGTCTTTTGTGCTTTGTTACCAATGCTATAACTTCTGCAAAGCCACCACCATCATTCCAGAATGCCTCCTTTAAATCATTGGTGAATCTGCCCTCTTTTAATTTCTTAACTAAGGTATTCCAACATGCGTTTGCCTTGTCACATTTGTCCCACATGCTTTGCCAAGAAAAGCCACTGAGATCGAAGTACAGTGGATGCAGATGAGACTTCCTAATCTTTCTTAGGAAATGGTCCCTCTAATACCAGACTCCCCGGCTCCCTTTCCTTGTGTTCTGTATGCTTTTAATAGGCCTCAGACATCACTGGAGCAAGAAACAAGCTCAAAATGGTTTCTTTGGTTTGATGTCAGTGGACACAGAGGGATTTGGTCCCTCCTTAGCTCGGAGCCTCATTTTCCATTGTCTGATGCCAGAGTCTTTCAGTTTTCCAAGAAGTAGACACCAAGTGCTTCCTGAAATAGTTTTGGCATCGATGGGGCAGTGCTCATGGAGGATGCGGGGTCTGGACCGAATATGGAAGGAGGGTGGGATTTAGGTGTAGTATGATCAGGGCTGGCACCACAGAGGGAGCCATCGCAGCAGACAGCGTAGGACGTGGTTGCTTGCTGGGAGAGGGTCGTGGGGCTTGTAATAGGTGCTCATTGCAGAAGACACTAAGAACATGACAAGGGAGTCAGAGTCCCAAATCCAGTGTGAGAAGTGACCCAGAGGGCAGAGCACGTAATCAGGGCTCAGGCGGAAGTTGGGTCTACCAGGAAAGTTTCCCAGAGTGTTTCCTGAGGCGTTTGCTGTTGTCTCAGTTCACTGGAATTGGCCTGGCTACTCAGAGTTACTCCCCTCCCAGAGCACCCTGAAGGTTCTGTTGAATCTTATGGGAGGCAAGATACAGCAAAAACATCAGGAAGACCTTAAGCAGGTGTGTCTTTGGAAGGGGGATGGAGAAAATGACCCATCGAGGGAAAAGATCACACCAAGACATACGGCTGGGTCTCGGGAACTAGGAGGAAGGTCTGGATTAGACATGGAGACCAATGGGGACTGTTCAATGCATACAACATGCACTTATTAGATGCCTACGGTGAGCCAAGCACTGAGCAGAGGAAGGGTCTGAAGGAGTGATGAAGGAAGCTGAATAAACAGTAGGCTGGAGAAGGGATGGGAGGGAGGTGGGGACGGGTAGATCTAGGGATCCGTAAAGCCCTCCCGTGGGATCTAATCAAACCACAGCAGGGAGCGGGGTCTACACGTTCCCTTCACGTCACCAGGTACCGTGTCGGGTGCTACAGATCCACCGACGCTCCAGACAGACGCAGCCCCCGGCATCATAGAGTCTGTAGCCTAGAACACATCTTGGCAAATGTCGTTTTGTAAAGGGACCGGTAATAAGTATTTTACGGCTCCTTTTGCAACTACCGAACTCTGCCAATGTAACCTGGCTGTAGCTACAGACAGTATGTAGGGGACTGAGCAGGGTTGTGTTCCCATGAAACTGCATTTACAAAACAAGGGGAGGCCCTTTGGCTTGCCGGTCATAGATTGCTGACCCCTGGTCCGGAAGGGAAGTCCCTAGGCGTGTCATTGTAGTGAGCACACTGATTGTTTGGAAAGGAGAGGAGTGGTAAGAGAACAGAGAATAAGGAATCCTAAATTGACAAGTAGTCTGGAACTGAAGTTGTGGTGTTTAAGCTGAAATCCAAAGGTTGAATAATGAATCAGCCAAGTCAAATGGTTATTGGGAAGTTGGAGGAGCAAAGAATATTCCAAGGGGAGGGACAAGCAAGGATGAATGCATGAGACAGAGGGAGCATCGGAGACATTGAGTATGGCCAGAAGGAAGAATGAACGAAGGAAATGGGTGACTGACGAGACTACAGATGTGTGCAAAGGCCTGATTGGTGGAGGGGGGGCGGGGCTTGGTAAGGCGCGCCAAGAAGGTTGGACTCTGCATACATAAGACAATGGGAAGCTCTTACCAGGTTTTACATTAAAGTGGCATGACAACATTTGTGAGTTTGAAAGCTCCCTCCACCGCAGGACAGAGTCCAGGTAGAAGTTATCAAACTGGTAGCCAGTTAAAAAGCTGATTCCCAGTCCACACAAGAAATGGGGATGGCATGAGAGCTGTGGTGGTGGAGATGATGGGAATCCGTAGTCGAACTTCACACTAGCTAGGAGGCGCCCTGGCGTAAGCAGCACGCTTAAATCCTGCCTCTGGGGTTTGCGTGGATGGCTCCTACCTAGCTGAGAGCCTCGTTTCCGCTGTTTGCTTCCTGGACATGGGCAGAAACTTGGGTGAGAGAAGGGAAACAATTAAGAAGGGCAGGAAATAACTGTGAGAGGGGAAGTAGAGGAGCAGAATTAAAAGGCAACTTGAGCTGAATTGGAAAGTTTCCTATATCTTCCCTTTCTGGCACATGGGAATGTGCACCAGAAGTAGAGGCTCTGGGAAGTTAAGTGCACTTTGGGAAATGAAGGATCTTGTTCAGACATGGTTGAACCCATGCTGGTGGCGATGAATGACTTCCCTGTATCTGCTATTTCCCAGTATTTTGATGGACTTCCTCTGACTATGGCAGGCAAGCGTGTACCCACCGATTGCTCAAAAGCATCAGCTGAACTGATGTGGCATTCTGAAATGTCTCACAGGCACTACAGGGGTGGGCAAAACGCAGAGTGTATTCCTGTAGTACTATTTGTTAATTATTGCAATATTTATTTGTAGGTCTACCTACTGTTGCCCACCTTGTATACTTGTTGCTAAGCTTTCTCAAAGATAGCTTCAAAGAGAGAAAGAGAATCAGCTGTCATCTCCAAATATTTTAAAGGGCTTTGAAAGGGATCGGTGATTTCAAAAAGTTGGGAAGCTTTAGTGCCAGGCAAAGCTCGATGGCAAACTATTACTCCCGTTTTCTCTAAGTGTTACGCTGGGTTTCATCATGATAATCATCAGTCAGGCGACATTCACGGGCCAGGGAAAATCCAACAAATCTCTTTGCCTATGCAGAAAAAAATATTTGAGGATCACTTTATTTGGGGGAAGAAACAAGTACTGTTGCCAAGAGAATGGATATGTATTTACAACAGTTTACAAAAGATTCCTGCTGAAAATCTCTCACACATGAAGCATCCATTGCAGGTGGAGACAGAAGAAGAAAGTAAAACCCAATGAATGTCTCTCTCAGGAGAAAGAATTCAATCTCAAGGGCAAGAGCTAAGGTGAACCATGTCCGTCCACCTCTTCTCTGTAGCCATCGTCCCTGTATTTTTAAGTTGACAGGAAACGGTTAGCAAGATCCATTGACCACTGAGTGCGCTAAGAACATCAAGGTCAAGGGCCATGTCCACCTCATGAGCTGACATCACCATCTACAGTGGCAAAGTGAAGGGAAGAGGGCGGAAACCAACTGCCCAATGCTGGCTCCCTCCAAACCTGCCCTCAAGGCCGGAGCCTTCTCTCGCCCCTACGCAGCCTCCCTGTGTCTGTTCACTGGGTTGGCTGATTTTAGGTTTAAGTACTCAGCATAAACAACTGCCTACTTGTCAGTTTTATTTATCTTTTTAAACAACTCGAGTGACGCTGTTTTGTGCAGCCGAGTGTGAACAACACGGAGAATGCTGAGCTTCCTAAAAGTCTGGAGTGGGGGACCGCCTGATTCCCACGGGGAAGCTGGAGACCCACTCAGAGGCAAAGGCCCCTCCCTACCCCTCTCTGTGTCCTTCACAACACCGTGAATACGGGGCCCGGGAAACGCCCGCTGAGAAACACACGGTGTGGCTCGTGGTCTTCCCACTGCAACGGGCTGTGGCTCTGAGAACACGCTCCCCCGCAAACCCAGTCCTCCGAGCGGCTTTTGGTCTGGTTAGGTTCTGCTCAGGACACCAGAGCTGCTTCAGAAAATGGAAGCTTGTTAGAAATCCAACCGTAGCACTGATTTCAGGCAGACTCCGTGCACTGGCTTGCAGCTGTGACTGTCATTCCGCCACAGGGAAAGTGTCAGCGGGACCAAGAATAGTAGCAGTCTGTCAGCTCTCTGTTTTTGACGTTCTCATCTAAAATGTTAATTAAGAAGTTGCTATGCACAGAAAGAAAATAAAAAGTCAAGAAAAGTAGCAGAGACAAAAGGTGCAATTATGGTAGTATGAAAATACAAAATCGGGTGTTTTTTTCCTTGTATTGCACATAGTTCCGTTGTACTTATTTCAGCTGTAAACATGTGGTAAATAGCAAACAAATAAATGGCGATGCCTACCAAATGAGAGGCAAATGTAGTGCCTGGTGTTTAGTTCTGTTTAAAGTCTATTAGCAAAGTTAGTTAGTGACATAGAGCCTGTTTCGATGAATCCACTCGTAACTGTGACGGCCTTCCATTCTCACACTGGTTCAAGCTTCCCATGTTCTCATTTCACAGCAGAGAGGTTTCCTCAGCAATACGTCCGCAAGTCAGGACCTCAGGTGAACCCACGAGATCTGAATTTTTTAAAATTAACTTTTTGAATGAAGGTGTGATTAGGTGATTTTAACTGTGAATCAGTAGGGTTGGACACATATAAATACTTTTTTGATAATGTTCAGCATTTAAAATCTGAAGACTATTATTTCTAAACCTAGTTTAATAAAAATTCATGATTATTTAAGGGTCGTATGGTGGTTATAGTTTATGTTTTAGGTAAGTTCTTTCCAGCATAACGAAGCTCCCAGAAAGTATTTGAAAATGTACTTGTTTATTAAGCAAACAATGGGCTCACGCATGGGGCCAGAGCTCTCTTCACCTGGGAAGGAGACACTGTCTGAAACAGCAAAGCCTGATGGAGTGAAAGCTCGGCCTTCAAGCTTCGATGAGAGGATGGAATTTCAATTATCTTAAGAATGTGTCAGAAAACAAAAGAGAGTACAAGATAAATAGAGATAGAGAGAAAGGAAATTATACCGAACCAGAGAAATCAATGAATCGATAGTACTTGTTGATCAATTATTACATATTGGTCCCATAAAAAATTAAAATATAAAGGTTTAAAAAAGAAAGGTTAAAAATGGTCTACTTATTCTCAAAATCTAGTTGGAGATCTAGGAATAATACAGTGAAATAAGAGCAACCCATTCAAGGAACCCTCGATTACGTCTCACACATTGTAGGCATTAGAGAAATCCAGAAGAGACCCGGTCGATACAGGCTTGACGAGAGGGGGAAGGGCCACAGAGAAAGGAAACACGAAGTGGGTATTTTGAAGGACTTGGGTAGGAATAGAAGTGGTGGGTTCTGCTTGCTTTGCAGGGAGCCAGCCTTTGGAAAAGAAGAGCCGTGAGGACAACGTGTTCTGGGAATATGGCAGGGGCTGGTCTGATTTGACAACCGAAAAAGCAAAGCTAGAAGAGACGGTGGGGACTTAGAGCGGAGGCCTGAGCAGTCATTTCGTAAATTATACACATGTCTGACCACTGTGCTGTACACCTGAAACTAAGGTAATATCGAATGTCTACTGTAACTAAAAAATACAATTAAAAAATAAGAAATTTTTTAATTAAAAAAATTTTTTGATACAGCCTGTTCTGTATGCAGAATAAGGGAACAGTGTTTAGGGACGATCCACCCAGTGATGGCCGCAGAATGGATGGGTAGATGTGCTGGGGCTCGCAGGGCGGGAAGGCGGCTGAATCAGAGACACCTGGAGCAACCTGCTGCAGGTAGCCACCTGGGCCATAACGGGCTGGACCCAAGTGGAACGGTCCGTTCACTCCGCTCAGGTCAGACCGTGGGCGCATGCGTTGTCTTGGCTCACTTGGTCTAGAAAAGCACAGATACGCAATCTTGCAAGTGTCTTTTTCTTGGCCTCCACCCCCAAACCACCACTGAGTACCGGCTACCCTCCCCTCGGCTGCACCTTGGCTGATGGGCGTCTACTTGGGCATAAACCTCTCCTTTGCAGGCTGAGCACAGCTCACGGCAGAAGGATGGTGCCTGGGGCCTGCAGCCGCCTCACCTCCCCCAGGTCTGTGCGGGAGTCTTCGTCCCTCTCCCTTCCCAAGATGCAGTGTGAGCGCAGAAGCGGCTGCTTTTATCAATATTAACATCAGCTGCTTTGAAGAGGTCACAGTGCTTTTTAGTAGGTTGACTGGGGATTCATTGGGGGTGCTACTGTTGTCTCAAACATAGGGTGGTAAAACGTTTTCATTTTGCAAACCTACCAATAAAATACTACTTTAGTACCCTCCCTGATATATGTATGTTTATTTATAATTCTGCGTTTTCTTAAGTGAATAGTCATATTTTAGTGAGGATAAAAAGAATAAATGTGCTTTAAAATGTTCTGAATCTTGGTCTACCGCCGTGTGGTACAAGGACTGGAAGTTCAGGCTGTAGGTGCGGTTGATTCACATGAGGGGCTTAAGCCTGTCCTGGCTGGCAAAGCCGCCCCCCTCCCCTCCCAGTGTGAGCCATTCCCGGTGGGGGCCCTGCATTGGAGCTGCTGCTGCTGAATCATGACCAGCTTCCTATCCATCCCCTGCAGGAATTATAGGCAAGTTTCAATTGAAGGGGCTAGTAATTTTCCATGTTCCCTGAAGTCAATCAGATGTTCTCTCAACTAATTAAAACGTGGTATCTTTTAACCTTTTTAGTAAATGGGTTGAAAAACCACTGAAACTCTTCTTTTGGAAGATTTTTAAACATGCTAGAAAAAGTTTCCAAGCTTCTTAAATGTATAAGTTTCAAGTTTTTAAGGCAAAACACATGGCTTCTGGCCCTAAAATGATGAAAATAATAGACACATTTCCAGACACTGGTTTCCATTGTGTTGCTTCTACAGCCAGTGTTTCCTTCGACAAGCAGGTGGGGTTTTCTTTTTTCTTTTTTCTTTTGGATTTAAAAAGAAATCCAATTCCAGTTCACATTCGGTATTGTTCTGTGTTAGTTTCAGATGTGCAGCGAAAGTGGTTAGAAAACCGTGCACTTTACAGAGTGATTCCCCCGATGCTCCCAGTCCCCACAGGGCCCCGTACGTAGTTATCACGCCATTATTGACTATAGTCCCTGAGCTGTAACCTCCATCTCTGTGACTCTTCTGTATCCACCGATTTATACTACTTAGTCTCTTTACCTTGTAGCCCCACCGTCTCCCCTCTGACAGCTGTCAGTCTGTTCTCTGTGTCTGTGAGTCGGTTTCTGTTTTATTTATTTTGTCCTTTAGATTCCACAGACAAGTGAATCATATTGTATCTGTCTTTCTTTGTTTGATATTTCACTTAGCACAATGCCCTCTAGATCCACCCGTTTGCTGTCGCAAAGGGTGAGATTTCATTCTTTCTATGGTCCAGTAGTATCCCATTGTGTGAATGGACCACAGCTGTTTTATCCACTCAGCTGCTGATGGCACTTGGGCTGCTTCCAGAGCTTGGTGGTTGTAAATAACGCTGCAGTGAACATAGATGTGCTTATATTCTTTTGAATTAGGGTTTCGGGTTTCTTTGGATATATTCCTAGAAGTCGAATCTCTGGGTCATAAGGCAGTTCCATTTTTAATTTTTTGAGGAACCTCCACACTGTTTTCCACAGTGTTTGCACCAACCTAAAGCAGGTGGGGTTTTTTTTTTTTTTTTTAGTTCATTGTCGTAATGTCACCTTTACAGTGAAGGGAACATTTACGTCTAATAACAGTTTGTATCAGAAGGAGAAGCTCTACAACTTTCTCACTGATACCTTGATCTTTCATTGTTAGAATTACATTCAATGGTATCTATACTTCATTCGTAGAAACTTTAAAGAACTTCCTGTATGTTTGGGGTAGTTATTAACGTAGTTGGAAGTGAATGGTTCAATCCACTTCACTGCAGCATGTGTCACCTGCAACACATTGTAGTTCATAGAGCACAGGGAGGTGACCGGCTTCACTCCTCACCTGCCTTTGGTGACCGGGGATCACTGGGCATGTGGACTGAGTGAGGGAGCTGATGTTAATCCGTGTATCACATATTAGTGTATTTCATTTATGTTTTATAGAGGATAATACATAAAATGTAAGTTTAAATATTTCCCCATATCCCAGTGGATTATCTTTTGTGATACAGACTTGACTTTTTGGAGCAGTCTTGGTGCATCGGATCACCTTTGTATCCATGTTGACAATCATGGTGTGAAATGAATGGCAGGCAGACAGCAGAAATATAATGATGACACCTTGGAGCCGTATATTGGAATCCATGGAGGGGCCTTCCAAGGAAGACCATTAACAGTGACGTGTTACATTTCAGCCATTTTCACTTGCCTGCATATTGCAAGACATCCAGTGTCCCCCAAAGCTCCGTTAAATAATTGCTGGCTCTGCCTGAGGGCACCTTCCATGGTTTATAGATTGCCTTTTCGAGCCTCCCCAGGTCCTCCTTGTTGGGCCTGCTACCCAGGCAGCCACTCCAAGGGGATGCCTTGCCACTGTCCCCAGGGCTACTGTCCTGGGCAAAGATGTTGATTCTTTGCCCAGACCTCTGCAGATACAACATTTTGAAATGGGTTTGGGGGGAAAACAAGTAACTAAAGATGATAATTTGCTTGAAATGATAACATGATCCAAATGAAATATCCCCGATTTTTATGTCCCTTAAGAACTTTTTCTACTTTTATAATTTTTGATTTCAAAGTTGGTTCAGCCAAATGTCCTTACCCAGTACTATCTGTGACACTGAGGAGTTGGAAACGACATTTAAATTGCTGCCACAATTTCACTATTATGGACTCCATGGAGTACAATAATTCCATTGGCAGAAAATGTATTAGAAGAAAGAAGACCAGGAAAAAAAGAAATATATCTATCTACTAATAAATTCTTTTAAAAAGCAAAATAATTAACATTTGTATAAATAGCAACTGAAACTGCAATGTGAATAAATAGCAATATGAAATGAGCTCATGATGAACCCAAATTATCACTACAGGAAAAGTATAGAATTTGAGAAATACTGACTTTGTTTTAAGAGATCATCAGTTCATCCTAAGACACGTTGTTGATTTTCATCACTGCCATCTTGTTTTGAATTCAATTGCTTATGATCAAACTATTTTTTTTCAGCTAAATTACTTGGAAGAAACATCCTTCTCCCCAGTTCTGAGTCACTTTCTGTCACTCGAGTTGTGCAGGCATACTCCTTGGGTCCTGGTCATTTACAGAGCATGCTATGAAAATGGGTCCTTGCTTCAGGATGCCAGGAAGTGTCGACCAATCACTGCAGCCTGTTGGATGTTGTCAGGTTCTCCTTCAGGGAACTTCTCAAGTATTCTCCCTCCTCCCCCGGGACAATTCAGAGAACCTGGCAGTTTGATTGAGTTGCATCCTGGGTCAGCATTGGAAACCTCTAGGTTGAATAGCATTTTATAATTAAAAACACCCACAATTTAAAATGCACATTATATAATAGCATTTTACAATTAAAAAAAAATTCACATCCATTATGCAGTTGTTTTGTTCTGCAAATATACCTGTGAGGTAGTCAGAGAAAAATTAGTTCAACCATTTTACAGATGGGTAAAATGAATATTAGAGCTGAAAGAAAACTTCATTATAATTTAAAAATGCAATTCCTTCATTTCCGTGGCACATGAGGCAGTCCAGACAATTTCACACATTAAAAAAGAAAACAGACATTTTACCCCCTCCCTCCCACGCGACGAACTCTTCCGGGGAAGCACCATATGCACGCACACGTGAAGACATATGTTAGGCATGTAAGTCTATTGGTATCTATTGGTGTGCATTGAAATGCATTGCTAATTCAGTCAATGAAAACAAGGAGGCTAGCCTGCTGGATAGAAGAACTCAAAATTTGAAATAAGGAGTGGCAATAGCTCTCTTACCCTCGGCATCAACTCATTTCTCAACTTCGTTTTTGGTTTCAGAGTTTGACATACACTGGTCCACCGGGGGTGGCAAGTGGATGGCTAAGATAGTCCCCGAAGAGCCTTGCTTCCTGGTATCCCTGCCTTTGTATCATTTCCTTCTCGACTGTATGCTGGACCTAGTGACTTGCTTCTAACGAATACGATATGCAAAGGCGATAGAGGTCACTTCTGAGATAAGGTTATAAAAAGACTGTGACTTCTGTCATTTTCTCTGGCTCTTCTTACTTGCTGGCTCTGGGGAAGCCAGCTGCCATGTTGTGAGTCACCTGTGGGAGAGACCCATGTGGCAAGGACCTGAGGGAGGCCTCCAGTTCATGGTTTTTGCGGAAATGAGTCCTGCCAACCATCAGGTGGGTGAACTTGGAAGCCTTCGGTGCACACAGCCCTGGCCAACATGTTGACTGCAGCCTGGGAGATCCAGACAGCCAGGTCCGTGTGCGGGGATCCATGACCTACTGAAACAGTGAGAGAACAGCTGTTGTTATGTAGGCCACTAAGTTTTGGGATAACTTGTTATGACACCATCAGTAACTGATGCACCAGTCCAGCAGCTGTAAAGGGCAATGGTTTTCTAACATCTCCCCTTGCAGGCTCTGCTCTCCTCTGAGCTAGGCGGAGAGGGCAGGCAGAGGAAATGTTAGTGCCTTTCCCATCAGCCAACGGACCCAACAGTCCACAGCGATGAGCAGAGAGCATCTCTAGTGTTGGACCCTCTGCAATCGACCCACATGTGTGTACTTCTTGGGTTTGTGATGGTGTCGACAATAAAAAATGAACTTTATGTCAATTGTTTGTGGACATCATGGAAGACGGCACATGCAGAGGAAAGGGCCCAGGATCTAAAACTGGGTGGACTTGTGGAGCTGTGGTTTAGTGGAGTTTGTAACACCCTGAGAACAAAGGCTTGCAAAGGCAGATGGAAAAAAAAATGTCATTTTCTTTAGCTAAATCCACCTTTAAAATACCGTCTTCCCAAACACAGTTTTTCCTCCACCCTCTGTCTTTGATTTTGACATTGAGAGAGAAGCTTTCAAGAGAACAGCACAGCTCAATCAGATGAAGCAACTCGTCTGAAGGCACAATACATAATGAATGGCCCTGACGCCTGCTGATTGTCCCAGCGAATGCCTTCTGCCATTTTTCTCATGAAACGTTTTATCTTGTCTCCCCCATTACATATCGCAAGTGTGTGTGAGCGTGACAGAGAGTAGAAGCACTGCCTCAGACGTGTGCAGGGCAGAGAAAAAGATGAGCCAGGTGACAGGCGTGCAGGAGGAAGCAGGAGCACCCAGAGGGGTCCTCCCCCGCTGTGCTCAGGACTGGGTGTCGTGGTCCACAGGGGGAAGGGATACTGTCCTCCACACCTCCCAGAGAGCTTTGGATGAGCTCCTTTGCTCCTCAGTCTGTGAAGGCCGATGCAGAGGACGGCGGGGCACCGACCCGACCTTTTGTCCCTGTTCAGCTCGCAGCTGACATCCTCTATGGCATGCCAAAAAAAAAAAAAAAAAATTGAGCGTACTAATAACTGATTGCAAATTCTTATATAACAAAGCATCAGGGCAAATATGTTTCCAATAAAAACAATCTGCAAATACATGAATGATAAGAGAGAAACTACGAAACTACGTAACCATTTTTTCTCTCTTCATTTTACTTATAACATCCATGTCACCAGTGTGTTCTAATTCTTGACAGCATTTCAAATCAGAGTGTTGGACGGGAAGCAAAAAAGTATTTGCCCCAACTTGATAGCTCTTTTCACTCTTCAGAGTTTGTGGTGTAGAGAAACCGCTGGCAAGGCCTGGGAAGCCCTGGTCCGTAGTTTTGGCTCTGGCAGTAGTTCACCAGCCGGGTCAGAGAGAGCAGGGTGCTTTCTGTAAGGCACACTCCTTCCTACTATGCCCGGCAAACTCCACAACTTCTCACCATCCCCCCTGCCCAAGCCCTTTCTGGTGTGAGTCATGTTTGCCTCTCACCTGCACCCCCGAAACAGCCTCCTGACCAGCCTGCCTGCTCATCCTCACCCTTTCCAATCTGTTCCTTCCCACACAGCTGTCAGGACACATTCACAGAAGTAAGTTCACAACATCGCTCCCTCCTTACAATGCCCATGGCTCTCCCCTGCCCACCTTTCCCTCCTCATTTCTTCTTATCCGATGTCTGTCCACCATGCACCTAACAGTCCAGCCTTTTATCAGTTTTTAGGCCAACCTTTCTCTTCCTACCCTCCGAGAATGAGCACCACTCAGTCCAGCTCCCAACTCACTCCAAGGTTGGGCCATTGCAAATATTAGCTGGAAGTCAATAAATAAATCCAAATTCTAATTTACTCCTTGTCATATGACAACTTAAGCGTCAGGCCCTAAGAGAAGCTCTCCCGATCATTTTAACTGTCCATTTTTATTTTCTTCTTAGTACTTACCACCATTATGATTATTTTCCTTTTGTTCTTATTTACTTGTTTATTGTGTGTCTTTTCCATCAGGATTTAAACTTCCTGGGGGCAACTGTTCCCATCTCCTTTAGCATTATATTCTCAAAGCTCAGCATGGCACAGTGCCTAGGACACAGTTGGTTTAAAACAAAGATTTGTGGAAGAAAATGAAAAAACTTAATGAACCCAACTTCGACTATGTTTATGCCTTACTTGAAGTCTTCCAAAGGCTATCATGGCCTGTTGGAGAGCTACTAGGCTCTGCAGGTCACATCCATGTGGCTCCTCCTTTCTTCTCGAGCCTGAAAAAATGACGTGCTTTTCAAGGAAGCCATATTATTTTTTTGCCTCCATTTTTCACACACAAAGTATCTGCCTAGAATGTCAGCCACTACCTCCCCTATGCAATCTTCCTGCCTAATTTCTATTTATTCTCCAAACAGAAGTTCCTCCAGGAAGCCCTCTTTGATTACGTTCTCCTCGTTGTCTGTCCTTCTCTGCAGTGGTTGGGCCATGTTCCCTTCTGTTGTAGCACCTATCACACTGGGGTGGGAGTGGGGGGTGTTTCCCCAGCTAGAGGGTTTGTTTCTCAAGGGCCTGGATTATTTCTTATTACTCTCTCTTTGTTACCTAGTACATAGTAGGTATTCAGTAAAAGCTTGTGAATAAATGTTAGTGAATAGCTGACTCACTCTTTCTGATTGGCATAGGAGTGTAAGAGGTACCATTACTGAGGGCACACAGTATAGAATGCACTCACATGCAGGCAATTACTCCAGTGCCATTTAGTGCTAAACTGAACTATCCTGTTACCATGGCTTAAATTAATATTTTAAGCTGCCAAAGCTTTTGGCTTTGCAAACCAGTGTCACTTGAGGTCATCCTCTCCAGAAATATTCTCCATACCTGGGCAGCTCTGAGGTTGTCCTGTTTGTGCACACACACACACACAGTATAAACCTGGATTTGGCTTGAGAGTTATCTGACTCTGGCAATGGAATTGGCCACTTAAAAGGCATAAGTGCACAGCACGGTCGAGCTGAAGTTTGGGTATCGTGTGAAGTCTTAGATGAAAGAGATTGGCAAATGGAGAGGCTGGGGGTCCCGGAGCCTTGTCTGTCAGGTGCAGCTAGTGGCCCACCTGCCTCAGAATCAGCAGGGCGTCGGGAGACATGGGGTGGGGGTAACGGAGGCAGAGCATGCCTCTGGGGTGCAGATGATGCTGCTACAAGTCCCCTCAAGCCCAGTCAAAGGGAGCTCACCTGAAGTGTCTCCCTGCCTTTGCGAAAGTCTGAGAGTTTCCTTCCTTTCTTCTTCCTCACAAAGCGAGGAAAGAATCAGGTTGATGTGAGGTGGAGCCACATTGATCTTGGAAAAATATTAAAAATAATACTTTATATTTGTCTGCTTATCTGATGCTTTATAATTGTAGGATGTTGCCACTCATGGAAAACAAGAGTAAGCATGACGGAAAATTTTAAACTATGTATTTAGAGATGAAAAATGAGTCTCATAAAGCTATGTTTCTCAAAAATCTATCCAAAAACCACCTGGGATTTTTTGTTTCAAATACAGGTTCCCAGAACGCCAAAAGACACATAGAAGCGGAGCCCCTCTGGGCGTGGCCTGGGAACGTGCATTTTCACGAGCTCCCTGGCTGAGTCCCATGCACACTCAAGTTTGAGAAGCCACATGGAAGGCAGGTGACTTTTTCATTGAAGAGGAGCAAGGCTATGGGGTTACTATCAGGACAAGGGTCCCTGGGAGCCTGTAACCAAAGGACTTGGGCGGAATTGAAAAGGTAGGTTATTTTAGAGAAACAGAATGAAAGAAGCTCAAGATCCCGAACTGAAAGGGCCCCAGTGTTTATGGCAGAAATAAGGCACTGAGGACAAAGGGCGGCCTATCTCCCCATTACAGGGACAGGGTGTGTGGGCGCCATTACCAGCATCAAAGGGCTGTTCCGAGCATCACTAAATAAAAAGCAGCCTATTATTAGAAACGTAATAGTCATATCTTATTTTAAAACCTGTTTTTAATCTATTGCCACCTGTAAAACTAGACGCAACAGATCAAGTGTTAAGGCCATCTAAAAATACTCTCAGCAGAAACATAATTAGGGGTCTAATTAAGATTATCATGTAATAGGCTCTGTAGACAAGCCCGAGGAGATAAGCCCCGATCAGTGGCATTAAGTTCTAAGTGTTAACTAGACTTAGGGACTAAGCCATGTGTTTTTTGGACAGTATGGAAATTATGTTGAACACGTTTCAAAACCCAAGTAATGACGGCAATTTATTTTCATTTAGAGAACCTTCTAAGTGCAGTGATTTCAGCAGACTAAACAAGATGATATTGGAGGCTTCTAGCTCATGAAAAATCTGAGCTATAGGTCTTCGGCTCTCTGAGTTCTCCGACACCACTTCAGTAAGGACTCTGAGTACTTTTGATTCCCTTTTCCAAGGTTACTGTGTTTGTGGCCTGTGCTACAGGACAATGTGAAACCTCTGGACTTGATTAAATATCCTAGAAGGCACTCTCTGTGCGAAAGACAAAAAGTGAAGTCTTTTTAGATTTGGTTGACACTTTACTTTTTTTTTTTTTTTACACTAACAAGGGAATTCAGTGGTGTAGTTTAAAAAAAACATGCATGATTTTTGGTATTTATATGTTAAGTGACCTTATTGAAGTGGTCACTGATGATTTCATTTAAATGGGGAACCTAAAAAACAAAACAATTGAAAGCACAAAACAGAAACAGACTCGTAGACACGGAGAACGAACTCTGGGTGCCAGAGAGAAAAGGGATGGGGGTGGTGGGTGAAAAAGGTGAAGGGGATTAAGAGAGACAAACTTCCAGTTATAAAATAAATTACAGGGATGTAAAGCACAGCATAGGAAATTCAGTAAATAATAATGTAATAACTATGGTGGCAGATGGTTACTGGACTTACTGCGCTGATCGCTTTGTAAGGTATATAAATGCCAAATCACTATGTTGTACACCTGAAAGTAATGTGACATTGTAGGTCAATTATAATTTTAAATTAATTTAAAAAATAAAGACATTATTTGAAGAAAACATACCTTCAAAATTAACCATTCAAAATCACGGAAATAATGAAGTATCACTCTAGAAACCCACCTCAAAATGAGGAAAAAATGTCTGAGTCTCTTATCTGGTTGCCTGACTTGAATTTTTTTTTTTCTGGAAACTACTTTGACAGATAAGAAGAGAGAGCACAAGGAAAATTATCTTTCATCTCTCCTTAAACTACCTGCCCAACTCATAGTTTCCTCGAGACTGGAGAAGGTTGTGAGACGCTTCAGTTGAAAAGATGGGACGTGTGTGAGGGACGCTCCCTCCACTGGTCCACAGGCCCGATTGGTGAGGTCACTGGCCAGGTGGCCTCGGTGCTTTTGTGCCAGGAATGTGTTCTTTCTGGAAGCAGTGATTCTATCAAGTTTGTTACCACAAAATTGTGTCTCAGCAATGTCATGCTTTCCCCAGCCCACAAACTAGCTTTTTCCTCATAAACTCATAAATTTCCTTGCATTTCCTCAAACAGAAACTTGAGGGGCACCTTGAGTCTCTCATCTCATTATCCCCACATACAATGCTATCAAGGACATTTGTCACTTTTCCCCTCCAAACTCACTTCCAGTTCTTCCTGTCCTCTCTGTCTGCATGACATCTTTGTCCAAGTCATCACATGCCTTGTCTGACTACCCTAGGAGCCTAAGTAGGTGTCCTTGTCTTCATTCTGTGCATTCTCCACTACATTTCACCCACAGGGGCCATGGGTTGTAAAACATAAGTTGTATCTTATGACTCCCCTGCTCAGAAAGTATGTACTCGCTTCCCACTGCTCTTAGAATGAAACCTGAAACCTTTCACAATGCCTGAAAAACTCAGCGTTCGCTGGTCACTGCCTACGTGTCCAGCATGACTTCTTGATACTCTTTGCCTTGCCCAGTGCCCCTTTTTCAAGAAACCAAGGTCTTGCCTCCCTCCCTCCCTGCTCCCCAGCCCAGAGTGGATCATCCCCCACCACCTGGCACAGCCTAACTCCCTGACCAACCCTACACATCCACCATCCCTCAGCTCCAACATCATTTTCTCCAAGAGGACCTCTCCAATTCCTCTTCTATCTTAACTGGATCCCTCTCTAGTTATTTGACTAACTCAATCTTCTCCTTTGCATTAGAAGATCCCCAAGGGCAAGGACCATGTACATTTTGCTCATCACTGTAACTCCAAACCTTGCATAGCTCAGGAAAAAGAAAAAGGGGGAAGAGGGTAATGTAAAGAACTTCAACTTTTTGGTTAATGTTTTATCTAATAAAAAATTGTTATGCCAGGATAAAATGTTGATATATTTTAAATTCAGAGCATAGGTTTCATGGATGCTTCCTATATTATCTTTGATTCTAGGATACATTTTTTTAAAACTAGGGCACCTGGTTTGAAAGATTACTATCAGTTCATTTGTTAATTAATTAGTGCACACAGCAAATGTCACCATGCGCTGATGACATACTTGGATGTGTGCTAAGAACTGTAAGGTGACGACAGACAGCTCTCTGCGCAGGTGCAGTGGCTTCCTGCTGTGGGGACTTCCTGGTTCAGGTCTCCCTACACTCAGGGCTGGTTTTTGATTGAGACTGAATGACAGTCAGATCCATTTGTGGTGTGATTAAAAATGGCCTGCCTACTTACATCTTGATAAAGAGCAAGTGCCTTCCCTGCTTGTCTCCTCTTCCTCGCTCCCATCTTCCTTCCCTGGACTGCTACGATGCCCAGTCGTTTCTTCCGAAGCAGCAAGTCTCCATAAAGTGTTTGAGTGGGCCCCTTCCATAGAATAAGAGTGGTAAATACTTTGTCAAGTAAAACACTTGGGAGAGCGGAAGGCCAGAAGCTAAGAATGGATGTCCTTTGTGCCAAAGATGCTGAGTAAGCTTGTTTGTCGTGGTTCAGTTTCTAAAGTGGGTTCGCACAGCTGACAAGCTTTTGGACAAATTAGGAGGATTTTTTTTTTCTACTCTTGTCTGCTCTACTTCTTAAAGCAGATCTTACAAAATTGTCAGCTGATTTCTCAACAGCGATTTTGCAGGTCAGAAAGAACTGGCAGGAAATACTCAGAGTGATGAAATGCAAAGACCTACAACCAAGATCCACTGGCCGGGTGAGTATAGAATTGAAACTACAGATCGGGGTGTCGTGCATCTTCAGTCCTGTGTATCACAAGTCTGGATGGTTCAGAACTTACCTGACCAGGGATGGCTACCTGCTAACCTTTTGATAACTGACTAGTGACGATCACAGTTAGGCGGCCAGTTGGCAAATACTGCCTTCGTGTTATTAAATTGGACTTTACCAGTGTTTCTATTATACAGTTGGAAGCAGTCCCCCCAAGGCATCTTCCACTAATTCCTGATAGCATGGTGCCCCCGCTCTCAAAGGGCTCTCTCTTTGGAGACCACATGACTTCTTCTGTATTCAGACTCCTATAATCACAGCTTTCCTGATGAAGACCAGGAAAGCAATAACCAACAAGGCATGAAGGACTGGCAGCAAGCGGACCCTTGGGCTTTGTGCCGTGAGTTTGAATTCACTAATACAAATGGTATTGTGGAGGTGTTGCCACCATTTTGGTGATGGGTAAGCTAACACATTATAATTTAGTTCCTGCTTTTGATTTTTCGTATTATTTCAAAGTTTGTCTCATTTTGTTTTGTTTCCCTAACGTCTGATGTGGTCATACGTATGGAAACAAAATATTCTCTTCCTAATCTATTCCGGAACCTCGAGTGGTAGAGAAAGCCTGGACAATGGGAATGAGGGGCCCTAATCCTGGCAGAATTCAGAGGACCACTTTGCTCCTTGCTGTGGTTTTTTCCCCCATGAAGAATATGTAATATGGGGAGAACTAGAGATTGAATAACAGAGTTCTCCTGCCCATCCTAGTGCAGTTAGTAGCTGAATATGAAAAGACCCACTTCAGTGATCTGCTCCCCAGCAAACAGGGGCTTGTCCCTCATCAAACCGCAGCCAGGAGTGTTGGAGCGTGGGGCATTGTCTCTGAAACAGAGTTCAGACTGTCTTTGTTAAAGGTCTTTCTCAGTGGCCTCTCCAAACATTATTAGGAGGAGGGACAAGCCGTTTTTGCCGATGTTCCTTTTTTGAAGTCTTCGTTCTCAGCTCCTCTAGCAGCCCTGCTCCCAGACACATGGCCTGGGTCTGCCTCAGAGGAGGCTCCTGCCTGCAGATGACAAGACATCAGGGGGTGAATTGGCAGCACAAGAAAAAAGGCTCAACCTAGTTTCCACCTACCAGTCAGACGCTGCTCGATCTGAACGAAAAACAATGGAGAGAACGACCATCATGCAGTTGAACCTGATCCGTTTTGAGCAATCTCTAATCAGCTCAGGAACCTCACCACCGCCCCCCACCCCTCATCTCCCTTCCATCATCTGTCTGCGTCTGTGTAGCTCTGAGCACAGCATTATGAATACTTTGACAAGGGTGTCATTTTAATCTGAAAGTCTCAAAATGATTGGGGAAGAGAAAAAAGTTGTCATTTGCCTTCAACTCCAAAGTAAAAATGATCCGTGGAGAAAAAATGTTTCCCTGGGAGATCTTTGGATGCCGAGTCGTATAAGTCTGCCCTGTTAATGGAGATAATTTCAGGGTAGGAGAGAGGGTGTGGCATTTGTCATCATTCATTAGGCAAAGATTTATCAGCCCAGCCCAATGGAGGCTAATTTCTCTCTGCTCACAAAAACGTGAAGGGGAACAACTTCGGAATATAAGTTGGAAGTTTGATTCAGACTGTCCCTCATTCTGCCTGTGATCTTGCACGTGTCTTTAACACCTAGGCTTCTATCTGTTATGTGTGCAGTAGAGCTAATACCTACATCAGGGTAACGCGGATATGAAATAAGGTGATGTATGTGAGAAGGCTCCTTGCAGTACTGACTTACATGGGTAGACAATAATATCTCAAGTGAATAAAGACAGAGGTTAATATCGACGATAGTGGGAGCTTCACCTTGGGCCACCCTCAGGGGGAGGGGCAATCTCTACGGGGGGTGGTATGCATTGAGCCCCGCATTCCACCCATGCTCCCGATGTGCACGTGCGTCTCAAGCCAGCAGGGCCTTGCGCATGAGAGGGGGAGGGAAGACTTGCGTCTGGGCCTCCACGCACACTTTCTCTCTCTGTGCGCTTTGCTGTGTGTGGCTTCGCCCCTGCACGGCTGGTGCAGAGAGCTCTCATAGCACTTGCTTGCAGAGGACACAGGCCTCTCTCAATCACGATTGCGGTAGAAATTCTGTGTCTACGCGCCTCGGCTTCCAGCAGTTCTTGCTGTCTGCGTTTGGTTGCGCTGTCTCTTATATCGCGTCTATAGGTTCTCTCCCAATCTTTCTCTCTATTGCTGTATATTTGTCAAAGAAACCAGATTAGTTGTTCTGTGAAGCTTCCTACAGTCTGGATTTGGTACTTGCATCCCCATGTTTTTAACCTTTTCCTTTCTCTTGTCTATTTCCTATAAATCAGTAGCTGTCGGTCCAGAGGCTTATTGGATTCAGATTAGGTGTTTTGTTAATAGCTTATAGATCAGGGGCATCAAACTCATGTTCACCAGGCGCTACATCGGCCTCGCGGTTTCCTTCAAAGGGCCAAATGTAATGTTAGGACTGTATAAATGTAACTACTCCTTAACTAGGGGCATGGATCATGGGCCTTGTGTCTGCTACCTGTGTTATAGATGGTACTGTATTCTTTCGGCCGTATCTTCAAGGAGCAAAAATGCCCTGGTTGTTTCTCTTTTGGGGGACACTGAGATTGATGGGTGGGTGGGAGCATGGTCAGGTCCGCCTGGTTTGTTCTTTAAAAGGTTTATCGAATAGATTTAAAAGCCACTGGTCCTTGCTCCTAGAAACTTTACTGTTAGAGTTTGCAAAACACTAATATTCTAATTTTATCATTTCTTTTTTATTTATTGGCTGGAATTCTTTTATAAGTAAAAACCTGTGGTCATCAAGCATGTGGTCACCCTTAGGTGTAACAGGGGTAGGAAAGACGACAACATACATGTTTACAAGTTTCACCTGGCCAGTTCTCAGAATAATGAGTTAGTTTCCTAACATTCTTCAAAGGTGGCCGCTGATGTTACTACAGTTTTTATTTCTTAATGTAATTATGAATGTGTAGATTTTTCACGTATTTAATAGGTTTCAATCCATTATGGTTCCTTTCCTTTTTAGCATTCATTCTTGGCCAGTGAAACACGTTGGGTATTAAGTCCTTTTCACGTGACCCCAGTAACCCTGAGTAACTTCCTTGTTTTCTCAACACCACGAAATGCTCCTGATTCATCTTCAACGCGTTCTGTCCCAGCTCTGCAATCAGTCACTCCCCCAAGCAGCTCTGGCTTATTTTATTGGGAAGTGACATGTAGAAACCGCAGGCCGATGTTAGAGGTGGTCAGTATAAACAGCCTCGTTATTGTTCCTTGGCATTTCTAATAGACGGAAGTAGAAATGCATTTATATTTAGAGAAAAAGAATATGAGTTTATTCAAAGATTTCTAAATCACATTCATGGTTCTGTGGTGTTAATTTACTTGATATTGTATTTATATCCTACTTCTCTTATACTGAAAATCTTATTTCCTGAATATAATAGTTTCACAACAACAAATGCAACATTTTACTATTGATCTGATTGCTAAAAATAATTTAAAATTTTCTTATAATTCCTCCTGACCTGAAGATATATTCTAGCTATAGATGTATTATCAAATTATACTGTTTTAATGTCACTTGAAATATTGTTCTCTGTGATGAAGTCAGTAACTCAATATATAGATTCATTGGTTAATTTTGGTTTCCTTTTAGGGACTGCTTTATAAATTTGATTTTGCTTTATAATTTTGTTCTATATCAAAAAACTATGGTGTTACTAGTCATTTTATTTACTTTTAGAAACTCTGCACATTTTATTTATTTATTTATTTATTTTTATTGTAGTTAATTATAGTTGTCCCAATTTTTTTCCCAATTGTTCTCCCTTGTCCTGCCTCGCACCCCCCGCCCCACTCAATCCCCACCCTGTTGTCTGTGGGTCATTCGTACATGTTCCTTGACTAGTCCCTTCCCCTTCTTTCCCCCGTTACCCCCCTCCTCCCACCCCTCTGGCCCCTGTCAGTCTGCTCCATGTTTCCATGCCTCTGGTTCTACTTTGCTCATTGGTTTATTTGTTCATTAGGTTCAACGTACAAGTGAGATCATATTATATTTGTCTTTTGCCACCTGGCTTATTTCACGTAGCATAATGCGATTTAGAGATATCTATACTCTGTGATATAAGTTGCAAATATTTTCATGTCTAGTCATTGAGTTTCTTACTTTGTCTTGGTGTTTTTGTCATACAAAATTTTTTCAAAAGTAATCCTGTTTATCTATTGTTTTTCTTTATTGACTCCGGGTATTAAATTGTAATTTGTGAAGTTTTTTCATCCCAAATTAAAGGTAATTTACTTAAGTTTTCTTCTAGAAATTGTATAAGATGGGGTTACATTTAGATCCTGGATTGATTTTAAATCAATCCTAATGTATAGGAAGAAGTATGGATCCAATTTTATCCTTTTTTATACAGTTATCTTAGCACTTCTTAAGAAGTTCACCGTTTCCTCATGGATTTGAGATGCCATCTCTACTATATATTGTACTAAATTTTTATTTGTATTAAATTTATTTCCAAATTTTCTATTTTGACTTATTCTGACTTATTTATTCACATGTTAATACCACATTCTTTTAGTTATAGTCTTTATATATGTTTTAGTTTTGGGTAGAGTTAGATATCCCCCCTTCATTATTCTTTTTTATGATTTTCTACTGCTATTACTACTTTTTTATCCTTTCAAATAAATTTTGTAATTAATTTTGTCTAGCTTCAGAAAAAATACTTACTTTTTAACAAAAATGAGATAACATTAAATTGATAAATTATCCTAAAAAGAATTGACATCTTTATGAAGCTGAGTTTTTCTCTGTAAAAACAAATTCTATGTTTTAATGCGTCCAGCACTGCTTATTTATCTTTCAATGGCATTTTACTTCTTTCATCTTGCAGACCTCGCACCAGCTGCGTGGTTTTGTCGGGCTTCTCAGACCCGCAGCTTGATGTTTCTCGTGATTTTAGAAAATCTTGACCATTATCTCTTAAAATATTACTTCTACCCCATTCTTTCTCTTCTCTCCTTCTGGAATTCCACTGATATGACTGCTAGCCTGTTTTATAATGTCCCATGGGATTTTATAGCTCCCGGTCATTGTCCGCATGGTTCGGTTTGGATACTGCTTGTTGACTTGTCCTAGAGTTCACTGACCCTCTGTGTGAGTGTGTATACATTCGACCCATCCACTCAGCATGTAACTATAGGTACTGTTTTTCTCAGTTCAGCCCAAGAATATTGTTCGAAAGATTTTATTTCTTTTTGATGTTCTTTATTTTTTCACCACATTTAACTTTTCTAATTAATCATAGTACTCATAACTCTAAGGTCCCTGGTCTGCTTATTCTAATTTTGGAATCAACTGGGAGACAGTTTCTGTTTTCAGTTTTTTTCTTACATTTTCAGTCATATGATCCTGTGTAGAAGTTTTGTTATTTAATGCTGGACACTGCTAATAAAACTTTTGAAAGTTTCCAGATGATGTTATCTTCCTTCAGAGGCCCAGCCCTCCGCTTGCCGGATAGCACCCAATCCACGGGTGCAGTGAAATCATTGGAAGCTTTAGTAAGAATCTGCTTATCGCTGAGTCACCTTCCTTCTAAGGAGGAGCTCTGTTGTCTTCTGTTGCTGCAATGACAAGTCCCCACAAACTCAGATGCTCGAAACAACAGAATTCACGGTGTCACAGTCCTGCGTGCCAGCAGTCTGCCATAGGTTTCACGGGGCTGAAAATCAAGGTGTGGACGGGGTTGCCCTCCTTTCAGGAAGCTCCAGGGGAAAGTCAGTCTTCTCGCCTCTTTCAGTGTTCAGAGGCCACCTGCATCTGTTGGCTTATGGCCCCTCTTCCATGTTCAAGGGCAGCTGTGTAGCAGCCTCCAGTCGCTCTAATTCTCTAGTAACATGTTTTTTTCTGCCTTTGATACCCTTGCTTATCTCTTATAAAGACCCCCATGATTCAGTTGTCCCCTCCCCGCTCGAGATAATATTTCTATCTCAAAATTCTTAATCACGTCTCCCAAGTCCCTTTTGCCACAAGAGGTGACACATGCAGGAGCTCTGGGGTGCAGATGCGGACACCTTTGGGGGCCACCATTCTGCCATCACAAATGCCAAATCGGGATGCCAGATTTAACAAATGAAAATACAGAATGCTGTTTAAAATTGCATTTCAGATAAACAACACAAATTTTAAGTATGCCCTAATTACTGTACAGATAATACTTATAATGTAAAAGTATCTATTGTTTATCTGAGATTCAAACCCAACTGGCCCTTGCCCTGCGTTTCCTCTGGCAATGTTACCTCCAGTGCCAACAGTAAGAACCAGACGCACTCATCAGGTCCCTCCTTCCGAATGAGCCTGAGCTTCCTTGCTTGTCTCCTTGCTCTGGCAAAGTTACCAGTAACTCAATAAGCTTTTCGAGAACTTCTTGCTTAGTTTCTTAAGCTCCCAGAAGCAGGTAACTGTCTTGCGCAGGGAAAACCATCCTGGGCTAGGCTCATTTCTCCGACCCATTCTTCTCACCACAGTCTTCGTTTACCAAGTCTCTAATTTTGAACTTTCAACGATGTTACTGCCACAGTCTCTGTTGGTTTCTCTTGTCGTGTGTGCTGACCTCTGCCCGGGGAAAGCTTAGCTTCTTTTCCTGCACCCAGAAGCAGCCACTGTTCCCAGAGGGGAAGTGGCTGCCTCTCAGCTCACCTGCTACAACTTGGCCCCTCTTCAGAATCCCAAAGCCCCCAGTTCAGCAGCCCTCTGCTGCACTTAAATAGGCTTTTCATGACTGACCAGGTGCAAGTATTGTTTGGCTGCAAACCACTGTATCAACTCAGGTTCTCTGATAGCCAACACTGCTTTTCTTGGCTTATCACAGCTGTAGAAGTCGGGGCTGGGGGCGTGGGCAGAATGGGGGTGGTGTGCTGACACCAGTGTGGAGAAAGTGTGCTTGGACAGACATGGTAGCTGGCTGGGCCGCAGGGACCTTGGCAGTGATGCTTGGCCTGAGGCTGAGCCCAGCAAGTCCCTCCAAACAACAGGAAGGTGGCAATGGTCACTTCCGCATGCTTAGCTTTCCTATGGGGGACACCAGGGAAACCCGGGCAGAGGCGGTCTGAGACTGGCCTAGGACTGCAGCTATGGCTGGGCACCCTACTGTAAAGAGGCAAAATTTTAATATAATGATTTTAAAAATTTTGCCTATTTTTAATTGCCCTGCACTATCAACGAATATGCTTGCTGTTCCTGCTGCTCCTGGGCTGGGGTCAGACACCGACACGGTCGGTTGTGAGGACGGATGTGGTCAGATATCTGAGGCCAAAGGGCGGAAGGCCTCTAGTCTGAGGGCTTCTCCTCCTCCTTCCTCTTCCTCTACAGTATTTTTTGGGTGCTACTTGCTTGGCACCCAGAACATACTTGCCTGTTACTGGGCATCAAACCTCTACCCACCAGATTTTAGGAGCTATAATTTCTCCCCTCTTCATTGGAAAAAACTTCTCTGGGTAATCTGAATCTGAACATCATATGCACTGATGAGGGAAGATAGGAAAATTAATAGGTAGGCCTTGATCTCATTCTGGGGTGATCCCCTTTTGGGGGGCTAAGGGAAGTCCGGGTCTCAAAGCCTGAAGCCCTTTGAGGTAGAAAGGATTTTTTTTTTTTTGCTTCTGTTTCTTTATCCTGAAGTTTGAGTGTCATTATCTATTCATATTAAAATATGCAGAGCAAAGTCAGTTTTTAATCAATAACATATTTTTAAAAGGGAACAAAGGACCATACATTTCCCAGGCAAAATAAATACCCTGGGAAAATATCGAGTTGATATTATGGATTAGAGATACATAAAATATTTTTTAAAAATATTTTGTATGTGATGACTAAATGCCGTGGTATCTGGAACCGAAAACAGGCATTGGGTAAAACTAAGGAATCTGAATAAAATAGGGACCGCAAGTAATACTTACATATGAATTTTGACTCGTTAGTCGTGACAAAGGTGCCACCCTAATGTAAGATGTTAATCATAAGGGACAATGGCTACACGGTATATCGAGACTTTCTGCTCTGCCTTCACTGTAAAACTAAAATTATTCTGAAATAAAAATTTTAATAAAAAATAACTTCATATGCATAGAAGGTGTTGAAAAGCAAAGGGAGGTGGGGCAATAAAAGGTTTTACTCACTGATATTCCATGCGGATTTACAGCAATTATGTTAGCACATCATGTTTTTCTAGAAATAGCATGGTGGAAATAGAGCATTTCAAGTGGGGGGAGCAATGTTATGCAGCCCAGCAACCCCGCCAAGTCCTTGTCCGCTTACTGATAACTTGCAGAAACTTACCGTGGATGAGAATGTATATAATTCCCAGTTTTTAGAAAGCTGTGGGCTGGGAGTCAAAAAATATTCCTGGGCTCTATTCTTTCAGTACCCTAAACTTAATCCGTTGGAACAAACTATTCTACACAGCTGTTTGCGATGGGAAGTCTACCTCTAAAAATGTTTATTTGATTTATCTTTTTTTGAAATGAGGCTTTTGATTTTTTTTTACCATTTTCATGAATAATTTCCAGCACACACACAAGTACATAGACAGCATAATAAATACCTATATGTCCAACATCCAGCTTCATTAGTTATCAAAACTCACAAACTTCTTTCAACTATTCCCTCTACCTCCCCTCACTACCCCCCGCCCTGTTTCCCCCCCTAGAATAGTGCAGAGCGACTCCCTGCTATCAAAGTCATTTTGCTAGAGGCAGAAAAACGGCACCAGCTGTTAACCTCGGTTCAGCACCCTCCATTCCTTATTCTGGCTCAGAGAAGAATTCAGAGCCAAGAATCAGATGATAAGAGAAAGTGTACTAAGAAAGTCACAGAGGTAGAAGAAGTGAGCTGTAGAAGAAATGGGCTCAAGGAAACAAGTTAAAGCAGAAGAAGTGCCCTTGGAGCTTGGGGTGGAGGTAGGGGGAGAGAGAGAGAGAGAGAGAGAGAGAGAGAGAGAGAGAGAGAGAACGCTCACTGGGGAAAGGGGGTGAGGAAAGGCACTGGCAAGAGAGCTCAGAGAGCCACATGGGTCCTCTGGCCTGAGGGTTTTTTTCTGGGGGTCTCAGTGGAGGTCTCCATAAAATGTCCATCAGCTTTCCAGATGTGCCCCCTCGGGGTCATGGTCTCCACAGATTGGTCAGCGCCAGGGCAGGGGTCATTAGTCATCATAGCTGGTCCTGATGTCAGCCATGGGGTCACACTGCCTGGTTCTGCTGCGTCTCTGGGCCTGGAGCTGAAACACAGTTGAGGACTAGATGTTGTCTCCAAGGGTTAATGCTTCAAGGAGCAGCTGGGCAAGGGCTTGTGGTTTTGCCCATCGCTAAGCACTGGGGGCTCCCCGCCCGGGTGACCCTCTGCTCCCGGCCCGTCCTTCCCGCTCTGCTCATGCCTGACTGCTTATGACAATTTGATTTTTAAATACACTGACGTTTGAAGCATTCTTCCGTGAAGATTTATGGTGTGCCCATTTGTGAGGCAACTACTCTGGGAGGTAAGCATGGAGGTGAGTCAGACATGGATCTTGCTGGGGTGGGGGAGTTTGGTGTAGCAAGGGGGCTGAGACAGACACGTAAACACCATTTGCCACCGTGCTGTGACGGAGGCGCAGGTAAAGTGCCGTGGGAGGTCAGAGTGGGCCCGAGAACGTCAGCTGGGACTGGGGAGAGGAAGTCTCTGTGTCCGACTCAGACTGTGAACACCGACCAGACTTACACACACACATACAGCAGGACGAGGGCTGAGGCAGAGCTGCCTGCTGCCCCTGGCCCGGGCTCACCGCTTCTCCTCCAAATACACACACAGGGCCAGAGGGCCTTTTCTCCAAAAAAATGGACCCACCTGAACCAGCCCAATGATAGAGGCAACTTCAGCCTGATTTGATGAGAGAGAATCTAGAAAAGGCTAAGTTTTCTATGAACCTGACAGATTGGGGACTTGGAAAGAAATTAAATGACCATAAAAAGTCAAGATAGTTCTAGTTCTTGCACCACTGAGCTTGAGACATATATCTGCTGTGCGTATTTAAACATGTCGGAGGGAGACTGGATCATTATAAATCTAAGTTTTGGCTTAGAGGGAGCGCAGTGTCCAGGAATGGAGGGCACAGTGACAGAGCGAACCTCGACACAAGGAGTGCCCCTTCTTTGGGAGGTCCGTGTGGAGGTAGAAAGGACAACTAGGAATGAGAAAAATGGAAATGATTAAAAAAATTTTATTATATGACATGTTAAAGGGACTTATCTAAGAAAAAGGAGATGATCAAAACTATGAACAG
Source organism: Desmodus rotundus (assembly GCF_022682495.2). Taxonomy (NCBI): domain Eukaryota; kingdom Metazoa; phylum Chordata; class Mammalia; order Chiroptera; family Phyllostomidae; genus Desmodus; species Desmodus rotundus. The sequence continues at coordinate 89,609,016 of NC_071399.1, read as the reverse complement.
TAAAATGACAACAAACTCACAACTGTCAACAACTGAACCTAAAATAAACAAAAACAAACGAAGCAAACAACTAGAACAGGAACAGAATCACAGAAATGGAGATCACATGGAGGGTTATCAGTGGGGAGGGGGTGGGGGAGGGGGGGGAAGGTACAGGGAATAAGAAGCATAAATGGTAGGTACAAAATAGACAGGGGGAGGTTAAGAAGAGTATGGGAAATAGAGAAGCCAAAGAACTTGTATGTACGACCCATGGACATGAACTAAGGAGAGGGGAATACAGGTGGGAGGGGGATGCAGAGCAGAGGGGAATAAAAGGGGGAGAATGGGACTGGGACAACTCCAATAGCATGATCAATAAAATATACTTTAAAAAGTTTAAAAAAAAAGAAAAAAGGAAATGATTGTCACAATAACTTGGTTTATTTTCAGTGATGTGGAAGCAAAATCATGTGCTAGCTGTGGAAGTCACTGAAATGGAGCAAAGGGCCCATCCACCAATGGTGAGTGGTGCGGTGCTCTCTGGTCACACTAGGGTCATCCCCTACCATTTCTAGCCAACTCTCAGTTAGGTGAGACCATGTGGCTGGTCCTGGCCCAGGATATGTGAGCATCAGTGACTTGCCTTGCTCCCATGATGAGGAACTAGAGAGCTGGGTACCACTGCAACCCAGGGAGCCACATGGGAGGTAGTGGCCTCCCAAGGTGGGGAAAGCTGGATCCCCAATTACCCGATGGTGGAGAGCCCAGCCACCCGGCCTTGGCCATCACGTGCCTGAGATATGCCCTGTGGTTCTGCCACCTGGAGGTGTGCGAGTCTGTGTGGCCTAACGGAGCCCCTCCTCTCTAGAGCCACATGCTGCCCAGCCAAGGTCGCTGTGCTCCGCCGGGAGGCCCCTGTGGTTTTCCCCAGTGTGTGTCCACTGGGAACCTGCAGTCGGACCCCACTCTGAGAATGGAGGCCGTGTCTCCGATTCCCCTCAGACGGCCTGACAGAGGATGTTGCCAGCATTCACTGACTGTGGGATGGAACTGAAGAAAGCCTTGGAGGCTGACCTTTTGGAATTCCCATGCTCCATAAAGAGTAGGGAAACGAAACTTAAATGCTTCAGGTAGAAAACCAAGGCAGTGGTCTGAAGAGATCCGTCGGAGAAGTGTGTTTGAGTTTTCTGGGTCGTCGCACTCACTGTGGTTAATAACAATGATCCGATTGTGTAGAAGGGGTTCCCACAGGCAAACTTCGGCCTTCGCATCGGGTAAGGTGCCGGGACACTGACTCCGACGCCGTGCCAATTTAAAAATTATACCTACTTTTCAGTTGTTCCCCCAAATATTTTGATCAACTATAAAGTTTCAAAGCAACTAGAGATGTGAGTCCTGGATATGGTACAGTCTCGGGGAATGTTTCAAAAACAGCAAAATCATTATAGAATCAAGACATTTTAGAGATGATCTTGAGGTATCATAAACCTTTGTACTTAGAAAAATAAAGCAACTCCTGCCAACAGCGCTGATGAGATGTCCGCAGCTTTCCCATATCAAGTGCCTGCAGAACTTAGGGAAAGAACATAAAGGGAATATAAGAAACAGCCTAAGAAATCATGATAGAGAATAGAATTTCATAATTTTTTTATAGAGACAGCAGGCTAGCCCTTAAAAGCATGAACTAGAATCAACCCCCAATTTCTTATTATAGACAATAATATACATTTGTATATCATTTTGTAATAAAAAAGTATGTTTCTGCACATCATGCTTTTTCTTTCTTACAACAAACGCCTGGGGTAGGTAACATTATTAGTTCTATTTGCGGTAAGGCAGACGCAAACACTACTCACATTATAGGAACATTGGTGCAAATGAGAATCAATGTGGGTGTTCCATTGAGCATCTTCTGCGGCTTAAGCAAGCATTGGGGAGAAGCATGGAAAGGTCGGCTGGACTACTGGGAGACCCCACCTCCCCGCTCCTGCTTGGGATCTCTGGTCGGTCATGTCTGTTAAGTGCGATCCTTGCAGCTCGGAGGCCCAAGGCCAAGGAGCCAACCACACCTACCCATGGACGACCTAAGGCATACATGAGCCACACTGCTTCTTAGATGCACCTAACTTTACTTGTGTTTGTCAGGAGAATATTGAAAGACACAAAAGATGGGGTGGGGTGGAGGGATGGGGAGAAAAGGCATACAACTGTAATTGAATAACAATAAAAATTTTTTAAAAATTAAAAAAAAAAAAGTAAGACACAAAAGAGACAAAAAAGCGTCAATGGCTCTGGAATGGAATCTGATCCCTTCCACTTAGTGTGTGATCTTGAGCCAGTTGCTTAATGCTCTCTGAGCTTCAGATTCCTCATCTGTGAAAAATGAGATAATCATAATAATTCCACAGAGGAAATGGCATGAAACACGGCATGGGTCCTGGCACCCAGTGCACACTCACTAAATGTTTGTTTTTACAGTGCATGCTGGGAAACTGGAAGTTCTCACGTTCTACTCTAAGAAGAGATTGCATTTGCCCCAGTAGTTGAAGGCGGAGGCTCCACGATCTGGAGTAACCCAAGTTCCAAGTTCAACTCTGCCATTTCTTGCTTAGATGTCTTTGTGCAAATTACTCAGATTTTCTATGCCTGAGTGTTTTCTTCCCCATGAAACAGCAGTAACACAGTATAGCAATGTGAAATAAAATTCTTCTTCTTCTTCCTATTATTATTATCATTTTTACCACTATATTCTGACACCTAATGTGCAGATTTTACCACTCAAAGCCTCTTTCCTTTATCGTGACAAAATGGAAATAGCTTTTCAGGTGCTGAGTAAGACATCATAAAACTGCATAAATCTATCATTAGAAACAATTTTCCTATGTACCTAAATTTTCATTGACATAATTTACATACAGCTGAGTGCATGGATATTAACTGTGCAGCGAAATTCATTCTGAAAAGTGCACGTGCTCAATTAATGCACTTCTTTATCAAGACGTGGCACAGCCCCATGACTCCAGAAAGTTCCCTGGGCTCCTCCCTTCAATCCCACCTTCCTGCACCTGAAAGGGCCGCCACGGTCCTGATCCCAAGCCTAAGGGATTCTGTCTGCCTTGGCTGGAATTCCGTATACAGGGATACATCGAGTGGTGTTCCCTTTCAGATGTTTTCTTTCCTAATTTTTGAAATGAATCCATGTTGGTGCCTGTACTGGTAGTTCAGTCCTTAATACACTTTAATCGTCCCGTTGACAGATGACTTTACTGACTGCGCCGGTTCTGTGAGTCGTATGCGTCATGTGAGGAAATTACTTACATAGCAACCTTTTCACAAGAAATAACAGTGACTGTAAACACAACAGTGCTGATGAAGAATCGTTCCCGGCTCATGGCAGAAATGAGAGTAAGACATGTGACAGTGAAACCTGGCATTTGGCTATTTCATCACATCAGTGGCGACACGGTCGATCCGTCTTGGCTCGGTAGCTTTATTCTAGCTCGACATTTTCAAGCAGATATCTGAACAGCAGAACACGACACCACCAGAGTCATGAGCGGCCTTGTGTTTTCAAAAGCAGGAGGCACTTCCATCCTAGAAATTCTCTAGAACCGGGGCATCCCGTGGGCATGCCCCACACAAATGATGGAGAAGCATTACACTGGCTCTTCCATATTTATCTAAGAAATGAGAATGATCTTGACCTTGCTATTATTTATGATGTGATTGCCATGGCTCCTGGGGTCCATCATCAGAGATCAGGTCACAGAGAGAAGGGGAGGTCTGCCACCCTGAGATACATTTGTTCCCCGGCTTCCATTCTTAGTATATTTCAGCAGATGGCATCTACCTGTGCCCTTGTAGAAAGAATGTATGGATTGCGTGGTCTAATCTTAATTAAACTGACCACCACTAAGTAGTGGCTTGTAATTTGTGCTTCGGAGAGCCCAGGATGAAATGTAACCGTGAAGTAAGCACAAGGAAAGAGAAAAAGATGGCTGGTTGACCCTTCTCTTCCTAGTAAAGGCTCTTTCTCAGCCGCATTATGAGCTTAGGACATCAGCGGTCTCATCAGCTAAGAATTGGGCAGAAAATGTGGCATTATCCGGAAGACTGTTTGAAATAGACTTGCGTGACATTTAAAAGTATTGCCTATTTTATCCTTAACCTATGCTTTAAAATGTTCTACTTTAGAATTTTGTTCTATTTTTGTATGTTTTAAATTACATATTATTTTATATGTTAAGAAACTTATGAATAAACAGATATACATGTAATGGAACTATTCAAATATCTTCCCTTAAGGGTGAACAAGTTTAGTGTAATGCAACATTAGGCTATTTCTGTGTGTAGTCTCCACTGTGAAGTACTTTTTATGTCTAAATTGCAAAGCAAAGAGCAATGAGTTTAGCGAGACATTTCGACCATGGGATCAGGTTCACCACTTTTTAATGACATGTATGGTTTGGGTAAGAAGTTGCTTTACCTTGTAGTTATGTTTCTGGAACTTGGTTAGATGTAATGTAAATATATTACATAAGTGACTATTTGGTGCCTTCTGAGATAATGAAAATAACTCTGTGCAACATTCTTGCATATTCCCTTACTACCTCAGCGTGTTAAACACTTAAGCAAAGGCTCTTCAGTATCCACGACCATGTAGATTCACGTAAATATGTTTTCCTATTTTGAGTCCTGGATTTATTCTGCCGCAGTGAACTTGCTTCTTGCTTTACTGGAAGATCTCATGAATGGGAATAGACAAAATAGAAAAGAGAAAGAGACAAATAAAAGCCTCTAGACATCTGAAATGAAACTGAGATTATTATTAGACAAATAATAGTACAATAGTACCTGCTCCCATAGTAAGCCTCTGTCTTTGTTCTTCCAAAGAACTGAGAGTACTTTACAGGCAATTTAAGATCGCATGGTGAATCAGCGCCAAAACAAAGACCAACAGTTACCTCATGATTCGTTTTTATTGATAATTGTCTTTGGGACTTACACCTGAGGTTAGGGTGATTACTCATCTAAGAAATGAGAGGGAAAGTTTTCATGAGGAGGGGAAATAATACAGAGGGGAGACACAGAGAAACCAGCAGAAAGATCAAGAGCAAACATCACAGGTTGTTTTCCAGTTAACGCTATTTCCTTCTGTCGCTTGGCACTGCTACAAAATTTAGTTGGTTTTCATCAGGTGGTGTCCGGATCCTGTTTGTTGGTTATGTTCTGCATGTTCAGAGCGTTCCCGGTAGTGTCGATTTTCTCTGTTTTCCCACGTTGCTGGTGCTGGTAGTTGGTGGACTGTGTTTATTCGAGGGATGAAGTATTTGCTTAGAAATACATTTTGTGTGTGCCCGTAGTAGACTAAACATTCCCAATACATGTGCTTGAGACCTTCTCAGAAATATTCGCCGAATGGACTTGCTCTCTAAGGTGTGTATGAATGAGTACCTTAAAAAATATCTTTATTTTTTTGCCATTTCAATCTTGATTGTATTTTTTTCCATGACCATTTAGTACCCTTATACTCTCTGCCCCCAGCAATCACCACACTGTTGTCCATGTCCATGAGTCCTTTTTCCTTTTTGCTCGATCCCTCCACCCCACCACCCACTGGCTGTCTTCCTGTTCTCCATCTATGAGTCTGTCTCCGTTAGTTCAGTTTGTTCGTTAGATTCCACATATGAGAGAAATCATATGGAATTTGTCTTAGGGTTCAGGTATGTATTGATTTTTTTCCTGTATAGTAGGTGCTTATCTGACAAAGCTTCTTGTCTCATTCCTTTTAGAAATCAGACCTTGCTGGATTTAATTGCTCATGTTGATATACTGTTTTCTGGATCTCGTCTATCTCATTTTTTTCGTGCGTTTTTTGTTTAGTCTCCCCAGTTAGTTTGCAATTTCCCAAGGGCAGAAGTTGCCCTTATTGCCCTCGTTGGTATTGCTCTGCGGGAGCTCTTCTCGGCTATCGTGGTTCCGGGCCCCGCACTCCGGGTAACACTGCCTAATAGTTTTGTTGTGACACTTACACAAAATAATACCTGTGAAGTATTTGGAAAGGTGTTTAAAATGACATATCTATATAGTAATTGCTGAAAATCATATGCGGCCATATATGCAGGTTATGGTTACTTTATGTACTTACACACACAGACCTTTTGAGTTGAACTTGCTGTTCCATGGTTCTATAGAAGATAAGATATGATTCATTTTTGTGGGCGTAGTTATTCATCGACGGAAAGAGAAGCAGTTGTGGCAAAGAAAAAAGACTTGCCAGCTGGTTGTCCTTGGGCATGCCATTTAACCTGTCCAAGCCTCAGTTTCCCAGCCTACAAAGTGGTTATTAAAAATCTCTGCCTTCAAGAATGCATATAAGGAAGTGAAAGGGTTTATATCAAAGTTCCAACATGTCCTTTTCTTCTGAAATACAGAGGTCAAGTCCCCACAACAGTTTATCCAGGTGTCAAAGTTCCCAGTCAATGTTTTGCTAAGGTGCTTCTCTGAACCTACATCATTTAAAAGGTTTTAGAATGGCTATAATTTAAAGAAGTCCTGCTCTTCCTCATGCCTTTGGAAAGTGGGGCAAACTCTTGGTGTTCTGAGCATCGTAGAGATGTAATAATCTAGTATCTCATAATGCAGCAGCTCAACTCCTTTCTTTGTAGGTCATAAGACAATGTCGCTCTTACAAAACAGAGCTAAGTATTTAACGAGAGGGCCTATATCGGTCTCTGCTACTGAAGATATTTATTATTAGCTTTTTTTTTTTTGCCATGGAGGAAATAAATATTTCCTCACTTTCTATGCCCTAGGAAACAATCGCTCCATCTAAGATACGCCAGTGGACTTATCTGTTGGCTGAGCAAAAGGATGGGTGTGAGCGTTCTTAGGGACCTCTGTGGATCAGTTATAGGAACTGACAGTAACGCGGCCTGAGGCCAAAGGGAAAGGGCGAGGCAGGAAGCCTATCTCTGAAGAGCCAGGCTGGGGCCCTCTCTGATGTCTGCATCACAGAAGGTCAGAATCCTGCAAGTCAGCCTCTCGGCGGCAGCTCAATCATCTCATAACCACCCATTTCGTTTTCCAAACATGACTCCGAGGAAAAAAGCCACGCTCATTATAACGGGGGTTGAGATCGGGTTCTTAAGCAGAGTAGTTTTTCTTGCCCCGTTAGCTTTGCTTTTCTTTTCCTTTAAGAATATTTTAAAGGAGTCTGTGTATCACAGCAGTAGTCAATCAACACCAATTCTTATATGAGGAGATGCATAGACATGCAGTCTAGCTTTAGAGAGACATTTACTTCTAACATGAAACTTGAGAACTTAACAAATGAACTAATTTTGTCTAAGAATGAATAGCCTTTCCCTGAATCACTCACAACTGAGGGATTGAAGGTAACATCTTTCTGCATTAGCCACGAAGGATACACGACTTAGTTATGCTATGTATTGGAAGGGTATTTATAGTGTGTGTGTGTAGCCTTTGATGTTAACGATGCCATCCGAAACTTTGGATAACTAGAAAAATCACTAAAATGTTCTAAAAGGCTGTGATTGTTGTAAGGCAATGGTGAGCAGTCTTTCAGTTTCAAATCTCTAGCACGCTAATTTCCCTTTTGAGTAACACCAGCCATGAGATTGGGAAGAGGAATGTCAACCTCAAGCCAGCTTACTGATTGGGTGGTCATGTAAGCAAGACTCTACCCGATGGAGCAGATACCAGGAACCTGTGTGCTGCATGCAGCTCTAACAGTTTATGGGAACTTCAGTGATGAAAATGCCTGTACTTTCTGTAATAAAATAACTAAAAATTACCGGTAGAAATTTTTCTATAGACCTCTTGGGTTTCTGCATGTCTTGGAAGCAGAAACACTGACTGTGTTTGGTCTGAACTATCTCTCAAGGATGCTTTTATATCAAGCAGCCTTGGAAGATGGAAATAGTGTATCTTCCCAGAGCAAACAGCAGGTTTATTTGTAGCATTGAAGATGGAGATAGTGTTTTCTTCCAGAGCTTAGGGCAGGGGTACTTATTTCCCAGTATAGTAAAGGTAGCATCTGCCTTTGGAGCCAAGGGAAGCCATCCTTACTTCCCATTATAAAAAATCCAGGTTCCCTAAGCTCAGGGCTTCCCTTCTATAATGTGAGCCCCTGTGTCTACAGGTGCCCTCTGTCCTTCTTTGTGTCACTGTGTGGGGATTGAGACTCGGGGAATCAGCCCAGGGAGATGCTGATGCTCTTACTATTGCTTCTGCCATGAGTAATAAAGTCTTCTGTCTGTGGTTCGGGAGTCCCAAGTCTTCTCCCAGCACACATGACAGCAGGACGGGCCAACTGCTTAGCTTGCAAGTGGGGTAAAGTTTCAGACCCTTCACAGTGTTGATAGTCACCGCGCTATGTATTGGAAGGGTATTTATTTTGTGTGTGTGTGTGTGTGTGTGTGTAGCCTTTGATGTTAACGATGCTGTTTGAAACTTTGGATAACTAGAAAAACTACTAAAATGTTTTAAAAGGCTGTCTCCACCACTGTTTGTTTTAAAGCTAGTGATTATGTGGTAGCTTATGGATTTGTAACAGGAACATACTATGCCTTCATTTCTGAAGTCAGAGCTCCTTGCTCTGTGCCTGACACGTAGTAGGTGTTCAATAAATATTTGTGGAACTAAAGTGGAATAAAGCATGCTTCTATAGAGGGCCTTTTTATTAAATAGTCCTTTGTAATGATTTCATTTGATAATTATTAGGGTTTATAATTATATAGTGGCGTTATTAATACTTTGAGTACCAAAACAATTTTGCATTATACTATCTTTTAAAGTATACTATTGATTCTTTGCCGGCATGCCAGAAAGAAATGCGTTTGTCCTCTCGGTGACGTGGGGTAGGGTGGGAATGGGGTCGAGTGCCGGGTGCATTAGGGGCTGGAGCGAAGCGATAACTAACCGTTGTGAATGGTAGATCCTAGAGAAGGTTCTGACCAAGGTAATGTCTCCACATCTGGAGGTCTTGGGATTTTCTGTGTTCATTTTTATTCCATGTGCTCGGGAGACAACAATTCTCATAAAGATGGATCACTGCACAGGTGTTTTGAATCGGAAAACAAGGAAGGACTGGTGCCGTCTATTCAAGGGTCTCTCATAAACTGTAGTCTAAACTAGGGGATCATGGTACTAATTCCACTAGAACTTAACATTGCCTTTCTTAGAAAAGTGCACTGTGCCCTTCCGGGCTGAAGTGCACTTGACGGTGGTGCCGAACACTGTCCACGACAAACGATGATGCAGACATCTCTCAGGGCGCTGGGTTCTGCAGAGGAGGGAGACGCTGCGCAGGGTAAAGAGGCACCAGCTCAGCCCAGCTTGGACTCTTGAACCATCAACATAAACAAGTTAGAGCGTTTTCAGTCCACAATACTTTATATTCATTAATTCCTTGCAATTGGTGACATAGGAGAGAAGAAACCTGTGCACCTCTGCCCGTGTGCACACACACGTGTGTGTGTGCATGCGTGTATGTGTAGACACTGGAAGAGGACACAGAGGAACACAGAAAGGGGCAACGTTACGAAAGCTTGCTGTGAAAAGGCAGACTGAGTCAGTGTTATTCTAGGCAGTCCACACAAATTTCAACTTAGGAACGGGCCCGTTGGTTTTATTTTTCAGATGAGCAAAGTGCATACTTTCAGAATGATGGAAGACTATTTCAACATGAATTTCAACAAACGTTTTTTTATTAATTAAAAAAAATGCCAGGCCCACCCAGACTGAGCTGAGCCACTATCTGATCTGTGGCCAATGCTTTCCTAAGGGACCAGGACACTGCCCGGTGAGCCAGGCTGCACTTTGGGGAAGAGATTGTGTGTGTGTGTGTGTGTGTGTGTGTGTGTGAAATGATATGGCATAAACCATGGATCGATTTGATTTCCTGCCTGGCTTTACTGCAGATTGTCGGGACAAACTTCAGCACCCTTCCCAGCCAGCCAGCAAGCCTCTGCAACTAGCCAGCCCTCACAGGGCAAGAGATGAGTACTTGACGTTGCCAAGCCTGAGTCAGGGGCCAGAAACTCGGGTTTCAAATTGACTGAGGCAACTCACTGACAATTCTTTGCTTTCATTTTCTCATCTGTAAAACAGTTTTGGTCACCCTGCTAAATTTAAGATGGGGAGACAATAAGTTCTGCAATCATGTCTATGAATCATTCTGAGCTGCTTCCTCGAATGACAACTGTTGGGGGGTCCTTTAAGGGTGGTGGCCGAGCCCAACCTCCCTCCTCTGAGAACGGCCTCTCCCACCCCTAAGTCTGGGCCCCAGCAGACAGATCATTCAATGTGCTGTTGAGCTCCTGGCAGAGTGAGCAGACCCCAGGTTGGACAAGGGAAGCCAATCTCTAGCTAAGCTGAACCTGTTAGTGTCTCTTCCTCAGAAATATGGAAGGAGGACCTAGAACCCAATGAGGTGGCCGGGAGTGATGTCGAGCCAGGGTTCCAGAAAGCAGGAAAAGCCAGTTTGCAAAGAGAGAGAGAAATGATGCCCATATGCAGAAAGAAGCAGGGGTGAGCCACCGCTGGTCCCGAGAAGATGCCGGCTCCCATCCTTACTCCAGTTCCTCATTCCAAGCCTATAAGAACTTGGCTCCTCGTCCTGCCCTTGGTCTCCAAGTGATAACCTCATATCCTTCTGATAGGCTCCACTTTTTAGCACATGCTAGTGGGAGTGAGTCTCTGTAACTCGGAACCAAATGATTCCTACATGTGAGATCACGTTATCCGAGTTGCCTGTCTCAGAAAAGCTAGCAGCACCATTGACACATGAGGATTCTCGACAAGACTTTGTGCAAGACACGCAGATTTCTTACAAAGCCTTTCGGGGGAAAAAAAAAACCAACCCACCCAAAACACTAGCTTCTGGCTGGTTCCTGGATATCCTTGTCTGTTGATGCTGAGGCCACTTGCTCAGCCTGAACACGCCACTGAGCAGAACTCTTCTTTAAGTAGAGGTCAGAACTCAGCCATTAGGGGAGGTTTTTGTTTCTCTTAGACCATTGAACAATGACGGATCCCTAAGATGGGTTTGACTCCATGGCAACGCACAATGAATGTGTTCATGCACAGGTGGATCTTGTCTCCACTAACCAGCTGGGGCTGCTCCGCGTCAGCAGGTGAAATGTCAGTCCCAGCACAGGTGGCCACTCCAACGAAATGCTCTCAAGCCAGAGGCAGTCCACCAGCGCCGTCCGGCCTTCACTGGAGGTGTGAGAAGCCCAGTCGTTTCTGTTCACAGGGAATCGGGGTGAATCAGGAACATTTCTGTCACCCTGAGGTTGAAAGTGAAACCCTATCTAACCATCAAGATTCGCTCAACTGGAGGCTGGTGATGGTGGGAAGCAAAGCATAGCATTTACCCATAAGCAGTCCCAGACCCGTGGGTGGAGAGCTTTCCTCTTCGATATCTGGCTCATCACATCATCACAGAGTGTGTCTCGCTCTTCCTCTCTTTCATAGAAGAAGGGCCAGGGCCCTGGCTTGAAAAGATCACTAGATAAAGAGCTGAAATACTGGTCTGAATACCAGCTATATGTTCTTGAGCAAATTATCAGCTTTTCTGAGCCTCGATTTTCTTATTTTTCAAGTCTGGGTTTTGATTACATAACCTCCAAGTTTCCTTTCAGGTCTAAAAATGAATGACTCCTCTCCTTGCCGTTGAAACTCTTTGCAGTAGGGACCCTATGGCACTTCTGGGGCCCCTTCTCACTGACACCCTCCCCCCAGTGACCGTCTTCCCTAAATGTGACTGAGTGTCCGGCGAACATTGAGGAGTCAGTCAATCTCCCACCGAGCGGTGACAGACTTCAGCACTCAAACCGCAAGTCCCCTCCACAAGAAGGCCCCTTTCTGCCGATGACTGGATTACAGAATGATATTCCTTCCTGCAACTTCTCACGAGAGATGAGGCTTCCAAACTGCCATCTGCAAGTTCTGTTGTTCCATAATGCCAACAACTGCACATATCTCCCCCCACAAGCGGGGTTCTAGGAAAATGCAAGTGTGTTTTCACTCCTCTTCAGGGGGACTTCTGGGAAGGCCTAGGGGACTCACCATGCCACTCTTCCCCGTGGCTCTGGCTGAGAATGTCCTGCATCGGGCAGACACACCCCACAAAGCAGCCCGGAGCTGACAGATCATTTCCCTGCCCTCCCCCAGTCCCCCGTCTGTCCTCCTGCCACCTCCGGCCTGTTAGTAGGACAGAAGTAATGCCCCCATCCAGCAAGCAGAGGGCACTCTTGTGAGAAACGTGCCGAGAAATGTGCCTCCTCCAGAGATGTCGCCAACTCCCTTGTGAAACAATAGCAGGGGACGTTTACATAACATCCAGGCGTTTTGATTCCAAGGGCTGGGGCAGATGGCTCTGTTTATCCCGGTGCTTCCAGAGCCCCTCGCTACCCTCCCCAGACATTTGGGGTTGAGCTACTTATCAACCGTGCATCACAAATAGGACTTCTTGTTTGATTTAAAAACATTTGACCAAAAATGCATCCCTCTTGGAGGATCAGGGAAACTTTGAAGATAAGGAGACCTAGTTTTTGCAATCCCGTAAGAGAGCTTTCTGGAAAATGAATGCGTAAAGTGGCCACAGGTGGCGGGAACCCCAGTGACTCGGGCAGACTACTGGATGGCAACAACAGCTCGTTCTCTTCGCTGACGAGTGTAATTTTGAACTGAAGCGACTAGGCCCGAGCATAGATATTTCCTTTTCTCCTACTTTATTAAGAGCAAAGAAAATAAATGAAACCCTCTAGCAGCAGATGAATAAACATGTTATTGATTTTTAAAAATTATCTATAACCCTGGCCATGGAAAATGTATGTGATAGTGTGCCTTTATACGGAATTTTAACATTTGCCTTTGGATAACTTCTACAATTTCCACCACAGCAATTTGTATGGAAAATAACATTTTCCTGCAGCCCGTGGTATTTCTATCCCATGTACATTCACTTGTCTCCCACTCTGGTATCTCCCTTTACTAAAGCGGTTATGTCTCTGTGTTGCCCAGCTGGCTAGTAAATGGGTCTTCCTCAACAGGCTGCAAATTCCTTGAAATAAAGGGACATCCTTCCTTCATGCTTGAATTACTGAAACTTGGTCATTGGTACATGTCAGCTATATAGCGAAGAACTGTTACATAACTAACTTTACCAATACAGAACCATGTTATATAATGCAAAAAAAAAGTATACAAAAGTGAAGTCCAACGTCTCATGGGCAAAAACCAAAAAAACAAACAAAAAAACTAAACTTAATTTGTAGTGCTTTCCTTTTTATCTGATGTCAGTTTTTGAATCCAATAAACAGTTGGTAGGTGAAAGGTAAACATCAAATCCTTAGTAATGACACCGCATTCTACAGAAAAAACGCTATCCAAGCAGCAGCGTATTCTTGGTGAACTTCAGTTCTCGCTCAAATGTTTACAAATTTAGATCCGGCAGAAGGAATGTTTTCATACCAGGAGTAGTCCAGGGAGTCTTTTCTGGAAGAAACATCAGTCGAGTTGAAGTGGCGTAGTCTGTTTGAGAGAAGTCTCAGTATTTTAGAAATCCTTCACCACGTTTAAAAGTCCAAAATAGTGGATCTTAAAAAAATAAAAAAATCCATGAGGTTTGTTTTCTCTGAATGGAACATTCCATTTAGGTGCAGTTCATTGCTTTTTCCATCTTGTTCTTGTTCCTGTTTTTACCAAATACCCGCTGCTTTCTGTCCCTTCCGTCCATGTCCCTGCATCTTCTCCAGAAACCCGAGGTTGCTTTCTCCAGAGCACGCTGGCCGGGCTCCATGTCAGAGGAAACAAGCACGCAGTCTTCACGTCCAAGTTTAAAAATATGTTTTGGACCTTATCAAAGACGGTTTTTCTTTTTCAAAATCTTGCTAAGAGGAAAAACTTAACGTCATCTGAGGATCTTCTTATTGGGAAACAATCCCACGGCGGACTTTGTTACTTCCCTCTTTGGGGGGACAAGGCAGGCACCAGGCCCCTCGCCAGGACGTGTGGTTAAGAGCGCCCCACTTTTCTCCTCTGCTACATGTCTCTGGGCTGTAGAAGTCCGCGGTTTGTACGGGTGGACAGAAGAGGCAATTTGATGATGTCCTGTGTCTCTGGAAGAGCTCCAGATAACACTCTGTTTAGCTCTGGGTTAGATCATTGGTGAGAATGCGGGGCTGACACCGTGCATGTTTAGGCCTTGCGTTCTAAGAAAACTTACTTATTTACTATTTTATTTTTCATGGACGAGAGCTCAAAAAACGAGGTGGGAAAAAAGCTAATGATCTGCAAGCACATTAGTTGTTCACACATCTGGGGCCGGTGCTTCCGCTGACTCTGCTGAAAGGTGTCGTTCTCTCTGCTATGTCGCCAGGCCCGGCTGCCCAGGGAGAAGGCTGCTCTGTGCTCTGTCCTGTGGCATGGAGTGCACTGAGGGACTGTCTTAGCAGACGTCTCCACAGTCTGCTTCAGGCCGGAGGTTTGGGCGTGACTTTTCTTCCCGAGGCTCGTGTTGTCATTGCAACTCAGGGACACCCCCACCCACCCTGCCCCGTGCGTGCCTTCTTCTTCCTTTGGTGTACCTCAGTCACAGAGTTGGCCAGTGCGATAGTAAAACATGGACGCACTCGTGTATTCTTCATTTTCACATTAAAATAAAGTGGAGCCACTGCTTTCTCCTAAGGAGATGAGAGCTTTGCGTTCGACGGTTCGTGCTGAGCACCCACCATGTGCCAGGCACCGTTTTCCTTCAGGAATCCAGGTGTTACGTGTTTTTCTAATCCCACCATCCCTTTGAAATACATATTTCAAAATTGACAAATCCTTTTTTTTTCTTTTGAACATCACTTTTAATGGTTTGTTTAGGTGGCTCTTCTCTCCCCAATCGCAATCCTTGCATTTTCTGCTCTGAGAGAGGACGGAGTGGAGTTGGGTTCTACGCCAAGGAGGCAGTTGACACTCAATTAATAAATGATGTGATTGACCTGGGGAGCTCTCAGAAAATATTATTGACGCAGAGATGAATGATAGGACTTTCAGCAACGGGGCTACTTGAAGCTGGAAATGTCTTATCTTCCCTTCATTTTAGCAACCTGGATTTTTCTTGTGGCTCTGAAAACCAGCCAGAGCTCCTATCCACTCCCTAGCTCGGCAGTGATTAATCACAGTATAAACACACCTTTGCAGCTGTAAGTAGCATTGGAGATGTCAAAACTCAGAGAGGTGTTGAATCACGTGGAACATCAGTAGCAGAGCCAATAATAGGATTCAGGTTTTCTAACTACAGCACTGCCTGCTGTAGTAACATGAGTCAAGAGACCCTCCTGAAAACAGACTAAAACCCCCAAAACTCCTCCTTTATCATTTGTTGACAAAGAAAAAATGTAAGAAGTCCTTCTTAGCTGGACAGATGTTCAACGTATTTTCTACCACTGCCGTTTTCTCCTCGCTCATGAACGAGGGCCGCCGGTCACCTGAAGGAAATGGTTCTTAAATGTGTTAGAAGGTTTTGTGCATACTTCAGCCCTGAGGGGACAGTGGCAGATGGTCAGTTCCCTTCCTTCAGGTATCGCAATACCTGAATTATCCAGTGATGATGGCATCTGTTTCAATGGCTGTGGCTACAGTCCGACGAAATAAATGGGCTGCTTCCCAGATGATCCTGAATAAAATAAAGGAAGGACAGCGAATGTAAAAGGCAGGGCCGTGGAAGTGGTCCCCCTGGGTGCAGACACCGAGGGGCTATGTGGTGTGCAGAGAATTGAAAAGCAATGAGAAGATCAACTATAAGCCTGCCTGCTTTTCAGTATCTCCAGCTGTGGGCGATTCTAAACAACGTCGGTGATAAAACATACCTTCTTGAAAAAAAATTGGGTTTCATCTGCACTGTAATGTTTAGAACAATGGCTAACATGATTGTTGATTGTTCATGCAAAAGTATCTATGTAACCTTCAAACCAGCGTGCTTGAATTATGTACTCTTTAATAAACGTGGTATTTTACATAGATGTCAATACAGAGAACCCCAGTTTCCCAGCTGGCCTCCCCCTCATGCTAACTGAGCTGTGCACGGCTTTTTCAAGAATCTGTGGCTCGCGCTCTGGGATTGTTCAGGTTTGCTCAGCCACAGCCCACGTCTTCGTTTCCTACCAGACCACACGTTCCTGTGACTAGATAGTAGGTCGAACATAAACAAACATGAAACAATGGGAGTGCATCAGTCAGCTCAAGCTGCTGTAACAAAATAGCACAGACTGAGGTGGGGTGGTGCTTAAACACAGAAATTAATTTTCTCACAGTTCTGGAGGCTGAGGCACCACATCAAAGTGCCAGCAAGACTGGTTCCCACTGCGGCTGCTCTCTCCTGCTTGTGGACAGCCCCCCGGTAGCTGTGTGCTCAGATGGCCTCTCCCCGCGTGGACGGTGTGCAGCACACACAGACGCAGACTCTTCTCAGATGGACAGCAATCCTGTTAGATCAGGGCCCCACCCGTACGGCTTCCCTGAGCTTTAATGACCTCCTCAAAGGCCCTATCTGCAGATATCAAGATAATTACATTATGGTTAGGGTTTTGACGTAGGAACTTGCAGGGGAAAGGTGACACAATTCAGTCCAGAAGAGACAGCAAATGTAAAGAAAAACAGAACTTCAGTCACTTCGATTCCATCATTCATGGTGACTACGCAGCACTTTTCTTTGTGTTTCAGACAGAGAAATAAAGTACAAATTGCAAGTCATCATATTTTGGTTTGCTAAATGCAAATTTTAGTTCATGCCTGAAAATTTTTTTCTTCTTTGGAATAATACTTTTAACATAAATTTTAATAAATTATTATTCATATAATTATGACTTGTTATTAAGCTAAACTGTATTGCTCATTATTGCAATAAATATGTAGATGTTTTCCCCTTTTTCAAAAAGATGTTAGTTAAAAAGTTTTAATCCATTACTTGTGTACTTTCCTGTGCTGTAAAATTTCAGCTTTTGACTGGCTTGCATATATACACAATGGCCCAGAAAAGAAAATCTTTACCGTGTTTCTTTATTAGACATGTTAATATTTTATTTTATATTTTATTTTATCTTATTTTATTTTATTTTGATTATAGTTGAAAAAAGTTTGTCATCAGATGTCAAGTAACTATGGAAAGCCACCAAGGAGAGGTGCTTGGTCCGGTCCAGAAAGGAAAATGGAGGGACGCTAAGCAAATCATCCAGCTGAGACCCCGAGGCTGTAAATTAACCTAGATAAGTCTTCCCTGTGCTGGGCCTTTTCCTACTAAAGGGGACTGGAGAGGGTGAGCAGAAAGATCCACCTGCCTCCCGCTGGGCTTGCTCCCTTTGTTCCAGCACGAGGCCCCGTCTGCCTCACCGAAGGCATGGGGCACAGACGTACTGGCACCCCAACTCAGCCCTCGCGGCCCCTGGAGGGTAGAGGGGCGTGTCCACGTTAGCTGGGTCTTGGTAAGCAGGCCTTCACTTAGGCCTGTCCGCAAGGCCCCAGCGGACTCTCCGCCCTACAGGGAGGGGCGTAGCCTCTGTCCCGCACCAGGTCGAGCCATGAGGCTGTCTAGATTAGGGCGGTGTCGCGGGCAGCTCTGTCCACTGGGGGTGGACTGAGCTCTGAAATGTGGGCCATGTGAGATGCATTTTGCAAAACGTTCTCCTCACTAGCTCCTCGGCGGCTCCACACATCCTGGATTTCAGGTGCCAGGTTCTTGCTCAGGAGCCCTGGAGCTGCCTGAAGAGCCGTGGAAAGTCTTCCTGCGTCTTGATTCTCCATCGAACAGTGGCAACGGGGTGGCCTATTTCTGGGCTCCAAGACAGCTCGTTGGGGATCCTGTAGACCAAAGTCAAACTTTCACACTCTTTCCTAAGCATGAAATATACCACTTTGGCTTCTTAGGATATTTGGACCAAAAGTAACTTGGCAATAAACAAAGACCACTTTTTAAGTACTCTGTATTCATTACAGCTGCATCTGTATTCCCAATGATGTACACTTGTGTGTGAGTGTGCCTGCGTGTGCATACAGGCATTTGTGCGTCTGTCTGTGCGTGTGGGTGCATATGCCGGTGTCTGTATCTTTGGCTACCGGAAGTCCCAACGAAAATGACTCGCTTTGATTGCTGACACCTGCTCCGGGTGAGACATTGTTTTCTCTTAAAGGTGACAGCAGGCTGCGAAAAGGTACGGATCAGAGGACTCAATATCCCCTCAGGGACTTCTCGGAGGATCACACTTCCTGTGCCAGACTCGCTGGTTTCAGGAGAAGTATTTGACAGGCTCTGTTACCTGATGAAACCTGAGTGTGTGTGGTGTTTGGCTTATTACTGTCTGAGACCCTGGGGTGTGAAATAAAAATGACTGGCAATTGCCTGCCAAATGCAGTGATTGAGAGAGCTGTGAACCAGGATTCTTTCATTACAGAGCTCTGCACCTGATAGGCTAATTTCAAAAGCAAAGTGAACCACATGGCTGTCTATTTTGAAACTGGTTCTGCTGAATTACATACCATTGAAAAAGTCTTCTTGGTCCCCTATTAATAAACAAGGAATAACACACAAAATGCTTTGTTAAGACTTAATCTCATTTCACCTGGGGCAGAGAATAAAGGAGAAAATTGCATTTTCATGAAATAGATTACAAACTCCAGGGATATTTATGGGACATTTCTTCAGTAGTATTCTTATTTGCTATTATTATTCTGTATGATTATCATTAAATTTAATGTGAAAATATTTAGCTCATGGCATTAGACGAATTTGAGAATAAGTGAAAACAAGGGAATTTGTGACAAAAAAATAGAAGACTCTGTGGTAAGCCCACATGGTTTTCAAAATCTCTCACTGATGTTACAATGTTAAAGAATTTGCTAGAGATGATATCTCATTTCTTATTTTATAGGCCATTTGTTATAGTTCATAGATGTTAAATCAAAACAAAAGTTACAATTTATTGCTACAAAGTCTGTGAAGGCAGCTTCTTCAAAAGACTCAACATGTTGAGTCATAGCCTGAGGACCTAAAATCTAGGCTATTTTGTTTTAAAGGGTGTATCTTCTTATAGTTATTTTAAGTTTTTTTCCGTTATTAAAAGCAAGGCGCGTACATCATAGTGATATTTAAAAGCTCCGGACAGTAGAGACCAAAACAAAAAGTGTAAGTCCCCTTGCCCAGAGGGCACAGACTGTAAACCACTTGGAATTTATTTTCTCTAGGGCCTGTCTTCTATTTTATATGCTTTTCAAGAGCTGTGATTTTTTCTCTCTTTTTTTAGCATACGCCCCTCTGTTACATTAACCTCCAATTTCCTGAGATCCTCCCCAGGCAGCACATCTCAGGCGCTTCTCATTGAAAGCCCCTGATATCGCAGTCTTATCTAGGCTGGTATTTAAGTAAGTATCAAGCAGAAGAAAACTCCAACATGCGAACGGTCTCTGCATTTAAATAAAACGGGACGGTCAGAATGCAAGTGTTGGAGGTGAAGTACAAGCTTCTTCGCCTTTTGGGACTCTCATCTCGTGTCAGCCTCGAGCATGACACGTGCTAGGAAAATCCTTCAGAAAGGGTGTCATTCCGTCATCTGTCCAGGGACCTCACTGCTCTTCGGACACAGGGCATGCATTCCTCACCCCCAGATTATTTACACTTACAGGGAGGTAGCGCTACCCCAAAATAGACCGAAAAATCTTGCTTTGATGTGGGGGCTCCCCATGACCCTGTTCTCTGATTCTGTGCCTCTGCAGGCAAAGTCGCCTGCTCCCCAGGTCTTGCAGTATTCAATTGATCTCACTGCCTAGAGCGACATCCAAGAGAAACTCTCCTTCTAGAACATTCTGACCATGCAAATAAAGTTCACATGTTTGGAAGGTGCTTTTAAAACTGTTCCATTATTTTTTTTTAAATGACCGCAACACAAAGTTCTCTGGCCTTTCACATACCATGAATTTTGGTAGCCCATCCTCAGAAGTAAGGAAGAAAGAACTGGAGACCCTTTAAAGTCCTATCTAAGTTTATAGTTACTTTTGAAACATTTATATGTGTGTCTGTTGTTGATGTGTGAACGTTTGGTAAGAAGTCCATCCTCGTGTTGCTTTCCTGGATGTGTGTAAGGCACTGAGGGTCTACTAGAGTAGCCCTTCTGATGGAGGAGGTGTGTTAGGTAGGACCCAGTCCCTGGTTCTCAGAAATTCCGAGATTCTCTGTTGTCCCTGTGAACCCTTAAGTGGACCAAGGCAAATGAAAGAGCCAGGCTTCTAAAGCAATAAAGCAAAATGCTACAACGCTTCTTTGTTTTACTTTTTTCATGTTCCTCTTAAAAATAAAATAGAATGAAAAGCAACAATTTTTCAAAACCTGTCTTGTGACAGCCCTGACCAGTTGGCTTAGTTGACTGTAGCATCATCCCAAACACCAAAAGGTTATAGGTTCAATTCCGGGATCAGGCACATACCTAGGATATTGCTGGTTCGATCCCTAGTTGGGGCGTGTGCAGGGGGCAACTGTACACGCCCATGTTTCTCTCTCTCTCTCATTCTTTCTCCCCCTCTTGTTCCCTTCTTTTCTCTCTAAGATCAGTAAGAACACATTCTCGAGTGAGGATTTCAAAAAATTGTTTTATGATTGTTTCCCCATTTTAACAAGGAGCTCAGATGGATTCTATGAATGATTTCATTGTAAGGGTGGACATTGGCTAAAAAGTGCAATTTAAAAATATTCATGGGCAAATTCCTGAATTCAGTGGTTTCAAACATTTAAATTCGTTCTTTCAAAAATAAATAAAAACTGAAAAGCTGTGCTTTCTGTGTGTGTCAGACTTCATTCTCGGCACCAAGAGGCAGACTGTGTTTATTATGGGAGGTTCACGCCCGATGCTGTGGTTGCTGTTGGAATACGAGTGAGGACAAGTGAGCTCCGCCTGGGATCTTGGAGAAGCTCCAGAGAGGGCATTCTCTGCGGATTAGAAGGACATTTAAGCCAAGGGTACAAAGGCTTCACTCCCTTTGGTAATGAGTGGCCAGGCGGGGCCAGAGTGGAGAGAGGGAGCTCGTTGACCCCACGCCCGGTTAATGGATGCACGGGCTCAACGAACTCGCTGGAGGTTTTTCAGAAGAGTTCGGAGTGGGCCTTGTCCCTGTCCGGGGAAAAATCAAGGAAGCAGCCAGCTTTTACCCTCTGCCGGCACTGCTGGGGGCGGGTTTCTCAAAGCCATAGGATGCATTGATAGGATATATATCGAGGGCACTCTCCACCCACCCTTTCGCCCTTCACCCCCACGGCTCCCAGCCTGAAGCCTTTCCCCATGCCCCGCTTCCTCGCACTATCACGCCCAGGATAGCTGTCCCTCTCCCTAGAACCGGAAGACAGGTACTCCCAGGACCTCCCCAGTTTTCTCAGTCTCTAACCATGAAGCTGTGCGCAGTCTCTGAAAGAGACGCTACCACCCCAGTTCCCACAGGCTGCCCGAGTCTGACTCCAGCCCGCAGGGCCTGAGGAGCAGAGCAGAGGGCTTAGAAAGGGGGGCTTCTCCGCCCCGTCTATGACCTTTTCTCTTCCTGTAAGTTCTGTTTCTCCCCAAAGTTAATTTCAGAAAACCAAAGAGGCCTCTTCAAAGACTTATCAGCAGTATGCAATGCCATTTTATGTATTTTGGCAGAAAATGGAAAACAGTCCTAAAGTTCTAACCATCAGGAATTGGTTAAACAAATTATGGTATATCCAGACAACGTTATCCCACGTGGGCACCATCACTGATGGAGAAGAGAACATGTAATGAGATGGTGCGTGATGGCCTTGATTCCTACATGCTGGAGTTGTACATGACTTTTTCCTTCTTCTTCCTTATATGCATCTCCTAAATTTTCTATACTGCATGTTCATGGTTTAATCAAAAGGGAATGTTATTCTAAAAGTCAGTGGCACTTTTTCCTCTGTTTTGAGGCTCAGGCACACTGGGATTTAATACCATGTAAAGCCACCATAAATTCAAAAAGTGCTTAAATCATACCTTCACATATAATTTACCTAGGGAATCAAGTGTACATTTCTGAACATTTCAGAACTATAATTTCAACTGTGCTCCTGGAGACGTGGGGCAGCCTCAAGGGTAACATTTAGGTGTTGCATCATCCATCAAAAGCCCTTGATGCGCACCGATTTTATTTTTGTGAAGTTTGGGCACTGAACCTGTGATTTAACAAATTGTTTTCTCTCCTTAAGTCCAGGATTTAATGGTTACAAATACCAAGTTATAAAAGGATAGACATTTTTTACCTGCCACACAATTATTACTTATTGTTTATCATTTCTGGCCACTAACCCCATCAACTTGCCCATACACACTCACAAGTTTAACAGTTTTTTTCAGGTTACCATTCTGAAAATAAATCCGATTTAAAAGTTGTGTCAATCAACAACAGGGAGTATATTCAACATAAATATAGTTGGAAAGGGCCTTTATAGAATTTCTAGTTATTTGATTGTATAAGCTTCGGCAGAAGCCATGTTTTTCTCGGTTTTACAATGACTGTTTCTCCTGTGGTTTTTGATCAAGAGTCTTCTCTGATGTAAGATTTCCAAGTGGGCATACGTATTCTAGGTGACCGAGTGACTTCTCTGGAAAGAGGGCAACATACCTCTCTTGCTTTCACCCGCCTTTTTATTCACCCCCTTTTATTTGCCTTCTGCTTCCACCCCTCCCATCTAGGTCCTCATTTCCCCCTGGGCTTGCAGTGTTTTCCAGTGAAATGCAGTTTCCGCCTGGAGTTGGGGGTAATTCAAGACTGCAGCTTCCTGTGATTTCATGGACTCTTGCTCAAGGAAAGTCTCTCTATGAATATATGAGGCTAAGAGAGTTTGGGAGAAAGAGGATGAGGGCACAAGCCCTAAAATTTGGGTAACATTTCTCAGGAAGAGAGAAAACAAGGGAAAGAAATAGCAAAGCCAGCTGAAGGACCAGAAAGGTGTGTGCCCCTGAGACCACACGGAGGTGCCCCACACGGGCACCCACAGAGCCCGTTAACCATGTTCCCTTAATTTCAGAAGAAAACAGGCTTAAATGTTTTTAATATTAGAAGTGTCAGAACAAGCCTCATTCAAATATTTTTTATTGAAAAGGGAACATTAATTTTAGATTGGCAATTTTTTTAAATCCTCACCCAAGGATAGATATTTATTGATTTTAGACTGAGAGAGGAAGTGGGGGAGGGAGAGTGAAAGAGAGAGAGCCATCGGTGTGAGAAGGAAACATGGGTCAGTTGCCTCCCTTACACGCCCCGACCTGGGGTCAAACCCAGAAACTTTGGGTGCACGGGCGACGCTCCAACCAACCGAGCCACCTGGCCATGACTCAGATTGGCAATTTAAACTTTTTTATTTTTTTGTTACTTTAACTTTGGAGATGTTAGAACAAGCTTCGTAAATATTCTTTCTTGTTGGGAAGGGACATTCTTATTAAGTGGAAATGCTGGGGTGGCCTAATAAATATGACCTGTAAAGAAAGTATGGAAAATGTTAAAAATGCTGAACAGATCTTGCTTTTCAAGTGCCTTTGTGAACCCTTGGGACTCAGGAAGGTAGTTTTGAGGAAGCTGCAATGACACTTGAAAGATACCTGGGTCCCTTGTCATACAAGGAAGTAGCAATTCAGTAGAGAGAATGGTGCTTGTGAAAAGCATTTTCCTTACACCTGTGGGGGCAGCACGCACAGACCTAAGGAAACTCCCGCTCAGATATTTGGGGTGTTCCCGCCGCCGTATCCAAGAAAGTCAAAGTGAACTAGGCATTATATGAGCGTCCTCTTTTCCTGCCAGTGCGCTTTATTATCAAATCCTCATCACAGATGGACAAACGGAGGTCCCCGAGAACAGGTTTGTCCTTGCCCAAAGACGTAGTGAATCAGTCACAAAAAACAAGACTTCACACAAAAATAATACATTTAAAAAACTGTGAAGTTTCCGGGTTTGTTCCCATGTTCTGAATATCGGTTAATTCATGAACTCCAGCTATCTGGTCAGCTTGGCTTTATTTGAATAGCGCTTTGAAAGGCGATGCTTCACCCTCTTCTTAGTAGTGTACAATTTTGGCTCCAGGAAAGAGTGTAGTCTTAGAAAATCATTCATCACATATACTCTCTCATTCAAGTGTAAGAAATAAATCCTTCCCGCTAATTTCTGGCTGGATTCGGGTTGTAAAGACTTTCCAAACGCACCCGCACGAACATCAGCAAGACCCACATCTGCTTCAGGGGCCTGCACATTTTTGTCTAAAAAGTCATCTTTTCTTCACCATGCACTCTCTCCAAAAAGATCTCTCTTTCTTCTTTCCAGCAATGACTAGGAAAAGCTATGGAGTGGCAAGGTTGCTAATGCTGGAAAGGAAGAAGGTATTTATTGATCAGCCCTGGCCGGGGGGAGAGGAGGTGAAGTGGTTTCGGCCTCCTGTAACAGTGGTCTCAATGAATCTGCACAGGAACGTCAGGGGCGAGGGTTCCTTCCGCCGCTCCGGAGAAGGAGGTAAAACGCCACAACAAAGAGAAGGGGATTTGGGGGTTCAATGGTGAGATGGGGATTGGGAAAGACCCCAATCTTTTCCGTTTTGACGGTGGGGTATTTAAATCGTTCATGAATAATACTCTAGCATATGCCTGGAGTTCCATGAAGAGGCACTGTTGCTTTGAGCTTTACTCCTGAGAAACAGGGTCCTTCCAGATTTCATACCAGCTCATTGTCGTTCTCTCGGGATTGGAGGCTACTGGCTGGCCGTCAGGAGGACCTGCACTCGTCACGTATTCGCCGGTGACAGTGATGAGCCCCTCGTGAACCCTTTGCTCCCTCGTTTCACCCATTTATGACTGATGGCTCGCATCTGCAAGAGAGAGAGAGATGTGTAACTTTGACAAAGTTACTTAACTTTCCCAAATTTCAGCTTCCTCATCTGTGACATAGAAGTAATTAATCATAGCATCTACCTCATAGATTTCATCTAAATATTACACATTATGCAATATAAAGTATTTAGCCCAGTTCTGGCATACAGTAAGGATTTATTTTTTAAAAAACTTCATAACTAACATGTATCAAGTGCTTACTATTTTCCAGGCAAGGTTCTAAATAATGTATACATATTAACTCATTTAAGACTATCGTTACCTCATTTTACAGATTAGGAAGGGGAGCCACTTGTTTGTTGGAAGTTTCGAAGATCACTAAAGAATGTTGCTTTCTTCCTTTTCCAAGATGGAAATAGTTGAGGGATAGACGCGGGGGTAAGGCAGCTGCAGCTCTAAATAAAATTTTTATTGTTGATGGAGTCAATCATAGAAACTGTCTTCAGATCCGCAGCCCGGACAATTTTTTGTCCCCGAAGACAGTCTGCTCTCCCACTTTGAGACATCACTGGACATTGGCAGGTCTCTTCGGGAGAAGCAAGCAAGTTATTACCTACAAGGAGAGAAGAGAGGGAGGTTTGCTCTCAGCTGGAAGTCAGACCAGAATAAAGAGAAGGGAAGACAGCTGAGTGCAACTGGTTCCCACCCTGTCCCCTCCATCCAGTAATCCCTCCTCCAGTCAGGGGCTGTATCAAATAAAGGGAGAGTATCGAGGCACGAGACAAATAAGAAGTCCTCCAAATATCATCCTCCTCATCATTATTATATTTATTAATATCCAGTTTCTTTTCTTTTTTTTAAATATCCAGTTTCTTAAATAGATGTTGGATTTTTCAGAGATTTGAAATTTTCTATTTCTAACAGTTTTGGCAAATTGTGGTTGTCTAGGAATTTGTCTATTTCATGTAAATTTTTAAGTTTGTTTGCACAAAGCTGTTTCCATTTCCTCTCATCTTTTTAATGTCTTTAAGATCTGTGTGGGGCTGGGTTACAAGGCTAAGAGAGTTTTTGCTTTTTATTTGATATATGTCTGTATCATTGAGGTGTCATAAGGTAAGCAAGAATTACTTTTGAAAGAAAAAGGATGACAATTGGGGTATTTTTTTATACATAGATTTTCAGACCTGAGTCTCAGATACTTTGTGGGACCAGCCTCTTTTTCCACCAGCCTGGCAGGCCTCTTTCTATGTATAATCCGCAGGCAATTCTTGAGCACTTGATAAATGCCAGACACTGAAAAGAATCCGTTCCATATGCTACACTGTGGACCACTCACGACCCCCGCACGACTCAGGTACTGGCGTTAGCCTCACGGGAGAAGCAAGAAGCACAGAGAGGGTCAACTTCCCCCAAGTCACACAGCGGTCAACAGTAGAACAGGATTAGAGCCTCGAGTCTCACTTAAGCCAGTGCTGCTACTAACACACACCCACCCACAAAACCTCCTTATTTCTCATTTTTTTAAGTGAATAAATTCAAAGAGGACATAGAGCGTCACGAGCCAAATGAGAAAAATGGCAGGCACTACACGTACAAAAGCGAACCAGACACATCCCCAGACTCGAAGGCGTTTGCAGCCTGTGGAGAAAGCCAGGGCATTTTGATGCCGTCTGACAAAGGCTGATAGGGGGAGTCACAGAGCGTTTGGGGAACACGTGTCACGTGCACTTGACCCATTTTGCAGCTGGGGTGGGCTGTCAGGAAGGATTTTCTGGAAGAACAACTACCTAAGGCTGAGACCTGAACACAAGCAGGAGTTTAGACCAGACCACCCAGCCAGGTGCGCCAGGGCAGGGCGTGAAGCAGGCTGCAGAGTACCTACCAGGGCCAGGGGTTGGGGAACGGCGTTTAGAGTTATCACGACGGCATTACAGTTAGCGTTGTTGTGTGTATGGCTTGCTTTCCAGTTCAAGGGAGCTGGCTCATGTGATTTCTTTATAAATAAATACTTATAAAAAGTTTGAGTGGGCGCGAGGTGAAGCCGTAAGCGTTCCTTGAGGGGAATAAGCACGGGGGGAACTGAGAGAGCTATGAAGCGTGATAATTCAGCAGCTTCCCCACCTGAGTTTGATTTCTGGGTACCAGCACAGGAAGCAGAAGATCCCCACTGGATGCACCTCTTTATTTTTTTTGATTTATATTTTACTTTGTATTTCTTTTTTTAATTTAAAGGACTTTTAAAATTACAGTTTACATTCAGTAGTATTTTGTATTGGTTTCAGGTGCAGAGCACAGTGGTTGGACAGTCACGTGCTTTACAAAATCGTCCCCCTGGTATTTCCAGTTTGTAACTGGTGCCGTTCATAGTTATTACAACACCGTTGTATGTTATCTGTGCTGTACTATACATTCCGCTGGTTATTTTGTCACTGCCCATCTGTACTTCTTAATCCCTTCACCGTTTCACCCAGGCTCCGACCCCCTTCCCCCCCGGCAACCAGCAGTCTCTTCTCTGTGTCTATGTGTCTGTTTCTGTTTGGTTTGTCCATTTATATTATTCTTGAGATTCCACATATAAGTGAAATTATACGGCATTTGTATTTCTCTGACGGACTTCTTTCACTTAGCTCATACCCTTTAGGTCCGTCCATGCTGTCGCAAATGGTAGGATTTTGTTCTTTTTATGACTGAGTAATATTCCATTCATTGTACATAGGTACCACAGCTTCTTTATCCACTCATCTATGGATGGGCGAGTGCCCCTCTTTAGATTAAGAGATTATTCAAGGCCAGCTTCCCAACTGGAGTCTCAGGGACGGGAGTCCAGGAACCTGCATTTATAAAACTCCCAACCCTCAACCCCAAACACACCCTTCCTTACTTCCCACTCCCTCGCACGTGGCAGTTATGCAGTTAAATTCCAGAATATTGCTAATAACCTCTCCTGGCAATGTGATTAGTCACATTTTCCCAGTTAAATTGTGCTTTCCTGACACGCAAAACCAAAAACACATTTTATTGAAAAGCATGAGACATTCAGTCCATGGTGTCTAGGTGAAATCAAGGAAGTACTAAGTGTAGAAAAGTGCCAATAGTAACTTTGACATGAGGATAACTATGAAGTTTGAATTTCCAGTAGTTCCAATCTGAAAACCTGTAGTCATAAGACAGAGAATTTAAAAAGAAATTTCATGCTAAATAATTGCACAGTTCATGTAAATATATTCGCAGATAGTACTGTTTTAAAGCCACAGTCCTAATTTCCTCACTCATCCTTTTGGGAAGAAGATTAAATTTAGGAGTAAGTAACAATCACCAGAAGTGGTGTGATGCTAACTGAGCATCTGCCTTCACGTGGACAATGGCAGATGTCAGCACATGTGGCACGTGGTGGTTATTACTCCGAACTCAGGTACCGGGCTGAAAATCAGAGCGTGGAAAAGTTCAGACATTTAACACACACACAACAGTTTCCTGTGTAAGCGGGAAAATAGCTCAAGTAGTACTAACATGGTCTCCACTTGGCACTTACTTCATTTCTAGCAGAATGTTCAGATGGTTCGTGGTTGGTGAATATAGTAATAAAAGTAACTATTGCATCACGGATTACCTCCTGTGTGCCCCAGCTCTGCCAGAGCTGCCTCTGCATTATTGCTGCCCCCCACGATAACCCTCCAAAGGCAGTAACCTTCCAGCTGGAGAAACACACACCCAGTTAGTACAACACAAGTTTCTGAACCCAGGACCGCCTGACCTCAGAGTTCATTCCCTTTTTCCTTTAGACTGTAAAATAAACTACATTTGCCTGTTTTTACTCCTGCTCAATCCCCAGAGCCTTGCACAAAATGTGGTGTGGAGGATAGATGTTCAGTAAATGAAAGACGGGGGCGGGCTGCCCAGACCAAGAACTTGGTCCTTCCCAATTTCCCTGAAGGAAATTCTTGATCCTGCAGTATGCCAGCACCCTCATCCAAATCCAAATGATAGTACCGTATTTGCCACGTATGCTGCGCACTCACATTTTTGGCTCAAACTTCCAGGAAAAAAATATTTCATTTTAAGGTTTTAATTCAATTTATTTATTTATATTTAGAAACAAAACTGATTATCATTTTCCAGGGTATTATTTTGCAGGCAGATATCATTATTGCTTTCTCGAGTTATACTTTTAATGCATAACAATAAATAAAAGAATTAAAACCATTTATTTATTTTTTTCATGATGGGTTTTTAATAACATTGGTTAATCATTTGACACACAGTCTGTACTTTAGTTAAGTTTAATTGTTTAACAATATGAATGCAGGTCAATCCATGAAAAACATTTACATAGATACAGAAGTAGTACTACCCATGTGTAATGCAGATCCCTATTTTTCCTCTAAAATCCGTGCCAAAAAAGTGCACATTATACAAGGCAAAATACGGTAATCATGATGAGAGGAAAAATGTAGTAATAAAAAATACTCGATTAATCCAAAAGAAGGCAAGAACGGAGTAAAAAACAAAACTAAACATAGAACAGGCGGAAGAAACAAGAAAAAGTTAGATGGAAATTTTAAACAGTATATAATTGGTTAAATTTAGTATTTAGAAAATGGACTACTACAATTAAAAGAAGTTTATTTACTTATTTATTTTTCAATTTGAAGATGTGTTTTTACTGATTGTAGGAAGAAAAAGGGAGGGTGGGGAGAGAGAGAGAGAAACAGGGATCGGTTGCCCCCCTCATGCACCCTGACTGGGGATGTAACCCGCAACCTAGGCACTCACGTGGGATCTAGTGAAGAGAATAGACTAACAAACAAAACCAAGCCAGAGGCAGGGATCCATGGAACAGACGGACAGGTCTCAGAGGGGAGGAGGGGAGGGGCACTGGGAGAGATCAGCCAGAGAACAGACATGCATGTAGGCACAGCCCACCGACACAGACCACAATCTGGCGAAGGTCAGCGGGGGGTGGGGGCTGGGTGGAGAGGGGGACAAAGGGGAAAAAATAAGGGACATGTGTAGTGGTGTCAACAACAACAAAAACGAGTAAATAGAAGAAGTTTATTAACTGAATTTTAAATTATACCCATATCATTTACTTAATTCTTTTAGTTCTTCCCTTTTTGGTACCTGTTTTATAGGTAAAAAATGGAGACGTCAGAGAGCGAAGAAACTTGCCCAAAGGGCACAGCTGACAGGAGGCGCAGTCAGAGCTGAGTTCCCGCCGTCCCGCCCCAGGGTCTTCGCTCTGGCCTTTGCACGTGGACTCGGCTTCACAAGTCCATGTAGCATTGCCCAAAATGTCCTTTTAGTTTTCTCTGTAAAATTCAGGACACACTTTTTCATTTTTCCCAATAACTTTATTGGTCTGGACATTTGGAGTATGTCAGTGTCAGCTCTTCTCCCACTATTGGCTTCCAGTGGGCAGAGGCCAGGGCTGCTGCTCAGCATCTTCCAGTGCATAAAGAGACAGCCCCACAGGACAGAACTATTTGGCCAAAAGGTCCACAGTACCAAGAAACTTCACAAACCACTTTTGACACATTTGATCAGTCACAGCATCTTCTCCACACACTGCAGAAATCTTCTGTTGCATTTCAGTTGTGTTTTTACCTTTCTTGAAATAATAAAACATAATACCCTCATATGCTGGAAATGCTGCATATTTTCTTCTATCTTCCATATCAAAGTGGCTGCACAAAAATTCACCAATTTCGATGTTTTTTTTAAATGTGCACTGATATGACAGCTGTCACAACACAATCTAATGGAATTGTTCCCAATGAAGTTACAGACAACTAAGCACAACTGAAGCCATTGTATGGAAAAAACGTTATGGACTTTTTGGCCAGCCCCATACTAGCGCCAGAGCCGGGTTGCAGCTGGGGATGGTGAGTGGTCAAGTTTAGTCCCACGATGTTGAGGAATAAAAGCTCTTTGGGAACAAACAGAATTTCTGGGCAGTGTTTAGGGTAACAACCGATACTAGAAGCCACGCATTTGCAGCAGAGTCAATACACAAACGTGTCATTTTCTCCAGCCGTACCTGGCAGTCCTGGTTAAAGTAGAGAGATGGGCAGTTGGTTGATTCTGGGCTTGTGGTTTCGTGGAAAGTGGTAAAGGACAAGGTGAACAAGGCAGAACAGGGTCTGAATAACGAGGTGGAAAAGTCAGGGGAGGGTGCATCTAAAGAGAGCATGCGTGGGGTAGAGGGACCAGAAGTCTATGTGAGGCTGAAGAACAGGTATCTTCAGAGGAAGAGAAATACCCAGAAGGATTTGAGCCTGCTGCCAGAGAGAGCGGTACAGGTGACCAGACAATGTCTTGTAAGACATCCTAGAGATACGTTAGGAACAAAGGTAAAGTCAGTTACATAGATTTAGATTTTATCATCAAATCTTGGAAAGAAAAATGCCAGCTTCAGGCTGTAACTCACTTCCGGCTCTTCCCTGAACAACCATCTTAAGGAGTCTGCAAAGCTCTGATCTGAGACCAGGAAAAAATTCTAAATTCCTCCAGGTAACAGATTTATCGGAATCACTCAATTTTTTTTCTCAAATAGGAAGTAGGAAATAGTTAAAATTAGCCACCTTTTTATAATGCATTTGCTGAAACTAATTAGTAATTATTTTTTTAACAAGAGCAGTTGGTATGAGAGTGGTAATAATATATTTACAATATAAACTTAACATCATTAATGACATTGTCACTTCTATATGGAAGCAAGACTGTCAGAAGCTGTCCCCTTCCTGTTCTTGCAGTTCTGGAATAGAATGGCGGCAGTTAGTAATACGTACAACTTTTTGAGACTTTCCATATAATAAATTAATGCTTCTTATCCTAACAGCTAAAGCTTGAGTATTTTAAATATCTATCAATATATACAATAAATATATACAATATATGTAAATATATACCATGTATAAACATATATGCTATATCAATACAATAAAGTGTTGACATAGATAGAAACTCCCTGATTGTCTAATAAATAAATGAATCTTTCTGTACTAATTCTTCAACAGCCTAATATTAGTCTTTCCCCTTTTAAATTCCCATATTAGGATTCAGAGTAAGTCTTTCTTTTCACTTCTTATTTAATCAACATTGGCACCAAATTCCCTTCTGTCAGCTTGATATTCAGCTCAAGTCTGACCTAATTCTCCCCAGGCAATGAACTGACTCCACGTGGCCAGTCCAAAGGAGTTAGAAGGAAGGAGCAAGATGCAGGGAGAGAGGAGAGATGCCAAGTCTTTCCTGGGCTAGAGGCGTTATGACAGGAGCCTAATACATTTAGGGGCTTTGATAACATCCCATGGATCATTTGAAGAGTTTCCTTCCTTCAGTCTGTCCTGCGACTGAATTTAACTTCATCCCACTCGATTCGTCCCCAGCCATGCAGAGCCACCTTTCCATGGGAGTGGGGTTGAGAAGAATGTGTTTCTCACCACCGCAAGTCAGTGGTTTCTGAGCCTCATGTGTCTGTTCCCCCCACCCCAATGCCCTTCCAAGCACTAACCCCTTCCCATGTCCAGTGGGATTTGGGAGCCTGGATGCTGGTGTCTGCTGAGTCCACCCTTTGGGTGTGTTGTTTGTGGAGCCAATTGTGCTGTGCTCTTGTGTGGTCTGCAGTTGGCCACCAGACGTGTTGGTTCTGGGGCCTCATGGGAGGGGTTTCTGGTGCAGGCCAAGGCCAGCCGGTAGCAGTTAGGAAGTGATCCGCAGTTGGTAGTTGCCTGTGCAGGGCTTAGAGGCACCTGGGAAAGGCTATGCTGTGCCTGAGGCCGGCTGCCACCAGGCCCGGGCTCGGGGCCACCTAGCAAGGGGTGTGGGGCATGCCAAGGCCAGACGATACTTATCCGGCATTTGTGAAATTTTGAGAGATTTTAGGAAAGTCCACGGCTGCTTGTGAAGAGCAGCCATGGACAGAGGCCCAGGCTGGTGAGTGAGTTGGGTGGGGTGGGTCTCAGGGAATTACCCGGGCTGGGTGAGAGGGGTGTTGGCCAGGTTTGGTAGGGACTCAGATTTGTCTCCCACTTGCCCCTGTCGGCCGTGTTGGGGGAGGGCTCAACAAAGGAAGAGCGGCACCTGCTGAGGGCACTTTAGCCCTGAGAGAGCGGCCCCCCCAATCCTTGCCCTGAAGCCAGACAATTCAGTTTGTCCCTATATGTCCCTGGCACTTTCTGAACTGCTGCCCCTTCCCTGGAGCTTAGGGGTCTGTGCATGGACCCCCTAAGGGGAACGACCTGGCCCTCCAGCAGCACCCTTGTCACCAGGACTGAGCCCTGCTGATTTTCACAGCCAGCCTCTGTGGGGACTTCTCTTCCTGGCACTGGTACCCCAGGCCTGGAGGCCGAGCGTTGGCTTGGGGCCCCTCGTTCCTCAGTGGGGACCTCCAGAGCAGGGATACCTCTCCTTATTCTTAACTGTCGCATGTGGGTGGGGGCCCAGCTCATTT
Organism: Desmodus rotundus; assembly: GCF_022682495.2. Lineage (NCBI taxonomy): Eukaryota > Metazoa > Chordata > Mammalia > Chiroptera > Phyllostomidae > Desmodus > Desmodus rotundus. The sequence continues at coordinate 89,575,719 of NC_071399.1, read as the reverse complement.
CAAGTCTCTGCCTTCCTACCAGTCTCGATGTGGCTTCTTCTTCATCACCTTAGTTACAGGACTTCTGTTGGGCTAGACTTCAGGCAGTTCTCAAGGGTGGTGGTTGTTCTCCAGTTTAGCTGCGCTTTTCCTGTGGCCACGGGAGAAGCCAGCCCAGCGTTCCCCTACACTGCCATGTTGACTGGAAGTTTCTGACGCAGATCTGCTTCCGACTAGTTTCAGGCACCTGACACTGTCATGTAAGTGATTGCCTCCCTTCCCTTTGCACTCGGGGTTTCAGCTGTTCGTGTGCTCAGAACCAACATGCTCAGAAAGGATGAGACGGAGGGAATGGCCTCCCGAGCTATAGAGAATCGTTAACGCTCTGCCCCCCCCTTCTTCCTTGTTGAGGGGCGCTCACTGATCACCTACTGGCAGGTGCCGGGTAGACCAGTTCTCCCGGTTCTGTCTGAGGAGCGCACCTCCTGCTTCACGAGGTCCTTACCCGACTTCCTACACATGCCTATCACCGCACACGGGACCCATCATTGCCCTGTAGTCTGCACGTCTGTCTTCTCGTGTGTTAGTTTTGTATCCCTAGTACCTGACATGGCATCTAGCATGTTTCATGTCGAACACAGGAGACTTGTGTTTTTACAGAAAAGAGGCTCAAATGTTGGCATTTTCACGCGGTTTAACCGAGAGTGGGTTCTTGGTATTATCTGCCGATAAAGGAATGAAAGGAGGAAGGAACGATGTACTACAAGCTGACAAGTTTCTTAAATGACACGTGATTCTCACAAACACTGAGTTGTCTCCTCTTATTTATGTTCATCTCTCTTTGATCATTAAACATCTGGGTTATATGTGTGATTTATGTTTTTATAGCAGAAGGATGGAGGCAGTATTCACAATACTGTTCCCAGGAAAACAGAAGATTTGCGGTGTCTAAGACAGTCACACACACACGCATTCACATGTGTGCTCACATCCACACACATTCACACATGTGCTCACATCCACAATTACTCCATTCTAAATCCTCAACTCGTGTACCCTCATCACTGTTTCTCCTCCCTGCAGCAGCTTGAAATGCCGCACAAAGGTCCAGTTTACTCAATACATCATAATTAATCGCTTTATTATCTGGAAGCCAAATAATTATTTTATTCCCCAGCCCCACTTCCTGACCCAGCCATTGGTTCTTCTAAAATTACTACTGTGGTTAGAAAACTAGCTCCGAAGGTGAAGAACAGCCATAGAACAGGTCGATCACGTGAATAGGAACAGGAGGCTAAATGGGAGCAGTCTCGGCAAAGTGCTCTGTGAAAAGGAAGCAGCCACTCAGTTCCCATGGCATGTGCCACGCTGGCCTGTGAAGTCCATGTGGCCAGATTCTGGGACTTCTAAAGAGAAGCTTGAAGTCTGGATGTTTGCAAGAAGTTTCCTGGTTTTGGAAGGGCCGCATGCATCATACGAAATATGGCTGCATGCTGGATGTGACCTCCAGTCGGCCACCAGTTGCAACTCCACTGAACGCTGTAACCCACGACACCTTCTGGAGACAGGGTGCTGGGAAACTGAGAGGGAGCTGGGAGGTCAGAATGTCCAAAGAACACTCCAATTTTAAATACCGTCACTGATCGTGTCCACAAATACTCTGACACACATTCAAAAGCATTTCAATTTTTAATGTGGAAAATAGAGCTTTCAAACCACTAGTTCGCAATTTGCATCTCCTTAGAAGTTAGGAGTAGTCCCACGAGGCTGAGAAAGACAGACAAAACAGGCCGAAATATTAAAGGGTGAAAAAAGAGTTGAGCGAGACAGTCTGCTTATTTTAGGGAATCGGGAATGTTAAAACTGTCTCAGTGGTTTCCAGCTCTTCTCATGCACGCCCTTTCCCCCTTGCTCATGTCTCTCCCCACTTCGGTGCTTTGGCTCCGTTCAGAAATTGAATCTGAGGCACCCTCCAAGGTCTAATCTACGGCGAGGAGACTGCATCCATTAGATGCTAACTACTCCTTCCTAAAAGTTTCTGTCCAACATCAGCAAAACCTGCCTCGCAGCCTGAAATTCTTCCAACCCACTAACCAACAGATGGCATTACCAACTTTCTTGACACACACACACACACACACACACAAACACACACCCCTTTTCTGTGAGAAAACACACAGTTCAGCTCTGGTGTCTGGTGTTAGAAGCACAGCGGGTGAACTTAGCAAGCAGCAAATTGTGTGGCAGGGAGAGATGAGTCTGGGGAAAGGTTCCCCACTCTTTTCCCCGACCCCCATCCCCGCCTCCATTAAGGAGCCCAGGGCATTTGCCCACCACATTTCCAGGTGAGAATGGAAACATCATGAGATAAAACATAGCCTTAGAAAAGGAAATGGAAAGGTCATCAGTTTGGGCCGGAGCTTATGGAGAATAATAATGTCACTCACCTCCTTTGCAGGTGCCTAACCTAAATTCACTCACCAGCCTATGGAATGGTAACAGGGCACCACTGTCTTCAGACACAGCCTGCTACGGAGTGGCAGACACAACAGCAAAAAAACCCCCCTGCTTACCCACCCAAGTCAGATACTTATTCCAACTGCAAAACACCAGGCACGAAGCACTGGTAACTTTTTAGGGGGTCCTCCGTCATGCCCTGCCTTTTCCAGAATTGAGCTAATTTGGTCCTGTTTCAGCTGGCTCCAGCCTGGCGAAGGAGAGGGAAGAGAATGAATTGTCAGCATTATTGAAAAGATCCATGGTTAGTCACATTCACTGGCAGGCCAGGTCCCGGCCACACAGCACACCACTCATTAGTAGACCGAGGAGCTGGAGGGCCTCCCACAGCTGGGCCACAGCTCCCGGCACAGCAGGCCCCCAAGGGACCCACAAAGCACTGTCTCCTACACCCTGCGGGGAGAAAGGCCCATCAGGGCAGGCCTGGGGGCCGTTGGGTCCCCGGATGCTAAGTGAATCAGTTTGTTCTACGCTCTGTTTTGCTTAAAATATAATTATTCAGGAGCTCAGCTGGTATGGAAATTAAGGTGACACCTCCTCGTGTTCCACTGAGACAGTCACCTGACCCGGGGCTGCCTCTGGAGGACCCGAAGGCTGGGCATGGCTGCAGCTGGGCGGCCTCACTTCTCTCATGCCCAGCTCCAGCTGGGAGCCCTGCTCTTCCTGGAATGGGAGATGTTGCTTTTCCTTGTCTGAGTAACACCAGCAATTATGACTTCGGTTTACAGGGCTGACTTTGGGAGGGCTCAGGGCATCGAAGAGGAATCCGACTCATTTGCAGGAGACAGGGTGTGCTGCAGGAATTGCTTTAATTCCCATAGCAGTGGGGAAACTGAAGCCGGGCAGGCAAAGGCACTTGCTTGAAAGTATAAAGCAAGGAGGAGGAGGCAGGTCCCTCCAGGTGTCTGAGCTACAACCCTATATGAGAAGACACCGTGTCTGGTTAGGACAGCAAACCACCCGGTCTGGGCATGGTGGCTGGACAGTCAGCTGCAAGCCCGAGTGTCCCGGAGGGGGTGCAGCTCCGCCCTGCCCCCACTAATCATCCTCACCTGCACCTTTCCCGCTGCTCACAGCAGCTTGGCGGCGTGTCGGCAGGCTCCTGGCTGGCAGCCTGTGCTCCTCACGCAGGTCCTGTCACTCTAATAACCGTATTTTCTCTTGCGGTGAAGAGTAATTGAATTAAATGAAGCGGCATTTGATCTTGCCCGCACTAAACGCCTGATCCAGTTAAGGCCTTGAGGGGTCACGGGCCAGAAGGAGCGGAGCAGTCGGGCAGGTGTGCTCATTTCCCAGGCCTGGCTGTCGGGTGTCTATTGCCCTGCACAGCGGAGACCCTCCTTCTCCACGTGGAGCCCCCCCAAAGGGCAGGAGGGCTCAGTGGGCTAGGGCAAGAGCCAGGCCAGTCCGTGGGCATGTGGGGAGCACAGGAGAACAAGGTTTGACTGATGTCACAACATATGTCTAAATGGGAACAGATGGAAGCACAGGCCATCAGTGACATCTACAAAGATGGCTAAAGAAATACTCTGTGTGTGTGTGTACATGCGTGCATGCCCGTGTACACACACACACACCGGTGTGCACACACTTGTGGGAGGAAGATTGGCTAGTAGGAAATGAGTTTCTCTCTGGTTATATCTTCAACGGTCTTGGTTGGAAAGTCACTTATTTCTGGCAAATAGCTGCAGTAGTCTTTATCAAGAATAAATTATGTGGATAGTTTTCTTAATCTAGAAGTAAATAAGAAATACAGATGACTACCTTTGAAGGCCTACCTAGCTCTGTTTGCCCTTCTTTCTGCCAATGAAATTAAATATAGACATCAACATCTAAATTTATTAGCAGGATGCGCAAAGGAACATCAGGAGTGGCAAAGAAGAAGTGTCAAGGTGTTCGGCCCTTAAAAACCCTCTTTCTCTGTCACGCTGCCCCGTGTCTTCACTCTCTGCTTGGTCCTGGCATCCAGGCTCATCTGGCAGACCCCAAACTGAGTGACCTTTGCAGACATTAAACCCACGCCTCTCAACCTCCTTGTCATTATCTCTTACTGCAAACACGAACAGGAAAAGATGCTCACATATTGAGAGCGCTTGGAAATTCAGCTCTGCTTGTAAACACTGGCCAGATGGACTTCACCCTCAGAGGCATGACCTCTGCTGCTCCACCAGGGAGGCCTCCCTTGGTGGTTGGCCCTTGGCGAACCGGGCAATGGAGTTACCAAGCTGGGAGGAGCACTTCGTTTTGACCAGTCACCCAGGGCCTGCAGGGAGGAACACCAAGTCCTGGGATTTTGACGACCAGAAGCAACAGTCAGACACAAGGACATGGGAGGGTAAGCACTGTGTTCCCACAAAGCCCAGAGTCGACGGTTCTTCGTTGTGTCTGTTCCCGTATTATCTCCCCAGGAAGAGGTGGTGGGAAGATGTCCCCCTTCACTGGTAGTCGGAAGGTTCACTTTGAGGGTGAGGATAAGGCTCTGTGGGCTGAGTAAGAAAGAAAGTGCCAAACACCCAATAATTTTTAAATTATGGGTTATGACATATTAATGAGTCCAGGATGGGGAGAGTCTCCGTTGGGCTGTATGATTCAGCCCAGCGAGAGAGTCAGTGCCTTCCAAATGTGCCAACTTGGGTCCCAACCCACGAATCCTCTAGAGTCCAACCAGCTGCTTCCCAGTAACAGAGCCTCCCAAGACAGAGCATGAATCACTCGTGCGGACTATGCACTTGAACCCTCAACCCCTTGGGGCTTGTCCCTCGTCGTGTGAGCATCGCTAACGTGTTCCGATGGACAGGCTGTTCAAGGAAATGAAGTGCAGGTTGAATGTGGTGCTGAGGAATTCTCTCAATTCAGAGCAAACTCACATCTCCTGAGCCGACCATGGACTCCAGTACCATCCCGGGGCTCACCTGCTTCCCTCCACCTGCTTCCCTCCCCGCGTGTTCCCTACTCATGACGAGGTTCTGTGGGTGGCTGTCCGTCACCGCTTTCGTTCCTCACTTGTATATGCTCCCTACAAGGGTTCGGTGAGAGCTGTCAAAGTTGCCCTGTGCACACTCCAGTAATGTCCAAATTCAGGTGACCGGTCAACACACTCCCCAAAACGTCAGCTCACTCAGTAAACGTCAACAGAGAATATACTGTGTTACAAGTCCTGGGTGGAGCAATGGATGCTGGGAAATGAATGAAACTCACTGTCAGCTGTCAGGGCTCCCATATAATTTTATATCCAGCTCCTTACTGAATTTTTCACTCAAACATATAGTAATAACTACAGCAATGATGATGTTTTTAAAACTCTGCTATCATTTGTTGTGAATCTACCAAACCACTCCGTGCCAGCGGCTCCACATGCCGTGTGTTCAGGCCCAGCAAGCACCCAGGCTCGGCTCGCGCCCTCCCAGGCCAGGTGGGGCTCAGGTGTGTCACCCTGGCGCACACTCTCCTCCCAGCCCAGTGGCCAGGCCACGGTAGGTGGTCTTGGGCCCGGTTCCATCTGGATAACGTGCGATTGATCATTTTAGCCTCAATCCTAAGATCCTGGTGGTTCTCATCTGACTTTTGTATTTATGATGAGAAATGTAAAATGTTAGTAGGTAGTCATTTAGGTCCGAAGTAAAAACGCCTTACCACTTTTGAACTGCCAGAGCAGTTGAGTGTCCCAGGATTGCAAGTAGAGATCTTTTGAAAAAGCTACCTTTTGCCACGAGTTCTCTGAGTAGATCATTTTTCTCAATGTTATATAATTAGAACAAATTGTATAAAACGCAAATTGAACTTTCCCCAATAACCCAAAATTTTTGTATTAATTAATTCATACCTCCTTATTTATTCCCAGTGATTAATTTTGTAACTGTTATAAGTTTGAACTTATACATTAAATGTTTGCTAAAAAAATGATGCTTTTATTCATTTTATATGCTAAGGTTCTTCATGAGATTTTGATGAAAAAAACCCAACAAAACAAAAACCTAGTGCCCAAGAAGTTGGAAAACCATGGCACAAACTGAAGGATTTAGCTCTGACGCGAGCCCCCTCCTGGACGGGCCTTGCCTGCACCCTCCACCACACATCCTCTCTGCCCCTCATACGTGCCCTGCACCCCAACATGCAGAGTCACCTGCTCCTCCTCCCTCGGCATCTTTCTTTATCATGCTGTGTCCTTCGCTGGAACTCGCCTCCCCTTTCCCTGAACGTCACCCCCGGGAGCCATCCTGACACCTGCGGACCAAGCTGTGCTGTGTGACCTCGCACCTGCATTCCTGCAGGAAGGCCTCCCCAGCAGCTCCTTTGTCACTGCAGGTTTTTTGCTTGCTTGTTTAGATGTCTGAGTTCCTAGTTGGGAAGAGCTGTAGCTTATTTATAGTTATTTACTTAGTGGCTAGCCCATTATTGGCTCATCATATATACTTAATAAATTTGCGTAGAATGAACAGATAAGCAATTTAGATAAGAGCCCAGATTTAGCCCTTAAAAAAGTTGAGCTTTTAAATTTCTAACATGTCTATACTTGGTATATAATGCTTACTAAACATCAGATACGGCTCCCACTGTCCATAGGAATTGCCTCATTCAATCCTGCAAACCAGCTTCAGGAGGTAAGTGTGATAATTCTTAGGTTAGTTTCTCAGACGAGGAAACTGAGGCACAAGGAGGCGACGTAACATGGCCTCATTCCTACAGCCAGAGTGAAAGGAAAGCCACACGCGGTGATGTGTCCCCTCCTCAGGGTGTCCCGGCTGCTGACACAGAGAGTGCCGTGTGCAATCGAACACCTGGAAGATACGACGATGGGGTGATGGTCCTCGAAACCAGATGCACCTGGGCACAGGTAAGGCCACTCTCCTCTATGCTTGAGGGCCCAGAGTGTGGTCAATTGTAAGTTCCAATTCCATCTTGTCCCCTTTCTTTTGCCCTGACCTTCAAGGCTCGCTTCTCGGGTTGCTTGTCTTTAGAAAGGCCAGGGAGAGATGCAGAGGAGACATGAATCCCCGATGTAGGGCCATCTACTGGCTCGCTGACCTTCTCTGAATCTGTTTTATCACCTTTAAAGTGAGTCCATAACACCAGCGTGACATTGGTTGACACGGGTGTTGTTAGAATAACATACATGCATATGAAATACTTAGCCTCACTTTCCTTTCTTCCTTCCGTTCTAATGGCTTGATTCTAACGGGCTATAGGGTTTGAAACCCAAGGCTGTTAGACGTGTGCCTAACACAAGCGTCGAACAGGCTTCTGACGTGTCGTTCCACAAAGCTTTAGGGCATGTCTTCTCCTGGCGGTCACTCCTGCAGCCCCGGGATCTTGGCTTTCTTCCTCTTCCAGACAGAAGGGGTTGGGTTCAGGACACATGAGGCGTCGTGGCAGTCACGGGTCACATGGCTCACCACTTGGTGGCAGCACCACACACTTCCTTTGTCCCCACTCTTACGTAAGGTGTGAAAAGGAGGCAGTCTACCTACTGGCCGCTCTCTGCTTTTCCAGCTCCTCCCTGCATGGATTTCGATGTCAATTATCGCTTACACTTTTAGGTTAGAGAAAATACTGTTGGTGCGTGTGTTTCTACACCCTCGTTTAGGATGACACGGAGCTCAGCCAAAGCAAAACGGAACACGTGTTATTAGGCCATTTTCCCTGGGAGGTTTTCCTTACACAAAATTATCTGCAATTAAAAATGTAGAGACATTTTCTCAGCGTGGCACAGCTATTTAAAAGACAGGGACAAAGCCTCTATCAAAAAAGCAATTTACAATGCCAGTGATTTTCTACCTCTGTCCCGCCATTGGGAAGCATAGCAGGTTAAAAGGCACTCGGCTCTGGTCTCGCCACTTAGCCTGCAGTCTCTCCCAGGTAATGGCCTGTTTTAACTTCATCCCATGGCCGTGGAAGTAATTATGCCACCGGCCCAGAGGAGCGATTTGCTCTGGAATCAAAGCAGCGATTGGATTCAAAATGAACAACAATCGCTACTATATGTGTCAGGGAAAGAAGCGTGATGAGGTGGGGGGAGGGAGCGGTCCAGGCAGCACCAATTCCTGTGGAAGAGCGCCGTGCCCCAAAGCTTTGAAATGCGCTATCACGAAGAGCACGACGAGAATGCATGAAGTAAGTGAAATAATTTTCCCGCTGTCCTCTTTGACTCTCCAATATTTTTCTACCGCAGCACACGGTTAGACGGCCCCAAATAAAGAGCTCCTCACCGTGCCAAACATTCCAAGTGAATACTTTTATGTCTTTCATAAAACCTTGAAAAAACATAACCCACGGGCTCCGTGGCCGTGGAGCGATCTGAAAGTCCCATCTTGTCCCATTCTCCTGTCTTCAGGGAGGTTCAAAAGGAAACTTTCCCAAGAAGATAAAAGTCTACACTGAAAATACCCTAAAATATTCTTTCTGAGGCCCAACACCAAGATCCTTAAGTGGGAAGGGTCAAATATTTTGTCAAGGACGGCACACGGGATCCAGAGTTGGGGGACCCCCCGGAAATCTCGGCTCTGGGGTTTGCCAGAGCCGACTTGGAGAAGTCATGGGACGTCGGCACACTCCAATGCAAAGATCATAACCTGTCACTACGTCACAGGCTTTTTCCGATGGACAGGGACACCATGGGTATGGAAGTGCTTTGTACACGGGACAGAGCTGGTCCCGTGCTACTTCGTGGTAGCTGTGCTCACCCCGTGGGTGGAGAACAATCCTGCAGCTCAGCAGTGCACATGTGCCACTGGGCTCAGCAGCCAGGAAGGAGGCATGAGCTGAGGCCAAAGGGGGGACGCAAGGCCCACGCACACCCAGCAACGTCCTGCCCCCTTTGGGGGAAGGGAGTCTGTGCATTTTCCCTGGTCCAGCCTTGAGCTAGCGCTGGAACTGTGGGGTGAGTGACAGGAGGTTCAGGTTTGGGCCGCTCTCTTGCCACAAGGCTCTAAGTCATTTATTTACTTAATTTGGTTACTCTTTCAGAATAAATGGTAGAGCCACAGGCTTTTACACTAGGTGGTCTGGATTCAAATTCTGGTTCCACCCATGATGCAAGGGGTTACTTGGGGATAAATGCAAATATTAGCCAGTATTTATTGAGCGTTGAAGGAGGCCAGCGATGTTGCAAATGCTTTGTGTGTATCAACTCATGTGGTCTTCACAGTAACCCCAGGAGGTGAGCCCCGCTAAGACTCCCACGTGCCAGCTGATAAAACCAAGGCCAAAGCGCTTCGGTAACGCACTCCAGGGCCCTTGGCTACTGAGTGGCAGCCTCACACACTCATCACACTTACGGCGAACTCCCCTGAGAGAAAGGTGTCTACACAGCTGAAGTGCTTACAGTGGCATCTGCCACTCGGTAAGTACTCAACGAGAGCTAGTACTTACTGTGTATTCAAGACCCATCATGACCCAGCCACTTGGCTGGATGCACAAGCCCCACCCCCCACACATCACAAACAATAACACCTGCTCTGATTATCCCCAGGTTGTGCTGGAGATCAAGTCAGAAAGGCAAGTGTGCTTCTGAAAGGGGGAAGCAACCGCATTTGGACGGCGGGGTTGGGGTTAGTTGATGTTAGTGGCCCGTGACATGATGTCCTCATGAGGGGAAAACTGAATCCGAGAGATGCATCATCACACCCTTCTTGTGGACTAAACATCCTCCGGTGCCGCGGCGAGCGTCTAGAACTCCGTTTGCCAAAATAACTGCTCTGGCTCTGTGGTTCCTCAAGTGTCACGCTGACTCCGGTGTTGTTGTCATAACTCCAGGCTTGTTTATTTTCCTCCAGAAGAGGACACTTAAAGTGATATAAAGGCCTGTTTTGTTTTCCAGGACTTGCTGGCCCTCTACCAGAATAGCAGAGAGCTAATCTTTCTAAACACGCTATCAACATGTATTTGCAAAACACTGTACTCACGGCTCTATTTGTTCATGCTTTCCTAAATTGATATCTACTATTTGGGGTTAATTCTGTTATAATTTTTATATTACAAGGTCATGGAATAAACCCAACAGGGTCTCCTTCTCCCTTCTGTCTCCAAGGACGTCTCACAGAGGAAAACTGAGCCTAATATAATTTGTGAAAATGTTAAAGAACACCACGGGTCTTTTAACCCAGCAGGCAAATCACTGAGGGAGCGTCATAACACGACATTAGTGTGATTTTAAAGGGCATTTCTTGACCGCCTACTCTGACCTAAATTCTAGAATATAATACAAACCGTGTTATGTTGAATGCGTTACTTAACTTTTTTGGACCTCGGTTTCTTTATTTGGAAAATGGCGAGGCGGGGGGATAAAATAACTTGTGAAGCACTTTCTAGGTATTGATTACTTCATTTAGCCCTCTTGAAAGCACTGCGAAATAGATGTTGTCCCCATTACGTCTGACGACACCGAAGCTTGGCTTCCTGACCTAAGGTCTCACAGCTGGCAAACAGCGAGGCAAACGCTCCGACGCACTTGATTTGCAAAGCCTGTGCTCCTTCCCCCAGCCCTGGGACTAGGAAAGCTCGCGGTGGGAGAAACCAAAAGCCCAAGCAATTGGTGCCAAGTTTTATTATCGTCAACTCCATTGTCCCTCTCCTGGTTATTTGGACACTCTGGCCCCAGAATTTCTTGGTATCTGTGTTTGCAGGTCAGTGCTCCGAGAACTTCTCACAAACAGTTTCAAAACACAAGTGCTGCACTTCAAAGGCAAGCCAAGCCAGACTGACGGTAAGGTCAGAGAGTTCCGTTCCCTCTGCTCCGTGACATGCTTTGCGTGCTAGAGGTCAAGTTTTCCCAGTGATAAGGGGGACTTAACCAGGAAGTCCTCAAAGCAGGAAAGTTGAGCACGAGCGCCCCAAAGGTCATCAGGGGGGACACGACCTTGCCGGGGGGGCTTTATCTGAGTGCACTTGCCACAGAGAGTCAGGCATGAGCAAACACACGCTCTTTTCGCCAAAGGTTGTACAATTAGGGAAACAGCTGACATCACTGGGGTTGCTTCAGACCACGGCGGGAGCGTGCAGTGGCGAGGCAATGCCAGTGTGCAGGTAGGGACTGAACTGAGACACTGCCTTGGGGGAGGGCGGTGGGGCTCAGTGCCTTAAATTCAGGACACTCTTATGCTCCTGCGCCCCCTTCCCCTCCTCTTCCTGCTCCGCCTCCTCCTTCGGTTCCTCCATCTCCTCCTGCTCCGCCTCCTCCTTCGGTTCCTCCATCTCCTCCTGCTCCGCCTCCTCCTTTGCCCGTCCTTTCACTCAACAGCAATTAGTTCATTTTGCTTCAATGCGTGGAACGCAGAGCCTACTCTGTCCTCTATGTTTATAATGTTTCCATTTTACTGAAACCTCATAAGACAGGCCTCACCCCAAGCCCTACTGGGTACCACTCGACGTGACGTGCAGCCATTTCTCTACCCCTGTTTGATAGACTCACTCCTGGAAATGGTAGCTCCTTCAGGTCCTGTTCTTTGCACCGGTCCCAGAGCAATGCTGACGAGTGCTGCCTCCTAACCAGGGGGGTGAGCAGAATTGGAAGGGCAGCAAAGGAAGTTTCAAGAGATGCACTTGGGATAAATACCTGATGAAGTTAGAAAAGTTACCATAGCCAAGGCAAGAGCCAGTTATTATAACCCATGAAGGTAACAGCACTTGCAATGAGAGCCCCGCCATTTATTTCTTTAAAACACCATGAAAAGGGTCCATATTCCAGCAGAATGGAGTGGGAAAGGCAGCAAAATGATGGTTCTCACTCCAGTCCCTTTCCTGTGTCCTTCCCAGAGCCTCTCTGAGACCAAGGAGGCCAGCGTGGAGCCAGGTGTACAGAGGCTGCCCCCAGCCCAGCTGCTCCTGAGCCCAGCCAGGCCCCAGGGCCACTTCTCCTGCTGTCAGGACGTGGCAGAGCCAGCCTTTCCCCAGTGCTGTCCCCACCCTGCTCTTCTGAGAGTCTAAGAGGAAGCCCCCTGCTTGATCAAATGCCGGTTGCATGCAGTCCTGGCAGCAGGTCCGCGGACGCTAAGGGGAAGGCCTGGCGTGTAGGCACAGCCCTGTTCCCTCTGTGCTGGGACCACAGGCCAAATGAGGTCAGGGCTGTGTCCACTTGGCACTGCGGCCATATTCACCCTCAGCCTTCTTGGCTGACAGATTGCAGCCCTCAGAGCCCTTCCCGAGAGCCTCCGTCACCGACCCTCTCCGTGGTGCATCTCGGAGCAATCCACAGAAAGCCTCCCCTTCTTTGGTAACGCGGTGGGGTCCTTTCAGATTTGTAGAACCCAAATCAGTGAAGGCTTAAGCCTTTGTCTACATTGGCTGCCTTTGGTGTTTAAATTCAGCTGAAACTTGTTTGGTTCCCTGATCTATTCTGTGTAGATTTAGCCTAAAATTCCTTAAATTAAAAAAGAATCCCCAGGATGCCTCAAGTCAATCCCAATGTCTCCCCCCACCCCACCCCCCAGTGCCCTGCATTAGTAGCAGCGTTACTTCTGCAGCTAGAAAGGGAGGGGAATCTAATTCTACAACCTGGGAAAGAGAGCATCTCTCCCGATTGTAGCGAGGGAGAAAGAGGTAGAAGGTAGATTATGCCATCGCTGGAGTTAGCATGTGACACCAGCGGAATTTCATAAAAAGAGCTCAGGATGAGAGATGGGAAATTTTTATTTTGTTTTGTTTTGTTTCGTTTTTTCATTAGAGACCCCTTTGAAGACCTAAAGTCTTCAGAACCTTCATCACATACATAGAAGAGTGGAGGGGATGGAAGATTCTGAGCTGGCCCTCAGGGCAACGATCCCTCCCAGTCTTTCTCCACCATCTTTTCTGGCACTAACACCCACAGAGTCCATTCATCTTGCTTTAGGAGGGAAACACCCTGGCAAGTGACATTTTTAATGTTCAAAATGCTCACGGCCCCAGGTAGCCTTGAGAGAAAAAGAGAACAGGGCTTGGGCGTCGAGTCAGCTGGTAGCTGCATCTTGTCCGTGGTTTTCACGGAACGCTAAAATTATCCGCAGCTCCGCAGAGTGCTCTGTGCGTTTCCATATGGTTCATATCCTAGCAATCTAGCAATCCATCAGTGTGTTTACATACTGATGTTATACTTAGATTGATATTTAACTCTGCCCAGAATCTGCACCTTGCAAAAGACTTACAGATGACTGTTCTGTGGTAATGGAGTAGAGCGTGCACGAAATAGAAACTAGCAATCGTTTAGTTACAAATCACGGTCCCTCTCTCTTAATTTACACACGCACAACCTCACTTTGACACACACACACAGGTAAAGCTGGCTATGTCAGAGCCCCCGACGTTGACAAAGATGCGAAATACTGAATGTTGAATTTTTTTTTTTTTAAACAGCAACTACTCTTCTGGATACAAACAGCCTCGAGTAAAAATGTGGGGAAAGCAAATAAACAGCTGTCAATACGCAGATAAAAAAGTGTACACTTACCGTTCTCTTTTTCTACTTGTTTTTATTTCACAGTATATGTCACAGTGGTATTTAAAAATCTGCCAACAACAAATCGCCTTTTTTTCCTACTTCTGTAGCTTTACAGAATCTTAACGTTGGAAGGATTTGGAAGGTCGTCCATGCTGTCCTCCGGCCCAAACGAGCGAGACTTCACTGGAACTCTTGGCCTATTGATTTTTGTATCTTAGGGACTAAACATTATGTTTCCTCCTATTAAATTTAAATTTTTTGTATGTCCATCATTCCAGTATTTCTAGATCTTTCAGACCAGTGACCTGAAAGACCTAGAGTTTTAAAAACAAAGACATTTTCTAGTTTCTGGCCTTCTGCATCTTTTCCATTCTCCGCGATTCTTTGGACATGTTCATATTATCCCATCGTATTGCGTTGTCTTTCCAGTTCCACATTAGTTTGACCCTTCCCTGTCGGAAAATCAGTTTTTATTGCTATTGAAGAAATGAAATGCACACAGGAATAGGAATATTGGTTTTGTTTGCAGCTACGTGATCCCTGAGTGGCCGAGGGGTGAGATCACCCGCTTCTGTTCAGGTCTCTTTCTTTCTCAAACCAGAGGAAACTAGGATTATCTCCACCAACCGCCGATTCGGTCATTTTGAAATAGAAAAGCAGAATTCTTCACTCACTTCTTCTCAAAGTTAGTCAGTCTGACTAGGCACACACACAAAGACAACAAATAATAATAACAGCAGCAGCTAATATTTATTTTGTACTTGATACACACCAGGCACTGGTTTAAATAGGTTCATCATTTCAGGTAATTCTTATAACAAAGTTATGAACTAGCCCTATTCACCGTCCCATTTTCAGGTAAAAATGCACAGCTTAGAGAGATCGTAGGGCTTGCTAAATGGCACCCAGAAAACAACCGCGCTCGGAGTCTAGCACCGTTCACGCCCTCCCTAACTCCTATTCTGCTGAGCACAGGGAGGAGGCAAGTTAGCATCGCTACTGAATTCGGCGACCATCCTGATATCCATTTCGCCCATGAAAAGTTAGTTCTTCTCACTGGTACTACTATTGTTATTACTGTTATTAATATCATTAAGTTCTCAATGCTGGTTAGTGGTACTGATGACCCGTGAACTTTGGATGACCAAATGGATACTAATAAACCCAGCCACCGGGCAAAGCAGACTTTGATAGCATCTAATGCCTCATGATGCATGGGCTGCATTCAAGTTGTGTTTGTAAGTTAGTTCAGAACAGCAAACACATCCCCTCACTGAAATAACCCTTCCCATAGGTTCGGCCCCCACACACAAAGCTGAACTACTCTGCACGTACAATTAGAAGAGTAGAACACAGGGCTTTTACACTTTCACAACCTGCGTTGTAGCTGCGCATTCTTCTTCAGTCTTTGCTGCTCCTGACAAATTGTCCTGAGCCGGCTGTGGCACTCTCTGCAATGAGGCGCATTCGTATTGGCGTCTACATGATCGAGCTCAGCTTGTTCTGGAGCACGGTCCTTTCTGTGAGCTCCCCCTCATCTGAGGGTGGGCACCAGGGAGCTCACAATAACTGTCTCCTGGGTGGATGAGAACAAGAGTGCTGAGGAGTTAGAGAACCCAGCGGCCCTAGGGTGGGAAGGAGCAATGGTGGGGGAGAGTTGATGGGATCAGATCCCAGGGGGAGCTAAACCTTCTTACTGGTATGGCTGCAACTCCTCTCTAACTCCTTTCTGGGACAGATGCAAGGAGGAAGCCAGTACAACTGGTGCTACGCCTGAAATTCTCAATAGGGGTTGATAATTACCTCGATATCCTGTGCCCAGTAGAGATTCCAGTAAAACAGTTTTAACTGAGAAACATGGATTTCCCCCTAAATGAGCCAAAAAGAAAGCTTATTCAGCCCGAGCGACCCTGAGGAGTCTGTTAGTATGCAGTCGAGCCATAGGCTCTACATTTTTCCTTACCTGCTCAAGATCAGCTGCCTGTGATTTGCAGAAGAATTCCTCAGGTGCATACAGATGACCTGCTGGGGGAATTGTCAGAATCCATGGCGATATTACTTTAACCACCCACACTGCCGCAGGCCCACTAAATTAGCGGTTGCCATCATGTACTTGTGTTCTTCCCCAGCGGCTCAGAAAAATAGAGTTAATTTTAATTTCTATGTGACAAGTGTCCTCAGTGGAAACAATAGCAGCGTCTTGCTCCGACTGGCCCTTGGTGAATTGGCAGGCCTGGGCCTGATGGGCTGATGGAGGAAACATTCTATCTCCTCTTCCCAGGGGTCCGCCAAGTCTCTCCGTCTCTGTTCACCTGGAACGAAATGAAATGCACCTTTTAAAGCCAAATATCTAATGGTCTGTACATACAAAACACTTCACAGGTGTTTAGGCCTTTACTTGTAATCATCAGAGCGGGGACTGTCTGGCGAATGGATGTAGAAACTGTGGTGCGTCCCTGCCCTGGACTGCAGCAGTACTGACGCACGTAACAGCGTGGACGAATCTCCGACACGTCTTGCTAAGTGAAAGAAGCCAGGCCCACAGGGCTGCGAACTGCAAGATTATATTAGCGCAACATTCTGGAAAGGCAAAACTGTAGGGACAGAAATTCCATCAGTGGTTGCCAGGAGCTGGAGTAAGGGGAGAGGTTGGCCACAAAAGGGACAGAGGCACTTAGAAGGGTGACGGAACGGTTCTCTAGGCTCATCGTGGTGGCGGTCGCACAAGAACACGTGTTTGTCAAAACTCATAGAACCGTTCACTGAAAAAAGGAGTTTCAATAGGTGTATGTTAGACCTCAATAGACTTCACCAAAAATAATTTTTATGTTCTTTTTTGTAAAGGAAGGAAGGGAGGGAGGGAGAAGGGAGGGAGGGAGAGAGGGAGGGAGGGAGAGAGGGAGGGAGGGAGAAAGGAAGGAAGGAAGGGAGGAAAGGAGGAAGGAAACCAAATGGCTAAGCGATGCCAGAGTACTCCTAACCCCTACGAGTGTTCAGATAGATACCTTTAATTGAGAATGATGAGAGCGACAGCCAAATGGGGTCAGGACTGAGCAGTATCCACCCACAGGGCAAGCTGTTTGCTGTCCCAAGAGGCCACAGAAGGCCCTTGCGGGAGCAGCATTTCAAACATGCCGACTTCTAGACCCTGCTGACGCGCTAGGTTGGGATGACAAAGGGACGGCTGGAGTGAAAGCCAAGCTTGGTGTCTGTGGGTGCATGTCTCCTAGTGCTTCTTCTCTTCCAGGGCAAAGAGCAGGTGCCTGAATCATCCATGAGCAAAAGTGTGATGTGAGGTACACGCAGTTCACAATTGCTTCCACACAGCATCTCACTGACTTCTCCTAAGAAGTTTCCAAGACGGGGGTTATCATCCCTGGAGTGCAGGTGGATAAGCTGAGGTTGGAGGGATGTGGCTTGGCTGGACCACAGCAAGGTTGTGGGCTGTAGGGCTGGGCCCTGGGGCTTCTGACTTCACACTTGTTTCTTTGTTTATTGTTGGTGGTGGTGGTTTAAACAGTACTTAACTCTTCCTCTTTGAGATGAGTCAATCATCAAAATAAGAAGAAAGACTGGGGGAGATTAAAAGTTTTTCTTTCACTGCAAAGACAAAAATCAGAATTAATTTTTAGAAAAGAGACATAGCCCTGGCCTGGTAACTCAGTTGGTTGGAGTGTTGTCCCAAATACCAAAAGGTTGCAGGTTCAATTCCTGGTTGGGGCATGTAGGACAGGCAACCAATCAATGTTTCTCTCTTTCTCTCTCTCTCTCTCTCTCAAACCAATAAGCACATCCCCAGGGCAGGATCAAAAAATAAAATAAAATAAAAAAGAGACATAAAGCAAATGGCAGGACGTCTTCCAGCATTGCCCTTCTGTGGCTGCGTGAAACCAAGCGTCCAGTTTACAATTGTGCGGTTCAGGACAGAACTCAGGTATTCGGACTACGCTATTGAAAACACCTGGATATTTAGTTCTGAGATGAGCTGCCTGACATTTTCCATGCCAGCCAGGCGTCCAGGTGTCTGATTTACATACCTTCTCAGGGACCCGGTGGAGGCACACGGCCATTGGATTTGTCTCCACGGGGCATGCATCTCGCAGAATTCTGTTGTTATATCTGATACCACTGGACTCGCCCAGACAAAAAAAATGGGAAATAAATCACAGTGTCACCCGCCTTCCTGGTCACGTGGATCCTGCTGCTACATTGCACAAGAAACATCGAGTGTGCAAGGCCTGGGTTCGGTATAGGAACAGCCTTGGGAATCTTCACACCGGAAGGGTCAGAATGTTAGGAAGTTTGTAAAAGGGACAATTCTGGCAGCTGCAGCTGATAAGCTAAATATCCTGACTTGACTCTCTCCTCTCTTTCTGGCACAAATTGGGTTCTGTGTGCTTCTGTAAGGTCACACAAGCAGATGGCCCCTCATACTGTGCCTCTGCTTAAAAGCCCTCCAAGGTTCCATAGTGCCTCAATGGGAAACTGAGGCCTGGAAGCATTGACTACAGGGTTAGTAAGTGTGGAGGGAAAGAGGAACAGACTGTGACAAGGGCTGTGTGTGCATTTACACATCACACCGAGTCCCCTCTCAGCCCCGACGTAGGTCAGGACAGCCAAGAGTTCAGAGGTGGCTGAACTGCACCCTGCTGCTTTCTGACCTGGGAGATTTTCCCCTTCCTCTCTTCCTCACTTTCTGTGTCTCAACTTTTCTCATCAAACCCTAGCAGCCTGCCCACCCCTTCTGAAGAAAGTGGAGGCCGTTTGGGAGGTCTCTCCTTTGTTCTTTTGTTTTTTCCTTTGTTCATCCAAGTGGGGGAGGAGCCAGGGGTGGAGGGGGAGCGAGTGGGAGGGTGAGGAGGCTCTCTGGAGACAGACAGCTGAGGAAAAGCTGAAGCTGGGAAGCCCACGTGCCTTCAAGGACTCCCAGCACATTAACCTTCATCCACTTCTCTGTTACGTGCAGCCGACCTTGTGCTTCAAGACTTGGAGCAAACGCAGTTTGTGACATTTATGACAACCTGGATCTTCACAGAAGAGAAATTATAGATTGAAACTCCATTAGCAAAGATATGACTTTGATAGTATAAATATCTCCCTTAAATGGCCGATGTTAAAGGCACCCTCTCTAGTGCATTTTAAATATGACTCAATTTCTAAAAAATGTGATCTTCACATAGTTCTATTGGGCAGAGTCACGCCTGCAACAAAGCCAAGGTTTCCAGAGGAGAACATTCTCCATTCCTTCCACCAGTTCCCTCAGTACTTGGGTGAGATTAAAGCAGAAGCAGTGACCCTGAGAGAGAGGCTGTGCTGAGCCAAGACCTCTCTCCTAGGGCACAAGGGCACCGTTCTGAACATTATCCCTGGCAAGGCTTACAGGGTGACAAGAAGTGCTTCCCTAGGCCAGAGTCTGTCTGTCTCTCCCACCGCAGAGTACAAGGCAGCTTTCCAGCTTCCGTGGAAAAGAGGGCAGGAGGAAAAGGCAGCAAGAGTGATAAGCCTCCTGATCATTCTACTTTCCAAAGCTCTGGGTTTTACGGGACCAGTGGGAGTGAGGCAAGTGCATATAAACTGTGATTGAAATGAGGCAAACCAATCGTCTTTCCCACCTTCTGTTCGAAATCCCATCTCTCCGGTCATGGCCAATTTAAGCTTTAAGTCAGTCTGTGCCCAGGTTGCATGTTACAAGGGTGGAGCATTGCGAATCTCTTGACTTGGGCTACTTCTTATTTACAATATTAAAATAAAAACAATAAATTCTATACAAATGATCGGCCCAGAGTTGTGCTTGGAATCACTAAAACTGCTTCAAGTGTAACAGTCATTCAGTAAGCAAATACTTTCGGGGTGCCAAAGCCAGCATGAGCTGACAAGGTGCCCGCCATGACTCTATCCTGGACCTTGACCTCGAAGGGTCTGCAGCCGCAGATGACTCTAAGGCTATGTTATAAGGGTAAACATGGGTGCAGAATAAATGCAGCTCGGAGGGAGGACTGGTCAAAGGAACTCTGGGGGCGGGGTTAGGAAAGGCTAGTCCTGGAGAACAGTGCCTGGTGCCTGGAGCAGCCTTGCAAGAGGAAGAGAAAGTGACAGGACCAGGAGGCCCCTAGTCCCGGCATTTTTACTCCTGGGAAAATCTCGACCCAAAGAGCCTTGACTTTTCCACCGAGCAGGCTGCCAGTGACTTTTCCATGAAAACATACACTCATACACGTACACGCCTTTGCCCTCCTCGGTCTCGTCGGGTGGGTTGCAGTTACTTTTTTGTTCTGTTTTCCCAGGTCTCAAATGTGTTTAGATATAAATTCCAAAGGTGAATAAAGAGCAAGGGCACCTCATCTCTGTGATTTCAAGCACTCTGGGGAAAGATTTAGGGTAGCAAATGAATAACAATGAGTATTTTTCCATGGGATTGGCAGATGAGATGGTGTTTGCTCTTTAGAAATAATTTAGCGTTCTAGTAAGGTTATCTTGCACACTTTCCAGGGTCCCCTGATATAAATAGACTAAGCAGTAAGGAGGAAATCAAAACAAGTGTGTGTTTGTCTGGAGCACGGTGACAATCGTGTGAAGTGGAAGAAGAAAAACACAAGAAAACAACACTTAGCACAAAGCTTTAGGACATAGCTCGTCACTACGCTATCGCTATGATATCTTCACCAGATCAACTGGTTGGTCATTAAATGCCAAGCTAGACATTCAGGTCAAGGTCAAGGAGAAACTATAGGCTGCAGTGAAATGGCAGTGGTATTTGGCTCTTCTAATTTATTTTTTAAAATTACTTCAAGTTCAGCAAGTTTTTTCCATAAAGAAAGAGAAAAGAAAACATCACTGTTAGTCAATAAAGAAAAATGGGTTCAGTTCCAAAGTTGTGTAGAGCTTGCCAGTGAAGTTGGGGATCATAAATGAAGACTGATCTACCCATACACCTTAGCTCCCTCTTTTCTTGGCAGGGGTATGGGGAAAAACTGTGCAGAGCCTGAATCAATATTTACCTTCATTTTATTTGTACATCTGAATCAACAATATGCCCTTTTTGACCTAGATTCTGCTAAACCAAAGGGGAGATAGGGTGAACGGTGTCGGGGTTTAGTCAGAACTCTATGTTTCTGAGCTGGACAGACTGGGATGGTTGGTCATCCTGAGGGAGAGTGAATTCCCAAACACAAGTAGCCATATTCTGACTGAAGGAATTCTGGGACGGGAAGGGCTATTTGTCTATAGGTCAGAGTATGGCACCTGCCCAATCAGTGACTTCACCTGTTATGTCTCCTTCCTTTACACATGATACCTGGGCCTGTGATGGAAAGGAATCAGTCCCTTCTCCTCCCATACATTCTCAGGGTCCGTGCCTCTTTCCTACGGCCAGATCAGTCACTGGCAGGCAGACACAGCCAATCAAGTTCTTGGTGAATGACCATTTCATCCACTTAGACAGTAAGATTGGCATTTGCAAGAGACGTTCAGATCTTTCCCCCAGTCCAGTGGGAAAAGGATCATCTGGGAACTCGTTAGACACGCAAATCATCAGGCCCCGCCCACGTCAGACTGAACCAGAAACTGGAGGGGGGCGGGCCCGCTTGGTTCTAGTAAGTCTTCCTGGGGATTCTGGCTCAGACTCAGAGCCACCTTGCTCTGCAGACTTTTCTCAAAAGACCGGACAGTCTCGGTGTATACTGATGTACCTGTCACAGGGGAAAAGGAAGTTAGAGTACAGGACATGAGTTTAAAGAACTTCTATGACAAATACAACAAAGGCTAAATAAAAGTCCAAAAGAATTCAATCAGACGCCACCCTCTCCCCTCCTTTGTCCCTTTTCACACCCTCATCCTCACCACTCCCACCCTTTTCTCCCCCTAGAACGGGAGAATCCGATCCTGGGGAGAGAGCAGGTCCCTTCAGTGCTTACCCCATTAGGTCAGCAACAGGTCTCCTGAAGGCCTGCTGGTCTCTGCCCTCCTGGGCAAACCCCATTCAGGGTTGCCCAGCAGCCTGGCTTCCTGGCCTTTAGCAACGGTGATGGATTAGCTCGGAACAGTTGGGGGGAAGGGCTACTGAGCTCAGGTGCTGCAGAAATGGCAGGTGGTTGTAGCTGACTTGACAGCAATTAAATGTACAAATCTTTGATTAGGCTCCCGGGAATGGAGTCATTAGCAACCCAGAACGGACCAGCTTGCTTTCCACTGCCTCATTAGCCGCTCCACCGATGTTACTTCATAAAGCCGAGGGGAGGGGAAAAAAAAAACCCTCTCCAACATGGAATTAGGCAAGTTGAGTGACAAAGCAGGGACGGAGGGGAAGGAGCCAGTGTAAGCATTTCTAGCTGAGCAAACAGGTCCCCTGCTTTTTTGCACTGCGGTTGCTGACACGAACGTGCGTGTTTGCTGGGCTGTGAAATAGCCCCTTACCTACCTGATTGCTCTGCCCAAAAGGGCTCTGGGGTTTTTTTAGTCTGATTTTTCAAACTCCTCACTTGATTCATCCTTGCTAAAGCCTCCGCATGGTGGCTCTGTGTGGGTCAGAGCCCAGAGGAACCAGGTCGGATGCAAAGCTACTAGCCTGCCCCAGGCGTTGGTCTTAGGTCCACAGCCATCCTGTGGGGCCACAGACCTTTCTTGGTGGCCATATTCTGCACCCGCTTCATGCCCCTGCCTCCCTCTGTGATCTGGGTTGACTCTAACTTCCCCTGCATTACTAGAAAGCAAGGGGCTGGCTAAAACCAACCTCACGTGTTAAATAATCCTCCCAACAGGGAGCTTCAGAACAAAAGAGGAATCCTCTCCAAAACTTAACATAAAATCTTGTGTAACCGTGTGTTTGATATGAGCCTAACTCATTTCACAATCTGTCTTTTGCATTGAGATTCTCAATCTGCCAATCACTGCATTACTATTTCTAAAGCATGTTCCACCATTACTTGGTCAGCTGTTATAAACCTCATATTATTTGCTCTGGGAAAACTATAGGTAACACGGTGGCCTATCTTTGATTCCAGAATCTTCTAGAAAGAAGCATCATACACACTTCCCATCAGTTTTTCATTTATTTATTCAACAATAATGCTTAGTTTAAGCATTGCGCTTGTCAACAAAAATTCAAAGGGCAATAAGATACAATACAGTCGACCCTTCAACAAAATGGGGCTGAACTGCACAGGACCACTTAGACGTGATTTTTTTCCCCAATAAATATACCTGTAAGGTGCCCTTACTTCTGTGAAGCGATTGTTTCATACTGGTTGCATGAGGCTAGCATAAAGTCGTAATAATACTGCAACTCCTTCACTATCAATGCGTGAATTGTTAACCTGTAAATAAATGTGAATTTTTTCATATTAGCTTCTCATTTTTGAAGTCTAGTGTTACTGATTGTATGGCATCCACACTGTTTTGTATCATACAAGACAGTATGGATGTGGGCACTGACGGATGGTTTCATCCTGCAAACAGACTATACAAACTTGTGCACTATTGTAAATGTATTTTCTCTTCCTCGTGATTTCCTAATAATGTTTTTTCTCTACCTTACTTTGTTATAAGAACAGAGGATGTAATACATATAACATACAAAATTTGTGTTAATCGACAGTTTATGTTATCGGTAAAGCTTCCTGTCGACAGTGGGCGATGAGTAGTTAAGTTTTGGGGAGTCAGAAGTTACGTGGGAACTTCTGACTGTGCCGCGGGTCAGAACCCCTAACCACTGTGTTTTTCAAATGCCCCTCAGATTGCTTACTGCCTGATAAGCATTTTACATGTTTTAGCTCATTCAGTCCTCGCAGCGGCTCTGTGAGGCAGGCACTGCTACTGTCTCCATTTGGGGGGGAAGTGACTCGCCCAAGGTCGTGCTGCTGGTAAACGACAAAGCTGGGGTCCAAACCCAGGCGGGCTGGCTGCTTAGCCACTGTGCTATCTGTTCCTTCGCCTTGCTCACAGCTGGATAGAAAAGATGAACATCAAAAACAACGATTTCAATACAATAGGATAAGCCCATCTGTGTAAAATAGATAAAAAGTATATAAATGTATGTAAAAAGGGAGAGGGGAGAAGAATTCACAATGGAAATAGTGCTTGATCTGGGTTTTCAGTTAAAAAGAGAAAAGCCACAGCTTTCAAGAAGTTATAATCTAATTTTGACACCATCACATAGAAGAAAAAGGGATTTTACAGAAAGTAGCTTCACAGGGTGATCTGACTATAAATTTCTAAGTGGGCAGGTCGAGGTGGGTAGTCACACTGCAGGCCTATAACTTCTTTAGTGAAAAGTTTTTCTTTGCCTTAAGCAAGCCCTGTTCATTGGTCTTGTTCATCTAGGTGAACTCACGTTTGAAATAAGCGTAACCCCCCAAAGAGAGAACACAAGCACTACCCTGTAGTCCAGTTCCCGCCTTCATGGAATCTTCCTTCCGTTCCCTCCCAAATTTCAAATGCATGACAGAAGCTGCAAAACTGTCATTCTCTAGAGCATTTGAGATCTTACTTCCTGGCAATTGTCATCAGTTTTTGGCTCAAATAAACTTTTATAAAAATCTCTCTACAGGTTTGGACATTCCTTACATCAAGAGTTATGACATAGTTTTTGAAACAAAGATATCAAAGATATTGGGAGCCTTGAAAAGGAGGCGATCATGCCTGGATACGGGAGTACTGCAAGAAAAATTGTATGAGGCGGTAGCTCAGGGAAGCCTCTATGGACTGGTTCAAGTTTAGGGTCCAGCCTTGTTAAGCCGAGAAGTCAGGAGAATGTGTCCAAGGAGTTGAGGCGAGGAGATAAGGTGGGAAGAATGATTTGAGCAGAAGACTGGAGGGCGTTGAATGAAAATCTATCCAATTCCAGAAATCTACTGAAGGCTTTAGGAGGAAAGGGGGTGAAATTAAAATGACTTGGAAATAACAAGGGAAAAAAATAGAGAAGTCCAATCAAATCAGGATCATTAAAAAGTATACTCTGAAGCTAAGAAATGGGAGGGGTTGTGTTTTACTCTGTGAAGCTCAAATATGGTGACAGAGGAACTGCTTTGTAAACCATCAGGTGCTGTCCAGATGCAATTTTTATTTTAAATAGTCTGTTTGTGTGATCTCTCATTCAGTTCTGTTCTGTCCAAAGTCAGGATGACACCCCAGCTCTTGGCAGGCCCCTATGGCTAGTGAGTGGACAGGCCATCACGGAGCTTTCTCTCTTGACGTGGGCAAGCAGCAGAGGCCTTTCCAACACGCCTGCCAGCGGAGTGAGCCTGGACGCGCGCTCTCAGAGCGCCTTGGCCTCCCCGGGAAACGGCCGTCCTCTTTCTCCACCCCATCCAGTCCAGTAGCGAGAGGGCCCGAGCCTGGAAGGGGAAGCGATCCCTCCTGCTCTGACACCAACAACTGGAAGAAAATGGTTCTGATTAAGTTAAGGTAGCGGCACACTCACTGACGACATGTTCATTTGTCCATCCAGCCGATTGACTTCCATGACACCACAGCCCAGACTGTTTCTCTTTTGTTAACAGTTCACTTTTATTGTATTTTTTCCATTACCGTTTATACCCCACACCCTCTTCCACCTCCACCCGCCTCCGCAATCACCACACTCTTGTCCCTGTCCACGAGTTCTTTCGCTTTTTTCTTCTATTTTGCTTGAATCCTCCACCCACCCAACCCTGCCACTCAGAACTGTCAGCCTGCTCTCCATCTACAAGTCTGTCTCTACTTTGCTCATTAGTTCAGTTTGTTTATTAGATTCCACGTGTGAGTGAGACCATACGGTGCTTGTCTTTCTCTGACGGGCTTATTTCACTTAGCATAATGTCCACCCATGCTGTCACAAAGGGTAAGAGTTCCTTCCTTTTTAAAAATAATCTTTTTACCTCTCTTGCCCTACCCTTATGGATATATTTTTTTGGAAAAGGGTGGTGAACCGGGTTCATTTTCACCACATGTTCCAGATGCTTCTTTGTTAAGTGACTTCCCAGTCTTCTGTCACTTCTGCCTGGAGCTGGACGGTCTCCCCTCAGTGGGTCTGGGGGAAGGTCCCCTCCTCCTTTGCTAACAGTGCGTAAAGGCCATGCTACCCCAGGTCGCTGGGGAAAGGCCTGATCACTATGGGAGGTCATCCAATGATCATGGACTTTCCAAAATGTTAAGCGGATCATGACCCCAGGACAAGGACAAGGAGACATTTGAAGTCAAATATATTGTTTTTCATGATTGTGAATCAGAGCAAAAATAAATCTGTTAAATAACAATGATTATAAGACGTGCACGATTTCTTCTGACAATATTTCTTTCCCCTGAGATTCACTGGGATAAACAAGAAGACAGAGTTATCGTTTGCTTCCTGAGCCTATTTCCTGGCAGGTTCCCTGACACTCCCACCGCGCCCGCACGCCCAGCTGCCTTGCGTCCCTTCCTGGACTTGTGCTATGCTTAAGCGGCAAAGCTCCAACCCTGCCTGAACACTGCGCCTGCGTTTGCCTTCCGATACTCCACTCCTCAAATACCTCCCAGCAGTTTCAGTGGCTGCTGCCACAAATCCGTGGTCTTCCTCAGCTGGGTTTCAGAGCCACAGCTTGTCCTTGCTCAGCCCCTCTCGGGTAGAATTTCCACTTCCTCACAACGCTCCAGAAAGGTTTAACATTCTCCTCTACCCCTCACCATACGGCCTCCACTTCTACACTTTTTAAAAACCTGAGACTGTTAGGTGCAAACTGTAAGCTTGTTTCCGCCTACAAAAACTTTCATCCGCTCACCTGCCTGCGTACAGTCTCACAAAAGATGGAAAAGATGAGCTTTTTGTTTGTTTCTTTTGCCCCTATCCTATTCTAGACCTGTCGGGGGGCTTTAACGCAGCCCCCCAGGTTCCGCCACGGACGAAGAAAAAGACTACCAAGACATGATCTGCTTGGGGTGGAAAGGTGGCCGTTTCTCTCAAGGGGAGAAGGGCCCCGAACCTCTCTCTCCAGGGGCTTTTATTAGGTTCATTCGCATAGGAATACGGATAAAGCTCATCAATCATTGTCAGCCAGTAAGGGTTAAACAATACAAGATTTACAGAGAACTCTGAGGGCTTATTCTGAGTTACAGCTAATTAGTTAGAGGGCCATAAAACTTTAGGCACCAGACTCATCTCAGGTCTGGACCCTTATCTCTTAAACTGAGGGTACAAATTAAGTAGGTTTCACAGGAATGTATGTATTTTTCTTAGGCCTGATTCCCCAGGGAATCCACCCCTCCCAGCACAGGACTGCACCACCCTCTGTTATTGCTTCAGGCTTAAGTCAGGCAAGGAAAGTAAGGCAGCCAAGAGATTAGGAGGCTTCTTGCAGACAGAATGAGGACTCAGGCTATTTCAAAGCTGAGGGGCGAGGGTCCATCACCCCCTTTTTCCACAGCCCCCTGAGTCCTTCCCTGTGGGCCTCTTCCGTGACCAGAGCCTGTCTTAGGTTGATCCTCCCTTGAGGATTCTTACCCGTCATTGGCTAACTGGCCAAGCTCAGGGCCAAGCAGGGTGAAGTGGGCAGAGGTGGTACACCTGCCAGGGAGACAAGCTTTGTCTCCTTAGTGGCTTATGGTCCCAACTCTGACTCAGCCTTAACCATGAGGGGTTACAGCCTCTGAAACCAGGCAGGGCGGTTCCCAACATAGACCAAGCTTTTTCCTCTTGAGTTCTTGGTACCAAGTCCATCTATCTCCTTTTTGGACTTCGACCCGTCAACAATCTGCTTTCTCTCCTGCCTTTACAATTTCTTCCTCTCCATGAGTTCTTTCTTAGAAGATAGAAACTTAAAAAATCTCTCCCACTCAAAGAAGAAGAAATGAAGCTTCCTCTCTGTTGTCCCTTCCTACCTACAACTCCTTTACTTTTTTTCTTAACAAAATATTCACAGTCACATTCTCTGTCTCTATTTTCTCACTTCCCACTCCTTCCTCCCCTCCTTGCCATCCCACTTGCCAAATCAATTGGCCTTTACCCTGTCCTACCTCGGTGGGCCGCCACACTGCATATAAGATGGTTGATCTTTCCCTTCTTCAATCCACATTTTGTGGCTGTGCTTATGTTCGCCCTTCTGCCCTGAACGTCCTCTCCCTCCCTGCCTTTCCCTTGCCTGCCATCTCCTGCTTGTCCTTAATCACTCAGCTTAGACTACAGCAGCTCTAGGAAACCTCCCCGAAGCCCCGGTGCTGGGTCAGGTGCCTGACTCTGCACCCCCACTCTCACCCCGCACCCATGCATTCAGCGGTCTTTGCACTTACACAGTCTGCTGGAATCATCTCCTAATTATGCATCTCCCCCACCAGACTGTGTCCGATCCACCTGTGTGCCCCCAGGGCCACATGCAAGTCCATGGTAAAGGTATAAGTGGTGAAAGCTGGCCCATCAGGAACCTCCTCCCCACTCTGAAAAATAAATGGACATATTCAAGTGGCAAGAGAATTATGGCTAATCATCTCTGAGAGCCGTGGTTTGAAGGGTTCGTCTCTGCAGCATCGTTGTGCTGAACCGTTCATGGCCTTGCACCATAAATGCCCCTCCCCTGACCACCCTCCACTGCTGCCCTGCAAGTAACTGTTCAAACACGGAGTCAACGGCAATGGAGAGCAGTCCCATGACCAGTGGGAAACTCAATATACTTCTATGTTTTTATAAAAAATTCATTATTTTATGCAATGAACTCCCCAGCCTATATTCCAGGCCCCTTCCGTGGGTCCACCTTTCTAGCCTTCTGTGCAGACATTACTTCCCAGGACTCCAGTTTCCAACACTGGGCCTGCCTCTGGCCGGTTCCTCTCCACACTGTTATTTGCACCATTTTACATGTCTTCTCCACGTTTGCAATTCCTGCCAAAGCTACAAAAGCAGCTCAGGTTGTACTTTTTATTTAATCTTCTGCTTCCCTGCAGCTGAAGTGAACTTCTAACGGCTATTCTTTACATAACCCGTTTGGAAAGTCACTATACACCAAATTAATGCTATCCTGTCATGAGCCATCCTTCTTCATAGCCTGAGCTGACCTTTAAATCAATCGTTCGTCATCCACGTTTATGTATATCCGTGTCTTTTCTTTCTCCAAGGAAAAGGCAAGTTCTCTGAAAGCAAGAGCGTGTTCTACACGTGTGTCCCACAGCACAGTGCTCAGTAAATAGGGGCCTAATGGTTTTCTTCCCTTTAAACCCCCGATTCTTCCCAACCTTTCCAGTCCAACCGTGTCCTCTGACTCCAAGCCCAAAGAGGGCACTTGTTTCATTTCTGACCTTACCCCAGACCCAGGCTGTTACCAAATCCACCTGCTCCTTTCCTCATACATCTGACTGACCTACTTTATCTGCAGCCCAGCAGCCCTGGACCAGCCCTCCTGCATGAACCCAGTGCCACACAGAGTGTGTCAAGTGGGAGCATCCAGGCTCCTTCTCCTTCACATTCTCCAGTCCCCAAAACCACCTGCGCGACGCCCTGTGGCCACTGGTTAAGCAAATACCCAAGGCTCGTGTCCCGTAGTAACACTACAAGGGGAGGAGGTAACAGCCATTTACCAAACACCCGTGACCCTGAGGTCATCGGAAAACCCCCAAACAATGGGAGAGGTAAATAGTACCTGCCTTGACCAAAACCTTACTGTAAATTTTCATCTAGAAGCAAATCACATGGAACAATTCAAGCACCCTTACAAGGTGTGATAAAAACAGCTTGTTTGTGGTTTAATTTTCCATCCAATATGCTCTTCTCTTTTATGGGCCATATAACTTTGTGAAGCAGTTATGGCTAACACACAGACTCAAGCAGGAGGCAGGCACCTGGGGGTTGGTTTCAAAAGACTTCCACATGGATGGGTCCCCTATGTGGAGAAGTCAGGGGATGTGGGATTCGGGTAGAAGGGGTAGCTGGGGAAGTGTCTTGGATGAGGAGCTGGTAACGAAACTAGCATTTGAATACAATTACTTGAAAATTCTGTCTGATACGTGATAAATGGAAGTGATCATTTTCTGGCCAAAATTTGATATTACCTCATCATGGAATGAAATTGCAGGTGTCACTCCCCATCGCTGCCTTTGCGGGCGATTGCCACGTCCAAGGTCAGCCCTCTGCATAGGAGAATAATTGTGCCGAGCATTCACCGGGCGCCAGGTACCGTGTGTGTTGAGAGCTGGTAATTTTAACTTGTTTAAATTTCTCAACACCCCCCTGGTATGATTATCATCCACTTTATACAAATGAGGAAGCGGAGGCTGGGGGGTTTGAGTTTCTAGCCGAAAGCACCAGGACGTGGCCCTTGGCGGCCCGACATAACCCCATGGCGCTGCTCCCTGGTGCCCGACTACTTGTAGGTTCTTTCCAGGTTCTGCGTCTTCAGCGTTTTGTGGACCCTAACTCTTAAACCTTGCAACAGCCCTGTGAAACAAGAACTGGTTTTGTCCCCAACATACAGATGAGGAAACTGAAGCCCAGGCAGATCACGTGACTTACCCAAGGCCACGGGGCTGGAGAGGGACAGGGCTCAGAGGGAAAGAAGGCCTTCTGGTCCTGAGGCAACACCCCTGAGCACTGTGTTGTAGGACCCCACTCACCTGCCCCAAGTGACAAAGGAAGGGCCACCAGCAAATAATGGGTATAAGGCATTGTCCCAGAAATGGCCCAAGGGTGTGCCCCACCCCACAGCCTCACCCTCATTTCCTCTGAAGACTGCCTGTCACACCACCTTTTCTCTCTCTCCCTCTTCTCTGCCGCAAGGCGTCCTGGTACCTTGGCTCTGGCTGCACTCCTGGGGCAGGCTGGATGGCAGCTCTCCGGCTGCCTGCGGCCAGGTTTTGTCTCCACACCCCTTGGAAGCCGAACTGTTATTCCATCACGTGGTTCCGATATGTGGTTCTGTTAGAAAGGGACACGGTAGGACTGAACTCCTGGTGTGTCTTATCCCTTTGTCTGCGCGGGCTGAACGGCCAGCCCTGCCTGGGCTAATGCTCCCCCCCATTCCTCCCTTGTAGTCTGTTCACTGAACCCCATTTTTTTGGCCTGCACCTCACACTGTTTGCCCGTCAGCCCACTTGTCCTCAGTTAATAATTTGGAATTGATTTGGCAGCTTCACAAACACGGAGAGTCCCAATTCTGTTTCAACACTGGGAGGGGGTGGTAAGGTGGAGGGTAGATGGGGGCTCCAGATGCCCCGTTTCTGCACGTGGTCCAGGGAAGCTTCCCAGAAAGGTAGTTGAGAGAAGGGTGAATAATGTTTGGCCTAAAACCTTAAAGCCTGGCCCCCTGCTCTTGGGGCAAACATTGCAGAATTTCCAAATGATAATTCTAGGTGATTTGCACTTGATGTAAGAAAGAATAGGCCATGATAACACTGTAAATGAACAGAAGATGGGGGCCGTGGTGCTTTCAGATTATGCTGCTCGAAATGCATTTGGTCAGGAAAAGAATTGAAGGGGTCACGTGCAGGGTGTCCAGGGTGGCCCTGGAGCCTGGTCCCCTGGGCTCCTGCCCCAGCTCTCTCTCTAACCTTGAGCCATGTGCCCTTGGGCTAGAAATTAACATCTCTCTTCTCTGGCACCCACCTCTGCAAAATGGGCCAGTCAGTGCCCACGGGGTGAGGCGGGGGGGGGGGGGGGGGGGGGGGCAGGCTGGGAGGGTCACACTAGTTATTAAAGCGCCAAACCTGCCTGCCGCAGAGTCACTCTCGGGAAGGGTCGGTGGTCATTGTTATGCATGAAGGACGTGGCGGGTGCTTCCGCAGGTGGTCAGGAAGAAGGAATTGTTGAAAGGTTCTGCCGAGAATACAAGCTTCACTCCCTAGGTTCTTCCATACTGCCTGGCGGTTAACCTGTGTTTACCTGGGAACCATCAAGAACTACCATGTGAACAGTTCGCAATGCTATTCTTTAAGCGTTTTTACAATAAAATGTCATGAAAACGCTAGGATTTTGTTAGGGGTTAATTTTTGTTTAAAATGTATTATCTTCTTTTTAGAAACTATTTTTTAAAAATCATGTATTAAGGTTAATAAACCAGAAAGAGAGGAGGAGAGCGGGATCGAGAGGAAAGTGTCCGCAGGGAATCCCACCTGAGGGAAGCATTTCAGAGCCAGACCAGCCTGGACCTCCTACAGGTTCGTGTCTTTGCGCAGTGTTCTAGCGCTCGGTTATTTGTTTCTTCTTTTCGT
This sequence comes from Desmodus rotundus, assembly GCF_022682495.2. Lineage (NCBI taxonomy): Eukaryota > Metazoa > Chordata > Mammalia > Chiroptera > Phyllostomidae > Desmodus > Desmodus rotundus. Next base: position 89,543,675 of record NC_071399.1, on the reverse strand, counting down.
AAAGCAACACGAATTCAGCCTTCTGCCGGGATCGCCGGGAGTCTTCCACTAGACGCTACCTGTCGTTCCCCCAACTAGCCACACAGTAGCCCCCCTAAACTCTTCACTCTTCTTTCCTGCAATCGTGAAGTAGAGAGTAAGGGACCAAGTGGGTGGGCGGGGGGGCGGGAGTCCGGAGAATGAGTTCTGCGGATTGGGTGACAAGTTGGCTTGGACCCCCTGTTGAACTGGGTTTGAAGCAAAATTGTGGAGGAGGTGTCAGTGGTCTGGGCTGCTTTCCTTGGGCCCCTTCTAACAGGAGCACTTCAGAGGAGAGAACGAGATTAATTTATTCCTAGGAATGGACCAATGACAGGTTTTACACATAACGACTTGTGAGATGATTTGCATTTCATCTTCTGAAAAGCCTTAAATCGAAGGAACAACATGCCCATCGTGGAATTTCAGCAGGCCGTGTGGAGGGCAGATTGCATTCTTGTTTTTAGTGGTGTGTGAGGGAAGCAAAGGGAAGGCTTTTTTGTTGCTTTTGAAACACGCCGTATTCACAGAAACTTTATTCCAGCAAAACGTGCGGGGTGAAGGAAGGGGAAAATGACCAGGTCCCTTCGGGTGCTACTCAGTCTCAGGAGTTGACTCCCGTGGATAGTGGGGCACCCAGAAGGGTCCCAGCCCGGCAAGAAACCAGGCAGGAACCCCCTGCCCAATCTCGACGCCCAGGATGCTGTGTCATCAAGGCCGAGGACAAGCGGGAGGGGGTAAGGAGAGGGTCTAAGTGAGCCAGGTGACACAGGAGTTCTCAGGTCCCGTCCCTCACTGCGCGCTCACAGCGGTAAGCAGAGGACGCTCTCGGCTGTGTGCACATGGTAAATAAGGCTCCGCGTAGGCCCGGCTACAGGGCCAGCACTTCCTAGCAGGAGGTCAGCTGCGCCAGGACCCAAAGCCCCGCTGACTGGCTCCATGAGGAGCACCGAATCTGCCACAAAGGACGCAATGGGCCTGGCGCGTGCCCGGGGGGCCCGCCCTGTGGTCACTGGCGGCCACTGTTGCAGCACTGCTGGCTCTGGGCTCTCCCTGGTCCCTGTGTCTGCAGAGTTGAGAGAGCGGGGCCAGTACGGCTACTCCTGTGGCCATGCTTCCTTTATACTCCTGAGTCCAGATGGCTGGCTTCCACTGCCTCCGCAGACCTGCCTCTGTGGGAGGCCCTGTTCCGGCCTGGCCCCACCCACAGTCTGCAGGAAGGTGATGTTTCCTGTCCTTCCTGCCTGCTCTCTCCGCCCCCCACGCTCTGGAGCCTGGGGCCCAGGCTCCTCTCCTCTCCTCTCCTCTCCTCTGCTGTGCCTGCTGGTCTGTGTTCCACATCCCTCCGGAGAGCTTGCTTTGCTCTCTGGGTAAAAACACAAAAGGTGGCTTCTTGCAGGCACTTGTAGGCCACTGTTCTTGGGTGGCTGTGGAGGAAAAAGAGTAGGAAGAAGATGGTGATCATGGCGATGATGATGATGATGATGATGATGAAGAAGAAGAAGAAGAAGAAGAAGAAGAGGTAAGCCCAAACCAATCAGTCCACCCCAACCCTTGGGAAAATATACCAATGAGCAACTATTTCTTTTGTTGGGGCTTTGGGATAAATATCCCACTGTCATTTGCCCTGGGACATAAATAATGTAAATCAAATGTGATCAGGACAGGCAGAAAGCGCCACTTCCCCATCGGGGTTGGGAGGTTAAGAAGCAGAAATGCCACCTGCACATTCTTCTTCTCCCCATGGGACGTGGCAGCAGCCTCAGCAGTTGATGGCCTCCAACCGCACCATTAGGTATGGGCTCCTGGGGTCACTCCAAGTGTATGCTAATGACGTGACTCGTGGTGGGCCACTAGATCATTCCAGAGTGAGGGCTGGCTGTGCCACAAAGACCAGCCGTGTGACTAGAGAGTTGGAGCTTTGAGCCATGTGGTCTCCTCCCAAGCTCCTGACCTTCAAGGAGAAGAAGGAGGCTGGAGATTGAGCTCAAGCATGTGGCCAGTGATCAGTCACTCACGCCTATGTAATGGAACCCCAAGAAAAGCTCTGGATCCCCACGCTCAGGTGAACATCCTGGCTGGTAAATACATCGATGAGCCGGGAAGGCGACGCACCTGGTGCCTGAGGAGAGGAAACGGAAGCTCCTTCCGCGGGATCCTGCCAGCCCTCTCCCCACAGGTCTCTTCTTGTGGCTGGTCCCGATTTGCTTTTTTTTTTTTTTTTTTAAGACGTTATTTATTTATTTTTAGAGAAAGGGGAAGGGAGGGAAAAAGAAAGGGAAAGAAACACCAACATGAGAGAGAAATAACGATTGGTTACCTCTTGCACGCCCTGAACCAGAGACCAGACCCGCAACCCAGGCCCGTGCCCCGAACAAAAACCAAACTGGCAGCCCTTCACTCTGTGGGACAACACCCGCCCACTGAGCCACACCGGTCAGGGCCTCATTTGCATTTGTCGTAAGAAAACTTAAGTTCGTGTTTTCCTGAGTTCTGTGAGCAATTCTAGTGAATTATAAACTTTGAGGGCATCGTGGGAATCTCCAAGTGTGCAGACATTGTTGAGAAGTATGGGTGGCCGGGACCCCAGAACACAAGGCTGCTGTAGCCTTTGCTGTGAGGTCTGTGCTAACTTTGAGTGCATGGTGTCAGGTTGGTGGCGGTGTAGCATGTTTTTGAATGAACTGATGGATCTCCTACAGTCCTGTGAGGGAGGTGAGAGCAAACTAGAGTCCCTCTCCTTGTCAATCCTTGTCTCCTCTGGAGACAAGGGGATGCCATGACTCAGCGCTCCTGTCAGCTCTCTCTTTGGGTTAAGTGACAATGACAATTCCGGCCCCAGAGCCCATTCTCACAGGAAGCCTGAGAGTGTGTTTACAGTCTGCCACCAAACTGACACATTTGGAGTCGAACCAGCTGTTTCGGCTGATACGACCTGCTAGTGCTAAGGAGTGAAAGGATTGATGAATAATCCAGCTCATTCGTCGTTTTAAAAATAGAGCTAATTTCACAGAATTCAGACGCAGCCCGATTATTTCGTTAGGAAACGTGAATTGGCTTGGTCCTCTGCAATTCGATCAGCTGCCTGGCAGTCAGTGTGCCCATAGTTTGAGCCTCTCCACTTTTTCTCTGCGATTTAATTGTAGCATTGGAATAGAAGGATAGTCCGCCCATCTGCTGTCTCGGATTCTTCAGGCTTAATGTTAAGAGATAATTTTTTGTTTATGTGTTTGCTTGTTTTCCTTCCCAGACTAAAGGAATCCAACTGCTATTTTACATCCCTTTTATTTCCTTTCTTCCACCTTGCATCCCCCAGTCTTCTCCAGTATCTTTTCCTTTTCCTTTCCCCCCTTTTTTCATTAAAATGTCTGGAAAGAAAACTGAATGTAGTATGAACTTAGCCAACCAGGCTTCAGGTGAGCGGGCCGCGAGCAGCGCATGGCCTGTGAGCAGGCAGATGTGTGAGACAAGAGATAAATTCAGACACTCCAACCTTTTACAAACAGTGAGACAAAAAGACATGTTTTACTTCATGGTTAAGATAGAAATGCTGGGTTGGGGGGAGAAATAGTGCCCCTGATCATTTTCAGGTCAGATTTCTGCGCATTGTTTTAAAAAGTCAATGAGAGAACAAACTTATTTATATAGCCAAAAATTTCTGTGTACTCACTCTAAACGGGCAGACCAGGTCCTTGTCTTCAAAGAGCTTACAGTCGACAGGAAGTCAGGGTCTCACCCTGTCACCAAAAGACAGACACATTTAGAAGTGTACATGGGTGCTTTGAAAGAACAGCATCCCGTACCACGAGAATGATAACGAAGATCACTCACCGGCATGGAGGTGATAGGCGGTCCGGAAAGGATCCCACGGAAAGATATTTGTGCTGAGATCTGGAGGCGAAGATGGGGAGAGGGCTCAGGCTGAGGGAGTGGAGGGTGTGAAGTTTCCAGGCTGGAAAGGAACTCGGCATTGCAGAGAACACAAAGGAAACGATTTGTGTGGGATGGGGAGTGAGCAGTGGGAACAGACCGGCTGAGCAGGTAGCAAAATGCCCCTTTTCCGCGCCGAAACCTTTGGGGAAATCCAGCCAAAGGAAACATGGCAACCCACAGGGACTCGAAGACGTCGGGCAGGCTAGCGTTGAAGAAACAACAACTGAAAGGAAAGCGTTACAAAACAAAAAGAGGAGCTTTGATAAAAGAAGGAAAGAATTTCTAAACAGGCTGGCTGTGGAGGTCCACAGCACTAAATCTGCTGCCGCGTCGACTAGGGGGAGACTTGATCACTACTGGATCTAAACACGGTCACCACCGGTCATCTCGTCAAAACCACCTCCAGGGACTGGGTGGGGCGAAGCCTGAGGGAGCTGAAGAAAGGGCAGCAGCCGCTCCGCAGAGAAGAGAGACGGGGCGCTAACTGGAGGGTGAAGCGGAGTCAGATGCTTTGTTTTTAGATTCTTGTAAAGCGCTTAGCAGTTTGGGGCCCATTCAAATGTTCAATTAAATAATTTCCTTTCCTTTCCTTTTTCTTCTCTTTCCTTTCCTTCTTTCTTTTCCTTTCTTTTCTTTTCTATTCTTTTCAAAGAGAGTAAAATCTCCTGACATGTAGGAACAGGAAAAATCTCTGTCCAAAGGTGTCCTCGTTGCCAGTATAGCCAAGCAGCTCTAGCCTTTGACTGATCTGCTAGGTTGCGCATTCAGCAAAACTGGGCTCCGTTGCTATCTATCCCTCGCGGCCCCTCGCACTGCAGCACGGCAGCAAGTTTGCCACCGCTGAACTCAGGGAGAACGTGCTGAGCTTCTGGGATGCGCTAGCGCAGGATATGTGCCGAAGGCCCAACAATGAGTAACACGCGGTGCTTGCATTTAAGGAGCCCGCACCAGGCCAGGAAACAGACCTGAAAACAGATACTTACAAAATAATGCTGTAAGTTATAATAAAACTATAGCCAGAAGACAGTGTTAGGAGGGGTCGTGAATAGAAGCCTGCCTGCCTCCCGAGGGGTTGGAAAGCATCCGGGACAGAGTTGCTGGTGTGAAGAGTGTGGTGATTCTTGTTTTCAAGTTATCTCAACTTTGTGCCATTTTTTTTCCTTGACATTCTCGAATCTGGTCCTTCCTTGAAACCAACAACATGAATTTGTAAGAGATCTAACCACTGAACACAGAGAAGCCGATTGGTTGACATAAATAATCCATTTCCATACTTTTATGAGCACCCTACTTGCAATACTTAAAAAAAATGTAATATACTGAAATAGTAAAATGCAAAACTTAAGACACGTGACTTCCTCGAAGTTTCACATGTTAAAGTGCAAAACACATTTGTAAATGCTTAACACAATACATAGCTAAATGGAAGCGTACTTTCCTTCTTTGGTTTTAAATTCCTTGCACTGAGTTTAGGAGGATGATGGTGGGCTTAGGCAGAGAGGGGACAAGAGGTGGGACCGGAATTGATAAGGTGAGGACAAATTACTGTGGTTAATTAGGCCCACAAACTCAAAGTCAAACCATTTACTCAAGAAAGACTCAGGCCTTAAAAAAACAAAAAGAAAGACTCGGGCCTTAGGAGAGAACTTCTTTATGAATCTCAGTAATCTTTCTTCACATAATAAAAGTTAATTATGCGGCAGCTTTAACGACTGAGTTACCTGGCTGAGAAGTAAAACTTAACTATGTAAAAAACTTAAAAAGTTAGAAAATGACTGTAAGAGTTGACTTCTTAGTGAGACCCTGCACACCAAACTGTGTCCTGCCTAATCACGCCCAGCTCTACGACAGACGGCGAGTCTCCGGAGAGATCCCCTTGCCCTTGAGTGAGAGTGACTCCCAGACTGGAGAGCTGTGTAAGGGTGGGGGTGTCTGGACCCAGTTAGGGGATCTGCCTGTTTCTATTGCTGCCTGAGTCCTTTCGAATGTTCCCGGCACCTAGGAGCTTTCTCCTGGGGTGTCTGTCCGCAGACGACGGTTAGGTGATAGCGTCACCGGCCTCCTCCTGGCTCCCAGGGAGCAGGCGACTCCTGAGTCTGAACCATGAAGTACTTGTCAACACCCTCAGGTAAGAGGTTCCGAGTGTGCACGGATCCAGCACCTCTTCTGCCCTCAGACGTGCTGATGTTTATTGTGGTGTGTCACATGCCGTCCTGACACAGCGATGTTCTTAGGTCCTTTTGGTGCCATCTTCTTCAACTTCCGGCCCTCAGAATCACCTGGAAATCTTAAACCCAGATTACTGGCTGCCATTCCCAGAGTCAGCGATTCAGGAGAACAGAAGGCTTTGCTTCCCTAACAAGTTCCCAGGGATGCTGATGCTGCTGGTCCAGGGACCCCACGTGGGGAAGCCTGGTCCTGGGGATCCTTGACCCTCCTGAAAGGCCGTGCGCAATCTGTACAGGTGCCTGTGTGGTTTTGTCCTAGCACAAGCTTCATCACTTTCGTCAGAATCTCCAAGTGAGTTAAACCACAAACAAACAAAAGCGGGTGGCTTGAAGAACATTTCCTAAGGCACAATGCCCGAGGGAGTGCGGATCTGAAAGACCCGAGAACTCACTGTGGCACACAAGGAAGAAGCTCACTGGACAGGACCAGGTTACTTCCCCTGTAGGTGCTCAGGGTCACTGGTTAGAGCTGGATAATGGTCAATGGGCACAGACAAAAAAAGAGATTTGAATAGGAATCAATATTCTCACCCAATAGGAATTTATTTTTAATTATAGATAATTGTGCTGGATTGCAACAAGATGATTGGAAGCATTACGCTAATGCAGGAGTAATAAAGCATGAATCGCTGATGCAATCTTTGGAAATGTCACATCAATCAACCAACACTGGAACAACAACAGACAAAAGGCTAGGATCTCGCATTATTAGTTGATGGTATCGTAGTTAAAACTGGCCTTTAACTTACTCTTTAGGAGCCCCCACAGGGCAGTGGGAGGCCCCGTGCACAGCCAAATGAAGGTCTACCTCCTTTTAGGCTCTGTTCCCCACCCCTGCTCTCAGAACCCCTTGCTTCTTAGCAGCAGTGGAACACAGGCGATACGAACACAGGCTTATGTCCACTCAGACCTCGGTTCAAGCCCCAGCTTTGACCTTTGCTAGTTACAGACCTTGAGCAAGTTTCTTCCACCTCTATGAGCCTCAGCTGCCTCAGCTGTAAAATGGGAATGAGACCTTATGCACCTTACGCTTTTCTGATGATTAAGTGATGTGGTCCGTCAAATCTCTGACACAGTAAAAATTTGACAAGTGGTCGTGTAAATCACGTCTTGCCCTGACGTTGCTGGTAGAGTCCCATTTGGCTATTAGGCTTCGAAACGAGCACCTGGCCTTCCAGGGAGCCCCTCCAGACTCGGGTTTATTTTCTAGGACATAGTTGTCCGCCTAGTTTTCATATGACTAACATTTCATGAGGGTTGTGGCTTAGTCTAAGAACGGTTCTCCAGCTTGCAGATCAAGTAAGATGCTTTGGCCAGGGCTGGGCTTGCTGACTAAATGTCTGCCCCATATGTATTCTGTCTCCCGAAGCTAGGAGACCACAGACTGAAGAAGACAAACTGGGGGGTGGGGAAATGGAGGGAAGAGGTAGATGACAAAAGTCTCCCACACAGTGACTGCTAATTTCTATAGCAGCAAAGGTGATGACTAGTTCAAAGCGAAAAATATTTCTTGAGGAAGGAGGAAGAAAGCAGTATTGAGGACCATCTTTGTGTATTATTGCACAATGCTTTTTTATAGAAAAAAAGAAACAGAAAAATATTACCCAAATTTATAGAGCCAGCAATTGGTAGAGTTGGGATTAAAATGTTCAGACCTGTCTCACTCTGCATGTCACATGCCTTTGGTTAAATCATGCTGTCTTTACCAGAGTAATTGACTTCTACTTCATAGCCTTGCTGTTTTAGAAGAAGAGGCAGATGGTGGGTATATGGGGAAGAAAAACCATAATGTACCTACAGTAATTGCAAGTAAGTCAAGAAAAAAGCACGTCTCCACACACAACCAGAACAAAAATTACTGATCAAACACACAAAATCGCTTGACAAAAATACAAGCTCCATCTCAGACTGTGAGACCTTATTTTCCTCGTCTGGAACAGAGAGCCCATCAAAGGGCAGAGGCAATGAGACCATGGGCCTGCTGAGGGCAGCAGAGAGTTGGAACTTGGTGAGCACCTTTTCTGGGCTGACATGGAAGCCAACCCATAAAGTTGCCTGGCGAGATTGCATTGACTTTTGAGATTCAGGCTCTGTATGTAGGTAGACAGAGGTTACGGTAGATCTGAACGCAGGTCTTTGCACTCTTGTCCAGCCACACGTTTGCATGTGGGTCAAGGTGGCAAAAGGGTCTCAACCAGAGAACAAACTGCCATAGCTGTGAGTTGGGGGAATAAGAAGAGCCGTTGGAGGTAGGGCCTCAGTGGTGCACCGTGTCGGGGCGAACGTGCTCGGCCCTGCTGGCTCTTAGAGGACAGACAGGCTTGGCTTCGTGGCAAGAACATGGACCTGGGTGGACAGTCTTACTTACTTACTTGCCTGGCCCCAGAAAGCACAGGAGTGTTTGGCTCTTGGCTTTAAATGGGAGATAACTTTTGAACCTGACAACACCCATTGTAGATGTCGTAGACATATGTGGAATTCAGAGCCTACACAATGGAATAGACCCATGGAGAAAATGTACGTAAAGAATAAACACAGTGTCCATGTTCTCATCTACACCTGAAATTTAAGGAGCATCCATCGTGGGTCAGATCCTGTGCTCAAGCTAATGAATGCAAAGACTGAGTAGTGGTGTCACTGGGGAGATGGGACTGGCATGTAAGAAGGTTTGTAATCCTGAGTCGGCATCCAGTAAAGGCCAAGGAGGAGTGTAAACAATGAGGGGCAGAGGTGTTTTGAAGTTCACGGTGGCCTGGGATGGTTTCAGTTGGCTTCACGGAGATGGTAGAACATTAACCGGATCTTGGATAGAGGTTAGGCTCAGATGGTAGAAGAGCAGAAAGGACAACATTCCAAGAACAGGAAGTTGTGTGAACTAGAGAGAGCCGGCGCAAAGTCACAGGGCAAGGCCAGGGGTGAAGAATAGGTCAGTCGGACTGAAGTGGTGAATTCGTGTGGGGAAAATACACCGAGGAATTTAAAGAATAATCCCACATTCGGATTTGTGAGACCATATATGTATGATACCATGGCCCCTCTCTTTAATTTGGTAAAATATGATCATCATCTGTCCCATCCATTAATTCTGTTAAACCCCTTGAAGCCAACAAAGTAAGTCCTGTTTACGATTCTGTCACTGTGTCCCTAACCTTAGTATTTGCCACTTGGTAGGCTAAACGAACCAACACAACTTGTCCTCTATACTTTGAGACTTGTATTCCTAACGAATAGTTAGCTATCAAACATCTCATTAGGGCCTGAAGGGCTGAACTTTGAAATCCGCAATTACAAAACTATATTTTTCCTTTTGAAATTTAAGAGCGTAGCTTAAAAAAGCGAAACATCATTGAGCAAACTCACCCAACCCAGCTTAAGTGAGGCATTTCTTCTCCCCTTCCCATTACAGGGAATTTCTTTTTTAAAAATTTAACTTTTTAATTTTTCTCATCCACTGATGAGCCAAGTAAATCACAAAGCTTCTCCAAGCAGCTGTGTGGCACGAGTGTGAGCATTTTGTTTTTCTCCTTAAGGAGGTATGACGACTGGATGGTTTTAGAAGGCAAATGATTGAAACTATTAACAGCAGATGTAACCCATTGTTTTTAGTGAATTGATCCCATCATCTGAAATTCTTCTTATAAAAGCTCCGCTGTAGAAGAAATGCTTGTCTTTGTGACTGGGCCCCCGATGAAGATGTGAACGGACGAATTCGTGCAGGTGGAATGTCGGTGACCACACTCAAGACGTCTGGGCAATGGAGCGCCTGCGTCAGCATCGGACAGAATGCTGATTTTACATGCCTACTTCTTAAAGATAAGGCTTGGAAACCTGCATTTTAACAAGTTCCTGGGTGATTCTCACAGCTCTAAATGCTGTACCACCTGCTGTGGAGTAGGGAAGGAGCAGACTTGGGAAGACCTGGAAGCTAAGCCGAAAAGAGTCTATAGTAGACACTGATGGTAGGGCGGGGAGAGGTCGGGAGAGAGAGCCTCGGTTACTTTCCAGAGCCTCCTGCGGGCAGAAGGGGCCTGAATGTGAGCTGTGATGAGGTGACCTGCACAACAAGGGGGTCACAGGAACTAGAGAACAGAGTTAGGTCTGGGATGGTCAGACTTGCCTCCTAGGATCCAGACAGACAGACTTACCCTTGCAGCACACAGGGTGACTGCTCCCAGGACAATGTGTCTGCCTTGGGTCAGCTGTGGCTCTTCACATCCTTCCAGCCGCACACCAAGGCAAGCTGCTGGGGTGTACAAAGCTCCTGCAAGCAAGGCAGGACCCCAGAAGGACAGGCCATAGCAACCAAGGAGCGGATCCTTCAGGAAGAATACCTGGCTTTAATAAGCTGTTTTTGGACTTCTTTCTCTAGGTAACAAGGATCACAGCATGTTAGGTTTTTAAGACAAGGGCTGCTGTATCCAAAAGGGCACTTGAGAAGATGAATCCGAGGAACATGTGCTAATTGGATTGGAGAGGGCAGAAATCATAGGCAGGGCATCCAGTTAGGAGACCTCTACTAGGGTTTACCTATTATAGTCTGCCTGTTCTTTTGACAGCTTTCCCATTTCCTGCCAGCCCGGATTATTTCCATCTCTCCAAAGGTGTGGAGACTACGTCTTATCAATCTCCATGTTTGCTACTCGGTATGGTCCCAAACGGAATCAAGCAATCTCAGTCTACCATCTCCTAGTAATAAAAATATATTTTATTTTTAATTCAAGGCACATCATATTTATCAGCCTTTTTACATTTTAATTCAACAAAAGAAATACTTATTGGACACATATTTGGGGCTAGACATGGGACTAAACCCCGGGAATAGAATGATGAGCAAAAGAGACGTGGTACCTGCTGCTCTGGGGCACGCGGTCCGCGGGGAGAAAGACCCAAAAGGCAGCGTGTGCAAGGGTGTTTCAGACAGAAGAGTAATACTAGCAAAGGAGCAGGGGCCACAGAGAATTGTGTCCCCCGTGTAGGTAAAGGAAGGGTCACGTGAGGTGGAGCGGTGGCTGTGGATGAAGAGCAAGCCCGAAGCCCCGCAAAGGAGTTTGACGTTTAACTGACAGGTGGTGGGGAGCCACTGAAGGCTTTCCAGCAGAGGAGCTGATTGGCCTGATAGGGATTTTAGAAAACTGAACAGGCCAAAAGGACCATGTGGAAGATAAAATCTATCACTTTTGTCACTGGCTGGAAGAGGAAGAGATTAAAGCTGGCGGGGGGGGGGGGTGTTGAAAGTTTCTCTGTCCTGATGACCACACGGATAAGAGAATGTCATTAATGCAATATGCCACAAGAGGAAGAGTCTGCGTGGAGCAGGCTGACATTCAGTTCTAACTCATCCCTAACATTACAGTTAAGCATCCCATTAAACTCACGAACTTGGCCACAGCCCTCAGCTGCTCTGAGCTCCCCAGGGGACACCATTCGTTCCCCTCATGAAGTACAAACTCATTACCTCCTAATCCAACCAACATTTGTTGTATGACTGTTTTGTTCAAGTCACTTCAGGGAGGAGTGGATGAAATGCTGAATTAAGATGTAGCTCCTACCTTTATCGAGCTCACAAGATAAGAGTCATCCCTCTGTCCCTGAACCAGATCATGTGCTTGTTACTGTAGACAGGGAGCATGGGGGGGGGGGTCTCCCCCACTGGCCACAATGGCACCAGCGGAGGTTCTTACACTGAGTGCACCAAAAGCTAGAAAGATGGATGGACAGGGCCTGAGCATGCCAAAAGCTAGCAGCAAGTAATGGGATAGAGAAAAAAAACCTCTTCCCTCCCTATTTCTATAGGAACTGAGGGCTTGAGCAGGAAAGGGGGATGATCTTAGAGATAGGAGTTCACCATCCTCCCGGGTCATGACACCTGAATAAACCTCTCCCCTTTTGCACCAGATCCTGTCTCACGAGTTTGGCTTTCTTTGCAGTAGGCAACCAAACCCACATTTTCAGTTATAGTTTTTGGTGACTCAGGACGGTAGACCTCAGTAAGTCTCTGAGGGCCCAGACTGGTGTCCCAGCTGCCTGTGGCGGGCTGACCCCAGGAACAGGGCTGTGGGGCCTTCCCAGAAGCTGCCAAGAGCTTTCCTTGGGGAATCTCCCTGCTCTTCTTCTCCAGGCATCAGCCACCTGAAGCACCTGACTGGTGAAAAGAAACCAGTTTTTGGAAAGCAGACAGACTCCAAGACGAGGTAAGTCAAACTGGTGTGCACACTGGGGGTCTTCTATCCCTGCCACTTGGGCTTTCTGCCACCTGCGTCTGGTTAGGACCATTTGCAGTGCCAGTTGGTAGGCCATCCTGGGCTGTCCGTGCTACATGGGCTTCATGTCACTTCAGCTTCATGACATTTGGGCTTCGTGCCATGTGGGTCCAGTCAGGACCACTTGCGGTATCGGTCAGCAGGAGATAAGACACTAGGACTTGCTTGTGAGCACTCATTTGAATTATGGACCCAAATTTTGTTTATATGTCCTCACTTTGTCTGGAGTCCCACTTTTTCTGGGTTTGTACTTTTGTGCCATCAGGGGTTGTTCTGTTGCAACTCCTGAAGGGAGCCCACTAGTTTGAATTTTAACAGATTGGTCCATGTACAGTTATGATCCGGTGACTAAGAAGGAATTGGATTTCTATTGTAACCCTGCTTGGCCTATGTCTACTTTGGACTACAAGGAAAATAGTCCCTAAATGGTTCCCTAAATTACTACACCATCATGGAGTTGAAATTGTTTTCCCAATGGTCAGGGAAAGGAAATGAAATCCCTTATCTCCAGGTGTTTATGGCTTTATACAATAAGGATTTGGCAAGGACAGGGAAGACACTAAAGATACAGGGAAGGGAACTGGTTTCAAACTCCCACCCCCCTGATACTAAGACACAGGATGGGAAGGAAAGTGAGGAGATGAATCTCTGTAACGCTTTGAACCCAGGGCACCCAGGATTAGGAACAGAAAGATTTGCTTCACCACCATCCTGCTGCTCGATACACCTGAAATAGGCTCAGAGGGGTGACAGCCCCACTCCTGTATGATGAAGGGATGAGCTCCCCCTCGAAGACCTGGCAGGGCACCCAGTTTGGCCAGGGAACATCCTTACCTGGAGAGGGACAATTCCCTTTGAGGCAATACCTGATAGGCAAAATAAACCAGGAAGGGCCCCCACTGGCCGCTACTGGGCCCATACTCTGTTTTCCACTTCAGATTTACTGAACTGGAAAAATTCCAACCCTTCACATAGGGAGAATCCTCAGAAAATGGCAGATCTTGTCACCTCCATTTTTGCCACTCACCATCCAAACTGGGAAGACCTACAGGCTCTCCTTAACATCCTGCTAGCAGCAGATGAAAGGCACCTAGTTATGGGGTAAGGCTAATGAAGAGGCTCATCACCTCCATCAGGAGAATCCCAACAGGACCCCCCAACCCAGCTGGGGCGACTCCCTTGATTGAGCCCCACTGAGACCTGAATAACAGGGACCTAGTTTTCCTAGAACATTAAAAAAGGTGCATATTGGAAAGTCTTACGAGAGGGCTAAGTAAACGAAAGAGCCTGAGTATGCTCTGTGCCACTCAACAGAATCCAAACAAAGATCCTTCTAAATTTTTAGAAAGGATCCATCAGGCCTAACGAAGACACACTGAAGCCGACCTTAAACAGTGTTTTGTGGGCCACTGTTTTCTTAGAAAGAGTGTGGGGAAACCGGAAGGAGAGGCAGGGCAGGAAAAGGGAAAGACCCACTAGGCACCAATCAATGTGCCTGTTGCCAAGGGGAAGACCAGTGGCGGAAGGACTGCCTGGAACTCAAAAAGAGAAATAAAAAGGATGGAAACCCTCACTGAAAAATGTTAGGAAAGAATGATGAATCTGATGACAAATGAGGAGGCCCAGGGTCTCCCCTAGACACCTCCTGACCTATTCCCACTTTCCGACAGGAGGCCCAAGTACAAGGACAGTGGGGGACAAGCTAATTGACGTCCTCATAGACACAGGATCTACATGCACAGGGCTCAATAAAAAGCTAACCAAGAGAAGTTTGGCTGCGGTGTCAGTTACTGAAGTGAGCAGACAATGACAAAAGTAGGTGTTCCTTCGACCTCTAGAATGCCAGCTTCAGAATCAAAACTTATGCATAATTTTCTCTACACGTCAGACTGCCCCATTCTATTGTTGAGCTGAGGTTTACTTGGCAAATTGCCTGCACAAATAACCTTTCCCCTGGGAAGCAGCAATTATGGTTAGGAGTCCCACCAGAACATTCTCTCCAGCTCCAGGTATTCCTGACTTTTCTGGAAGGACCCAGAGGTAAACTCTTCTCACCTGAGATCTATGAACAAGTCGGGAAGTCAACCAGTATTGCCAAACTTCTTAAAATCAGGATTAATTTGGCCACGCCAGTCTCCCCGTAGCACTACCATTTTGCCAGTCAAAAAGCCTCACTCTGATGAGTATCGATTTGTATAGGACCTTAGGGCCATAAGTGACATTGTGCAGCACATTCATCCTATGGTTCCCAACCCTTAAACTTTGTTGACTGTGGTGCCCAGGGATAGCAAATGGTTTTTAGTTCTAGACTTGAAGGATTCTTATTTCTGCATCCCAACAGATGAACAGGCTCAACTATTATTTCCCTTTGAATGGCAGGACCCAGTAACTAAAGCCATGTTCCAATACTCTTGGACTGTGTTTCCACAAGCATTTAAGGGTTCCCTGACTACGTTTGGGGAAATATCAGCAAAAGATTTAAGGGATATTCAGTTGAAATCGAGAATTATTCTACAATATGTAGACGGCCTACAAATAGCTAGCAATACATACAAAGACTGTTTGCTTAACACCACCATGATCCCGAATCACGTGGCAGAAAGAGGATATAAATTATCACTTCACAGGGCCCAGCTTTGCAAACATGAGGTGGTGTATCTGGGACTCCAGCTGCAACAGGACGCTAGGATCTTGATGGCTGATCGAAAACAAGCCATCGCTACAATCAAAATCCCAGAGAGTTGGAGGTGGCTTTGTGGGTTCTTAGAAATCACAGGGGGTTGCCAAAATCGGATTCCAAACTTTGGCCTTATTGCAAGACCATTGTATAATTGGTTGAAAGGACTAGACTCTGAACCCCTTTAATGAGCAAGAGGCTCTAAGACAACACTTAACACCTGGAAGGAAAAGCTGGTTTTGGATTCTGCACTAGGATTTCCCTATGTATGGGAACCTTTCAAATTACACATTCACAAAGGCAAGAAATTAAACTTGGGGTACTAACCCAGACCCTGGAAAGTACCTCTCAACTCATAGCCTGCCCCTCAGAAAAACTGGATCACGTGAAGAAAGAATGGCCGCCATGTGCCTGGGCAATAGAAGCTACCCGTGACATCTTACTGGAAGCGGAGAAATTCACTTCATTTGGGGGGCCCTTATTTATAAAGGGCCATTCAGAAGATTATCCAAGCCTGTCAGATATGCCCCAAAAACAATCCTAAGAGAGATGGTCCTCCAACAGAAAAGGGGGGTGCAATATAAAGGGATATGCCCATTTGAGGAATGGCAAGTTGACTTAACACAGATACCGAAAAACCACAGAAAACTTTAAATTTTTACTAGGCTTTGTAGACACCTCTCCTGGATGGGTATAAGCACACCGCACTAGAACTGAGACTACTGAGGTAGCAAAACTTCTACTCAAACAACAACCCCTAGGTTTGCACTTCCTTATAGCATTCAACGCAACAGTGGGCCATCGTTCACTTCAGAGATCTCCCAGATGATGGGACAGGAAGTACAGATTCAGTGGAAACCACATGCATCTTGGACACCCTGATCTGTGGGGAAGACTGAGAACATGAACCACGCATTAAAGAAGACCCTGGCAAAAATATGCCGGGAAACACATTTGAAATGGGACCAGGTGCTCCCCATTTTCTTGCTCCTGATTAGGGTAGCACCCCGATGCAGTCTTCATTTCAGCCCTTTTGAAATAGCTTATGGGAGACCCTTCCAAGTTTCTGTTTTAGGAACACCTCCTTTAGATTTAGAAAATGAATAAAAAAATCAAACACAACATTTAGGGCAAACACTAACAACCGTGCACAGGTTTGCTCATTGCAGGTCTATCTACCTGTCTGATGAGACTTTACACCCCTTCCAGCTTGGAGACCGATTCTTACTAATGACCCGGAAGACTCAAGGTCCTGCACAGCAGTTAGCCAAGCAATGGGCCAGTCCCTCTGCTGTCCTGCTGACAACATATTCCCTCAGGGGAATCAAGCCTTAGACCCACCACCCACAGATAAAGCCGGTACCTGCTGAGGAGGACTCGGATCTCGCTGCCACTGTTAGTGCTGCAGAAGAAACTGAACTTGGACTCCTGAAAGAGATTTAAAATTTCTCTTTTGGAAAGGGACAGTGCCTCTCAGAGCTAAGTGACAATGTTAGTTTTTATTTTTATTTTTTGCATTTCCCAGATAGTAGCTTCCTCAGTAAATTTATCCCGATGGCAGGTATGCCATCCAAAGCCCCACTCGGGATTAGATTATAGGGATCCTTTAGTCTCTCCTGTTTCTGATTCCACTCCAATTCCCCCTGCACTACTAGACTTCCCCTCACTGAATACATGATTGCTTGTCTACATAGTAGATCTAACTTTGGAGGCCCATCTACAACACTGCCACTTGAAATTTGAAGCAGTCTACCGGCTTCTCTTGTCCAGCAGTGCCCTAGTCCAGACACCATGTGTGCCCCCTTCCAAAGACAGAAATCCTTCTCCTTCCCATAAAGGCTTCCCTCCATGCTTGACCCCCTTCTTCCTTTAGGAGACAGCAAGAATCTCTGGACCTGGGAGTAGGTAAAACTATGTTGCGTGACAGCAGGAAGAAATTACAGAAGACAAGACCTCCATCCATTTACCCTTGTAAGATTACAAGAGTAAGATTTTTACCATAGACAGTCAGAGTGCCAGGGAGCCAGGGAGTCTCTCCCATTAGCCAAGATGATGCAGGGGGAGTTTCTTTTTTATTTTTTAATCCTCACCTGAGGACTTTTTTTTCCCACTGCTTTTAGAGAGAAAGAGGAAGGGAGAGGGGAACATCCATGCAAGAGAGAAGCACCGATGGGTTGCCTCCATCGATGCACAGACTGGGTATCAGTGCCCAGGCCAAGAATCGCACATCAGACTGGGGGTCGCACATGCCTGTGCTTGGACCAGGGATTGAACCTGCAACCTAGGTATGTGCCCTGAACGGGAATCAAACTGCATCCTTTCAGTTACAGGACGATGCTCCAACCAACAGAGCCACAGCAGACAGGGTGTGGTGGGGGAAAGTTTCTTACACTGAGCATACCAAAAGCTTGAAAGATGAATGGGCAGGGCCTGAGCCTGCCGAAAGCTAGCAGCATAAGATACATTGGATAGAAGGAAAAAAAAAAAAAGGCCTTCCTCTCCCTATCCCGGTAAGAACCGCAGCTTAACCGGGAGGGGGAACGGTATTTGAGATGGGAGTCCACCATTCCCCCAGGTCACAGCACCTGAATAAACCTCTCTCCTTTTGCACCAGCACCTGCCTCATGAGTTCAGCTTTCATGGAGGCCGGCAGCCGGACCTCCGTTTTCAGTTACATGCTGGGCACTTGATACACCAGATGAGTAACTTTCAGTGCCAATAAATCCACACACAGAAATAAATTCCATGTTGATGCCGCCGGAACATTAACATGGACTCCTCCAACTCATACTTCCAAATGCTGGCTCATGGAGACGATTCTATTTTTCTCATTTATTATTTTTAGGCAGGGGAAATTTATTTTAAACATAAACATTTAAACATATCCGTGTTGTGTGGAGAGATCACACAGAAATATTTCACTTGAGAAAACAATTCTGCCGTTCAAAAGTGAAAGGGTAGCTTGATAAACTAAAAACCACTCGACTGAAATGTGGAGGCTCCCTGTCCCCCTGGCCATGGGCATGTCACCTGCTGTGATGACAGAACCACCGTACAATTTCCATACAACTCGATGTCCCAGTCTCAGCTTTGGGCAAGTTCGTCTAGACCAAATGTGAGTGTCCACAGGATGCAAAAAAAAAACCCAGCTGCTTGATTCAATTTAAAAAATTCAATCACCCAGATTTTTTTTTTTCCTCTAAGACACCAGCCAAGTGTGTGGACTGATTTTTTTCCAGAGAATTTATTGGTTCACAGCACATAGACAAGAACTCTGTGTCCAAAGAACTCAGAGTTTCAAAGCAAGGTGATGATGCAATGCAACGTTGTGACCGGATTCCATCCTGGATTTGATGAAACCACCCAAACCCAGAGGAGTGGCTGCTTCTGGTTCGAACCAGTTCTAGAGGCAGCGGTGTGTACTGCAAACATCACGGCCCTAGGAATGTGGAAGCTGGTGTTTTTGCCCTTTCTCTGCTACTAACTGGCTGCCAGACCTGGGCTCGTTCGCACAGATTTCCTCATCTATTAGTGAACGATTTGGGCCAGTGGATTTCGGAGGTTCCACCCAGCTCTTAAACGTCGACGATCCCAAGAATGTCTCTGAAAGAAAGTTCTCCGACTTCACCATCCCGGGTAAACATGATCTGACCATGCTGAAATTTCCTGTTCTTGGTAATTACAATTAATTAGCAGAAAGCTATGGCATCCAGAATCCATCATAGCGCAATGAGGATTATAAACGCTAGCCAGATGGCGAAGAGATGAACTGAGAGAAGAAACTTCCTTTTGATTTCCAAAGCCCTGTTTCAAGTGTCTGCAGGCTTCTCTTTCTTGGGCGATGACCAGCAAGTCATTAGTGGTTTCTGCAAGCAGAGCCCAGCCTAGGCTTGGCCTGGCTTTGACAGCCTCCAGTCTGGTCTGAAGTTTCATCTGGAGCCTGGTCAGAAACATGCAGTCGACCGTGGTGCGATGTACCTCTTCCTGTGTTTGAGGACAAAGAGTCTTCCGATAAACAGAGTAACAAGAAGGCTTCCCAGTCCAGACAGAGCAAGCACATCAGCTCCAGAGCATCTCCTGCTTGCTGTAAAGCAAAGAAGGAGGAGTTTCAAGGGGGAAAAAAAAAGGAAAGCAAGCATGACTTGCTGAAGACCTCTTGCTGTTTGACGGCGCCTCACCCTGGCTAAGAAACAGAAGAGTTTTATTGAGTTACCCCTTCGTGTCTGCATATCGCAGGAGTGGCCTTCTGCTCGGAAACTCTGGGTTAGAGTGTGCTCTGTAAGCAGATCTGGTTGTCTGAAGTCCCAGTAGACTCTGGGGTCTGCCCTCCTGGTGTTTATCCTTAAATCCCATGCTCTGTCCTCTCTCGTTAATTAATGAGGCAGGTTCTGGTCAATGGCTCATGTGGAATTATTTTAAACGTCGGAGTAATTTCTGAGTAGGAATAAAGCCTTCGAGGTGAATTTGATTGTGTGAAGAGTGGCACCTTCTGTCCTCCAACTTGGATATTTATGATTTTGCTTTACAAACTGGATCCATTCATTCTTCACCCTTGTGCGTGGCCCCCTCAACAAAGGATGGGGTTTTATATCACAAACAGAGACCCCCCCCACACACACACACCTCCATTTTCACCAAGGGTTTGGGCCAAATGACTCTGTAGGAAAAGGTCTAATAAAGCACATAAGTGTTGAATCTAGCTCCAACAAATGATTAACTAAAATGTGAGGAGAAAAACAATAACAGGAAGCAACAAGGGCACGAACACAGATGAGTCATCTGTCAACCCCTCGTGATGGGCTGCCGATGGTGTTTTACAAGTTAAGGACAAGGTGACCTCCAGGGCCACGGCTCCTGCTTCTTTAGATGGTTTTCCTTTTCCAGGCACCACCTCTGAAGTTGTGCAAACACTCGGCAGGGGCCTTCGGGCAAGCTGGGTCCGAATCTCAGGGCTGCTGCCCTAAGGGGGTTGAGATGATCTGAACTTATTCTAAGGGGCAAGAAAATGTCAACAATGTCAAAACTTTAAAACAAAACTTTGTGTGTATACTCCCTGAATATCTGTATACATGTTTGACCCCTGTCGTTCTGCGTCTGTCACTACCACTCTTTCCTGCTCTCTTTCCCTGAATTTCCTGACACGCATGGATTTGTCTACTGTCTGTCCCCCACCTCCCCAGAATGTAAACTTTTCGAGAATAATAGGATTTTTTTTTAATGTTTACAACATGAGTCTCTGCTTAGCACACAGAAAGTATCAATGAATGAATGAATCCAATGGAACACCTGTATGAGGTCATTCACTCAATGGGAGTTAGCAAATAAAGGGATAATTAAGTCTTTAACAAGAAGGAAAGAGGCAGATTTAATGACGTTCTATAAAGGACATCAATAACTGTGAACTAACAATATCTTCATTGTTTCTGTCACTACTTAAATTACCCGTCCTGATTTTAGATGCCATCTGACACCGGAGACAATGCCCTGGAGCTCCCCGTGGCTGTGAGACAAGCCCTGAGGCTGGCTCTCTCCCACCCAGAATCTGCACACGATCTTTGTTTGGACAGGAAAGCAAATGCCTGTTGACCATTCAGGAAAGTAAAGGCAGTGACCAGGGAACAGAAGCTTTATTCACAGCAGAATCTAGTTCGTAGGCAGCCAAAAAAAAAAAGGTGGGAATGGATTAATCAATTGGTTTAGAGAACATTTTGAGATTTTAGTTTCTTTAAATAAAACACATTACATATCTATCCGATTTGAGATGGTTCACTAGGCATTCCTTTAAGAAAAAAAAAACAAGTTTCAAAAAAATTTGAAAGCTTTTCAGTGTTCAGCTTATTATTAATGCTTTTACAGAATTCCTTGATTCAGCTAAGTTCCCGTATTTAATAAAGACCAAACAATGATTATTAAATAAGTGAAACTAATCAACAAAACAAACAAGTGAGCAAAATAGGACCAGACACACGGAAATAAAAACGAACTGGTGGTGACCAGAGGGTGGGGGAGGGGGATGACAGGGGAAGGGGCGAGCAAAGGAACAAGTATAAAGGGCCCAGGGACAAAGACAATGGGGTGGGGGTGGGGGTTGAATGTGGAAGGTGGGGGTGGGCAGGGCAGGGGTGAGTAATGGGGGAAAATGGGGACGACTGTAATTGAACAATAAAAAAATTAAAAACAAAACCAAAAGCCATTTCATTAGGGAGATGTAATTTTATGATATGGTGCCACTCCTCCACGGATGATGCAGTTCTGCAGCCTGGGTCACCTGAGCGGGCCTGCTCTGAGCGGCCTCGGGGGCATAAGGTGGCTCTGGGCCTCACAGGACAATGCTGTGTAGCAAGGGCCCAGAGGAAAGTGGGCACTGGCACGAACGGGGGATCACACTGGCTGCAGAGAACACACTGAGTCCCTTGGCCCTCGTGACCCTTGTCACACCGGATCCTAACCCGAGATTCCAACTACTTGGGGAGGGGACGCTGGGAGGACAGCACTTAGGATGTTTTGTCTCCCTCCCCATTCACATGAAAGTGACAAGTGAGCCCTGGGGGGAATGTGGAGAGTTTGCAAGTATTTCGGGCTGGAATCTCAGGATGACTAGGTAGAGAGAGTCAAACAAATAGCCCTGGCTTTTGGTTTTTTAGTGGGTGTGACTCAAGAAACTGAAATTATATAAATACATAAGAACATTAACATTCGAGACTTAAACTAAGAATTAGTTCACCAACCTCTTGGAGTTTATTTAGATTTGGGTAAGAAGAGGTAGATGACAAAAAAATGCTTGGAAAATACAACTTCTAACACAGAATAAAAAAAGTTCTAGTATCTTTCTCTTCGTCATGAAGACCTTCGCGCGGAGTAAAATGAATCAGGGGCTGCTGTTCAGATTCTTAGTACGAGTACGGGATGGACTGTGTACAATTCAAATGCAGCCTGAGTCAGGGCCTCTGCCTCAGAGAGCTGGCCCTGCCGACACTCTGCTGCACACCCTCCCCGGAGGCAGACCTTCTGAGTCTGGCGTACTCTCTGCACTGTGAGCAAAGGGCCAGCCGGCTCTAACACTCTGTGGTCATAGATCTAGTTTTCTCATTAAGGCCAATGGTCAGAACTACTAAGATTGCCCCAGAGGCCTAGGTAGTCCAGATAGGGCAGGAATATCACCAAGGAATATTCAAAGGAACTTGCAAAAGTCCATAAATATAATAGAACCATTAGACTAAAGGCAAACCATGGAAGGAAAGACAGAGGCAGTAGGGGAAGAGTTAGAGAAATCCAGGTAAAGGCACATACTGCGATTGAGCTTCCTGCTAATCAAATAAAAACTTGTACCAAAAAGTTCATCACAACATTATTTTAAAATAAAGAAGATTTGGAAACACCCATGTCACCAATGAAGGGGAGACAAGTAAGAGAATTATGGCTGTATCAGTCAGCCATTGCTGCATAATGGGCCAGCCCTAACCTCTCTGACTTAAAACAACTAGCATTTAATTGCCATTAAAACAACAAGTCCCTGTCTCAGATGGGCTCCTTCATGCAATTGCACTCAGCTGACTGGTCAACCCAGAGCCGATTGGGCCGTGAAGGCTTAGCGGTGACCTCTGGGTTCACTGGTCCCTCCCACCCGCCCCACACAAGGTTTCTCAGTCTCTAACAGGCTAGCTTAGGGTTTTTCTCATGATGATAGTCCACAGCAGAGTTCCAAGAAGACAGGCAGAAGCACACAAGTGGTCTTGAGGCATAAGCTTAGAATCTGCACATGGTCCCTTCGGCTACATTCTCTCATCTAAAGCAAGTCACAAGATCAGCCCTGACTCTGGGAGAGAGAAAATAAACTTTACCTCCTGATGGGAGGAGCGCAGCAATACACTGCCTGCAAAGGACTAGAAACAGGGCGGGGACGTGAAGAATGACCTTTTGCAATCTACCACAGCGGGTTGTTATGTTCTGGATTATTATCCAGTCATTAAAAAGGAAGCCTACGCCACCAGCGGGTAAAGCTAACAGAACAAAAGGAAAAATTATGCTTCAACTGTCATTACCACCATATAAATGGACACACCAAAAGTTAGAGGAGAAGATACAGATAGAAGAGTTGCATAACAATGGCGGAATTTGTGTTTTTAACTGTTTGAGGGAAAAGTTATTCTGATAGATTTAGTGGGGACCCCAGACCTCACGTCCCCTCTGCCTACAGCATAAGCTACACTTGCCTCCTTCAGCTGGCTTTCCTAAAGTACCCAGTGAAGGAACAAGAGAGTTATGGAGAGGAAGAGCAAATGACCTATTTTTTTTTCCCTTTGAGACAAAAGGATTCAACCCCCAAATTTCACGTCAGATGGTTCAGCTGACAGAAGGAATTTAATGTGGCGTTGTATGCTTGCTATTTCTAGGGAGATGGAGTTAGCGGGAGGTGTCAGAACACAAAGCAGAAAGTCTACCTGTCCAGGTATCTAGCACAGGAGTGAAACCTCACTGCATGACTCGCCAGTGCAGATGATCCAGAATTGCCTTCTGTCTGCAGGCACCTGCTCTTGCCTTCAGTTCAGGAGCAGAGTCCTCAAGTGAATGACTCAACTCAAAGTAATGCCGTCCCGACGTTACCACGGAGATACTGATTTCATGGCCTTTGACCCTTGCTGAGGTCAGCCACTGACCGGTACAGTGAACTCCACCCCATGGGCTGACGTTAGCCACCAGTAGTATTGTCCTCACCTGGCTTGCTTAAGTGACGCTGTGATTCTAATACGAACCTTCTCTGGAGTCCAGTTTCTTCAGGATCATTTTAAACAGGACCTGCCGGGGGCCCGGGAGGTAACTACACCGTGGTGTAGCACAAGGGAAAGTCAAATGCAAGTGTCCACCAGTGGCGAAGCCTCCTCACACGTGGCCAAAAGGCACAGTTCTCAGCAGACAGCAAAGGCAACCAGAATAAAAGAAATTCAGAGCAGGGAAGGCAACCCAGCCTCCGAGGACAGTCAAGTCCAGGGCAGTGTGCTGTTTGCATATGTTTCTGCCCTAAAATTCATTGCACCGAGGTTGCCCCAAACCTTATCTCCCTGGCGCTGTTGCAGTGCAGTGGGCACCGATGCCCCCAAGAGACTGTGGGACTAGGCTGAGCAGGAGAAGAGTCTCCATGTTGAGAGAGGACTCTGTCCCTCCCCAGTTCACCCGGCCTCCTGCTTCCTTCCAGGAAGATTTTTGAAAGCGGCCCAGCCCCGGTCCCTCCGCCACCCTCCCCAGACTCTTGGTGTAGCCCTCTAGCCCAGCCTGGATCCTGTGGCCCTGTGTCTCCCCAAACCCTCTCCTCTGTGTTCCCGGCAAAGCAGGCACTTGGAGCCTCTTGCCCAGTGACACAGAATTTATTTAAATCTCAACAACGTGTGAATCCGGTTCAAGGGATTTGCATGTTTACAAGGAGTGGATCTTAAAGAACTGGGACTCTTAAGGGTCAGACGTCCTATGTGAACCAGGAGGGGAGGGGCAGGCAACCAAATGGCTAGAGGGCCTGGCAGGCAACTTGAAGGAGTGAAGCAGGCCAGGGGCAGGAGTGACCTGGTTAACATGAGGGTCACGTGCCGGTTCAAACAGGTTCACAGGAGAACAGCGCTCAACTGAGACCCTCTAGAATGGGGGGAGAAGGCTGGTGTCCTTTCTACGTCGTGGCCACTCTCTCTTCCCGCTGGCGCCAGAACCAGGTCTTGCTTCTTGGGGACATTCTGGTCATACGTTTCTCTTTGTGATTTTTTTCAAAAGAAGCTGGAGATCTGGGTTTTCTGTGGAATCTTCTGGTTGTTACCTGCAGGGAACTAACTTCAAATATGGAAATTCTTTGCGAGGAGGGGGACCAAGTAATGTCATCTGTGGGCTGAATCTGGGCCTCAGGATGCCCTTTTGTGACCTCTGCTGAGGGAGGACAGTTGGAGAAAAGTGGGACAAGGTGCCACAGAGCAGATGCCCTCCAAATCATAAAGCAGGAAAGGGGGTTTTGGGGTGTTGGGGGTATGATGGAGGCTCATTAACACCTCCCAGGATGGAGCAAATTGAAGAGGTGTAGGATTTTTGTTTTATGTTCTTCAAAGAGAGGCATGATTTTTAAAAGCTGTGTGGCCACCCAGGGGGGACCGTGTGGGCCATAAGCGAAAGGGTCAGGCAACACAAGGCTGAAAGCCGCAGATTTGGGGTCACCACACTGCCTGTGCTTCCCTGTCTGGGCCCGCCCTTGGACTGTTTCCTGGGTGTGGGGCAGGAGATGTCCTCATAGAGATGCTCTGATCAACCTCAGCGTCGTCTGTTCAACCCTGATGTTTCACACAAATCAACTGAGCCCAGCGAACGGGAGACTTCCTGCTCTCCATCTCACATGGCTATTTTATGGCCAAGCTGAGGCCGCCCGCCCTCCCCCCAGGCCCCTGCTGCCCCATGTAGAGCCCATCTTGAAAACCTTCCCTGTCCCTCGCTTTGTCCTCACCCCAGGAGGGGGTGTCACAAAGGGCACTGGGGACATGAAAAAATCAAATACAACTTCATTTTGTATCTTCCTAAGACTTTCATATCAAACATTTTGCAAGGGAGGGAAAAAAACCCTTCTCAGATTCTGCATCCCTGTTTGGGGCTCAGAAAAGAGAGATATCAAATCATTTGACGCTTTAATTATGATAAAGAGCTTAGAAGGGCACATGCCTGACACTCCACAGGGGTGTCCAGCCCGCGACTTAGGATGGCTCTGAATGTGAACCAACACAAAGTTGTGAACTTACTTAAAACATTATGAGATTTTTTTGTGATTACGTGTCGCAGTGTATTTACTGTGTGGCCCAAGACAACTTTTCTCCCAGTGTGGCCCAGAGACGCCAAAAGGTTGGACACCCCCGCATAAAATGTCACTTCATTTGATCTGCATTGCTTCCCCCCTTGACAGGTGGGGGAAGGGAGGGTTTGGGAGGCTAAGACATGTGCCCAAGTGATAGAGCAGCATTCGAACCCACATAGTCTGATCAGAGCCCTAAGGTAATAAGCACAGTCCTACAGCTGAGCTTCACCCCTGACTCAAATCGCAAGAGATATTAAACACTCCACAGCTCCACTTTTTCAACATCCTGGCATCTGGGGGCAGCCCCTGTCTCTTATGCAAGACACCCCCCTGAGTCCCTCTATTATACTTTTCTCTTTTCAGCCTTCAAAAATGTGGTCTTCTCTCATTATGCCAATCAGGGCAGGAAGAAATGGACTTCTCTCAATAGTTAACCACTCAACATTTATGGAAGAAAGTTCTGGAAGGTTTATTTTAAATATGGAAGTGTCAGCCCAAAGGAAAAAGTGTAGAAGAACTCTTGAGGGGGCCGGGGAACAGCTCTAGAGGAAGACTTTCTGCACTTTAACCAGGTGTCATGGAATGTGCACGCCGGGATGGCGGGGTCTCCTGATCCCGGAAGAATACACGTACACAGAGGAGGTAATTGGATTCATTGTTTTGACACCTGAAAGGGTGACAAGAAACCTTTGACTGGCCAGTAATCAGCAGAGCACACCGTCGTTGTGTGGTATTCAACCAGACTACGGGCCACCACATTAGTGGGCTGGCTGGCCGGTCATCGGAGGCACGTAATAGTTCCACAGACTTAGCACGGAAGTGGATAGAATTCAAAACAGCCTCCTTGTCTCTGACATGCATCCAAATTTTTAATAGCAGCTAAGTACCTCACTAAGCAATTGAATAAAATAATGCATGTAAGCCCTAGAAAACCTTTTCAGGCCTCTTTTTATGTCTACATTGTACTGATGGAAAATTGGTTGTAATTCAAATTTTTCGACTTGGGCATGTGTTGCACAATAGATTCTTTTTTTTTTTTTCTCTTTGTAAAACTTGAGCATGGTAAACTATTGGAGGAGTCCAGCAATTTTGGTCATTCTGAAACTAGCTGTCAGATTTAATCTGTGCTAAAGAGAGAGAAGGCAAATGTATTCTGAAGCTTGTTATGTAATTTACAGATTATTTCTACAATTTATATTCCATCAAGGAGGGTGGATTAGGTCTCAGAAAGCAAGCAATGAATGACCAATTAATTTTAGCAGAGCGATTCTGGTGGCGCGGACGGGGCAGAGATGATTAGACCCTTTTCTAGCCGTGTCCCAAGGTCAAGTCACCACAGAGGACTGATTACATTTCCTAATGGCTTCTCTACGCCCATTAAAGAACACGCAGCTCTTCAGCCTCTCCCTGGGTCACGACATTCAAAATTTGCTCGGATGGCTCCCGACAAGCGAAAACGTATTCTCTATTCTTGAACCACATAAACAATAGCTAACCACTTCTAATTGACTTTAAATTGATTTCAGGTGGCTTCAGAGAAAAGCAATTTCTCCAACAGATTAACCTCTTAATTAAAGTATATTAACAACACTGTCAGGTGTAGAAATTCTGCTGCAGCAGAAAATTAAAACCTCATTGACATTCGTGTATGGAAGAATTGCTGTCCAGTCCCCCAGGGGCCAGGTTACTTATTGTGGTTCCTGCCCCACCAGGTCAACTCAAACCCGGCTCGCTGTGGAACTGCAGTCCTCCCAATGGGTCGGATGTGGGGAGGCGGGAGGGGGATGGGAAATAGACATCGTTCGGGGCATGCGTGACGCTGTCCTGGTACTTGTGGCTGCAGGAGGTTTCTTTTCTCAGGGGATGAAGCCTTTCCGTAATAACCATAGGCTACCTCAAATGCTCCGAGACATGAGGAAGAGCAGAACCAGGTTTTGGGGAGGGCTCTTCTGTACATTTCAGGTAGATGCCACCCGTCTCTGTCCACTAAGTCCTTGCTACGCAACAGGGGTCCTCAGATCAACGTCACTTGAAGACGGTTAGAAATGCAGAGTCTCGGGCCTCTTGGGCCCCGCCCAGACCTACTGAAACAGACGCACCATTTGAGCAAGATCCCCCCGAGAGTGCTCTGGAGCTATGACAGTTTAAGGACTGTTGCTCCAAGACAATGCTAGGTTGTGCCCCATCACCTAAGGCTGCATGTATACAGTCTTGGAAACATTGCATCATTTGGGTGAAAACAAACAAAAAAACAATGAAACTGATTGCTCAACCTTATGCAAACCAAACAACTTCCTTGGTGCTTTCTACTTTTCACCTCCTCTCTTCCAATACCCTCCTAGCCTGGCTGTGGAGTCAGTCCCACTGGGATATGGGTCAGGCAGGGTTCCTGACTTGGGCCATAGTTGGTTTCAGAATTCAGCTTTATCCCTGCACCGGCTCCACAGGCCCCGGATAGTCTGACCCTGGTAGTTTGCCCTTTTGGGGCTGAAGCCTGTGGTTCATGCTCTTGAATTGGTCCCACATCTGGAGATTTGTTTTTAAATCCTCACCTGAGGATATGTTTATTGATTTGAGAGAGAGAGAGAGAGAGAGAATGTGAACAGAGAAACACTGATTGGTTGCCTTCCAATCATGCACATCGAACAGGGATCGAACCCACAACCTTAAGGCGTATAGAACAGTGCTCCAACCAACTGAGCCACCTGGCCAGGGCCGAGTCCTGAGGATTTGTTGCTGCCTTTCAAATTTGCATTTTTGACCTTGCCCACCTGGCCCTAAGTTATCTATTTCCCACACTTACCTGTCTAAACTTAGGGTTGTGGCATTGACCTCTCACCTATCCCACAGGTGGCAGCCTATAGCCTGCTTTAATGTAGCTTGAGGTAGTTAAAAGGAGGAAGCTACAGAAAAATGCAGCTGTCCTCCGCACCCAGGTGTCATTGGAACAATTGGTTTAGAACTGTGATTCTCAGGTTTGGCTGCACGTCAGAATGCCCTGAGCAGACTCAAATTGTCTAATGCCCCGGGTCCCGTCCCAGATCAGCTCAAATCAGGATCTCCTGTCCTAAGCGTGAGTAGTCACACAAAGCTCCCAGATGATTCTGACAGGCAGCCATAGTACACGTTAGTGCAGAGCAACTTCCAGGCCCAGCCGCGCCCTGTCCTCTGTGCTTCACAGCTGACTTCCCCTTCTATTCTGCTTCATCTGTCTCCCCACCCGCAGAGCGTTTAGACAGTAGTGAATGAAGAACTTAGGGCTTCTATGTGTGTTAACGGGAGGAACGGATAGGACAAAAGGGGAGGGGGAGAAAGAACCTGCATGCGTTATCAGTCCTAAGATGTTTCTAAGACATTACCCAGAAGGGGTGGTAAGCCAGCCACCCCGACTTCCTCCCAGTTAAGGTGTGCAACTGGTGCAGAAGAATCACAGAAAGGGGGACAGTGTAACCCAGTAACCCTAACCACTACCCAGACTAGAAGAAAGGCAGACACGGCAGGCGGGAAGAGACTCAACGTGATACCGCAGATGTTTTTCCACTTGCAAATACCCCCCCAAAAAAGAAAATACCCCTTGTTGTGTGCCCCAGTGGCAGTTAGTTCTCAACCCATCCTGAGCACCCTAAGTCTCATAGGGAAATCGGAGAGACCCCCGGTGCTGTCCATGTCCAAGAGTGGCAGGCGACGGGGAGGACAGCAATGGTGCCACCCACCCATGTGGGGGCCCCTGGACTGGGCTCAGTCCCCCGGGTGGGTCTGCCTGCCAGGCCAGGACACCTGCTGCAGTGAGCCGGAAGCCGGGGCTCTCCCCGGACAGGCTTCTACTACTCATAGGTTCTTCAATGTCAGGGGCTCCTTGCAACAGCCACGGTGAGCTCGGTTCTGTCTAGGTGTATCCCCCGCGCCAGCAGAGGAACTGCACTTGGGGACTTGGTAGACATGCAAATGCCCCAGGAGAGGGCCCCACCCCTGAGCCACTGCAGCAGAAACTCTGCAGGTGGGGCCGGCAAGCGGTGCCCGGGAAGGCCTGCGGGCAGGCGCTCTGTCTCACACTCAGGTTTGAGAGCCGGTCTTTCATTTCACTCTTCCTCCGAAAGGGCTGTGTGTCTCCTCAGGCATCTGCTTCTCCCGGTGTGGTAAGGGGACCTGGTGTGGTGAGGGTCCAGTGACACTGCCTGAGCAGAGGTGGCCGGCAGTCCCCCTTCCTGACCCTCTGAGCCTCTGCTTTCCAGGCTCCTGTCTGTGATTCCAGACCCCTGGCCATCCGGCTTCCTGGGGTAAACTTTGCCTGGTGAACCTGGGGGATCTGCCGGCTTCATCCTGCCTCGGTTTCTCTTCCACGTTCTAGCCCCCCTCCTCCATCTGGTCCTCCCCTCTCTGCTTCCTTCTTTCTTGAGAGCTGAGGCCCTGCCTCGCCCCCTAGGCATCCTGGGCTCTGGTGACTCAGCTCCAATTGCTCTTCCTGCTGGTTGGTGAACTGCTGGCCTGTTTCATTTGGGTAGCTACCGATACACTGATATTGGCAAACACTTTGATTGAAAGAATTGAGCACTTTTTGGTTTCCAAAATCCTTCCACCTGTACTATCTCATCGTTATAGCTCATTGTTAGGCTCAAACAAAAAACTCAGGTATTATTTCTATTTAAGAGCCAACAATACTGAGACCAACCGAGGTCCAGTTAATAGAGCAGCAGAACAAAGACCGGAGTTCGGAGCTCTTAAGTCCTGACTCAGTGCTCTTTCCACACTGTTAACCTCTCTCCCCACTGGCATTTCCCACTCCCCGCCCCCAACCCCAACCCAGTAGGGCACCGGGAACATTTTGTACAAGGCCCAGATCTGTAATCCACAGTCACCTACGTCAAGTACTGGTTTAAACAGGACGAACTGCGAAGGTGTTTTACCTTGTCACGCAGGTGCACGCCGAAAGATCCAGCAGAAGATAAGAGGGTGATGCTGGGGCCATGCAGAGGGGTCCCCTGCAGCCACCGTGATTGGTTCCTGAGGTCAAATGAGCCTCTGGTGACTGGCAGAGGTGATGAATGGGCCAGCAGCTTTTGCAGGGGTTGAGAAATCAAGAGCTTTTCAACTCGAACCTCTTATTGGCTCGCATTTACCTCTCATTTCTTAGGAGTATCAAGAATAAATCTGGACAATTGAGAGCTAATAGGTTCTCTTTACGGTCTTCTGCTGGAGGCTCCAGTCCCTGAAGGCTGGTGCTTTGCATAGAGAGGAAGCACCTGTCTGCTAGCCTGGGCCTGCCCAGAGGGTAGGGGTGGTGGCCCTGGGCTGGGACACAACCGCTCCCACTGTGCGCTGGGCGGGGGAGAGGGGTTGGGTAGGCCCCTTACCTACCCCTGGTTCTGGACCTGTGTCTCAGCCTCTCAGGGCAAGCCTGTGACTCTGTACTTGGATTGCGATGTTAAACTCAGGTGCCTGTCCCCTCAGCCACCGTGACAGAGGCCTTGACCACTGAGCACCCACCCCTCGCACCCGGGCCTCGGCTTGCTACCTGTGTAGACCTCTGAACTCTAACCTTACCCAGCCTGTGGGGAGGCCAGACCGGGACCATGCCTTCTGGTTTGGCCGAATAACTTGGACTCTGATCGCAGGTTTGCCTTTGAGATTCACATAAACTCCCATCCATTTCTCTTGTCGCCAGCTGGTTCTCGTGCTCCCTGTGCTTTCTAGATGACCCACCCCGCGGTCAGCCCGCCCTCGGTACAAGTTCTTCCTGGTCATTTCTGACCTGTGGCTCCTGTGAGTGGCCCCCATTCTCTCCAGCTCAGCCGATGGCCCAGTCTGCACTCAGCTCAATAAATGGTCATGGGGGAAAAAATGTCTGTGTGAAGAACGGAATGGATGGATGACTTGCACTTGTAGAAAGGGGACAATCAGCATAGCCAATCAGCATTGGCTTTTAACTACTGAGCTAAAAAGAACGTACCATCCCTTCCCCAAGCAGACTGGCCCTGAATGCCGCAGGTATCTCTCTGCCTCGTCCCAGTGGGTCTAAATTCTCAGTTACTGGGAGAAGAGCCTGAACTTCCCTGGGCGAGCGGCCCTGGAGAGCATGGCCATGATGGGACGAGATAGAAAGAAGGAGGACAGCAGTGGTTAAAAAATAGCTTCTCATGAGCACTTTCCTCCGTCCCAGGTACTCTGCTGGACACACAGCACCCAGGGGCCCACTCAGTCCCTGCACCAATCTTAGAGCGTGTCACATGGCTCCCAGTGGACACTGTGGCAAAGCCATACTGTGCCTCCAAACCTGTGCTCCTACCTAGCTGGTGAAGTTTCTTCCCTCACAGGCTTGGGGCCTCTGCCTTTCAATTTACTTCACTCCTTCATTTTTGCCCCAAGAAGCTATGGCTTCTGCCGTAGATGGACCATAGGTGGTCCATCTGCCATCATTGTCCTCTGTGATGTGTTTTGCCAACCATCTTCTCTTTGTTGCTATGTAGCATCCATAGAATCCCCTGAAACACTGAAAAATTAAGTTGACTGGCTAGTGGAGGGATTTCAGCTCACGTGTCCTGAGAAGACAACTGGGCTTGGGTTTCATTCCCTGTCCCGGCCTGGGACTATAAAAACCACCAGCCATGTCTGAGCCTGCCCACTAGCATTCTATGCCTCTACGGTGCTGTTCACAAATAAAATGAGCTCTCGACATAGGAGCCCTCTTGTAAGCGGGAAGGCGCCACCGAAAATAAAAATTATCATGATGTCAAAAAAGCGGTGAACTCTTTTTTTCCACTGAATTCACCAGCTCCCTATGAGTCGGGGAGGGAGACGAGATCTTTTCTGGCTGGGCTCATTCCAACAACAATACTTTCTACAAACATCCATGAAGGTCCTAACGTGAGCCAAGAACTTTTATAGGTATTTTCTCTTTTCAGAGACCAGAGATAAGACATTTATGACCAAGTTACTGCTGCATCTTCTCACATTTGGGCGGGTATTACATCTGCCGTGGATTAAATACCCAGAGCTGGACATGACCAGATCAGTTACTGAGATGCAGACACCACGGTCTGATGTTACAAGCCCTAAATTTTTCTGATCCTGCCTCGGCCTCTTGCCACAGGTGAATCTGTGGGGCCTCTGAGACAAGGTCAGGCGGCTTTTTCATGGAGGCCACTTTGTCACATGCATTCCCCACCAGCGAGCGGGGATGAATCACAGCAGTTACATCCCGGGTCTAAAGGCACGCCCTGCTGAGCATGCGTCAGGCCCGGGCAAGCTTCTAGACAGTCTCATTACCAGCTGTCTACTTTTTCCCTTCTTGCTTTGCTTCCTGGGTGTGTTTAGGCCTTCGCTTTGTTGTTGGTAACTTTATGTGTATTTTTGACGCTTCTTTCTGAGTGTCCTAGTAAGAAAGAGGCGGCCAGGATTCTCACCCAGGCCTCTGAGTCTGGGTCTGTTTGCCCCCTCTGCGGTCATGGTCCTCAGCAGCAGCATCGTGAACTCCTTCAGGATAGGTCTCTGCCTCTCTGGCCCGTGGCTGCAGCTTTGCCTCGTACCAAAGGAGAAGCAGAGAACAAGTCCCTTCGACACAAAACATCTTCAGACACAGTCCAGACCGGAAATGAGGCAGAACGCACAGGGGCCCAGACTGCGGACCTCCACAGTCCAAAAGACTTGGCTTCAAACCCCAGATCTTTTTTTTTTTACTTGCAGTTGCATGGGCTTTGGGCAGTTACTGTCTCATTCTTGATTTCCCCCCACGTAGCATGGGGGAGAGAGGTCTACCTCTGAAGGGGTGTTAGGGGGTGAAATAAAGAGAGGCAGGCCGAGCACACGCCTGCCCAACGTAAGTGCTGCAGGATGTTCGCTATCGTTGACTATTTTACCGCCTCAGACACAGGTGGAAAGGCACTTGGTCAGTTATTCAGACAGTACAGGTTTATGGTTCCTACATACACACACACACACTGCTGTAGTTTGGGAGGTGGCCTCATTGGCCTTCTGTGATCATATCTGAGGTCCCCTGTTACAGGGAGAAGGGTTAAAGTGCAAGAGGGAATAAAGAAGGAGTGAAGCCTGCATCCTTAGGCAAGAGAACCCCAAGGACCTGGACAAATGGCCTGTACAAAGCTTGGCTCCGCAGGGGACGGAGGGAGGAGCCAACGGGGAGAGAGGCAGCCATGCCCCCGTGGCTGTGCTGCAGCGAACTGCTGACGGACAGGCCGCCTCTAGAAGGTTCACTGGATCTTGCAAAAACATGATACCATAGTAGGAAAGTTTGACAAATTATGCAATTTGTAGCAAAATGCTCCTTTCCATCCCCATGGTGATGTTCAGCTTCCGGTTATGCCAAAGTACTTACTGGCAAGAAAATCTTTTTTTAATTTAATTTTATTTTTTGGCATATAGCAAAAGGCAGGGAAGTCAAGAAAGAACCCTGGAGGATTTTTCTCTTAACTTTTATTAAAAGGATGTTCTGGATTTGGCAACGTGGCATGAATCCAAACACGCAACTCATAATGAAACTCGTTGCAAACCTTCTCATTGGGAGAAATTGCTTCTTGTACAAGTTTTGGATCAGTAACCTAACGTACAGATGCACGCTTATAAGCACAATACAGATGTACAAGGACACTTAGTGCAGCATTTTTTACTAACTTTGACGAACACCTGGGAGGTCCAAAGTGGAGAGCAGCAGAGTGTATGCGCACTAGCAGACCAGGGAACCACTGGATTAGGAGACTGTTCCTGTAGACAGAGGGGATGTGCAATGCGGTGTGAGCGGAACGAACAGGCAGTCCCTTAGACAATGTATTTATTATTTGGTTTCTTACAAATGTATGAAAATACACAATGCTCTATACAGATGATGTATTATAGGACTGTACGCTTGAAACCAATGTAATTTTATGAACTAATGTCACCCCACTAAATTTCACGTTGAGAGTGGAAAAAGTGTATAAAAAAGGCCTGGACAGAGGCACAAAATTGCACATTTGCCCTTGGGGAGGAGCCTGGGCCGAAGTCGGGTGTCAGGAGCTCCACCTGTTCACTGCCTAAGCATCTATACTTGATATTTTAATGCCTCATATATATTCTTCCTTGTGTTCACTCACTCCCTGCTTTTCCTCCTGCCGGTAGCCACTTCATCTCTCAGGACCCAGCTTAAGTCTCAGCTTATCTGGCCATTATGCTCACTCACAATCCCCACCTCCCTGCCTTCCCAGCTTCCCCTTCTTCCTTCCTTAGCACATTATGATCTCCTAACACGTTATACGAGTATGCTTTATTTATGTGTCTTCTTTACGTTCTGCCTCTCCCCCACAACAATGGAGCCTCTATGAGACAGAGGTGGCGTCTGCTCTGTTCTTGCTGCCTGGAATAGTGTCTGGCCCTTTGTAGGGACTTAAGCATCTGTCCCTGCATGAGTGAGTGAATGTTCATGCAGGACTTCGGCGATAAACTGTTAAGTGCCTGCGTGTACGTGTGGGTGTCACACATGTACACTGTATATATAGGTACATATTTATGTGTATATGTGTGTATAAAAAATGTAACACTTGAAACAGTGACAACTGCCAAAGGCAGGCATAAAGATTGAGGAGTTAAGGCCCGGGGAGGCCCTCCCGCACAGGGCACTCTTGCAGCCCCCTGTGGCTTCCTTACCCCTTTATTCGGAGTTAGCTTTCCTGCACTTCTTTCCATGGCGCCCTGGTGTCTAGCACATATGAGGCACTTAATAAATATTAAATAAATGAATGATATTATCACAGTCTTTTAAGACTCTTAATGAGGAGGGGTGAAAAAAACCCTTCCATGAATTCCAAGGAGGAAGAAAACAGAGGAGAAAGCAGAAAATGCAAGAAGTGCTAACTGCCACATTAGCTCGAAACGAGAAAAGTGAAAATCTGATGCTTCATTATAAAATGTGAGCAAAGGCGGTTCCCAAGTAGGCGCAGTACTGCGCCCTCAGGAAGCCGGCGGGTCCTGCGATGCTTCCTCACACCCCCTCAGCCTGTGCCCAGGTCCTCGCTGGGGGACAGCACGGTTTATCAGCCCTTCCCAAGAACCCTGCAACCAGAAACACTTCAAATGAGAGCACAGAGGAGTCAGGAAATCCTTGCCATGCGCAGCATCTGGGCAGAAAGAAGAACATCTGTTCTCAGCATGAACCCTATTAGCTTCATCATTCAGCTTCCAACGAAAGGAAGAAAGCGCGATTCTGATACACGGCAGTAATAGACGGCAAGGCAGCAGCCTGTGGGGTATCTTTTAAAAGGACTTCTTGCCTTGGCCGGTGTGGCTCAGTCGGTTGGAGGGGCATCCTGAAACCGAAAGGTTGCGGATTTGATACCTGGTCAGGGCATACACCTAGGTTGTGGGTTCCATCCCCAGGCAGGGCACATACAATCCCTGGTGCAGGCGCATACTGGAGGCAACCAATCACTGTCGATCACACATTGATGTTTCTCTCTCTCCCTCCCCTCTCTCTGAAAGCAAGGAAAATGAAAATGTCCTCAGTGAGGATAAAAAAATAAAATAAAAATAAAAATAAAAGGACTTCTTACCAAGTTGTTAAAATTTTATAAAAGGCATATAAAGAAGGGCATGATTTTAATATCCAAAAAGACAGAATATGCAGAGGGTTCACACTCCGTGGATGTTCATAAAACTGAAGAGCTGCTGCTGATATTAACGCAAAGACCCTCTCTTGGAAGAGGCCCTCCTGACACATGAACTTCTGTTTAATCTGGAGCAAGGTGTCCGACTTCTCCGAGCCTCAATTTTTTCATGGACCAAAAAAAAAAAAAAGTGATACTAGAACCTACCTCCTAGGTAGTTGTAAAAATTAACCAGGGTGACACACGTACACAATGCCCAGCACGTAGGGAGAGCCTCGCCGATGTGAACGAACGTTATTATTCTGTCTGCATTGTTACTTGGCAATTGTAGCAGACAGAGGGTGCGATGTAGCTGGAGAGCCATACACATCTGCCTCCTGGAAATCATCCAAGGAAAGTAGTCAAAAATATCAGCTCCCCCCTCCTCCCACTGTCCTCTTCACACCGGAGATCAAGTCCTCTCCCTCCCCATTGGGAGACCCTCCTGTCCTCCCCACCTGTTCCTCTTCATCTCTCACGGGATCCACCTCAGCCAAGTGCAAAGGCCTCTTCCTCAGGGTTCCTGCTGCTAATCCACTTGATTAAGTGCTCCATACGGAAGCTGCATCGCCCGTCTTCGGAGCCTTAGTTCATATTAAAATTGGATTCACCCACATTTTCCCAGTCTACTACATAACCTACTTTGCCATGTCTAATGTGCCCGTTTTTGCCCACATTTTTGAGGGAAAATTAAGGATGCACATTACACATGGGTAGTACCTGAAATACCTTATATCTGTTCTTGTGCTTTATAATTATTCGTTACATCAAATTTCTTGTACCATGATACATACAAAAATAAATACTGAAATTCCTTTACAATTCAAAAAAGGTGTCTCATATAAACAAATTAGAAATTGAATTAAAAAATTTAAATGAAAGTATTTTTTCCCCTGAAAGTTTGGACCAAAAACATGGGTGTACATTATACATGGCAAAATACAGGTAGTATAACCATGTGTGCTTTCATTTAAAAAATTATTTCAATGGCTTCCCCTTTGGTTAAACTGACACTCCCAAAACGTCCCAAAACTTCTCCAGCTGCTTCTGTAACTGATGCACAGCAGGGGCTTGGCATATGGCTGCAGACTTGACCCACAGAGGTAAGAAAATGCATAAGCTAAAAGTCTAGGAATTAGCCTCAGCTAGTGTGGCTCGGTCGGTTGGGCATTGTCCCATAAACCGAAAGGTCACTGACCCAATTTCCGGTCAGGGCACACGCCTGGGTTGCGGGTGTGGTCTCCAGTCAGGGCAGGTACAGAAGGCAACGGACTGATGTTTCTCTCTCCATTGATATCTCTCTTCCTCTCTTTCTCTCCACTTCCCCTCTCTCCCTTAAAAACGTTTAGAAAAAAGACTAAGCATTAGTATGAAACATCAGAACACTTGGCAGATTAGGAGGGTGGGATTATGGCTGTATTAGTTTTCTCAAGTAGAAGGACAAATGTCCTCTCTGACGGCGATCGCTGGAAATGCTAACATACGAAGGTGTGTGGAAGTATCGCCCAGACACCACGCAGCAGCTGTGAGTATCGGGTGCAGGGCCATGGCTGTTCTCGGTCGGTGCTTCTCCACCAAGAAGGAACAGGCACCCAGAGTCTGACAGATCGCGGCCACCGGAGCTCAACTTGGAACAACCGTGACTCCTGAAGTCGGGAGGAAATGCACGGTGCCAGTGTCCGTGTCTCACGGTAGCCCCAGCCTCGGCTCAGCCTGAGCCGAAGGGACCTGATGCGGCTCCAGCTCCCCTGCTCAGCATGTCTCCGGACTGGACTCTCCTTGGCTGCCTCCACAGAGACGTGGAAGAAAGACCACCACCACCTGCTTGCTCAGAGTGATGGACGAGTTCTGCTGTGACTCTCCAACAGGGGTGTCCGACCTGCAGCCCACAGGCCACACACAGCCCAGGGTGGCTGCGAATGCAGCCCAACACGAAACCATAAATTTACTCCCTGGCTGGGGCGGTTTAGTAGATTGAGTGCCCGACTGCGAACCAAAGAGTCACTGGATTGAGTCTCAGTTAGAGCACATGCCTGGGTTATGGGCCAGGTCCTCAGTGGGGTCGTGCAAGAGGCAACCACACATTGATGTTTCTCTGCTTCTCTTTCTCCCTCCTTTCCCCTCTTTCTAAAAATAAATAAATAAAATCTTTTTTAAAAATCGTAAATTTACTTAAAACATGATGAGTTTTTTTTGTGATTATGTATCACAATGTATTTAATGTGTGGCCCAAGACAACTCTTCTTCCAGTGTGGCGCAGAGATGCCAAAAAGCTAGACACCCCTGCTAGCAGCTTAAAGACACAAAATGTATTCCCGGGGCTTGCTGCCAAGAAGAGGGTTTATCCTGTGTCCCTTTTCGCCTGTAGTGAGGAAAGACAACATCAGATTTGTGGGGGCCCATGTCGCAAGCAGTAATTTATTTGCTCTTAGCAACCGTGGCTTCAGCTCAGTGATATCTGGGAGCCAAACATTCTCACGGAGCGTGTGTTGCCTTCGCCCGTTCGCCCTCAGGCGGCGGCAGGCTTGCTTGGCCTCCTGCTGAAGACTGACAACTCCCCCTGCACCCTCCTCCCCCTGAGGCCTCTGGAGCAGCAGTCACAGGCAGAGGGCACAACCTGTTCCGTACCTGACTTTGTAGCTCCTCATCACCAGGTAACGCCTGTCACAGACCTTAGTCATCACGCCCCATGGCCTAAAGGAGGAGGCTTTTCCTTGTGTTGAAAGCACCGTTTT
Organism: Desmodus rotundus; assembly: GCF_022682495.2. Classification (NCBI taxonomy): domain Eukaryota; kingdom Metazoa; phylum Chordata; class Mammalia; order Chiroptera; family Phyllostomidae; genus Desmodus; species Desmodus rotundus. The sequence continues at coordinate 89,504,383 of NC_071399.1, read as the reverse complement.
CCTCCCTTTTTCAGTTTTGTTCCCTGTCTGCAGTTAAGAGCCAGCAAGGCAGACAGATGAGGGAAGCCACCGGACAGAGCCTGCGCAGGGGCCCAGCCAAATGAAGGTGGTTGTGGACATTGGTGCCTCAGGGCTCGAGCCTGGCCACGGGAAGCTGACGACGCTCAGCTCACCCACTGAAGCCCAGGACCTGGCCAGGAGGATTCTTGACGCAAACCACAAGAGGCCCAGGAACCTCCTGGGTTCTGCTGGATTTGCTTCAGGGTCTCTGGCCTTCAGACTCTTCTTCAGGTCTCAACAGCGAACAAAAAATAAATAAACAAGCAAACAAGCCATTCAAGATAAAATGCAAAGATGGAGGTGGAGAGGGCAGGCGTGGAAGTTGCATGACAGAGGTGGATCAGTATCCCAGGTCTTGCACTAAGTACCTGAGGGGTCCTGGACAGGTAACCTGAGCTCTCTGAGCTTTGTTTTCTCACCTGAAAAAAGAATGAGGCTAATTATGTGCACTTCACAGGATCGAAGGTTGGGGTTAAGTAAGAATTCATGCAAACATATAGCATAAAGTCTGACGCTTAGTAAGTATTGCACTTAATAAATATTAGGGGTTGTTAGTGCTTGTGCCATTGTTTCAAAATTATTGGTCAAGAAATGCACGAGGATGAGACATATTTCAGATGGGTTTTTGCCCTGTGTAACTTTGGCTTATGTAATTATGGTACTTGCATGAAAAGAGCCCTTATCCCTTCCCTGTCTTCCCTCCCCGCCTCCCAACCTTCCCGTCTGTTCTGGCCCCTGAGTCCCGCAGCTCTCTGTACTGATCCCATAACCGCGTTTGTCCTTGTCCTTTGCTCCTCCCTAGACAGTTCCTCCAGAAAATGGACTGTCCCTTTCACAGCTCAGTAGCCTTTTTAGTGTCTGGGAGGCTACTCCCCCCAGACTAGGTCTGCAACACTGCTTGCTGAGTGGAATTCTTGCCTTGACCCTGGCAACTTGGAAAATGAATTATTGATTTCACGGGCCGAGATCTTTGAAGATTTTCAAAGTCTCAGAATCTCTATCCAGTCAGAGAACTTCAAAGAATGGATTCACTGACTGGCTTATTCTGCTCTCAGAAGTCATTTACACTTCAGTCGAGAGTGACCAGGGGACACGCTATTCATGGGGGAGCTTGTGTCTCTTCACAGACCATTCCTGGAGGAAAGGACTATCCCCTGCTCTGTACTTCAGGACACGTGAACACCATGAGCAAAACCCTGCCCTGCCCATGGGCCCATATGCACTCGGTTCTTGCTCCGTACAGCAAGGGACTAGTGGGCATTGGAGCAGAAAAGCTGGCCTGCACCACCAGGCCCCATGTGGGGCAGCTTAGGGACCCAGCCTGGGGCCTCAGCCTCCTTTGTGCACTGAGAGGTTTGGGCTACTGGTCTACCCAGAGGCCGAACCTTGCAAAGACGACGCCACATCTCTAGGGCAGCTCCACTCCCTACGCTTGCTGCCACCTTCCAGAGTCTCTTCTTTCCTTCTGGAACCAGCTATAATTTACTCTCAGGGTTTTAAGGTGGACTTGGTGCTACCTGGATGTTAAGTAATGCCATTCATTTCAATTTACGATGATGCGAAGCCCTAACACCTGCACACGCACACGTGCCCACGTAGTAAGAAAATCCGGTGTGCAGTACATTCATTGAGAAAAGCCACATCACGTACAGACGTTCTGCAAGAAACGTCCCCTGCGCTGACCTGAAAGGTCATAGCCTGTTCTGAGCTTCCATACAAGACCTACATGGGAAGGCTGTTGTGCCAAACCAGCCGGAAGATAGGGAGATGAAGAGAGCCACGGGTCAGAGCCCACGGAGGGAGACACGGAAAACTCCAGAGTGCCCACTTTGGTGGCGGCTTTGGTGACAGGCAGTCCACGGTGGACAGAGGAGCCCTCAGTCCCCATTGCTAAATAAGGAGGATATAGCTTTCCTCCCCGCCAGGCCATATAAAACTAATTCTTGACAAGTTCTCCTGAGATCCACATAAAAAAATCATCAAGTGTCACTTCCCAGATGAAACTTGCAGACCTTCCAGGCAAACCAGAAGCTCGCCTCATAGCTTCTCAGAAATAAGGGCATTTGAGCAAAGCCAAGAGCCGGGGACTTACACAGCCGTGGATCGGACCCTGGCGCTGGAAGTGGACCACTTGCCCCTCGCCCTCTGTGCTGGCAGGGACCCCGGTTCCCGGAAAGGGCAGTGCTGCCCCGGCCCAACCGCTCAGGAAGTTTGCTCTCAGCTGTGCGCCCCTGTGTAATTGCAGGAAAACTGGTTCTGTTCATTGTGGATTTTTTGACACTTAACTCAGGAAAAATGAGTTGCCCAACAGTGATTTCATGCCCAACTAAACCTGGCATCTGGACTCTTAGCTGTTCCTTCCCCTTCTTGCAGAGAAAAGGGATCCAGACATTCTCCAGGGGAAAACAAACTCCCAAAGCTGAAAGACTGCAGTTTTGAAGTTTGCTTAATGTTGAACCGAGGGAGGGGACTCTCAAGTTGGCAAAATGCTTCCCTCCCACATGGCTGTTAAATCAGCACCAGCTCCAAGGGCTGTGACTCAGAGACGAGGGGCCCAAGCCGTGTCCCATAAACACGGTGTTTCCAGGCCCTGTGTTCTCGATCCCTTGTAGCGCAGGGCAACTCAGGGTCGGGGCAAATAAGGTGAGGACACCATTCCAGTTCCAATTCTGAAGCTGGGTTTTTTTTCCCCCTTCTGTTAAAGTTTAGGTAGAAGCCAAAAGGACTGTTTTTACTATTGTCTCAAACTCAACTGCTGACAACCGAGAAGTAGGAACACTTGGCCGAATATCAAACGCCATTGTTTCATGTGCTTTTACATGGCTTTTCTTTTTCTGTCTTGCAATGTGCCAGAAAGCTGGGGGCACTTTGTCCGTGCCCACACCCAGGGCTTCTGGGGCCTCCCTGGTGGCCCTCCAGGCAGCCTCCCGAGGCAGGGTTTTGCCAAGGAGGGTACAGGCTCTCAATGTGGGGGAGCACTGGGGACCCTCGGAGTGAGCCCAGGAACAGGTGTCCGCCTTCCTCAGGGACAGGCCCACAGCCTACCTGCCTGCCATGGGACCTGTGACCGGAACAGGTGATCGAGACTGCCATGAGTGTCCAGGACACCTGCAGACACTGTGTGAGTGGACAGGCACAAAACAGATCTGAGAAGGGTTCTCTCCCTTCTCCTCTTTAATCCTTACGTTTCTCCCAAAGTCTAGGATTGACGTGGGTTGCTTCCACCCGCATTCTCTCGTTCAGTCAGCGTCACCTCCTCCTCCCACGCCTCCCTGGCCTGTGTCCCCCATGACCCAGAGTTTCCCCAGTTCTCTTCTCCTATCAAAACCCCCCAGCTGTGTGTGGCATTTCCTTTGGGTTCTGTTATCATTCAATGGGAGCCGAGTTATCTGATAACATAACTGCTGCTTATGGGCCAAGTCTCCCAGGGAACGTAGGCATTCATTCATTTCTGGAGAAGAAGTGTTAACCCAAGATATGATTTTAAGCATGAAAGACCAGGGTTTGGTATTTTCAGGGTGCATGCATGATTTAGAAGTAAGTAGCAAGTTCATTGGCTTAACTGACACGGAAGGGGAGGGGTCACGCTGGCCTCAAGCACAGGTGGAGAGGAACTCCACCAGGACTAGCTGGCTGTCATCATGGCTCTTGCCTGTCCCTGGGCCCAGTTCTTAGCAGCTTCTCCACTCAGCAGGGGCCATGCACCTGGTGGGTCTGGGGCCACACATCCTTATAGCTCCCATGAAGAGAAATGATTTCTTCCTTATAGCCCCAGGAAAAGACTCTGATAGGCTCAGCTTGAATCACATGCCTATTTCTAAGCCAATCAGTATGGCCAGGGAATCTGGCCAGTAAAAGAAGAGAGTAGGAATGACAAGGGTGTCAATGAAGTGACTGCCCACAGCCACATCCCACAGCCATGCCCGACCTCCAGAACCAACCATGGCCCTCCTCCCCCAGTGGTCCCCCGTCATTTTCCTAATCTTCAAGGTAGCTCTCCAATGGTCACTACAAATGGACCCAAGTCGCGGCCTGCATTAAAACCCCTCGGTCATTCTACAGTTAGATAACTCCTAAGGTGCTTCCCAGCTTTGGCATTTAATATTCTAAGGTGCTAATATAGAGCAGTTGCTTAAGACCAAAGAAGACCTGGTATGCACAGAGAGCTGACTCATTCCCTCTTGAAAAGCTGTCTTCATTTTAAAACTAACCTGCTGGACTCCTCCAGCCCCTCCCCTTTTTCACCAGGTGGACTCTGGACTGAGTCAGAGGCTCCATCCAGATCAATGGAGAACTACCCTTAATCCTTTCTGCAGTGTTAGTCCCTTCCTCTGGGGTCAGGCCCCCCAGTGGTACCTGCGTTTTAATGCACCCCGGCGCCAGAGCCCCCAGTATCTGGTCCCTTTGGTCAGTTCCATCTCTCCGCCGTTCCCTTCTGCCTATGCAGGTCCATTTCTCAGTGGATTTTCAGGAGCTCATGATATAGTCTTTCCCATAAGTCAGCGGGGCAATGGCTCGCCTAGCTGCCTGCTGAGCATCCCGGCACCAAGGAATAGACGAGAGTCACACACCGTAACTATGCTATTCACTCAGCTTTTAGTGAATGCAGGTTCACTCAAAGTAGAACATCAACACACAGTAATATCCTCCTCACACTCTAACAATCAAGAGAAATATCACATATATACACAGCAAATTTATATGCCTGCCTTGACCCATCGTTGGCTGGAGGCTGGCCATCAAGAAGTAGGCAGGTTTTGAAGACAGAGTCTGTCTTCCTAGAGGGCGGTTCCCAGAGTGAGCTGATGGTAGAGAGCTGTCAGCCGGCAGCCCACTGGGAATCTGAGGCCACAGTTCCTTCAGCCCAGCTGGGAGAGCTGGGAGGAACCACATCCATAGGAAAAGAACAAAGTGGCCCTTCCACTTGGATTGTCTCTCAAGGTGCCCAGCGGTGCCCACTGACACTATGGTTCATTGTCTGTGGGCACTGCCGAGGCTGCCCTCGGAGTCTTGTACAGTCTGCAGCTGCTTCCCGTGTTGACCCATGGCCAAGTTTCTGGTGGTGCTCAGCCACGAAACGACCCAGAGTGGGGGACATAAGTGGCGTGGTAGGTTCATTCTGACGCATAGATGTCATGGGTTATTTTATGTTAATTTTATAGCAGAAATGTAGATGGACAAATCTCTATACTGTTAGTCATGTAAAGGTAGTATACAAGGGGGGGATCCAAAAGAAACCAGAATTATCTTCTGGAGGGAGGGCCCTTTGGAGTATAGGCTTCCCTGGCTAGGTGAGTGTTCTAGGAACCCATCTGTGTGCCAGCTGGCATTGTTGTGAGAGGCTGTGTTTGGCTTCAGTGAATTGTTTTTGAAGACTCTTTCAACGCATTTGCCCATTTCATGATGGGTGATTCACAAGCACACCTGCCCACACCGTACTGAGTGTTCAGCAGTTTTTGACGAAAAATGGCATGACCCCTGTGCCCCACCCTCCCTATTCACCCGATCTCACCCTGAGTGTCTTTTTTTTGTTTCTCTGGATGAAAAAAGTCCTTAAAGAGAAATGTTTTGCCCATGTGGAAGAGGTGAAACAAAAAACAGCAGAAGCACTAAAAGGCATCCAAATCCATGAGTTCAATAACTTTTTCTGAGCAGTGGAAAAAATGTCTCAGTAGGTGTACTGCATCAAATGGAGAGCACTTGGAAGGCGACTGAAATTCAAACATGTGAGAATAAATGCACAATTTTTATAAATAAATTCCATTTGGGGGGTGTTCCCTCTCTACTGGCTTACTAGGGCAGCCACAATAAGCCAGCACAACACAACAGAAATTTGCTTTCTCACGGCTCTGGAGGCTGGTAGTCCAAGATCCACCTGTTGGCAGGTTTGGTTTCTCCTGCGGCCTTTCTGCTGGACTCACAGATGGCCCACTGTGTCCTCACGTGACTTTTCTGCACTCACGCGCATCCCTGGTGACTCTTCCTCTTCTTATAAGGATGCCAGTCCTATTGGATTAAGATCCTAGACTGATGACTGCACTTGACCTGAATTTCCTCCTGCAAGGCCTCCTCTACGAGTACAGCCATATCGGGGGTGAGGGCTGAATTTGGGAGAAACACGATTCAGTCCACGCAGTCTAAAAAAATCCTTTTAACACGCACATTAATCTGTGGATGATTGTAAAATTTATGTCTGCAGCCCATTCAAAAATATATTTTGAAAATTTTTTTGTCCCTTTTTGTTTCCCTTAATTGTAGAGATTTTATTGTTTGAAGAAAAATAAAAAATCACTCATATTCCTATTTCCCATAAAAAAATAATATTAACATTTGATATCATTGTTTCCAGTCTTTTTTCTCTACTGCACATAAATTTCTTTTATGGATTAGTTATATTATGTGTGCATTTTGTATCTACTTTTTTACTACATATTATCATTTTATCAGTGCTCCAACTTTCACGGAAGACAACACAGCCACGTGTCTGCCACTTTATTTTGGGGACTACTGCACCAAACATTTGCGTGTGAATATTTTCCTGAACGTCTGACTCTCCGATATTTTTTTTTACGCCTGTTCCTTTCTTCTCTCTTGCTAATCCAAATTTTCCACATCCTTTTAGGCCCATTTCAAGCACTACATCCTCAAGTGAAGGCCCCCCCAGCATTTCTGGAGCATACTAACCTGGCCCCCCTTTGGATTTATGTGAGGTGCATTCTATCTTGTTTGCTTCATCCCATCCTTCTTGTGATATGTCTGGAATCACTGTCACACATTCCTTTTGTTTTAAGCCTTTGCTTCCCAAGTGATGGTGCAAACACTGCATCTTATGCTCCTCCCTACAATGTGGATAATTGCTCCTCGCTGATGGATTGCTCGATGGATTCGCTGGTTCGTTTGCTATTTTCTGAAAACTAAGAGTCTCGGTCTCTAGTTATCGGTGGAAATCACTTTTTCCTCTGCCCCTTCGTGGAGGGCCCTGGCTCTCAGCGTTTCCACAGCAGGACTAAATTGGAGGCACTGTGTTCCTTTGTGTTCCCCATTCCCTGCTCTGTGTGGCTTGGCAGGATGATGGTTCTATTATACTACACCCTATTGTGTTTCTGTAATGGCTTAATTACTGACTGTGGGCTTCTGACTGAGCCCTGGGGAGAGGGTACATTGTATCACGAAAATGTGTGATCTCTCAGCGGCATTAGTGTGCCACCAGATTTAGTTGTGTCTAGGCTGCCCAGGTTCACGCTGAATTTCAAAGTGTTGCCAAATATATGTTACAGATAATGTATTTTAAAGTCCTTTGGAAGATGAATTAAGCTTCCGTCAAAACACATCCCAGAGAGAGGCACTCTGATGTTCTGATGCGCACGGGGCTGTGAGGCCATCCACCCAGCAGGTCCTCTCTCCACACGGTAGGAGACCGCTCTAGCCCGTTCCTTGAGACATCTGGAAGAAGATATTTTCCTTGATGCCTAATCTGGCCAAGCAGAACCTTAGGGTCTCATTACTAAGCCACATTTGTCAGTATTTAAGATGTACACAAAACTGTATCTGGGTCATTTGGATGGCCGTAACACACTGCAGTAAGTAAGCCCACTGCCGGCATTTCCAAGTGCAGGTGGGGAGGGAAGACAGGAGGGAGGGAGGAGGGAAGGAGTCCCTCTACGTCTGCCTATAGTCCTTAATGTCAGAGAAATCTGCCATTTCATTAGCTTTTCTTTGAAGCTTTATTAAATTTAAAGTTTGCATTAAATTAATATCCATACCAAGTACAGATTGAATGCTTATAATTAGCCAAGTGAGGGGCATTGTATTTTGACTCTGCCACTTTTATAGCACTATTTTATTTTAAAATATTTTATGTTTAAAGTTTTTTTCCAGCTTCTCTTTATTTTTTTTAAATGAATGGGGAAGCAGAGCATCTCACCTCTCCCAAAGCCTCAACCATCCCAGGTATAACCCTTGAGATTCAGACCTTCCCCAGCTCGAAGGAATGGAAGGAGTTCAGGAAGGGGACCAGAGAGGGGCACATTATCCACTTTTTAATAAAATAGACTTCCATTTTGATGAATCAAATTATCTGCATCAAAAAAAAAGTTACCCTTTTGTGTACATCACCGTGGGGGGCCATCTCCATACCCCAGCACGAGTAAGCATGTCGGAGTAATTGCCCTGATTATTCGTGGAAAGAGAAGTTACTTCACTTCTCTACATCTGTCAATTGAGAGTCACGTGGGCTTGGATTTGGAGCACAGGTCTCCTATTTCCTGTTCCAGGTACAGACGTCGACTAGACAGCCCAGTGTATGCATGGGACAGGCCTTCAAAAGGGTGAAAGAAAGGTGACAATGGAGTGACACTAGAGTGAAAACAGAGGGAAATCGGGCTTAGCAGGGGTGAAGAGCCCGGACCAGGGCTGTGTGTCCGTTCCCTGCCCCCTGCCCCCTGCCCACTGCCCCCTGCCTGCTGCCCGCTGCCCGAGAGCTAGAACAAGAACAAAGGCCTGTGAGCTTGTTGGGAAGGGGGTGCATGAAAGGCGCTTGCCTTGGCTGCAAAATTTAAGGGGGTGGGGAACAAAACTCAGCCATCAAGACAAACACTGCTTTTAGCAATTATTTCTAAAAATTAAAATGAATGCAAAAACTAAAATCCACGATAAACAAAATATTAAACTTTTAAATGCAGACCGACCAGCCCTGCTCGTACATGTCACGTCTCCATCTGCCGCATTCTGACCCTTGCCCTGGGTCTCCTAGTCCACCCTCAACAATCTGAAGATGCTCCCTCCACGAAATAATCAGCTCTCAAAGGTCATCTTCGCAGAGCTCCCAGCGAGTGTTGCCTGCAGACATAAACCCCAGCTGGAGGCAAGGGCTCTGATACCATCCCCTGCCCAGCTGGCGGGGAAAGGCCGTGGAAACAGGCAGAAAGCCTCTGGAAGAGATGCGAGGAGACCAGGGGATTGGTGGATCCAAAGACCTAAGCACAGAGTCTGCAGCCTGACCCACAAAGCGGAGTGAAATGGTACTGAGCCGAGACTCCCAAACCAGCAACATGCGCAGTGGAGAACTTTACCCAAAGTCTCCCAGACTCTTAGGAATTCGTGAACCTCTTACTAGGCTCAGTCCACATTTGAAGTTATCTAGATAATTGGGATTTGACTGAACTCCCATGTCCTAGGCAATATGATTGACAAACCTATCTTAGGAGGAAACAGTAACAGTAGGAAGGAGAAAGGAGTAAGGGAAAACTAGTACAGGTAGACTAGAGATGGGACAGAAGGTAAAGTGTCTGCTACCACCAACAATGGCATGGAAATTATAGTAACTAATGTGTCCTTTGGCCTTACACTATTAAGTTAGTGTAGCATAGATCACTATCAATGATATTCAAAGTTAATCGTTAGGTGAAAATGCATATCTCAGGAAAGCAAGATTTGATTGCAACTCTAGGTTATTAAAAAAAAAAAAAAGTTGGTGAATGACGGTGTTTCTCTTATTGACCGCACTCTTCTGGGCTTGGCTGAGATTTTCCCAGCTGGGCCTGAGCTTTGGAAGTCAGTCCCCTTCTCTACATTATCCCATCCTAGACAGATCTTCTGGAGTCCATTTAGCAAGAACTCCCCACCCTCAATATCTTCATCACCCTTGATATCTAATCAGGTTCCTCCTCTTCTACCACCTCCCCTGTGACGTCTGATCACCCTGGCCTGCCTTCAGCAAGAATCATGTTGTTGGGTCAGTACGGCCAGAACCTTCCTTTACCCCAGATGCTTCCTCCTAGTAATTTCATATCCACCAACGCCCCTTGCTCCTTGGCTATAATGCTGACTCACCCAAGCTGTGCGAGGAGTTGAGTTTATTCCCTCTTCCCCACTGGCCCCTGAGCCGTCGTGATGACCCCCTTTCCCAGCGTCTTTAACAAGTGTCATCAATGAACTTGTCTTTCACGTGAACCTGGGCTGGTCCCCGTGGAAAAGGGAGCTTTCTTAGAGGGCACTGAGGAGGGAATGTTGGTTCTTCAGAGCCCACCACACAGCAAACAGGTAGGAAGCACTTGTGGATCCAAAAGAACATTGTGAGCAAAGAAAAACTTGTTTTGTTCAGGTGACGGGACCATGAGTCCATTACATCTTGAATTTCTATTGTTATAGCAATATTATTTTTGAAAAAAATTGCAAATATGTCAGTGGTAAGAAGGCTGAGTTTGCGATGGAAGTCCAGGGAAAGGAGACCAGCAAAAGCAAGCACAGGCCCTGCCGTGGGGGAGCAGTCCGTGCTGGTCTCTGTGGCTGTGTAATAAACCAACCCAAAACTCAGTGGCTTAAGACAGCCACCATTTTACCGTGCTCATGGATTCTGCAGGTCAGGACGTGGGACTGGGCACAGAAGTGACAGCTTGCCTCCACGCCAGTGTGTCCGGGCCCTTGGCGGGGAAGACCTGAAGGTTGGGCTCGGTTGGCTGCTTGGAACCGGAGTCACAGAGAGGCTCCGTCTCGTGTGAACTTGCCCACGAGGAGGGAGAGGCCCCAGCCACAGGCAGAATGTTTCTCTTTCGTTTTAAGCACCATTCCCTCCTGCCAGCGTGAGTCATTGTGGCCTCCCTCCCCCGGCCTGAGAGGCCCATCCACTTGGGGCCACAAGACTCAGGTCAGTCCCTGGGTCCCCGAGGCAATCTGCCACCATCAATGCTTCCCTGTGGGGCTGACTGGGGACACCCGTGTGTGACCTGCCACAACCATAACCCTCAACAGCCCCGAGCACCACGCAAGAGATTGTTTTTTCCTTTTGAGAAAAAAAGGTGAAGAGGCACAAGTCTAAATGGAGGACAGGAAGTCGTGAAACAGAACTGAAAATTAAAGAGAGGGGAGGGAAGGAGGCCCCAGGGAGTCGAAAAAAGACATCAAAGAGCAGAGGAGACTCTGAGTAAGTTACCAGGGCGACGGGCGGTCCATGAGGTTCCTTCCCCAGAAGCTGAGCCACTTTCTCCCCAGTGCCCAAGTCCTCCCAGGTGGTCAGGAGCTGTGTCGGAGGCACAGACACCTGTCACCTTCCCGAGTTCACACCAGCAAGCGCCCAGCCAGCAGTCAGCCCTGAGACTTGAGTACCTTGCCCATGTCTGCGGGCGAAGTCCCTGCCAGGTCCTGGAGCCTCGGAACGGTAGGTTTAACTGGAGTTTACGGTAAATTGCAGCTCAGAGACCCTAGCCTCTTCCCGCAAGGGCTTATTTATTTAACTTACAACAGGCTCCCTGGTGCAGCTCAGGCAGTTTCCTGAGCGCTCTGCAGGCATTAGCTCCGCTATTCCCCGAGGCTAGGCTGCGGGGGAGGCACTGTTATCCCCTGGATCTTACAGATGAGGAAACTGAGATAGGTCACATAATTCACTACCCACACACACCCAGCCAGTAAGTGGGGAGGCCAAGACTCAAACCCCGGCCAGCCAGCCAGCTCCAAATGCCCTGCTGGCAGCCACAGGGCATGTGTGAGGCTGAATGGCTGACCTGGGGAGGAGCAAGGCAAAGAGGGAGGGAAGGAGGGGAGAAGTGGGGAGGGAGGCACCCAGCACACTGCACTCCTGCTCAGCAGGACTGGGTTAGAGTCATCCGGAGGACTTTAGGGACTGTTCTCTCCCTCCCTTAAGCCCACGGTTCTGTCCCTGTTCAACCAGTTGCCTTCCTGGGTGCCTGCTTGTAAGTGTGGGGCAGAGGGCCAGGGTCACTGCAGCAATTTGCATACCTCGTCGGGGGCCTGAGAACCCTCTCTGTTGGGTCTTGAGACTCAGTGTTCATAGAGGACTATGACCTCTGTGGTCGGGGAGGGGAGAAAGGGGGAGACAGAATACAGAATGTCCAGTGAAATTTGAACTTCAGATTAACTACAGATAATTTTCTAGTATAAGTTATGACCCATGCACTGTTTGAGACATACTTACACTAAAACATTATTCATTTAATGTTTTAACTGGGCATTCAGTATTTTTGCCTTCTAAATTTGGCAACCTGAAATTTGGGCTTCTGCAAATCTCTAAAATGCTGGGTGGGGACGCAGCCAAGAGGGCAGGTGGACTCCTCCCTGCGAGCCCCTTGGTGGTGGTGGTGAGCCCTCTGGGGAAACGGGAGAGCTGACTCCTGGGCTAGAAGAGGCAGTTTCCCATGGCTGTGGCAGAGCGAGCTGGAGAGAAATCAGAATAGACTCCCACACACCACTGCGCTGTCCCCCAGGCTTGCACCCCATGTCTTGCAGAAGCCCCCTTGCCTTTTTGAGAAACTTCAAACTTCCAGAAGAGTTGCAACAGCAGTACGAGGAAGACTCATTTTGTCACGTCCGCTCGTTTCTCAATGTGTTTGTGCATACGGGTGCCCATCAGCACACACGTAGTTGTGTTCATTCGTTGGATGGACCACTGGAGTGTCTGTGGCAGATAGTGGAACACTCCATCCCGAAACACTGCAGGGTGCGTTTCCTTGGGTCAGGGGCAGACTTCGCCGCCGCCGCAGCACCATGGCCGCATCAGGACGGGGGGCGCTGATGCTGTGCTATTGGCTAAGTCCTTGTAAGAGACGTCCAGACTTGTAGAGAACGCTTATGAGGGCTTCTTTGAGCCAAACTGGCGGCAGGCTGGGAAGCAAGATCTCAGATGCTCCGGAGAGGGACGGTTGAGCAGTTCCTCTTACACACTTGGAATGAAGGAGGGAATGGAAGGAAGATCACAGGAGGGCGGGAGAAAGCAAGGCGGGCAAATATCTTTGATTGGACTCCAGGGTAGTTACAAGACTCTGTGCTCCCGTGAGGGTGCTTCCACCTCCCCGGGGTCAAAAGAAGAGGCTACTCTGCTGTTCAAAGGTGTGTTAACCTAGATGCACAGAAACAACAGGCAGGGCTGGCTGAAGGCAACAGCGAAACTTTTACTAAAGAAGTTACAGACCTGGGGCGTGACTACCGAGTGTGACCTGCCCAGTGAGGAATTCAGGGTCAGATCACCTGTGAGGTCACTTTCAGTTGCTTGAAATTGTCAGATTCATTCCAGAACCCCATGTTGATTCACATCTAATCCAAAGCCCACATTCGAATTCCTCCAGTTGTCCCAACAATGTCACATATAACTGTCCCAATATATATCATACACACAAATCATACACAAGTACATATTATTGGGACAATTGGAGGCATTTGAATCAGAAGTCCCAAATGCATTTGATTATCATGTTTGCTGAGTCCCCTTCCATCCAGAACTACCTGTCACGGTGCCCACCTGCTGCATGCTTGACCCCGTGCCAGCGGCTGGCACACTGTCTCCAGTTCCATCCCTAGGAGACAAAGGCTATCTCCTGTTACAAATAATGAACCTGAAGCTCATTAAAAGCTAACAACTTACCCAGGGTCACATGGCTACTCCATGGTGTGGCCAGTATTTGAACCTGACCCTTGCCCTAAAGTCCATCCCTCCCCTTGACACTGTGCTGAGCTCTGTCTTCAAGAAGTGATAGGGGGAGAGAACACTGGGCTGAAACCTGAGAACTGTCCCAGAAGGTGAGAAAAAGTTCCTTAGCCACACGTGGGATGTTCACCCAGGTTAGCTAGGGAGGCAGTATAGGCTTATGGAGAGAAGTAAAGTCTCAAAGCCACACAGACTTGGGTTCAAATTTGGGCTCCTCTGTTTCCCAGTCGCATTCCCTCTATGTCATAGAATCTTTCCTTTCTCACCTATAACATGAGAGCAATGATAGGGACCTTATCAAGTTATTGTGGCCCTCTATAAAATTGTCACATTAAATTCTCAGCACGGCTATTAGTAGGCAGGGGGCAGTGCCCAAATGCTGCTGACGGGAGGTTGCCCATCGGGAAAGCCATCGGACTCCCCGATTTCAACCTCCACGTAGGTGGGTTTTGCCACACAAGCAGGGGAGCAGCTCTAGGGAACTGGGGGGCTCAGCTTGCATTGTTGGGGACCAGGGAGCTAAACACCCCTTTCTGGCTGGAGCTCCCTTCACGGGGAGCCCAGAGAAAGGAAGCCCAGGCAGGACACTTGCCTCCAGGGCAGCCACCCATGCCCACCAGAGGGGCAGAGAGAGGGCAGGGCTCCTGCTCTGTGTTCTCAGACTGATCCGTGATCTCCTGAGTGTTTGGAAGCCTGGTGATTGGGGGCTTCAGGGGGCTGAAGTAGAATAGAAGCAGGCTATCCTGGGCTGAATGGTGCACCCCCCCAAACTCACATGGTGAAACCCTAAGATCCAGTACCCTCGGAATGTGACTGTATTTGGAGATACGATGTTTACAGTGGTGATTGCATTAAAATGAGGTCTTTAGGATGGACCTTAGTCCAATCTGAGCGGTGTCCTTATAAGGAGAAAAGATTAGAACACAGACTGGCCAGACCTGCCCACAGACAGAAAAAAGACCATTAAGAAGATGCAGGGAGAAGACAGCGTCGGACTAGCCGAGGGAGAGGGGCTTCAGAAGAAAACAAAGCTTCCAGCACCTTGATCTTGGACTTCTAACCCCTGGAATTATGAGCAAATGGTACTTTGATATGGCAGCCACAGTAGACCAATGCACAGGAGAACCACACGGCCAGAGGCAGGAGTGGCCTAGTGCAAGAATGGCACAGCTAGACAGAGAGGACGAGACGTGGCCTTCAGCAAGGAGCACCCAGGGCTTCCACCCCACAGAGGGGTGCGGGCCATGGCAGCAGGTCCCCAAGCCAAGACTCAAGAGTGCTGGGTTATTGCCACCCTCCACCAGCCCAGACCCCACTGGGCAGAAGCAGGAGACAGGCCAGCTTGCAGACTATGTGTAATCAGGTCATTAGCCCGACCAATGACTTATCTCTGAAATGAGAGCGTGTGGATGGACTGCTTTTTAAGGTCTCTGCCTCATCTAAAAGTCTAGGATTCCCGTAGAAGCGGGAAGGCATCCATGGGTTGAAAAAGAGAGCTGGACTGATCAGCCGGCAAAGGCAGCTTGGTGGTTTGAATGCCCCCTCACCTCTGAGGGGGACCTGGCACAAGCTGTGAAGGACCAATAGACTGTAGCGCCAGGGCCACTCGGCATGGGGTGGGAGTCGGCGTTTTCTGTTTCCGTGGAGGGGGTCACTGGACAAGTCCGGGTGGCACCCCGGGTAACTCTTGTCCTGGAAGCCGGGCCTGCTGATTGTGTGACCTTGGCAGTGGGGACTGACTTCTTCTTAGTTACCCAGAGCTGCACAGCCTCGGGGGATGCCGAGAGTCTGGCTCTCCAGGGACACTGCCAGGCCACACAGGAAGCCAGAAGGCTCAGAAGCTGCTAGGAGACCAGGGCAGCTGGCAGCTAACTCCAGCCACACACTTCAGCGGTGGAGACCAGTTCCCAACACCCCTTGAGGGGGCAGCAAAGTTATGCGGTCCCAGCCTCCAGCTCTCCCCCAGCAGCACAGGGTGGAGGAGGCTGCCTCCCTCCTGCACCCCACCGCGCGGCAGCAAGGCCTCTCCCTGGCCTCTCACCGACCTGCCCCCATCCTGAATGACAGGTGCCCAGCTCCAGAGTCAGTAGCTCCAGAACAGTTGTTCTGCAGTCCTCTTAAAAGTAACTAACAAGCCAGTGGCCAACCTTAAAAAGATGCCTGCAGTCCTCCACCCAGGAAACCATCTTTCTGTCTCTGCTTAGCTCTTCAGCATTTGTTTCTCTCTCTCCTCTGATCATCTTTGTGTCAGGTGGTGAGACCCAGGCAGCATTATCCTTCTGCATGGGTGGTCAGAAAAACGGGTCCCTGAACAGTGTGTCTGGTGACACCGGGCATGACAGCTCTTGAGTAAGACGCAGACGGCACCTCCCCACCCCCTGCAGCGAGGTTCCGACGCCTAGGAAATACACATTTGGACCATTTCCTCCTGAAATTTGTATTATATCATTTTATTATCTGATGATTTTTACTCTTAACATCCAGTGCCTTTTCTTATGTTTTACAAAATTATAAAACACATTCTATTATTTTTATTACTTCAAAACATTTTACCTGTTTCGGGCCACAAAACAAACTTAAATGCTTAAATCACTAAGAAATGACTTTCCGTTGTTGACTTGGGCACTCGACGTGCATCCGGATGGGTGGCTCGGAGCTCGCTTAGAATAAAGAGAAATACATGGCTCTGAGATGTAACAGCGTATGGACTTGCTCAGGAGTGAATGGCAAAGACCGGCCTTTCGTACTTACAGTATTTCACAGACATGTGGAAAACCATGCTGGAGGATTGTTATTTTAAAAGGCAGTCAAGCCGAACGCACACCCTGAAGGCACCGCCGGGGGACAGCTGCTCTCCCCTGGCACCAGAGCACGCCCCTTCCTGGGGGTGTCACTGCTGCTGTTTGAAGAGCCACCTGAAGTTTCCAGAGGGGTTGCCAGTTTCTGTTAGGGAATTTAGTCAAGTGAGCGTGGTGAAAACCAGGGGCCTCAGCCCCTCCGTTTAACCTTCTGACCCTCGGAGCTCAAGGCTGTGGGTAAAAAGATCCCAGGTGGAGAGCCCCAAATTGCCCTTCCACTCCCTCTTCCCGCCTTCGCGCAACCTGCCTTTGCCAAGGAAGTGAAGAGTGGGTGTCCCAAGTGGGTAATCGACGATTTTAGCATCTTTCCCAGCTCCTCACTTTTTCCTTTTTGCGTCCTGATTAGGTCTCAGGTGAGTACATTTGCCTGCGGTGCTGCCAACGTGGCTGCAAAGCAAGTGTGGGAAGAAGGAGGGTACACGAGGGGGCCTTTCCCACACAGACTAGAGTGACAAGCCCCTTCCGTCCCACTGGAAATACTGGGGGTCAGGAAATGCAGTGCCGCCCGGAATAGCACAGGGCCTTGCTTGGGCGTCAGACGTCTGTGGACCACCCTATGCGTGCTCAGCAAGGAAGGGGGAAACGGGAAATGCGCTGTGTATGAGACCATCATCGTACACTCCATATACCGCGTGCACAGTGAACATTCATACACGAGGACTGCTGTACGCAAACCACCCGGGCCGCCACCGACGTTCAGACGCCATCCCGGGCTTTCCACAGGGAGAGCGCTCAATCTCTGCCTCACTTACTGACTTCAGAGCCTCGTGTCCAAGACGCCACCCAGCCAGGGCAGCCCTGTCTCCATCGGGCAGCATCCTGTTCTCAAATCGTTTGCTTTCACCAATGGACCAGAAACACTTTCAATTCTTATTCTTTGTTTTATTTCTCTCTCTTGCATTTTGAAGGATTTTTAGAAATAATTGGTTCTATCTAGTCTTCGCCAGTGCTTGGGACGCGTGGTCACCCAATTCTCTGTTAAACGGCTGCAAGAATGGAGTGGCCTCAGCATCCCTGGTCAGGGGTGGACAGTGAGGAGGAGAAGGAAATCTATAATATACTAAGCAGTAGATTCAATACTTTAAATACATTTCTCATTAATTTCCTGAAATGTCCTGGTGATACAGGCTTTATCACTGTCGTTTGACAGATGAAGAAGCTAAAAAGTTCAGAGAGATTTAAGTTACTTGTGTAAGGCCCCAATATTAATGAGACACAGCGTGGGGATTTAACTCTGGTTCCGAAGGCCTTCCAAGTCCCCCCAAGTCCCTGCTCTTTAATCCTTTCCTACATTTACACTTGCTTACGGCCAAGACATTTCTCTCTGCCAGGCTTAGGCGTTTTATCCTAGCTCCGTAGAGTCAAGTAAATCGTTCTACTTCCTGTGTTCGTGTTCTCATCTTGAAAGTAGGGATGATGACATTCATCTTACCTGCCTCGAAGTTCAGGATCAATGTCAAACTACTTCAGAAAGTTTATAGCCTACACACACGTGCCAGGTGTGACTACAGTTGTTATTCCTAATCTGAAGCATTGTCCCGCTCAGACGGCCCCTCCTAAGGATGCGAGGTTCTTTGTATGGACAAAGAAATGGACTTGTTGTAAAGATATACAACTCTCCTTTAAAAGTACTTTACCAGTGAGGGTGTTTTCAACTGCTAGTAATAGAACCCTGACTCAACCAGGGTGTTATTCACATGGTAAGAAGTTCAAAGGTAGGGCAGCTCCAAGGTGAGTTCACGCATGGGCTCCTTGACGTCATCTGTGAGCCAAGTTCCTCCTGCCTTTCGCCTCTGTCCCCCTCAACAGGCTGGCTGTGTTCAGGCTAGCTCACTTCACAGAAGCAAGATGGCAGACTCTGGCACCACAGGCAAACCCCGACTTAGCCAACAAGCTAAGGGTGCCTGCCTCTTTGTGGTGGTCTTCTTTTGTAAGCAAAACCATCTTCTCCAGGTGCCCCCATCCCTCAGTAGGCATTCCTTCACGTCTCACTAGGCAAAATGTGCTCCTGTCCAAACCAGTCCTGGAAGGGAGAGGAGGTGACCAGGACCGTCTTACTGAAACACAGCTGTGGAAGGAAGGGCGGCTTATCCCAGTACAACCAGGGTCCCGCTCATAAGGAGGAAAAGGAGAAGATCTGTCCTAGAAAGTAATCAGTGAACTGTGATCGATCCGGAGGCCTTCTAAAGGAGAGGCAGCCCTGAGGTCTCTCCTGCTCTCCACCACCCAACTCCCTTTGAATTGCTGCCCAGTTCTAGTTTAGTGGGTTCCACTTCATTCCTCGCTTGCAGACTAAAAGGCCTTCTTCCACCTCTCTGGATCTCTTACTGTCTCTGGAGTTTGCATACAGCCTGGACTAATCAGTGCCAGAATGCTGAAGGGCTGCTTATCATTGTCTTCTCTAGGCTTTCCCAAGGGAGACGAGAGAGGGCGAGAAGGCTCTTCAACTCGCTTTCATGAAACTAAGCTGCAAGTTTCTCTTCATGTCTGCATCTCCTTTCCCAACCACATCACCTTCCACAAGGATATCTACAGTTCCGCCACCGTTATTACCTTCCCAAAAGATTTAGGGTCCAATAAACAACATACCGCCTAGATTCCAGAAAAAGAAGGCCCTGGTTGTGAGTGAGCAGCATGGAGCTGCGCAGCGTGTGGGCATTTCTGGATCGGGTTCAGTGGCCTGTGAATCGCAGCGGCCGCTACATTCCGGGACAGAAGCTCTAGCCATCCAGATGGGCGTCAAGGTTAATTATATAAGAACAGGTAATCGCTGTTCAGAAGTAATTATCAGGTTGTACGCTCGCAGATGCTGAGTCTCAGGAATATTTTTAGCCTTGGAGTCCACTGGCTTTTCCTGTCTTTCTCTCCCTGTGTTTACCCCCAAATTAACATTAATCAGCATTGGGCCCCAAGCACACTATGCTTTCACCATATAATTATAACAAGTTTCCTAATAATATATTTTTAAAAGTTTGACCTTCATCTATCTCTGAGTCAAGATCAGCACATGCAGCAGTGAGTTAATGAGGCTCTGGGGCCTGTGGATACTGAAAGAGCAGCCCCCCCACACCCCCGCCTCCACCACCCCAGTCCCACAGAGGCTGCCATAGCCCACACTTGCAGCAACGTTCTTCCAAAGGAGTTGAAGGGACTATATTTAGGTTTTGTGTTTGGGGGAAATTATATGGCACAAAAGCAATAATACGTTAATTATTGCCACTTAGAGACCACCAAAACAATTATAAGCAGACAGACAAGCTGGGTATCTCGTCATTTTTTACACATTTTAAAAACCACACTAAAACCTCACACTAGATGCCATTCCCTGGCTCTCTGATGCTAACTTCTTGAGGCCAAGGTTAAAAGAGTCTCAAAACCCTGGTGAGAAAACTTGTTTTCCTCACTCTCTGACCAACAGAAAAAAGCACAGACGCTGTGTAATCTCCACCATGGAGTAGAGCCCGCTCTTCCTTGCAGCAAAGATAGAGCCGGTAATGGAACAGGCTCCACGGCTGTGCACGGGGCAGGCACACCACGGCGAAGCAGTGTCTTTGGAATCAGAGACTGGAACTCGGGGGGCCTGCCTTGCGGGTTTAGCACCTTTAGGGAATGCTTAGTCTCTGGGCTCCTTTTTTATTATTCCCTTAATTTGCAAAAAAAATGATACAGATCACTAATAATACTATTTGCAGACTTGCTTCCCTCTCTCATACGCTTGACTTTTCCCCAGTTTTATTGAGATGCCATTGACATGTATCATGGTATTAGTTTTAGGTGTACAACAAAATGATTTGACATATGTGTGTGTTGCAAAATGATTACCGCACTAAGTCTAGTTAACATATTTCACCTCACATGATTACAGACATTCCTTTCTTACTCATGAGAACTTTTAGGATCTATTCCCTTAGCAACGTTCCAATAAACAATACAGTATTGTTAACTACAGCCACCGTGACTCATCACGTCCCGGGACTAGCTTATTGTGTACATGGAAGTGCGTAACTTTTGATCACCTTCACTCATCTCAGCCCTCCTCTGGGCTCCTTTTCGGACATCTGGAAATGACCTGAAAATTGTAAAGTGAGTCCTTTTATTTATTTTTAAGATTTGATTTATTTCTTTTCAGAGAAAGGGGGAGGGGGGAGAAAGAGAGGGAGAGAAACATCAGCTGGTTGCCTCTCTCACGCCCCCTACTGGGGACCTGGCCCACAACCCAGGTATGTGCCCTGACAGGGAATCAAACTGCTGACCTTTCAGTTCACAGGCTGGTGCTCAGTCCACTGAGCCATACCAGCCAGGACTAAAGTGAGTCCTTTTAAAAAACATTCTCTAGCCCTGGTTGGTATAGCTCAGTAGATTGTGTATGGGCCTGCAAACCAAAGGGTTGCCAGTTCAATTCCCAATCAGGGCACATGCCTGGGTTGCGGGCCAGGTCCCCAGTTGGGGAGCACGAGAGGCAACCACACACTGATGTTTCTCTTCCCTTTCTTTCTCCTTCCCTTCCCCTCTCTCTAAAAATAAATAAGTAAAATCTTTTTAAAAAGCATTCTCCACATTTTCAATCTCATATGAGCCTCACACCCTGTGAAATAGACAGTACAGGCATTTTTTATTGTTTTAAAATTGATAAAACTGAGGCTCAAAGAAGTGAGGTGACTCACCTGAGACCAATGTTGGGGGGCAGTATGTATATCAGTTATTCTAGGACAGTCCTATTGCTACTTGGTGTCCCATAGAAACTATGAAAGGGCCTCCTTGGACTCTCAAAAGTGTCCCGCTTTGAATGATAAAGTTTATTGTCATCCTAACCATAGGTCAAGGTCAGAACCCAGTCATCTAACTCTTGGTCCAAGGCTATTGTATTGCAGCCACACCTCTAACTAACATGGCTACTGAAAAATCAGGCAGTCAGCCAACAAGATCCAATTATCACAAGTGACAAATCAAGCAAAACCCACCTGGAAAGGAAACCCCCTTCCTGGCGATCGAGGTGGCTGCAGAGAGGACTCCTTCTCCTGACTTGGTGTGGCTGACTCAATAGGGCACCAGCCACCCAGACTGGCCCAAAGAGCCAAATGTCAAATGCTCCTTAAAAATACCTGGCATGGGTCTACCCAGAATGAGCACTCTACCCTTCAACTCCCCCGATCCCAAGCCTGTTATTCATTTGAGTGCTAAATTTACCTCCTGCTCACACCAACCTTATATTATCTTACAGTAAAATATGAAAATCGGAAGCTGGTGTTCTCATTCTGAGGTGAGTGAAAAATTGTATACGTATTAGACACAAACCCAAGAGAAAACTCTTGTTAATCACAGTCCAAGGATAGAAGCACTAGGCTCCAGATGGAAGTCATATTTTAAGATCCTTATTTTAAGGCGTAACTTGCCCACACTTAGAAAGACTGCTACTACCTTCCACTTTTTTCTCCTGTTGAAGAAAGAAAGAACTAACTAAATGCAGATGTGTGAAAATAACCCAAGTCCTCAGGAGAGAAAGAGCCAGAGAAATCCAGTATTTTGTCTTAAAGATTTGACTTTATGAGCTCCGTTGTTCTTTATTTTTCTGCACTCAGTGTAATTTTGAATGGCTTTCTCTCCACCTGACTCTCTCCAGGAAGAATGTCATTAAAAAACCACAGAGGTGGGCCTCCTCTGGCCCCTGACGGTGTGTCTGGTACCCCCTCTGTGTGCGTGCGCACCCTTGGGCCATTTTCCCCGTGCGCGTTGGAGAATGTGCTTGTGAAGAAGAAATTGAATTATTTATGGAACGATCTAGGGCATTGTTTCCCTTTTGAAAACTACTGTCTCTCTTTCCCTTAGCAATTACCTCCTCTAGAGAGGAAACTTCTAGGGAGAGAAGTGTTCAGCCTGTGCACACCTCATGTGGCCTTTTCCCAAAGCCCGCCCCCTCCTCCTACTGATCCAATCGCCTTCGGAAAGCTGCTGGCAGGCTGCTTGGCAACTACCTCCCGGGGGCCTGGGCTAAGCTGAGCCAGAGGCCAACAGGCCTGGGCTGGCCTTGTGCGACGTGGAGCTGAGAGCAGCGCTGACAGCTCACACTCACTCCTCTCCCTCAGAGCTGCCCCAAGGCCACTTCCACGGGACAGGGGAGAGTGAGTGTCCCCAGTGTCTTAGTCAAACCAAGTCAAGATGTCACACAGACCCCCTCCGTGCCCTCAGAGATGCCAGAGTTAGACACTCTGCAAAGGCAGTGGAGAAAACAAAGCCAGAACATCCTGTGCCAGGAATTCCCTGAGAATAATTAGCTCACGGGTCGGGCAGAGACGCCAACCAAATGGCTCCGGGACAGGTGTTGCTGCATCCTAAGCCTCTGTCTCCCTGTCCGTTGTTCTAGCTGAGCCGAGCAAACATGCCCCCACCCAATTACTCTCCTTCGTCTCTGTTTTATCCCTTATTATCTCAATCACCAGCCCAGAGGAGGCCCTGCAAATGAAGAAGGGGTTAGAACCACAGTGGTCAACATCATACTTAATGATAACAATTACATAATTACATGTCTCTCATATAATCGTATGTAATTGCCCAATAATTACTATTAAACAGTGCGGCAGTGGCCGCTGAGGTCCCAAAGCCCTTAATTATTCTTACAGCTGATAACAAAGCAGAAGAGTCTTCTCTAACATTGTTTTGGGTGTCATCCTTTTCTGTTTTGAGATCCTAAGTGTCTCTGTCCCTATGTATGTTTCCATTCTTGAGCTGATGGCTGACGGGAAGATGGAAGCTTTAGAACTCAGGTCCCAGAACTCTGGCTTTCTAAGCATGTTACATGCACATTTTCTGGGTATTTATTTTCACTTGCATCTCCCAGTCTGGACAGCAGCTAGGGAAGCTCCTTCCTGGGGAAATTTCACAGCAAAATAGGTAGAGTGGGACCATGCCCCAGCTGCTTCCCACCTGGCTCTGAGATGCTCAGCAAACAAGCTGTGGGTGACTCTTGGACAGAATCAAAACAAAGTCCTCAGTGAGACTAGCTTTATAGTCCTGAACAACTCAGTGTCTCTGATGTGGCAGGTGCCTCCTGGTGGCATGGGGCAAATACTGAATTTCATCTCTTCTTTGCTGGATTCCAACTCTGCGACATCTTTTTTGGAAGTGGGTAGGTGGAGGGAATACCACAACAGTATAAGAATTTCTTTTTGAAAACATTCTGTGCTAAAATCGACACAAAGAAAGTGAATTATTTGGCTAAAAACAGTATGGCAGACTTCCAAGCCCCGTCTTTCTCCCTGTTTCCCAGACTACTGGTCTGTCACCAGAAAATTTATCTAGAAGTCTACGAGCTAAGACAAGGAAGATCTCCCTCTCCTGATTTGAGACTCAACCCTCTTCCTTCCTTAGTGATACCTAATTTCTAAATACAATGAGCTAGGAATTAGCCCATATCTACAGGCTAAAAGATTATAGGTAAATGAGACCGAGGAGACGAAGGCACATGAAGATAATGTGAATTTATTTCCTCCCCACTAAATTCATAGAAAGATGATGTTTATAAAAAGAGACACAGTTTCATCTACCAGCTACTAGTGAGAGGCTGATCCTTTTAGCAGATGATAATACTTTGAATTAACCCCTAAACCTGAGGGAACACTACATGCAGATGACAAAGTCTGGAATACAACATCATTTTTGAGGTCTTTGTAGCTCTTGCTTGTCACTTTGGGAAAAAGGGTTCATAAGCACAAAACATAATTCAGGGCCGATGCCGGAGTGCATCGCGCTCCCTCTCCAGTGTGGGACGCGCTCCCTCTCCAGGCCAAAGCACGGCGATGGAGCTCCTTGCTTTCACGGGTTGTGCTTGTTCGTGCTGCCCTATTCTCCGTCACGGAGTCACCCTGTGTCTTACAGGTTGGACAATGACACAGAACTCTTAGTATCGGATGGGTGACCAGGGCAGGCCCTGCCCATCACTCTGGGCCCACTGGGCAGCTGAGTTTGCCACATCCGAACTCAAACCCCGTCTCCACCTCGGGGCTGAGGGCTGGAGTACGCTGATCCCCAGGGCAAGTGAAGGCTGTCGCCGCTCAAGACCTTTTCATGGATTCGGGGCGCACACGGAAGGGAAACCGAGCATGCTGCAGCCTTAGAAGGTCCTCCGTGAATGGTCTGTCCGGCGTCAGCAGTGGACAGCTCTCTTAACCCCATCACGACGTCCACCACCACTAGCCTTCCAGCTCATCTTCCAGGGTCCACACCCAGAGACAGGGGAGAAAGGGAAGGGATCCTTTGTGAATCATAAATCCCTTTTTTTTTTTTTTTTTTTTTTTGGTTTAGAAACGCTGAGCAAAGACCTTACATGCGTGTCAACCTCAAATGTTAGGGAGGTGTTTGCTCCAAAATACCCTTCCCTCCCTCCGTAACGTACCACAAGCATGTAATTTACTATTTTATTTATAGCATTTTTGTAACGGTGTTTTTAATCTTTTCTAAAGCTTAGGGATAATTGGTTCTATGAGTTTACTACCTGCTCTGTGAAGCTGTAATTTTATAAGCTTCTCTGAGACTCTCAATCTTTAAGGCTTCAAGCCGCTCTGTGCTCCTCTCTCTGACATTTGTTAATCAGGCAGGGAAGAGTCCTACTTTTGTCCTTCTCTCCCTGCCTCTCCACTAGTCTCCCAGCATTATTTCTTTGACTCGCTTGTGTCCTGTGGCTTCTGTACGGTCAGACCCTTTGTTCACAAACTTGCATTACAGAGAAGCACTCAGAAGAGCTGGTTCTCTTCGCCAGTGCTTGCAGACCCTCACTACTCAGAGGACTGCCTGGACCAGCTGCACCAGAATCTAGGAAAGCGGGGTTCCAGGCCCACCCCAGGTTCGGAATCAGAGCCTGTATTTTTACAAGAATAGTAGGTGACTTCAAGTTTAATGAGCTGCTCTAGAGAACCTTTCTCTCTGGCCACAGGAACCCTTCCCAGCAGCCCCCACCCTACCCCATCCAGCCCTGCCTCTCCCCCAACACACACACACAGAGCCTTCCCTTACACAGCAGCTGGCTGGCTCCTGGGACCCAGCCTCACCCCCACTTAGATTCAAAGGAGCTCAGGGAACCCCAGGACTGTGAGCTCCCAGGAAATGAGGGAACTGGAAGGAGGGAGAGGACATATCATCTGCCTTGTGTGTTTACTGAATACATATGTTTATGAGTTAGCACAGGACCTAGGCCAGGGGTCCCCAACCTCCGGGCCACAGGCTTCGGACCGGTATTGGTCCAGGCCTGTTAGGAACCAGGCACATAGCAGGAGGTGAGCTTGAACATAATGAACATGAATCATCTTGAAACCAACCCCCATCCCCGGTCTGTGGAAAAATTGTCTTCCACAAAACTGGTCCCTGGTACCAAAAAGTTTGGGGACCACTCCTCTAGGCAGTAAAGATCAGGGACGCTGCTAAACATCCCACAATGCACAGGACAGCCCCCACAACCAAGAACGATTCAGACCCTGACGTTCATCACAGGGAAGCTGAGAACCCGGCTCCGGATTCAAGTTGATAGGGCATTCAACCCCCTAGCCTCTTCCTCACCGACTGGTGTCTCCCACTCTTCCCCTGTCTTCTACCACCCTTCACAGGGGCCCTTTGCACACCCTTAACCCTTTCTGCCCCACTGGGAGTTTCAAGCCTCTCTGGGATGACCTGGCTGCTCATTTCCTTTTGGCCACAAAGCCATGGCCTCAAGACTAGAACCTTTACCTAAAGAACCTTTACCTCAGTTTACCTCAAGACTGGAACAACTTGGCAGGTACAGGGAGAGTGTATCAGCCACCCTGCCATTTCAGAGAAAAGAAAATGCACAAAGATTCTGGCCACTGGCCCTTGTGCACCCCTAGTTCTTTCCATCCTTTCTCTCTCTTAGCTGTTCTCGGAGTCTCAGCCCCTGACCTTACCTTCTGGGCCCCTAACTGGCCCCCAAATGCACACCTAAAACCAGAAATCAAGCTCTCTCTTGCTTCTGACATTGGCGGCTCTCTGCTCCCTGTCACGGTCTTTATCCAATGCCAAACTTTTAGCCTCTGTTGTTGGGCTCCTGTTGTGTCTCCTACTGGACATGGGCTAGTTCAAGTTCATCCCATTTGAATGCAGCTCAAGATTCTACCCACATTCAGCTCTTCCGGGAACATCTGTGATTAACTTCAGAACTACTTAAAAATGCACGTTGGTCATATAAATATCTAATAATCGGGGAGGATGTGGCTCTTTCCTCACGCATACCTAAACTTTAGCTTAAAAAGATGATGCCATCTATTATTTTCAAAGGGTGAACTGAGAGATACAGAGAAAGGACAATTACGAGACATTTCTGCATAACTAAGAGGCATAAAAGTACACTTGAAGTGATGTCTATAAAAATTAACAAAATGCACAGAGGAGTCTCTGACTGCTCGAGAGATGGTTTTACCGGTTTTACCAAGCAAGAGGGCACTGTATGTGGACCACGAAGCTCTGGGACTCATTCTCCTCTCTTTCTTCTGCTTGGATATTGAAGTCCTGGGGTGTGCAGAGCAGGCCCCTTCTGAACGCTTATGGGATATTGTGCAGGGCAGAACCTGACACGCCCAGTGCACAGGGCTTCCCACACACTTCTTCTAATAGCTGAGTTGTGGGTGCTGCTCTCTGTTTTCTGGTTTCGCTTCCATTTTCTTCTTGTTTGCAGGGTTTGTAAACACCTGAGCAAAAGAGTCCGGTCTCAGGTGGAAGGTGGTCGAGGAGTCTTGACCCACCTATAGGGTCCCATAGACTTCAGCTGAGATTCTTACCTTCTTCACACTAGTATTGATGATACTGTTTTGTAGATAGCATAGTGAGTATTATTACTCTCTTCCTTTCCTCTTAATTTCTTCAGGCTCCACCCTCTCTCTGAATAGCCCACGTGTCTCATAGAAAGCTGACCCCATCACCAGCCCGAAGGGCAGACCCCGATTAATCTCGGGTAGTCCAGATAACCTCACACCTGTTGCCAGGACTGTTCTGGAGCTCAGGGCTGCTGCCATTGCTTTGGTACTTGTCGCTGGTGTCAGAGTGGCACAAGACCTAGATCGGCCCAATCAGACTTCAGTGAAAGGTTTTTCTTCCATGAATGAAGAGAGTTTCTCCCTTCCCCAACCCCAGGGAAGTGAGCAAGGAAGCACAAAGCCCCAGTTTTTGCTGGTTAGCCATCATACAACCTTGAGGAGAAAGTTTAAGAACGAAACCAATGCCAATGACCTAGAGCAGAAAGACACCAATAACTGGATCCTGATGACGGGGGGTCATCGACCTAAACATCCCCAAGTGCACGTGACCTTCTTGGTGGGAGAGACGATACACCTCCTGATGGTTTGTGACAGGTTTTCTCTTTGAGAGCAGAGCATCTCTCCACCTCCTACAAAGGAGGTACCACACTTGCCTTTCCCAGGAGGCTCAGTGATTCACTAACATCTTCTTCATCTTTAAGTACTTCCAGAAACATCCTCCTGGCTCACTATTGCTATCAAAACACCTCCTTCCTAGAAAGGTTAGAAGTTGGTATACTCAAATTTTAGACCCTCAACAAAGCCTCCTGGGCCCCCTTCCACACTCACGGCCCTCTTTTTTCTTCTCCTATCCTTTCTTGTGTTCATCAACCAAACCTCCCTGTCTCTCTCCCCATTACTGCCAGGGCTCTGTGGCCGAACTTACAAGTTTACCCAAGAGGGCCTCAAGTACAAGCGCTGATGAAGTCCGTGACAAGCACTCGCTAATCTCTCAGCAGCCGCAGGGCACACAGACCCTGCAGTGTCTGGATGATCGCACTGCCTCATTGTCTATTCCCTTTAGTTGGAATCGGCTCCTTAAACTAGATTCGGATCCTTGCCTTGCCTGAAAAGAAAGAGCTGACAGGCTTTGCAACTGGCAGTGCATCCGTTCCACCTCGAGGAAACCAACGGGGAGAAGCTAATGAAATGGAACAGTCCTCATATTAACCAGTTAGCAATTCAGCTTCAGACAGATGTGGAAAATAAGCCCATATGTGACAAATTCATTAAAGTGAAATTATCCGTTCAACACCTTGATGTCTGAGCAGACCGATGTTTCAAAATTATTATAATTATGATCATGGGGATAAAAAGAGCCAAACTTCCGAAAGAAGACTTGAAAAAAAGTTAAAAATTTCAGCACTACCCTGCGAGATGAAAATAATGAGCTGGTCGCAGATTCCCCAGGATATCAGCAATTGCTCTAAATCCTTCTTGATGAGGAATCTGTGTCTCTCTGAACTCAACATTAATTCAAATGCAAATAACGGTTCTTCCCCCCTGCGCAGCATTATTCCTGATCTGGCAGGCAGTTTAACAGGGGTCTGCAGGTGCAGGAGACTGAGTAGGGAAGCTGCTCCAACTCCAGACAGAAGCTTGACTCCTAGAGACACAGAAACTGAGAGTCAGACCTCCCTCCCCAACCCCCTGCCCCGCCCGCCCTGGAGATTTGAACTCCTTGCCTGCCTCCGAAGAAGTCGAGTATGGTCAAGTGCATGGGCCTCAGCAGGGTGCAGATGGGGTGCCCGCCACTTGGACCACTGCAGACCTCTTCTGCTTCACTCAAGCACCGCCCCCTTCAGGTATCTGTTAACCACCTCAGCCCTCTGCATGGAGCTTCTTCTTAAACACTGCCCGCAGAAGACAGTGTCCAGCATTGTCGCCTTCAGGGGACCCACGTAGGAGAAAAAGCTGGAAGCCTCTGACATCAGGTGGCTTGGGTTTGCATGTGTGATGGTAGGACAATGACATAGCCATCTGTGCCCGTTTCTCCATCAGCAACATGAGGACATGAATATATCTACCCAGTAGGCCCACAGGACATCTTAAGAGACATAACAAGTTTTCTGGAGGCAACACAGGGAAGGGGTTAAGGGCGCAAACCCCGGAGCTGGGTTATTTGGGTTCAGTCGGAGCTCTACCACCTGCTGTCTAACTCACCTCAGCAAGCTAACTGGGCTATTTCTTTATGCCGGTTTGTTCGCCTGTGAAATGAGGGGGGATGATATGTTACTAAGAATAAATAACTTTTTAAATCTTTTAGACCAATGTTTGGCTTATATAACAAGCACTACGTGTTCGCTGAGTGCAGTACTCGGCCCACAGCGAGAGCTCCCTCATGATATTTTAGTGCCAGAATTAACGAACACATTGGTGAGGGTGACAGTAACATTGTGGACAAGGGGAAGCGGGGATAATACGCCAAGGATAGAATAGGAAGGGACAAGACACTTTTAGTCAGGAGAAAAGGCCTTCTCAGCCACCCCTCTTAGGAGGCTTCATGTCATAGAAGCCATGCAATGTGAGACTTCCGTGTCTCCTGGTGACGCAGGATCACCGTCTAGAAATACGTTGGCCCCTGTGCCACTCTCAGTGAGAAGTCCAGAAGGGAGATGGGTCAGCCCAGGAAGGGGGCCATCGTGTGTGGCAGCCGCAGGTCCGAGTGACCACGGGCACATGAAGAACTTCAGCAGTTAAGGAAACTCGTCACTGTCCCATCCCTGACTTGCACAGAGACACCTCATGTCAGGTAGATGAGTTGTACGTGTCCAAGAAATGTAAACAACAGCAGTCCTTGGCTTTCTACGCCGCAGGGTCGCGGAACCTGCCTGGTGTCAACGTTGGTGTTTTTAAAGCCACCGCAGAAAAAGAGACACCTCTCTAATCAAAGAACAGAGTTGTAGAAGACGCACCGATTCAACAGATGGGGAATAAAATATACTTGGCTTGGTTTATGTGTTAAATCTATCCCTAAAAATAGTGTGTAGGAAAAAAAGGGGTGGGAGGAGTAAACGATGACAAATATTTGGTTAAAACAACCTTGGAGCAAATCTGAAAAATCTATGGAAACAGAAATAATCACCTCTAGTTTTTGTTTTCTATTTTTTTTGTTACAATGATTATTTGACAGACACACATTGAGCTTCCTTAAGCTGGGATTTATGTTTTCTGTTAGAGCCTTTGCCTGACTATTGCTTCTTTTATTCTAGATTGTGTCAGCAAGAACGTAGAAGGCGGTGCGAGGTGAGAGCTCGGATGCAGCTCGGCCCCACAGAGCTCTCTTTCAGTCGCCCGAGGGCCTGTGAGTTTGAAAGTGGCTGCACAGTCAGTGTTGAGCTCCGCGTCTGGCCCTGTCCTCTAGATCTGTCATTTGCAAACGTCACAGTTTTGTGATGCAGTCTCACAATGCGATCGGAATCCTGTATTAACTAAGCCATTTTATGTTCAAATGCAGAATTTAAAGCACTATATATATATATATATATATATATATATATATATGAAGAAAAAGAATTTCTCTCCTTCATTGGGGGAATTAACTGGAAAAAAAAAAGCAGCAAAAACAACTTGCAATAATTTCTTCTGATGCTTTTATCCTAATCTAATCTCAAGGTTTTTCTACCTCATGATCAATTTCAAAAAAAAACAAACCCTTAAATAAAAACCCAGACCACGGCTCTCTATTCAGCAGAGATGCATCTCCTAACCTTCTCTTTAGCCACCTGGCAGCATATATTTAGGGGGTTTTTCGGCCTTTAGTTTCAAAGGTAAGGGAAATTCGGAGCCATGCTTCTATTTTTACTGGCGGTTCTCGTCTGCTTGTGGTCACAGCATCCTTTTGAACAGGGTTTCACCTCTAAGCCTTTTTCTCTGCAGATGAGTAAGACGTGGTCTTCGAGTCACCCGTCAGCAAAGCACCCCCGTCGGGAGATGACCATCTCTCTCTCTCCCAACCCAGTCACCCTGTGGTCCAGAACCTTCCCTCACCACAGTCAGAGAACCGCAGTCCACAGCAGGCTGGGAGCACTTGCACGCCCTCAGATGAAGGGGGACAGAGCAGGGAAAGTCCCAGTGGACGTCCTTGGGCCCCTCTTTCTCCTCTTCTCAGTGGGAGACACTGGTCTCGCCCACCTGATGGCACCAGAGCCACCACACCTGAAATTCCTGCCCCTCTTCTCCAGCCCGGAGGAGTCCACAGTCTGATGGACACCCTCCAGTCAAGGGGGCTGAGAGCTCATTTTGATGAACTTGTGGTTTACTCTTTGGAAGCAGAAAGTGGCCAGAAATCCGGAGACCTGTCACCCCAAGGCCCTGAGGAGGAGTCCTCTACTTATTTGTCTGCAAGGTGAGGGACATGGGCCTCCCTTGTTCTCTCCATGACAGGGACTTTTCTAATGTCATTCCCTCACCTCTTAATGTCTATGGCCTTTGTTCCAATATCCTGGTAGGATAACATGACATTCAGAAAACCTCGGTCCTGTTCCTTGTTTCATAACTGTTTCAAAAATCACAGAATGAAGGGAACAAAAGAGAGATCGAATTTTGAAGTCAAGGTACCCTCCTATGCCAGTTTGCAAAATACAATGGTTTTTGCTTTCTGTGGTTTCAGTTTTAGGCCACCATCAACCATGGTCTAAAAATTAAATGAAAATTCCCAGAAATAAACAATTTTACAAGTTTTAAATTGCATGCTGTTCTGAGTAGCCTGATGAAATCTTACACAGTCCAGCTCCATCTAACCTGGGATGTGATTCATCCCTTCGTCCAGCATCTCTACTCTGTACATACTCTCACTCCTGAATCACTTGGTAGCCGTCTCAGGGATCAGCTCGACTGTCTCAGTATTTCGGTGCTTGTGTCCAAGTCACCCTTATTTTACTTAATCATGAAGCCAAAGTGCAAGAGTAGTGAGGTTGCAACTCAGATATGCCAAAAAGCAGCCATGAGCTGCTTCCTTTAAGTGAAGGGTTGAGTACAGTACAATAAGATGTTTTGAGAGAGAGACCAAACTTACATAATTCTATTACAGTATATTGTTATCATTGTTTTATTGTATTATTAGTTATTGTTGCGAATCTCTTAATGTGCCTGATTTACACATTAAACTTTACCGTAGGTATGATGTACAGGAAAAGGCGTAGTATGTATAGGGTTTAGTACTATTCACTGCTTCAGGCATTCACTGCGGGTCTTGGAACGGACCCCCCGTGGATTAGGAAGGACAGCTGCATACAGTTAACTCCTGGGTTTGCTTCTTGCTGAGAATTCTCGAACCATAAAAACTGCATCGGCGTGTGTTGTTATTCTCAATCTCCCCTTTCATCCCGTGTCTGCCAATATTACGCCGATTGGAGATTTTGCCTAGGTCAGGAATTCTCAGCCTCGAGGGTGGGTCAGAGCCACCAGGAGAAAGTGCTCAAATGCCAGTTTCCAGGTCCCACCCTCCAGGAACTTGACTTGGGAGTAGAAAGCAGTGCCGGAAATAGGCTCAGCTGGTCTGAGACTATCTGTGCACTGATCTCCGTCAAAGCTGCAAATGTTAAGTTCCTCAAGAAGACGCTCCCTTTTTCAGTGTTCCCAGGATGCATTCCTTTATTTTTTCCATATACTCGAGATGAGATGCTGTCTCCAGGCTCCTAAGATGTTTTAATGTCACCTTGAGGCCAACAATGCAATGTTTCGGATTCCTAGCACTACTCTTCTTCAATTCGGAAATCTGTTTCTTATCTGTTTGCTGTGCCGGGCACTGGAATCTAGGGAAAGAGAAGCAGCTCTTGCTCCCAGAAGCTCACAGGCTTGTGGGGAAGCTCAATTCGCAGTTACAATATGGCAGAAGAGTTTATCACTGTAAAGACAGGCACAGGGGGCTACGCCAAAATAAAAGAGAGGCCTCCGTCTGTGACGGCACACTGGGAAGACTTGTCTGAGCAGGTGGCCGCAGTACCCGGCCTCAGATCAGAGAAGAAAGATGAACCAGGTCGAGAAGGTGGAGAGGGAGAGGGAAAGCACAGAGTGCATGCATGGCCTCTACCAGGAGCTAGAAATGGCCAGGGAGCAGGGACACAGGACAAGAGTGGCCGGCGAAGCGGCTGAAGGGATAAAGCAGTTTGTAAACAGGGCCGAAGAGCCTGGGAACTACTCACAAGGTAATGAGAAGCCATCGGGAGGGCCAGCTGTGGAAAAAAGGTGGGTCAGATGGAGGGAGGACAGGTGTTTAGGTTATCCCCTCACACTGCCGGGCTCAAATACCGAAGCTCAGTAACACCACGTCTGTGGCTTTGGCACCATGTTCCCTTTTGAAGCAACAAGATAGTTAAAGTTTCTATTACACATGGAAATCTGTTGACAATTTCAATCTGATGGTGGCGGCTGTGGCGCTGTAACTTCAGGACACAGTCCTTTGCCCGCAGAAACAGACAGGTGCCGTCCCCAGCACGATGCAGCTCCGCTATATGTCCTTATTTTACAAACCCTCTTTCCCTTGTCAAATGTGTCTTGTCCTTACAAGGGAGGATCTTCCTGGCGGATTCTTCAAGTCATTCTAGGACATCACAGTTTTAGCTGGCAAGTGTGGTTATAGCTGCAAACCCCTTTAACAGCCTAAACACCCTCCACTGCCCTCCAGCCAGCCTTCCAGATGTTGTCCCCCTGTGCCTGCGGTGGCCAGTCGCCATGGGTAGAGCACAGACCTGCCAGGCGGCTTCCTACATGATCAGAATGCCCCTTCCCCCAGCCTCATCTCCCACATAAACACCCCTCTCTCCCTCTATGCTGAAGTGGCTAAGCTTAAAGATACCTTCTCTGTGGCCCGAGCAGAACTGTGTCCCCTCTGAGCATCAGGGCGTGTGTGTCCTCCATTGGATCGTCTCCCACAGGCTGGCTGGCATTCGAGTCGCCTCTGCAGAAATCTGTCTTGAATTCCTTCGAGAGCATGAGCCCATCTCGCGACTTTGTCTCCCATATGCCTTGCATAGCGCCGACATAAGGCTGAATTGCACTGTACAAAGCCACTCTTCCATATTCCAGAAACCATGCTCCAACACCCACACCCCACTACGACGCGCAGCCCATCAACACGGCGCCAGTTCGAGTTGGAGCTGCCGCTGACTGCGTGCTACCTGTGGACCAGGCGCCGAGTTGGGATTTTTCATAGACATCTCTGAATGTTTAGCTATGTGTGCCTACACCTGTGTTTACATAGGGGTATGTATATATAGATTGTGTCTGTAGAGTTGAGAATATATCTGTAGAGTCAACTCACCCCCTATAGAGAGTATTATCATCTCCCTTTCTGAGATTATTAAAGTGAGTCATAAAGAAGTTAGGTGACATCAGGAGGCATTTCTGCTGGCTGGGGGTGGCCATCTGAATCCATTGCTCCCTGGCAAGGAAGCCCACGCTTAAGCACCTCCTTGCATTGCCCCACCCCCACCCCAGGATGACTCCCGCTGGCGAAGATTCGAAGCCTGTGCTTCCTCTTGAGACTTCATGGCCAGCTGTATTGGGAAGTTGGGGTGGGTGTAGGAGGCAGAGGAAAAGAAAAACACAGATTCTTGGGGAGTCACTGCTTTGTGGGAGAAAAGGGAAAGTCAATGCCGGAGGGTTACAAAGGTGAGAGAATCCAGGAACAGACTCATGCAGAAGCAGGGCGCAGAAGTGTAGCTCTGTACTTGTGGGTCTTATTTTAACACACAGACCCCCACTTGTTGAATGGCTGCCTCCCATACTGGCCTTTAAACTTTGTGAGGGAACAAACCATGACTATTGGGCTCCCAGCTGTCTTCCTAGTGATTAGCACCATGTTTAATAAGAATAATAACAAACAGTAGAAGCCAATATTTATTGAGCATCTACGATGTGCCAGGGCACTGTTCTAAACACATCCCACCTATTATCATATCTAATCTTCACAAAATCTTATGGGGTGAGTAATATTATTAGCCCCACTTAATAGACAAGGAAACTGAGGCCCCAAGAGGCTGCGTAACTTACCCAATCGCACATCAAAGACCAGTCAGGGCTGGAGGTGAATGCAGATGTCACAACCCCAGAACCTGCTTTTAACTATCATGCTGTCCCACTCCCTGTGCCATATTAATTAGCCACGTCATAAGTATCTATTGAATAAAATGATAGCTAATGAAGGGTGATCAACAGGCTCAGAGCTGGAAGGAGGTAAAGGAGTGTAAGAACTGAAAAGGATCTTTGTATTTGGCAATGAAAAGGGTGTTGGCAGTCTTCGAGAGAGACCTCAAAGGAATGCACTGGTAATTTCTCCCCCACCCTGAGCCAGCCTCCCCCAGCTGTCTCTGGGAAAGGACAGAACCTCTGTCCCAGGAGCCCCCTTGGGGGAGGGTCTTGGCTTGGATCGTCTCTATCCTCAGTTTCTAGCACGGTGCCTGGCACCTGGTCTGCACTCCAGAATGTCTGCCAAGGCAGGTGGCCCTACGCCCCTCACTCTTGCTCCCTTCCCCTGCATCCCACTGATCCCATTAATGAGAGCCAAGGACATAGCAGAGCTGAAGCTTCTGGGAGTGACTGAGAAAATGACATTCTCAGCCCCACAGAGATGTTGGAGAGGAAATGTTGAAGACAGAAACCCAAAACTCTCAGTTTATAACTTTGAACCAGGGCTGGAGGCAGGGAGGAGGGGAACGGCTGTCATTGGCTACCGCCACCACATCAAAAATCAGTGAACCATGAGAACTGGGAACCACATGAAGGCAGGGCACGCCCACCTCGGTGCACCTCCTAACACTTACGAAGCTTCTTGGTAGAGCTGGAGCTTTCCAAATGAAAAACAAGCACTGTTGTTCTCTATGGTCTAAATCACTTCAAAAGAGATTCACCCAACCACAGAGATAAAGCCCGGCTTCAAGGCAGACCCCACCCCACTTCCTGGCTGGTGTCTTCTACCACATCTTGCAGGAACCAGACTCCCTGAGCAGCAGGGCCTGGGGGGCGGGGGAGCAGGAGAGAGAGCAGACTGGGCTGCTGTTAGCATGCTACTGGGATTTGCATATTGTAGGACAGGGGCTCAGGTGGGGAGCAGGGAGATGGCACTGGGCTTGGATGCCCACGTGGCCAGCCAGCTGGACCCTTTGTTACAGAACAGACCTGGGGGGGGCGGTGAATGATATACTATTACCAAAAGGGCCCCCCCTTTTTCTCCAGGGGTTCCCCCCCACCTACTAGGTTCACTTTGCCCACGCCAGAGGAGAGACACTTCTCAATGCTAGAGATTGGTGGAAACGAGAGGGATTATTTATTTAAAAGTTATACAGACTTAGAGTAACAACTTAATGTCTTTATTAAAATACTAAAGTTCTTTAGAATACCCACAAATGCACACAGTCCTTCCTTTTCCCCTTTGCCCAGTCCGGGTGCCGTATCTCAGGAAAAGAAGTAGAAGTCCGTGGTTCAGGTAGCCCCTCGATTCTGGCACCATCCGCTGTGTTGCCACCGTGATCTCCAGTTAATCCAGAATCATGTGGCACCTTCTCATGGCCCACCAGCTAGTCCTTTCTCCCCTTTTCTTCCAGGCAAAGCCTCTCCTGCTTCCTAGGCCATGTGGCAAAAGGGAGCACCCCAAAGCCGCATGGTCAACAACCTACTCCGCCAAAGTCATGTGGTCCTCCCTGGTATGGCTGCTGTGCCTGGGTTTAAATCCCAGCACCAATCTTCCTCTGCAGTCCCATTTCTGACTCCTCCTACAATCAGTTACACCTGCCAGCATCCCCGTATTCTTCCAGTTTTACTGGGCTGCCATAGTAAGTCTGGGCAGGTGCAGCCCTATGGCATGGAGCCAATCATCTCTAAGCTCTCACGCAGGCCCTGTAACCAGGGGGAGTTGCTTCCCAGTTACATCCTGGGTGGAAGTCACTCCCATCCCCCTGGCTCAAAGCAAGGCCCCAGCTCTTTAACACATCCATGAAACCAGTTAAAGGTTATAGGTGTGTTAAATGACCGTGCCAGAGGTCAGCTGCAAAGCTGTTGCTGTACAAAACAGCTCTCAGTGGCCCTGCTCCATGTGTCCCAACCCCCAGCTCAGACAGGTGGGGGTGAGGACATCATGTATATTTTTTCTCTAATATTTTCTGAACACCCTGAATTCTGGACCCCATTACAAATCCCTATTTGGGCCCCCCCACCTTGGCTGCACCCTGTCACACCTTGGGCTCAGCCGCCCTCAGCTCTTGGAAGCTGCAGGTTTCTGACTCAGACCTCAGGGGGTAGCACTGACATCTATAACCTGAGAAAGGGATCTGACATTGTGCCTAATAGCTTTTCTGTGTGCTCCTTTGGGACACCGGAGACCTCCCATGAAGACCAAATATGACTACAAGGAGGGGCGGTTCTCCCCGAGCCGGAGGAAGAAGTCCAGCTGGCGGCGAGAGCCGACTGCAGGAGCTGCGCCCCACACTGGCGCTCGTGTTGCAAGCTGCGTGGGGCCGCACACAGCAAGGGAGCATGGCGAAGTCACTTACACTCGGCATGCGAGGGCATTTTGGTGCTCGTGGTTCGTTATAAGTGTGTTTGGTATTTCCATAATCCAAACACAGAAGGCCGCGCTATGAACACCAGAATCGGGAGGAGACAGAGAGCTGTCCAGCTTCCGCCTCCCCCTCCCTGCCCCTGCCCAGCTCCTGCTCCATCAGCGCTTGTGGGGACTCCACACTGCGGGCTATGGCCCAGATTCCCAGCTGACGAAAGCCTCCCAGGCGCCCACTTGGAAGGAGCAATACTGGCTGAGCCCACAGGTCTCCTGCTTTCTACCAAGAGGGACAGGAGCAAGGGACCAACGGCGTGAGTCAGAAGCCCATCTTTCCCGGGAGCTGAGTCCATTCTGAGAGCTGTGGCTGAGACCAGGTGAGGCCCCAGGCCCAGTGGGTCCTCTGGGTGGGGAAGGCGGGAGGGCCTTTCTGCTTCCTGTGTCGTCGAAGTCCTCCTGGAGCCGGGCGCTGCTAAGCAGCTCCCAAATGCCATGGAGGCCAAAGGGGGGGGGGGGTCTCTCCTGGAGTCAGGCAGGTGTGCCACTAAGAAAGGTCTTTCTTTTTTTTTTTTACTTTTTTAAAAAATTTTTTATTGTTATTCAATTACAGTTGTATGCCTTTCTCCCCATCCCTCCATCCCACCCCAGCTGAACCCACCTCCCTCCCCCACTTCCACCCTCCCCCTTGGTTTTGTCCATGTGTCCTTTATAGTAGTTCCTGTAATCCCCTCTTCCCACTGTCCCCCCCGCCCCGTCCTGGCTATTGTTAGATTGTTCTTAACTTCAATGTCTCTGGTTATATTTTGTTTGCTTTTTTCTTCTATTGATTATGTTCCAGGAGGTGAGGGACAAATACCATATGATCTCACCTTTAACTGGAACATAATCAATAGAAGAAAGGTCTTTCTAAGCAGTAGGAAGGAAGGGTGCCCACCTGAAATTTATGACACCTGAAAGTTCTTGAGGTCGCGTAGGAAAGATTTCACAGCACGAGTCCAGGTGACTAGGAGGATACGTTTATTAAAGCTGGGGGCAGTGAGACAAGGAAGGGCTTCGCACAGAAGAAGCAACAGGAGAGCCCAGGCTGGGCTGCCTCGGCTCACTGGAAAGTCAGAATAGGGGGCTTTGGGGACAGGTTCAGGGGACAAGCCTGGGACAAGCTGCCAGCTGCCCACTGCCTTACAGTTTAGGAGACACATGCATGTGGGGGGAGGAGAAGGGAAAGGGAAAGGGGCAGGCTGCTCCCCGGAGGGAATCTTAGGGAAGGTCTCAGGGGAGGGACTCAGCAGAACATTCATCAGTTCTCCGGGTGCACCCTTTTGGGGTCGTGGTCTCCACTGATTGGTCAGTGACAGGGCAGGGGGTCTTTAGTCATTGCAGCTGGTCCTGGTGTCACCCACCTGGTTTTGCTGCTTTTTTGAGCTCAGAGCTAAAATACAACTGAGGCCTAGATGTTGTCTCCAGGGAGGAAAGACCAGGGAGGAGCGGTTACCCTGGGGGCGAGGTCCTTGTTTTCCCAGTTTCTTTCCCTGTCAGGTACTGGGGGCCTTCCGCCCTGGTGACCATCTGCACCTGGCTGTCAATTACTCGGCCACTGTGTTCAGCTCTCTGTCTCGGTTTCCCTGTTCCACTTGCCAAGGAATTTTCATAGCTTCTTACTATCCTATCTCCATAGTAGTTAAAAATTATCCTTTTACAAATGGCCAAAATTTAAAAAGTTGACAATTCTACCTTGAAACCAACTCTATCATTTTTCTATTGAGTATGAAATTGAAATGTCTAGAAACTGCTCACCTAAGACATAGACATACTATATAATTTGTTTTAAAATTTCAAACCTCTTAGACTAATACATATTTTTATTAAGTTCTTTCTTCTTTCAACAGTTAATATTGTGTAGGTTATAAGGAAAACAGACGTTTAGCAGAACATACGGCGGGCCAGCAATCATACCATACTCCTTCCTGAAATTTGGGTCATTAAATTCGCACCTCTTCGTATGGTAGATATAATTTAACCCAATATGTTTTCGAAAGGGAGGCAGAAACTCTATAACTTAAACAAAACTGCCCAGTGGTGAAGCCAGGATTCAAATGGAATCCCGTCCGACTCAGAAGACCACAGTGCTCCCCATCCCATGTCCCCAGTTTTCACTGAGAGGGGCATGCTGCTGGACCTGAAAGTCACCTGGGACATCGTCTCCTCCCGCCTCTAATTTTGCAGAGAAGAACAAGTGACAGCAAGGACAGGTGCCTTAGGTGACTTGCCTAAGGCTCACTCAGTGAACTAGGGGCACGGCAGTCGCTCCACTCCTGGCCCTGAGCTCTCTCTCTGGTCCCCATTCTTTCACAAGCACCTCTGCCCCCTTTCTCCTGCCTCCAGGCCCCACCACTAGTGGGAGGGGACGGCCACACTCCCTGCAACCCAGACCCAGGCTGAGAACTGCGGTCAGCTCCCCAGAGCCCACCAGCTGTGCACGTGACTCCCAGCTGGCTCAGGAGATCATCCTGCACAGCTCCCCGCCCCACAGATGACGATGCTGGGAAGGGAGCAGCCCCAGGCCAGGCCTCCGCCCAGCTCAGGCCGTGCCCTGAGGGACCAGCCCACAGGGACAGAACGGCTTTGTGTGTGAGACAGAGGGCGGGAGAGAGCAGGAGAAACGCACTGAAGGTTTCTCCGCTCCCTGAACCTGCCCCAAGCAGCTGTCCCCTGGCAAAGGGCAGAACCTCCATAAAGGGGCTGGATGCCCACCGTCTGGGACTGGAGATCCGAGCTATTAGATGGGCTTATTAGATTTCCACCCAAAGGGACGGAGAGCTTCGTTTAGCCTGCATTGTGTGGCTTGATACAATGCCCCTGAGTATATAGCGCTGCCTTATCACACCCCCTTTGATTCCCTTCAAATGGGGACATTTAAAAAGAATCTGATAACATTTTCTGAAAGGAACCCCCACCTTCTTCTTTTTTCTAAAAGGAGTCGAATCATTTGTTTCCAAGAAGGGGCCTTCCAAAAGAAGCTGCCTGAGGAGCAGAACGCTTTTAATAGCATCTTCTCTGTGCTGAATTGTGCCTTCGCTTTACACTGCGGCCTTTATTCTCTGCCCCTTTGACACAGCCAGCTGCCTTTCACATTCCAGCTCAGCAACAGGCCAGCTTCAGGCTGTAACAGGCACCAGCTTCCAAAACCCTCTCTCTGGGTGGCGCCCTGTCCGCCTGTGTGAGTCTGTGAGCCCCACACGGCAATTCCTAGGCCTTTCGTGTCCTCTTCGAAGGGCATTTGCGTGTGCAAAACTCAAACCGCAACCCCCGGCGTCTACCTTTGTACCCCGCCGCGTGGCAGAGGGTGATCATTAGTGACACCGTGGAATGTCTGGTTGCTATCTCGTTCAGGTCCTTCCTGTTATCAAGTCAGCAGACAAAGGAAGTGACATCATCCCTCCCCCACCCCACTCCCCCCAGCTCTCCTTTGAAGCTGGAGGTGCGTCCCCAAACATTGCATGTCAGTACCCCACTCCAGGCAGGAAGCGTCACAGTGGGACTTTCTGTTGAACTGTTTCCGGAAAAAAAAAAAAAATAGGTTGGGCCATCAGTTTCGTTACTAGAATTTTGAATGTTATTGCTCACGTGGTGAAAAAGGTCTTTTGTAAATTCTGCTCTTAGCCAGGAGTGGAGATCAGTGCTCACGAATGTCTTGAAATTTAAATCCTTCTGTATGAAGCACAAATGTGTGGGGGAAAGTACTCCACTGGGCAGGCCTACATGGAACCAGTAACACTCCTCTGTCCAACCCCAGCAGTCCCTGCCCGAGCTCCCCGGTCGGCTTGCCGTAAATGTGCTCTGCAAACCGCTTACCGTGGGCTCTTCTCCAGGAGCGACGGTACTGAGAACGCTCAGTGTGGGTCTGAACAGCATGCAACATCATTTCACTTTTAAGACAAAAGACATTAGCTTCCCGTCGCTTTCTGAGTCAGCTCTGCCCCTCTTGCCTTCGCAGCCTTCTTTCCCCCCTCCCCTGCTTCTCTGCCCATGGCACTGCATAAAATGCTTAGGAAATGAGGGGACAGCCACCCTTTCTTCCCATTAAAACAATCAACAGCGATGGTGAATTTAATATATTTGATTATAGAAACTCCTCTTTGGTGCACTTGAATCAACTGCCTTTGTCTTCAGCTCCAATGGCCTGATTTCAGTGGAATGTCCTCTGCTGTCCACGGCCAGCTTCCTAATCTGGGAGGAAATTCAGCCCTCCCAGGGAGGGGCTGGGCAGGCTCAGAAACAGGGTATTTGTCCTGTGCAAGATGCCGGGACCATTCCTTACTCGTCAGAGGGAGAACT
Organism: Desmodus rotundus; assembly: GCF_022682495.2. Taxonomy (NCBI): domain Eukaryota; kingdom Metazoa; phylum Chordata; class Mammalia; order Chiroptera; family Phyllostomidae; genus Desmodus; species Desmodus rotundus. The sequence continues at coordinate 89,462,407 of NC_071399.1, read as the reverse complement.
GCTTCATTAGGATTATAACCTCTAGGGGCCGGGGGTCCTCCTTAGCAATGTTAATTTTCCTATGGATTTTCTTTCTTTTCCTTATTGATATTCACCATTCAGTTTCAGGCCTGAACCCTGTACAACAGCCCCGGAGCTCCCGGTGCCTAACTACACACAGGAAACACAGAGAATAACAATTGCATCTACGTATGGAGTTCCTTTCATCCAAAGAGCGAGTATAGACTGAACAGAAAACAAGAAAACACGTCATAACTTCCCCAGAAGACGTTATTAAGAGAGGCTGAAATAACTGTCCCAGCAGCCCCTACCTTGCAGGTTGCTTGAAAAGGAATTAATTAAAAAAGGAATTGATTTGGGGCGGAGCTACGAAACTTGGAGAATGCAGCTTCTTTGCACTTAAAGTTTATGAAGATTTTAATGAAAGGCTTTCATTAAATATTCTAAATAAATGTATGCTCAACAAATAAGTACTCCAGTGAGTGAAGGGAAAGAATTTAAGTTGCTCGCAAAGATGCGCTGAAACTCTACAGAGCTCATAGAGGTTTCTGGAGCGTATTTCCTTCCCTGCCAAAGTCAGAGGGTGCCCTTGAAGTGGACCAGGTCACAAGGACTGTTAAACTCGTCTTCTACAATTTTGTGAAGAAAACGTCCCATGTCTCCTCTGTGTCCACCCCAACTAGGCGCCTAGCTGAGCGCCTGCCCAGTGACCTCCCCACCCAGGCTCCCTGGTAGAAAACCAAAGTCGGGGACCGGAGCCAAGCTAGAAACGGCACCCCGGTCTCTGGGTTCCAGCCCTGTGCCCGGTCTGTGAGTCAGCCTGTCAATAATACTGATGAGGTAGACACCGGGCTCTGGGAGGCCCAGGGAGAGTGGCCCAGGGAGGGGGACACCCTGTCCTTGCCAGCCCCGGGGTGAGGGGAGGGGCGGGGGCTGGAGGTGAATGCTCCGCTCTGAGGTCCACACAGGCACCAGCAGCTGCACAGGCCCTGCAAGCTGCCTCCTCTGAAGAAGCCTGGGCACGCCTCGGCTTCACCCTCCCAAGCCCTCTGGTCGTGGGGCAGGCAAAATGAGCCCAGCCTTCCAGCAGGACCGGTTTCCCAGGAGCCGTCTAGGCTGCCAGGATCAGGGTTGTGTAGGGAAGGCCTCCAGGAGAAGGCTCAGAGCTAGCTGGTGGGAGAGAGTGCCACAGAGCACCCTCCACCCCAAGGAGGAGCCCCCACTTTCTAAAGGCAGAGCCTGGGCGCAGAGCCCCACACGGAGCGCCCCTAAGATGAATACGATGACTTTGGTTGGGAGAACACAGCCCGAGACTGCCTTTCACCTCCCTCTTCAGTGCACAAGTCAAGCTTTAGGATTCCGATTATATAAGAATTAATATGAAAGGAATGTTGTGTCCTATTATGGCATTGTGTTATAATAATGGAATGCTGTCCCGCCCAATCTGGCTTACTGTGCCCAGACCTTGCCAACAATTATGCAGTTCCTCAGTGTGTGAGTGTCCCTGTGGGGACAGCCTCCTGAACCCCAAAGAAAGAGGCAGCGAATGCTTCCTGCTGGAGCATGGGTGTTGTCCTCCCCATCTACCCCCACGACCCCGCCCCATCCACTGACACAGACCCCACACACCTACCCTGCCCTTTTACTCTTCGTTCTGCGCGCGTCCGGACCTGCAAGGGAAGTTCAACACTTTGCCCACCCACTGCAGCTGTGTGGGCTGCTCGTTGTCTTTGATGCAGCAAACAATAGGTCCCAGAAAAGGGAAACAAAATACTCTTTCAGCAGTGGGCTGCATTCTATTTGGAAATTGAAAGTCCAGGGCAAAGGGTTTCCTTGACGGAGCAGAACAGGGGTGTTGGCTTCTGCATTTTCATTTGCTTGGTAAGTAGGGCTCATGCCCCTCAACATACAGATTTGCCAAGGAAGCTCCGGAACTTCCTGATTCAGAGGGAGATTTTGAACGACCAAGGGAAAATTACACTTGTTTGGAAGCCGTCAAGTGTCTGAAGGGTTCTGAAGGAGGAAAAGGTGACAGGTTCTTTTCCGTCTCTACCAGAACATGAACTGGGGCTGCAGGGTGTGGGATCTGGGTCAGACATGAGGCAAGTTTTCCAGACAGAGGAGCGCTCGGCCCTGGGCTGTGTACACACTCAGAGAGGATGCTGAAAACATCGCTGAGTGTGTCTGGCTTTTTACAGGCGGTGGCAAATAGAAAGAACCCTTAGGTCCCAGGAAGGCCCTGCCTGGCTAGGTGGTGAGGAGAACGTTTGGTTTGGTTTTGACATTCTTCGTCGTTAGGCCCCTGCATTCCCACTTTCCCCCGGATCAGCTGCTTCAGAGTCACCCTATTTGGAAGGACAGTGCTGCTTTCCATTTCCTCTGGCCAGGCCCCATCTCGCCAGGTCCTTTCTAAGCTGTACATAGGAAATGCCTCCCAGAGTGGCCTCTTCCCTTCCTTCCGCCGGCGCAGAGCCGCACGTTCCGAGGGCTGCACAATGGCCATGAGAGGCGCGGCTAGTCGAGTTGGTTTTCCTTGTCCTTTTTCTCAATAGAATGCGCTCGCCGGCGTGTACATTTTCAGCAGTCAGGCCAACCCTCCTCCGCACAAGAGTGATGTCAGCAAACCCAGGAAGCTTTCGGAGCCAAGAAAGCCTCACACCGAGGAGGAAGTCGTGATGGATTTCCATGGCTGATGTGTTCTGTGTACACAGGATATGAGGGGGGCGGGCTCCTGCCCAAGAATGCACGGGTGCGTGTGAGCCGGAGAGGAGGCCGGTGGGGGATAGTCATGAAAGCAAAAGTGATGAAAAATGGCTGCTCATTGTGTGAGATTTGGGGGCACACGCTGAACAAAAACTAGTCATCACTGTTCTGTCTACAAAGTGATATGTCCTTGGATGGCACAGCTGCCTGAACTCTCATTCCTAACTGTTGTGTCGGGTATTTGTGCCCCAGCATCACCGAGCTTTCTGGGTGTTCACCCAGAGGGCCCCAAAAGCCAGCCCCAGCACAACCTACGGTGCTGAACTTGAACGTTCAAAACCATCCCAGACGTCTCCCAGCTTCTTCCCTAGGCCGCTCCCCTCCTTTCTTCCTTCTCACCGTGGTTTCTGCCGAACCATCCACAACTGCTTGGACGTGGAAACCAGCCTGCAGGTGCCCACACAGGCTCCTCCTCTCATGGGTGACGTTCTGCCCTAATTTTGTTCAACTTACAAAAAGTTATTTCCATGAATATGAATGTTTAAATTTTCATGTATGTGACTTATCTGCCCAGCATTTATCTCCCTGATAGTGTTGGGTGTAACAACAGAAGGAATTATTTAGATTAGTAGAGTCGTCCGAGATAACAACGGGTAGTGTTGGGGTAGGCACGATACAAATGCAATAGAAAACAAAGGTTTATACTTAAAATTTTGAAAGTATTCAAACCTAACATGTAAGATTATGTTTCAAGACGTGCCAACACCTGACCCTGGCAGCAATGTCACATGGTCACAGCTTCCCTAAGACTCGGGTGTCCATGAGGTTTCTTACCTTGCCCCAGGTGCTCACAGGGGTCAGTATAGTACTTCCAGGTCAGGAGAGAGGAAGACTGAGGACATTGCAGCCCCATACGTGCATCCAGGGTCGCCTGATTCTCAGAAGGTAGATGTGGGCCCAGGTGTCCTATCCGACTCCAGCCTGCAGCAGCCACCCATCCGAGACGCACCACCCAATGAGACATTTGGCACATGTCAGTCAAGTGCCTCAAATTATGGCAACATAAATTAAAAATAAATCACAGATGGGCTTCTTGACAATAGAAACGGTGTCTTCCTCAACTCAGTACCTTCATTATCTGGCAAAATCCCTATTTCACAGTAGTTAATAAGTGCTGTTGGCTGAATCTATGCACGGACAAATTTTTCCAGGCCTCTGACGTCTGAAAGCAACCCGAGAAATAGGTATATTAGTGCTATTGGTAAGAAGGCAACTTTGTGGAGAAGTGAATACGTAGGATTTGGCCCCAAAGATCTGAAGCAAGTGCAGGCAAAGAAGTTGTTGTGAATTTACCCGAAGTACTCAGGATTCTGCACGATAAGCTGCACCCGCCTCATCACGCCACTGCCTAGGGGAAGGAGACCCCACACAGCTCAGACGGGAAGGATGCACACCCGCACAGAGTGCGGCTCCACGGGTAAGCACCTCACAGAACGTGAGGTCCTCCCTTTCTCCTCATGATTGTTCCCCTTTGGAATAAGGGAATTCCTTGGGGGTTAAGGCTATAAGCTGAGCCCCGCCCCTTTCTGTGGGGGAAGAGAACACACATGTGCCATGCATGTACCATGCATGGGCCCCATAAAACTATGCATGTGTCTGTGGACATCGGTGTGGGCCTCTGTGAGAGACAACTGTACTAATGATTATTAATAGAAGTATTATTGTTGGCATAATTATCTGCCCAGTGTCCAGAGCTCTGCGGTGTATCTGGTAATTGAGTAGAAAGATGACCATAAAGAAATGCTTAGTTCCATAGGGGACTTTCCAGATGGGAAAGGAAAATGTAGATGGATAGAGAAAAAGTAAAAGAAGGGCTTGCTCAGATGTATAGACCTTTGCCAATGTTGGAAAGAAATCCCTGGGGTGGCATTAGATGCTATCTTTAGGGCATACTAAAAACATATATCCAGTACGTGTAAACCCTCTGGTAACTTTCTTTCAAAACCAAATGAGTATCATTGGAACAACTGCAATATCCAGAGAAACTAAAGTGCACTGTAACGTATACAATTCTTAGAAAGGCATTTAAAACCTCCCATGGCCATTACTACAGTGCCCTGGGCCCTTCCTCCTTTGAACAGCAGTGACGATGTCTTCACCAACTGATGTTTCCACGTTCCCAAGGAACACACAAGGCTGGAAAAGCAGCCAGGCTACCCGTTTGCTTCAAACAGCATTGAGAGGTGGCATTTATAAGGGACGGAGCGGGAGGGGATGGGACGAGATGGGATGAGGAAGGAGCCCAAATGAGATTGGTCTCTGTGGACCGTCTGAGGCTCACCACCATTCCCCCAATGGAGTCCCCAGCAAGCTGAGCTCTTAATGTGCTTGCTGCCTCTGTCTGGTGTCAGCCCCGCATGCGATTGTCTAAATGAGACCACAGCCATGCTGGAGCTACATTAGGCATTTACTGTAACAGACAAACTGCTGAGCAGGAGACCTGGAAGAAGACAGAGCAGGAAAAACTAAAGATGTTTTCGACCACTGGTGCACACTCTTGCCAAGCCACAGTGCAGGCTCCAAGGGGCTGCGGCGATTGCAGCAGGGAATCGATGTGCCCCCAAAGTGGTTGGTGGGGTCTCTCTGTTTGTAGGTTAAAGAACTTATTAGACCAGCCCTGACTGGTGGGACTCGTGTAAAAGATGGACTTGGGTGGTGATGAGGTAACAAGTTGGGGTCAACTGTGACAAAGTAACCGCTGTAGTGTGGGGTGTGGATAGTGGGGAGGCTTCCATGTGGCAGGGAGGGAATATCTGGGTAATCTCTGTATCTGCTGCTCAGTTTGGCTGCGAACCTCAGACTGCTCTAAGAAGTAAAGTCTATTTATAAATAAGGTCAAAAGGGGGGCTGGGATGTGCTATAGTGCCTGAAGCAAATACAGTGATCTTACCTATAATTCGGCACATCCAGTGAAGAGCTAAGAGGGCGTGGTGTCGAAGGTCTACACGTGACTTTGGTTCAAACCATCCCAATTCCTACTCCAGAGAAAGAAACTCCAAAACTTTTCCTATTAACATATTTCCAAGCTTCAAAATCTTATATTTTATCCACCAAATATCTTTTTTTTATCCTCACCTGAGGACATTCTTTCACTGCTTTTAGAGAGAGAGGAAGGGAGACACACACACACACACACACACATCAGTGTGAGAGAGAAACATGGATCAGTCGCCTCCAGCACTCCCCCTGACCCGGGATTGAACCCGCAACCTAGGGGCCCCGACCAGGGGTCAGACCTACAATTTTTCAGTGTACGGGACGATGCTCTGCCTGGCTGAGCCACCGGCCAGGGCAGATCTGTTCTACTTTTGTACACCAATCATAATCTATCAGAAAGGGAAACTAAGAAAACAATCCCATTTACAATTGCTTCCAAAAGAATAAAATACCTGGGAATAAATTTAACCAAGGATGGAAAAGACCTGTACTCAGAAAATTATGAGACACTGAAGAAAAAAACCGAAGAAGAAACAAAGAAGTGGAAACATGTACCATGTTCATGTGTAGAAAGAATTAACGTCATTAAAATGTCCATACGGCCCAAAGCACTCTACAGATTCAGTGTAATCCCTATCAAGATTCCAGTGGCATATTTCACAGAACTAGAACAGATATTCCAAAAACTTACATGGAACTGCAGAAGATGTTGAATAGCAACAGCAATTCTGAGAAAGAAGAACAAATTTGGAGGAATCATGCTACCTGATATCAAGATATACTACAAGGCCACTGTCATCAAAACAGCCTGGTACTGGCACAGAGAGGGACATGTACCTCAATGGAACAGAACAGAGAGCCCAGAAATAAACCCATGCCTTTATAGTCAATTAATATTTGACAAAGGAGGAAAAATTGTATAATGGAATAAAGGCAGTCTATTCCATAAATGATGTTGAGAATATTGGACAGATATATGCAAAAAAAATGGAACTAAACCATCCTTTTACACCATATGAAAGAATTAACTCAAAATGAACTAGAAGTGTTAAGTGTTAGAATTGAAACCATAAAAATCCTAGGACAAAACATAGGCAATAAAACCTGAGACATCTCTCATAGCAATGTACTTTTTTTGGATACATCTTTAAATAAGGAAAACAAAAGAAAAATAAACAAATGGGACTACATCGAACTAAAAAGTTTTTGTACTGCAAAGGAAACCATCAACAAAATGAAAAGACAACCCACTAAATGGGAGAACATACTCACTGACACATCTGATGAGGGGTTAATATCCAAAATCAATAAAGAGCTTATAAAACAACACACACACACACACACACACACAACAATTCAATTAAAAAAATGGGCAAAGAACCTGAGTAGACACTTCTCCAAAAAGGACATACAGAGGCCAACAGACGTATAAAAAGATGCTCAACATCACTAATCATCAGAGAGATGCAAACTAAAACCACAATGAAATATCACCTCATACCAATGAGAATAGCTATCATCAATAAATCATCAAACAGCAAATGATGGCGAGGCTGTGGAGAAAAGGGAACCTTCGTGCACTGTTGGTGGGAATGCGGACTGCTGCAGCCACTGTGGAAAGCAGTATGGAAATACCTCAAAAAATTAGAAATGAAACTACCTTATGACCCAGTGACTCCATTTCTGGGAATTTATTGAAAAAACCCAAAACACTAATTTAAAAGAGTATACGGAGCCCTAGGTTCATTGCAGCATTATTTACAATAGCCAAAATTTGGAAGAAGCCCCAGGGCCCATCAGTAGATGAGTGGACTAAAAGCTGTGAAATGGAATGCTACTTGGCCATAAAAAAGAAGGACATTTTACCCTTTGCAACAGCATGGATGGTTCTGTAAGTAAGCCAGCCAGAGAAAGACAAGTACCATGTGATTCCACTCCTATGTGGAATCTAATGAACAAACTGAACTAACAACAAAATAGTGACAGACAGTAGATAGGCTGACAGCTGTTGGGGCTGCTGGGGCTGGGAGGGTGGAGGATTGAGCTAAAAAGAAAAAAGAGAGAGAAAACTCACAGACACAGACAACAATGCAGTGATTGCTGGGGTGGGGGAGCGGGGAGGAGGAGGAGGAGGGGGAGGGTGTGGGGGGATAGATGGTGGTGGAGAGACTTGACCGGGGGTGGTGGACACACAGCACTGTGTACAGATGATGTGTTGTTGAATCATATCCTGGAAACCTGTAGAATTTTGTTAACCAGTGTCACCCAGTGAATTCAATAAAAAGGAAAAAAAATTAAAACTAAAATCTAAGACAGTCAAAATCAATTATGCTATACTAAAAAGTCTTTGCACAGACTTTGCACCATGTAAAACTTATTCTCTCTCTCTACCCATGCATTCGGCACACACGCACACTGCCCCGGGCTCCTTTTTATTGTATTTTCATCGTTCCTCATTTATTTATCTCTATGACTTTTCTCCCCACTAAACCCAGAATGTTGAATTGGGTTCTGGCTCTGCCACTTCAGTAAAGATAATGAGAAACTTAACTACAACCAGAAGGGAAC